>NC_058519.1:375759687-376373258 GCF_904849725.1 Hordeum vulgare subsp. vulgare
AGATATAGGAAGCATGTCATCATGAGATTTAGTCAAGCAGTTTTTACATGATATGCAAGGACTATCAACAAAAGCATGTAAAACATTTAGAGTGCTCGAAGTGTTAATGCCCAAATATGAAGCATTGCGATAATATAGTGATGAAGGATCATCAACAATAAACCCACTATCATCGTTGCAATGATCACCACTACTCACCGTATCATTACCTTGTGGCAATCCACAATGTAGGTGAAGTAGATGAAGTTGAGAAGACTACACGACCGGAGGTGGAGGGAGAACAATCATTCCCACAAATCTTGGACATACCATATTTATCTTGAAGCTTTGTCCACAACTCATGAGCATCCCAGAATGGCATGAGTTGAAATATAAATACATTGCTCAAAGCATCAAAAAGCACATTAGAAGCTTGAGCATTGAGGTAAGAGTTTTTCTCATCCTCTAAAGATATATTTTGAGAATCCTTTGGAGGAGAAAAACCCATATCTACAATTCGCTCTAAATTTGGGTCCAAGACCCGAAAGTGATTAAGCATGCGAATTACCCAAACATCAATATTTGTGCCATCGAAACTAAGAGTGTCAGTGAATCATAAAACCCTAGTCGACATCCTTACTCTCTAGGTGGTTAAACATAATAAAGAGAGACCTAGCTCTGATACCAATTGAAAGGACGTGGATGTCGCCTAGAGGGGGGGGGTGAATAGGCGCTTTAAAATAATTACGGTTTAGGCTTGAACAACTGCGGAATAAAACTAACGTTTAATTTGTCAAGCACAAAACCTACAACAACTAGGCTCACCTATGTGCACCAACAACTTATGCAAAGAAACATAAACAACTAAGTGATAGAAAGATATATGACACTAAACAATATGGCTATCACAAAGTAAAGTGCATAAGTAAAGGGTTCGGGTAAGAGATAACCGAGGCACGCGGAGACGATGATGTATCCCGAAGTTCACACCCTTGCGGGTGCTAATCTCCGTTGGAGCGGTGTGGCGGCACAATGCTCCCCAAGATGCCACTAAGTCCACCGTAATCTCCTCACGCTCTCGCACAATCCAAGATGTCGTGATTCCACTAAGGGACCCTTGAGGGCGGTCACCAAACCCGTACAAATGGCAAACCTTGGGGGCGGTCACCGATACCCGTACAAATTTCTCGGGGCAATCTCCACAACCTAATTAGAGACCCTCACGCTTGCGCGGAGCTTTACACCACAATGATTGAGCTCCGAGACACCACCAAGCTTCTAGGAGGCCAAAGCATCCACGAAGAACAATATCTAGGGTACTAAGTACCAAAGGTAATAAGCTTCTCAATCTTCACTTGCACGTATCACCGTGGAGAACTCAAACCTATGCAACTAATGCAATGGCAAGGGCACACGGAGTGCCCAAGTCCTTCTCTCCCAGATCCCACCAAAGCAACTAATGCTAGGGAGGAAAATGAGAGGAAGAACAAAGAAGAACACGAAGAACTCCAACATCTAGACCCAAGGGGTTCCCCTCACTTAGAGGAGAAAGTGATTGGTGGAAATGTGGATCTAGATCTCCTCTCTCTTTTCCCTCAAGAACTAGCAAGAATCATTGGAGGGACTGAGAGTTAGCAAGCTCGAAGAAGGTCAACAATGGGGGAAGAACACGAGCTAAAGAGATAAGGTTCAATGGGGAAGAAGACACCCTTTTATAGGTGGGGAAAAATCCAACCTCTAAGCCTCACAGCCCGCACAGAGCGGTACTACAGCTCATGGGAGCGGTACTACCGCTCGGTAGGTTCACCAACCATGCTGAGGCCAAAAAGGATGCAAAAAACAGTCCGACGGAGCGGTACTACCGCTCCTGGGGCAGTACTACCGGTAGGGAGCGGCAGTAAAAAATTACTACCGCTCCGTGGGCGGTACTACCTCTCCGCGGGCGGTACTACCGCTACAGGAGCGGTACTACCGCTGGATACTGAAACTGCCGTAACTTTCGCATACAGACTCTGAATTCAACGAAACCAAGTTTGTTCGAAAGCTAAAGACATGGGCTAAGACAATCTTGATAGAAAAATCAATAAGAATCAAGTGATAAAAGTCCCATAAGAAAATGGTGAGAACCCTTCTTCGAATAAGACCGGTAAAAACTCCCAACATCGAAAACATCATAGAAGATGCATATGGACTCCGTTTTCGATGAACTCGAGCGTGTCATGAAGATGACCATAAGCTCTAAAACTCACAAAGAGAAATACCAAACAAGAACCAAGAAGTATGATGCAAGGATGCAAATGATTTGAGCTCTCAACAAACGATACGATCAAGCTACTCACTTGAGAGCCCCCTTGACAGTACAACAATCTATCCTAAAACAGAAAACCTATTAAGGGCAAACCTATACCTTGCACCTCGTCCTTTTGATATAGATGACGATGATCTTGGCTTCCTCAAGATGGACCACCTTTCTTGATTGCGTTGGCTTGATGAAGACTAGTTGATTGCTCCCCCATACACACTATGGGTGAGCCGCTCTTCAGCATATCTTCACAAGTCCATTGCCACCATCCTCCATCACTTGACGTCATCCTCCATGGGTTGTATGAGATATTCCTCTTGATGAAAGCCCATGGAAACACACCTAACCCCACATAGAACTCTCAAGAAGACCATGAGTTAGTACACAAATACGTACTGGACAATGCTTACCATACCATGGGATCACTTGATCCCTCTCGGTACATCTTGTACGCTTTGTGTGTTGATCATCTTGATTTAATCTTTGTCTGATGATCTTGATCAACCTTGTGTCTCTATGACCATTCTTTGGATAATACCTTGAATACCACCTTGGTCATCATATAAACTCCTTGAACCCAACACATGGACTTCAAGAAGTGCCTATGGACAAATCCTATAAAGATAACTTAAGGCAACCATTAGTCCATAGGAATTGTCATCAATTACCAAACGACATATGGAGATATATGCTCTAACACATGGACATCATGACAGATTATGCCTGCACTCGCGATGATTTGTCCGTCATAGAAACTATCAAATCTGAACCAAGCAAAGAAAGACATTTAATGAGCATCGACAACACATTTTTGAAAAAAAACATTTACTATCTCTTCTAATTCCCCGACAATGGGTTGGCGACGAAGTATGTAGAATAATATTGCATTACGACAATAAGATGCTATTTGATTGTGAGTATGTGTCAGCTAATATATTGTGTATATTTTAAATTGTAGGTCATAGGTGTGTATATAAATTGCATGACTGCTACTGAGAATCCACAAGTAAGGTCGGATGGAGGTGTGTTCTTAGAGAATGCATGCATCTCTAAGATGATAAATCTCGTTAACAACCTGCCTTGGGATGACACGGATGATGTACGAGTATGGGTATTAAAGACAATTGAAAAATATTTGGAAACTTATATGGTTAGTCTTACTTTACTACATATATCTATGAATTAGAGTAAGAATGGCCAAATCGTCCACATATGAGTACAACTAAAATAATCTTTTTCTTCAGATATTCATTCCAATAAACATGAATGGCGTTCAGTGGTACCTATGTGTTACAAATGCCAGAAAACTATGTGTTCAAGTGCTCGGCTCACTAGGCACATCAATGAACCGCGAGGAACTCAATGATACGTTTAGTATTTAGTACTACAGTGAAGTCTTTTCATAAGAAGGTTTATCTCTTGCCAATTCGTTTTTTTGACAAGCCTCTTGCCAATTTCTTTCTTGTGATGCTTATGCTTTTTTTCATTTGTTGGTGCAACAGCTAGAAGGACTGGAGAATTTATTCAAATATACATCGAAGCACATGGAATTAAAATCCGATAAGTGGATTGATCTAAATGTTACAACATGGAAAAGAGAAGAACATATTAATAACACACCTCAAAAGGATGGGTACGCCTCCTAACATAACTCATTCCATTTTTTCTTAGGAGAGTACATTTTTTCAAAAAAAAATCGAGGTTGTCCAGTATGACTGTGTGGTTCATTCATCATCATTTTATATTATTGATAATATTTTCTTCATATTTTTGTTATTAATCGTATCAAATTTTCATAATCATCCAGGTCATCTTGTGGTCTCTCGATGTTAAATTACATGGAGTACTTCACGGAAGATAATTTGTCTGACACTCCCGAACAGGTATATCTTGCATCGTATGATGATACTATTTATTTCATGGTGTATAATTATTTGAAAACTAAATCTTATTATTATTACTTCATTTTAGGTTCATATGACAAATTTTAGAACAAAATTAGCGGTCATTTTAGTCGACTCGGAATTGAATGATGATGATATAAGAAACCGGAACTTCGATGATGATGAAACCAACATGGATCCCACCGACTGTATGATTGTGGAAAGACCTCCTAACAAACCAAAAGCATCCAACTCATCATCACAAGTTGAGCTCAGCTCGCAATCATAAATATCCTTTTGCCGCCTGTCACTCCAACAAATGATGACTTAATAGACAAACTTTGCTGGCTCACGAGCATGGTTGATGATGTCCCTTTGCTAGAGTAAGACACATTTTCCAGTTCATTTTTGTTTCTAATAAGTTATTACTCTTAACTATAATTGACAGAATTCCCATTTCACAGGAGTGAATGGGTGAGAAGCTCTCACCCTTATCCTATTAGTCTAAATTTGAGACAATTAAAAACATATTAAAGAATGATGAGTACATGGATGCTGATTGTTTTAATATGGCTGTGAGGAAACTAGCGTGCCACGGCGTCGAGCTTGCTAGAGACATCCTAATACACTATATGGATCTACGATTCTGTGTAAGTTATTATAATCATATATTACATTTTGCTTCTCTCTACTAATGTTTTCTTATATTATTGTAGTCCATGTCCCACTATGCACGAGTTCCAAGTCATCATGACGGCATGGTCATTGCTATGTTGGCACAACTATTTGATAGCTAGCCTCATAGCAATGAGTATCATATCTCAGAATGTGATATGGTAAGATTTGAATTTGAAGTCATTGTTTATTTGGTCTTAATGAATGATAATGATTGTTGTGTTTCTAAATGTATGCATCATTGCAGGTTTTATTGCCTTTTGAATTTTGATATTCTTGGGCTATATTTATTGTTCGTCTTGGGCCAACATAAAAAAGTTGTCTCTATTTTGGACCCGCTTTCAATACCCACTTTCGGAAAGCATATACTTGAAAGTATGGTTAATGATGTAAACCTTGCTCTCCAAGTTGCAAACCCTGCCTTCAAAGACAACATCTTGACATGGGTATGCAAAGTTCTCGTTGTTCCCACAAACTCATACGGGTAATATTTTTGTCTCTCTTTTTTATGTATAGGGTAATAATCTTGTCAATACATCACAATATTAATTGATTCATTCAACTCACATGTAACATCTCATACATGCAGTCCCCTCTCTGGTTATTTGGTTTTCAATTTAATGCACCCATGGCACGATGGAATGTTACGGTTTCCGGTACCCAAGGTAAGTATTGACACCATGCTCATTCCTATACACGTTACACATGTTTTTCTAATAACAATGTTATATGATACATATGTAGGATGAAGCCATTTTTGATTCATATTTTGAAGTACGAAGAGAATGAAGTTCTAAACCTTATCCCGGTTTTAGAACGAAGCATTATAGATCGCATCAAAAGATGGACCTTCTAGAGCGGATCATCATCAAATAGTGACTACTAAGTTGCATATAGTATAGAAAATGCTTCACAATTTTTGGATATGAACAACAAAAATGTAACCACACGCATGGAAAGAAGCAGATAGATAACATACGTGTATGTGTTTCACTAACAATATTTCACAAATGAATGGCGATGTGGTGAAGGCATGCGTGTTGTGCATACAATGGCATAAGCATCAACAAAGCTTAGATGTCAATTGATGGAGTCACATGAATTTCTGATACAAAAAGTGCATATACTAACTTGTTTGTGACCCTGGAACTCTCGTTACTAAGGCCCTATTCGGCAATCCACCAGCTCCTTAAAATCCAAGGATATGTGGAGCACCTCTTTGATCGCTCCAACATTTTCTACTGCAGCTCCGTCCGCTCCGGGAGGGAAACCGAACGGACCGTAAGTGCCAGTAATAATGCGACATTACAACGTGAAAATACCACTCAAATCATGCAACTGCCACAAAAAGCAACAACTCAACATCAATTAGAGCTAGGTGATACTGACAAATTAGGCCATCTAGAATCCAAATCCATAAATAAATATACCAACCATCATCGATACTGAAAAAATTAGATCTAACTGATACTGAAAAATAAGAGCTAGCTGATACTAACAAATTAGAGCTAGCTGATACTGAAAAATCTCTTATCTATGCTGTATGCAAAGCCAATATGGATGCTAGATCTACCATATCAACTACATATCGAAAGAGAGGCGCGAGGAACCACATCAGGGATGGAAGAACCGTACCAAATCGAAAGGAGAAAGAGAGAGGGGGGGAGGGAGGAAAAGGGAGACCTTCCATGGCGGCACGACGTTCCGAGAAGAAGAAGCAGAAGGGAGCGCAATGTCCCGAGCTCCATGTCCCTTGACAAGGGCGCGAATCCGCTCCATCTGGCGCCACTGTCTCTTTTTTTTATACATCCCGCCGATGTCTCTTCTTAGTTTGTTTTTTAGCAAATTTTCCTTTTGAAAGAGATCGGCTGAAAGGACGTGGATGACGCCTAAAGGGGGGGGTGAATAGGCGCTTTAAAATAATTAAGGTTTAGGCTTGAACAAATGCGGAATAAAACTAACGTTTAATATGTCAAGCACAAAACCTACAAACAACTAGGCTCACCTATGTGCACCAACAACTTATGCTAAGCAAGATAAACAACTAAGTGATAGCAAGATATATTACAATAAACAATATGTCTATCACAAAGTAAAGTGCATAAGTAAAGGGTTCGGGTAAGAGATAACCGAGGCACGGGAAGACGATGATGTATCCCTAAGTTCACACCCTTGCGGATGCTAATCTCCATTGGAGCGGTGTGGAGGCACAATGCTCCCCAAGATGCCACTAAGGCCACCGTAATCTCCTCACGCCCTCGCACAATGCAAGATGCCGTGATTCCACTAAGGGACCCTTGAGGGCGGTCACCGAACCCGTACAAATGGCAACCCTTGGGGGCGGTCACCGAACCCGTACACGTGGCAACCCTTGGGGGCGGTTACCGGTACGCGTACAAATTGCTCGGGGCAATCTCCACAACCTAATTGGAGACCCCGACGCTTGCCCGGTGCTTTACACTACAATGCTTGAGCTCCAAGACAACACCAAGCTTCTAGGACGCCAAAGCATCCACGAAGAACAATATCTAGGGTACTAAGTACCAAAGGTAATAAGCTTCTCAAACTTCACTTCCACGTATCACCGTGGAGAACTCAAACCGATGCAACCAATGCAATGGCAAGAACACACGAAGTGGTCAAGTCCCTCACACTCAAATCCCTCCACAACAACGAAAGCTATGGAGAAATATGAGAGGAAGAACAAGGAGCTCACAAAGAACTCCAAGATCTAGATCCAAGGGGTTCCCCTCATATAGAGGAGAAAGTGATTAGTGGAGATGTGGATCTAGATCTCCTCTCTCTTTTCCCTCAAGAACAAGCAAGAATCATTTGGAGGGATTGAGAGTAAGCAAGCTCTAAGAATGTCAACAATGGAGGTAGAACAAGAGCTCAATGGATTGATTTAACCAAGGGGGAAGAAGACCCCCTTTATATAGTGGGGGAAGGAATCAGACCGTTACCCCCACTTACAGCCCGAGCCCAGCGGTACTACCGCTGGTTCCAGCGGTACTACCGCTGACCCTCCGGCGGTACTACCGCTGACCCTCCGGCGGTACTACCGCTGGCTGCAGCGGTACTACCGCTGACCCTCCAGCGGTACTACCGCTGAGCCCATGGTAGCGCAAAGATACTACCGGGCCAACCACCGCCAAGAAAGTCTTCGCAAAAATGTCTGACGCAGTACAACCGCAAAGATGACGGTACTAAAAACTTGGAGCGGTACTACCGTTGGCCAGGGGCGGTACTACCGCTGGGACAGCGGTACTACCGCCAGCTCTAGCGGTACTACCGCTAGGGCCAGCGGTACTACCGCCAACTCTAGCAGTACTACCGCTAGGTCCAACGGTACTACCGCTCGCCACTGAAACAACCATAACTTTCGCATACGAGCTCCGAATCGAGCAAACCCAAGCTTGTTGGATTCAGGACGACAAGAGCTATCCAAACAGCAAATGGAAATCTTTAGACCATGCAGATATGAAAATTCCAATGATATAGAGATGTGAGTCCTCTATGAATGAAGAACCGGCAAAAACTCTAACATCGGAAACATCATAGTAGATGCATATGGACTCCATTTTCGATGAACTCGAGCTTGTCATGAAGATGACCATAAGCTCTAAAACTCACAAAGAGAAACACCAAACAAGAACCAAGAAGTATGATGCAAGGATGCAAATGGTTTGAGCTCTCAACGAACGATACGATCTAGCTACTCACTTGAGAGCCCCCCTTGATAGTACAACAATCTATCCTAAACAGAAAACCTATCAAGGGCAAACCTATACCTTGCACCTCGTCCTCTTGAGCTAGATGATGATGATCTTGGCTTCCTCAAGATGGACCACCTTTCTTGATTGCGTTGGCTTGATGAAGACTAGTTGATTGCTCCCCCATACTCACTATGGGTGAGCCACTCTTCAACATATCTTCACAAGTCCATTGCCACCACAATGGACGGCAAGCTTCAAGCATGATATCTTCGTGCTGATCCACTTGAACTTGCACATCGCAATCTTGATGACGATCACCACTTGACGTCATCCTTCATGGGTTGTATGAGATCTTCCTTTTGACGCAAGCCCATGGAAACACACCATACCATGGGATCACTTGATCCCCCTCGGTATGTATGCTTTGTGTGTTGATCATCTTGATTTACTCTTTGTCTGAGATCTTGATCAACCATGTGTCTCTATGACCATTCTTTGGATAATACCTTGAATACCATCTTGGTCATCATATAAACTCCTTGAACCCAACAGATGGACTTCAAGAAGTGCCTATGGACAAATCCTATAAATGTAACTTAAGGCAACCATTAGTCCATAGGAATTGTCATCAATTGCCAAAACCACATATGGAGATATATGCTCCAACATCGGCTTTTTTTGCATCGGAGAGATCGGCTGTTTAACCGTGCTATACCTAGATAATGTTGCGTAGTTGTTATTTTTAAGTATTTTTGAAAGTAATAGTTACAATATATTTATGTGATCATGAATTTTATCAAAAACACATGTGTATGAATCACATTTAAATGATCAGAAAAAGTCGACTAAAAGATAAATAAAATTCAAAATACACTTAATAATTTTTATAGACTAAGATACGTGCGTTGCACGTGCACGCTTACTAGTGAAATTTAGCGCTTCATATTACTTCGTAAATCATCCATTACAACCACAACAAAATCAACCATGAAATTTAGGGCAGGTTTCTCACTTAAGAACTACTACAACTTCCTAGACCAATAGCTTTATTATCTGCTAACTTGTAAACTACAACAACTAAGATACATAATCAGCTAAATTAATCATTTCTTCATAATTAAGATGAAAGAGAGCACACAAAGCACCATGACACTTGCGAGCACCATTTTCATCACCATTAGGATTTCTCTACCTAGTCCAAGCAACATAAGAGCTTGTTGCTTGGTGGCAAAGTTCTTCTTAGTAGGGTTGCCAAAATTGACTCTTCCAGCAATGCCCCTTCTTCATGCATTTGCTTCATTCCTCTTCATCTCAAGCTCTTCCCTTCTATCCCGAGCTGCACCAAATGCATTAACCAACAAGAACCCTAGTTTCAATCAGATACTGCATATATTCTAGCTCCCAGTGCCAGAAATCACACATCACCTGCATTTTCAGATCAAACAAACCATATTTAGTTTAACTTTCAAAATTTAGTTTAACTCTCGAAATTCAGTTAACTATCAAAATTCAGCAAACATGTGAAAATTTAGTAAACAATCAAGAACAGGGGAGCGAAAAGAGGAGGCTCACACTGTGTTTCTTGCACTTGTAGAACACCCAACCATCATAGTCATCAGTGGCCGAGCGGTAGAATGTCATGGGGTCGCCACAGTCGGGGCAATCGACCAATGGGACAGCGATCGCGTGGCCACACAGTCCAGAGCGGACGGAGCTTGAAGATGACATGATGAACGACGACGACGACCCACTCCCACTTCGAGCGGCGGCAGCAAAGGACGGGGGATGGATGTGACGGCGACCGGTAGCGGCAGTGGATGCGACGGTAGCCGGTAGCGGTAGTGGATGCGACGACAGCGGCGGCGGCGACAGGTATGATGGCGGCGTTGAGCGAGATGGGTAGAGGAGAAACGACCAGGTGGTGTTGTGTGGTGCTGCCAGTTCGACGAGGTGGGGTGGTGTGTGTAAATCCCTGATAGTTTTACAGAAAACCCTTGGCTTATTAGCGTATAGCGGTCGCACGAGATACTTAGCTGATTTGGCGGTCAGAGAACACGTGGCGAGGCGAGTTAAACGCCAACTAAGCACATACGAACACAAAACCGTATGTGAACCCCCATGACAACTATGACGATTGTATTTTGGGTATTTACAACTATGATGATTAAAATAACCATCAAGGCAAGTATGAGGACCTCTAGTGAATTTTTCTCTATGTACAAGAACAACTCGCGCATCTTTGTCACATCTACTGCCTTGGTGTCTTTATACAACTACAAATAGACACTTCCCCGCGTCTTCATGCACGCAATGCAATGCAATGCAATGCAATGTTATGCTCCAGCCTAGCAAAGCTTTCCTCATATCTATCTGTCTCACCTATTGCTTTACAACCATCAATCAGCTTTGTCTTTTCCGCATCATATGCTCCCTTATTTTATCTCCTGTGAAAAAACGGAACATGGCCCGCTCTAACATGAAATATGGGCATTGGGCTGAATATTTTCCGTACTCCTTATATGAGCGTACATGGGCCCAAGGGAGACCAAATCGATATTGAGCGGTTGGGAGGCCCAAGACGTACTGATGTGACATACGGCCCAATCGAAGTAACGCCCTATCCGGCGGCACCTATCCCCATCGCATAAAAAGCTGGGAGGTGAGGCGAACCAAGAACCCTAGCCTCCGGATCCATCCATCCGCCCCTCGCTGCCGCTGCATCTCGTCTCCACCACCCCACTTGCCCCAGGTGAGCAGCACCCCCCTTGCTAATCCAGATCCGCCGGAAAATCCAGCCGATTTCGAGTCTGCCCTTCTCACCGTCCCGTTTTCGTTGACTTCCTCCTCGTTGTTTCTTCGTTGTTCCAGGACCCAGGAGGATCGTAGGAGATGTCGGACACCGATGAGCACCACTTCGAGTCCAAGGCCGACTCCGGCGCCTCCAAGACCTTCCCGCAGCAGGCCGGCGCCATCCGCAAGGGTGGACACATCGTCATCAAGGCCCGCCCCTGCAAGGTCTGTGCCTTTTCCGATCTACTATTCTTATCTTACGGTAGGAAAGCTCTTATGTCTGGTTGGTTGATGGATGCGTCTGGGAATCTGCTGCAGTTATTTGTGCTGTTTGATTTGTTCGTACTAGTCGGATGCAGATTTGCTAGTTGTTAGATCTACAAGTCCAAGTACCAGACACTTTGATGTAGATGTGGATGGATATACACGGGTTCACGATATTTGTTGGCGCTAATTTTACCTTGTTTTCCTATATCTTCGGCTATGGCTTACGATCTTTTCATTAGCTCCCACTGTATCCTCACTCGTGAATTAATTTTAGGATTCCTGTTTCGGTAAATCTTAACTCTGCTAGATTTGGCAAGGTGCTAATTAAAGGATATCTCCGGTTTACAGGGAATTTACGAACTGTTTATAATTAGTAATTGTCGTAGTTATAGTTTTCATAGTTTGCTGGTGCATGCTTTTTATTTAGTTTTGAGACTTGTATAATTTAAGTACGGAGTAGCACTATTCCTGGTCATGTAGCTACTCCCTCTCAATAGATGTTGCTCTTTTTAGTTTAGAGCCGTGCTGATATTGTTTCACTTGATTATGCAAGTGTTTGCTGCTGGGTTATTGTTGCTTTGTTTTGCTATATGTGCATATGCTTGTCCAATTGCTACTCCAAGCTTAATAATTCCTGCCTGTCTTCCACCAGAAAAATTCTTTGTGGTCCAGCATGTTCTGAAGAATCGTTTTGGTTTTATCTTTGTGCTAGGTCGTTGAGGTCTCCACCTCCAAGACTGGGAAGCATGGCCACGCAAAGTGCCACTTTGTTGCCATTGACATCTTTAATGGAAAGAAGCTTGAGGATATTGTTCCTTCATCCCACAACTGTGACGTGAGCTACACATGGACGCTTCATTTTGTTGGTTTCTTGTTATTCGTTCAGCAGGGCTTATTTAGCATTCTCGGTTGCCGTATTTGTTCAGGTTCCCCATGTTGACCGCCAAGATTATCAGCTGATTGACATAACTGATGATGGATATGTATGTTTCATTTTCAATCTGTCTTCCTTTTCCATTTATGTGCGAAGCATCCCCTGTTTCTAACTTAGTGTTGGCTTTTTACAGGTCAGCCTGCTGACTGAGAGTGGCAACACTAAGGATGACCTGAAGCTTCCCACTGATGATGTTCTGCTTGGCCAGGTCTGTGCTCTAGCTGTTAAAACCTGTTATGCGGCTTATCAGATCTCCCCGTTGCACTCTCTTGATGTTTCTTTGCTCTGTGAAATGCAGATCAAGACTGGATTTGCTGATGGCAAGGACCTGATCCTGTCTGTGATGTCTGCCATGGGTGAAGAACAGATCTGCGCTGTGAAGGAAATCGGTGGTGGCAAGTAAGCAGCGGTGCATGGTTGCCTAGCTGTGATACTTGGTATCTAGTGCTTCTGGGTGTTTGAGATACACATACATAGGCATCAAGATATCTGTTGGGTGAAACAAGTTTGATCCAGATTTGTGTGTTTTTTACACCGAATGCTCGAGGTGCTGCTAGTACTTTGTTATCTATCTATCTATCTCTATTATAATACCCTTTGGAATTGGAACTGAGTGGTGGCTGGAACTTAGTTTCCGGTTTGCTCATCCGCCCTATCTCTATGAATGAATTGGTTTGGGTTAATTGTGGTTTGACTCTTCTGCATTTCCTGGTTTATCGTTTGCTGGAGAACAGTATTTTAGAAATTTGTCATCGTTTGGACTGTCATTTGCTCATCCCTATCTCTGAATGATTTCTCTGGACCTATCCCTATCTCCAGCGTTACTTTTGACCTATTGGATGCGCACTCGTGGAGCAGCTAGTTGTAAAGTATAAACTGATGCTGTCTCTGGACCTTGATCTGAGTCTCCAATCCCTAGTTTTCATGCGAAGCAACTTCAACAGATATCCTATCCTGGGAAATTGCTTATGGTGCGGTAGATGAATAAAAAACTCCTATCCCATTTAGACTGGAAATTTTATCTCCCCCAATAATTTCCAAGTTGCACCTGCACGTGGCTACTCAGTCACACCCGTCGAATGAATGTCGAGGGAATTGTTCTAGCGCACTGGACAAGCTGTGGAACACAATGTGCATACTTCATGCAGAAAAAAAGAAAAGGAAAACGCTTCTACCCGTCGCCGGCCGCATCGTTCGGCCAGCAGCGCGCTTCGCTGGGCAACTTTTATTCCATTTAAATTTGAAATTTGCTGCAATTAGTCTTTAAATTTGCTACAAACGTTTTCTATTTGTTACATCTATTCATTAAAAAAGTTGCATCCACGTTTGGTTGCAACTTGACTCCACCGTTTTTTTGCTACAACCGGTGTTTCTGATTTTTGGTACAACCATGTTAATTTTTGCTACAACTGATATTACTTTTTGCTGCAATCGTTCACTAAAAGTTACATACACGTTCGTCAGAGTTGCAACCCGAGTTTATTGGATTGTTTTGCTACAATCTTTTTTTGTTTGGTATCACGCATCATCAGCTTCGTTTTTTTGGTACGACCACGTTAATATTTCTTTTTGCTGCAATTATAATTTTTGTTGCAACCGTGGACGAAAATTACTGCATCATGAATGAAATTTATTGCATCGAAAGAATTTTGCTACATGAAGATCTAACGATGCGGCCTGCATGAAGCTAGCGGATCGGGCGGTCCACGCGCGGTGGGCCGAACGATTCCGTCGACACATAGCACTGCCCTAAAAAAGTTGCAACTAGTCAACTTGGCCGTAGTGCTCAAAGAAGTTTGCGGGGTTGGTGCGCATGCTTGCATGTATAATTGTCTAAGAGCAAGTCTAGTAGAACCCTTAAAAATAACCGTATTTTTACAGTTTTCGTCGAAAAAACGGTGTAGACTAGAATCCTTAAACCCTTAAACCCGTAAAAAATTTTAAAGGTCCAACCCGCAAACGCCATCGCAGCCTGTAGAAGTGAGGGTTGGGAGGAGAAACTCCTCCCAACCCGCACTCCACTTCCTCTCCAGCGCGGGAGGGATTTTCATCCCGCTTCCGTCTCCAGCCGCCGCCTCCTCGCGCCCGCCTCGCCGCCATGGAGGCCCCCGCCGCCGCCGCGCCCGCCGCCGCGCACGCGCTCACCCCGGCCGCCCCTGCGCCCGGCCCCGCGCCCGCCGCCGCGCCGCCCCGTCCGCAGCGCCGCCCCGCCCCCGCCGCCCCTCTGCAGCGTCGCCCCGCCGCAGCCCCGGCCGCCCTCCGTAGCGCCGCCCCGTCCCCGCCGGCTCTCCGCAGCGCCGCCGCCCCGGCCGGCCCTCCGCAGCCCCGGCCTCCCCTCCGCCGCCGCCGGCCAGCCCTCCGCAGCCCCGGCCTCCCCTCCGCTGTCGCCGGCCGGCCTTCCGCAGTAAGCTGTTGTTACGATTGTTGAGAGAGTACTGTAGTATTTCTTCTTATATTACTTTATTCCATTAGTCATTTCAGTCCATGTTTGATCACAAGAAGGTTGGGAATACAGAGGGGTCGATGCGTATTGAGATCACAAGAAGGTTCAGAAGTTATGTTAAATTCCAGTCATTGTTCAGAGATTGTTGTGTTCCTTTTTCTGTGAGCATGCGACATTGTTCATTCTATCAGTATTTGGTGTTAAGTTATATCTGTCTTATTCTATCATGTTCATTCTCTTTCGAATCCTAATTTTGATTTGTGTTTTTTGCTTTTGATTTGTGTGGATCTAGCGGTTTGTAGTGATGGATCATGTCTCTTGTTCTTAGGGAGTGCTGTAGAAATTTTCTGCACTAGTATTGCTCTGTCATGGATTTGTGTTGGTGCTCTGTCATGAATAGACGCTGCAGGCGCCGGTTCAGTATTCAGTTTTGTAGGTGCATTAGTGGTGGGATTTGGGGTTGGGATCTGGACTCTGATTGATCTCTGAATTTATGAATGTATTCTCTTGTTGATCTCTGAATTTATGAATGTATAATAGACCTATAATGTGGAAGAGAAGCTTAGTTTTTCTGTCTCTAGAGTTCCATATTTTTGGAGTCCTACAGGCAACAACCAAAGTATCTATTGAATTTTATCTGAAGAACATTCTGTAATCATATATCTAATGAAGCTTGGACTAGATAATAGTATACTGAGTTTGCAAGATAAAATAAGGCTGATATGCTTGGCATGAATAGAACTGATGTGAAGTAGAATGGTATACATCTTCATTTCTGAATATGTTTCCTATCAGAGTTTTAAGGGTTGGGGTTGGGGCAAAGACTAGAACCCTCAAACCTACCCTTATAACTGAATATTCCGTTATAAGGGTTGGGTTTGAGGGTTCTAGTCTTTGCCTGTGTTTTTCAACCCTTAAAAGTGTCAAAAATGGCCAATTCTCAACCCTTAAAACTGGTTTTAGATTTAAGGGTTTGAGGGTTCTACTAGAGATGCTCTAACTGAGTCCGGTGATGATTGAACTGGACTGAAATTTCAGAGGGAAACACTAATAAAACAAACATTTGATGAAAACCATTGATGAAAAGCATTTACCAGACTAGTCAGATGCCATCAATTCAAATTTCACACATCCCATCCTGTTTCAATAGCCACATTCTCCCGTAATCCCTCCGGCACTGATGTCACCTACCCCGTTGCTCCTTTGATCTGTTGGAGCATCTATCTCTGAAACTTACTACTCCCTCCGTTCCTAAATATAAGTCTTTTAAACGATTTTACTAGAAGTCTACATACGAAGCAAAATGATTGAATCTATACTTTAAAATATGTCTATATACATCCGTATGTAGTCCACTAGTGAAACCTCTAGAAAGACTTATATTTAGGAACGGAGGGAGTATTTCAGTAGTTTTTAGTTTGACCGTTCACTAAATTTGCTTGCCTTACCGAGGCTCGGAAAGCTGTGACACTTAGTAGCGCAAACTATCAACTTCCACCTTGTGTCTCCTCTCATCGTTCGTTTTTCAGATCGACCTTGTCAGCATCTGTAACAAGTGGCATCAGAGCCTCACTGGTGTTCGATCCATCCTGAACGTCGACGGTGTTTGATCCGTGAGAGAGATGGGTGAAAGCAATTACGAGAAGACGAAGAAGGAGCAGGGGAACAACAGGCCACCACGGAGGTCGCGGCGCTGGAGGAAACCCTGGCCCGTCTCTCCATGGAGTAGGGATTGGGGGTGTCCATCGTTGAGCACGTCGTACACGACGACGGCAGTGGCGGTCCGCCGATGATGCTCAGGCGCACGAACTACGCCGACTCGGCTATGTTCACAAGCTGCAGCTGCAGGACGATGAATTCTGGCGCGTGGTCGAAAACGGCCAGGGGACGGATCGTGGCGACCGGCACGCCATGATCGGCCTGCTAAGGGGTGTGCCGCTGAAGCTAATGCGAATCCTGGGCGGCAAAGCCACGACGAAACCGGCCTGGGACACCTTGAAGACCACGCGGGTCGGCGTCGAGCGCGTGCGGGAGGCCAAGGCACAAACCGATGCTCGGAGTATGAAGGGTTGCGGTACAAGGATGCCGAGGGCATAGAGTCGTACGTCATGCGGCTTAGGACAATCATCAACGAGCTCGAGGCCCTCGACGATCCGGTGGGCGAACACAAGGCGGTCTTCAAGGTCATGCGTACGGCGCCGCGACCGTATCGGAAGATGGCCATGGTGATCGAGTCACTCGTGGTCACCAAACAACTCTCTCCTGAGGAGCTCTGCGGCTGCCTGTTTGTTACCGAGGAGCGCGAGCGCGAGGAACCACCCGTGCGTGGGGCGTAAGTGATGCTCACCGTCGATGAGTGGCTGGCCCGTCAAAAACAGTTAGACCAAGGCGCCGGCTCATCATGCAATGGAGACTGATGAGGGAGCGACAACGGAAAACCGAAGAACTTCCATGACAACGGTGAGCGCGGCCTGGGCGGTGGCCGCGAGAATGGGAGCGCGAAGGCTCCTAAACACAAAGGGGTTTGTCTGTACTGCGACATTCCAGGGCACTCGGCCAAAGAGTGCAGGAAGAAAGCAAGGGAGCGCGAGCAACAACAACACGAGCAGCAGTCGAACCTTGCACAGGTTGACATCGAGCAACTCGGGTTACTGCTTGCTGTGTTCCACAGGATGGTGTGGATGCAGTGACCGTCGAGCATGAACCGGCGATGCAACAAGTGTATCTGAACGACGCCCGAGTCGTTCCGGTGCCAATGGACGACGCCAGATGGTACCTTGACACGGGGGCCAAAAATCACATGACGGGGCGTCGCGGTCTCCTCTCCGAGCTTGATGAAACCGTGCGGGGAACATTGTGCTTCGGCGACGCTTCCTGATGCAAATCCTTGGACGTGGAGTCGTGGTGTTCTCTTGCCGAGGGGGCGAGCATCGCGCACTCGCATACTTGTACTACATCCCGCAACTTCACACACATGGTGAGTCTAGGCCAGCTGGATGAGAATGGATGCAAGTCCGTGATTCAGAATGGGGAGCTCTGTCTTTACGAGAGACAGAAGTTGCTCCTCGCACGGGTGCATCGGACGAGAAACCGGCTATATGCCGTGGCTCTGAACTTGGCAGCCCCAGTGTGTCTACTCTGCGACGCGATGGACGAGGGCTCGAGGTGGTATGCCAGGTTCGGGCATGTGCACTTCCGCGCGCTGGCGACCTTGATGCGAAAGGCATGGCGTGCGGGATGCCGACGATCTCCCACACCGAGCAATTCTGTGAGGGGTGCACCGTGGGAAAAATGCATCATACGCCTGTTGGGGAACGTCGCATGGGAAACAAAATTTTTCCTACGCGCACGAAAACCTATCATGGTGATGTCCATCTACGAGAGGGGATTTCTGATCTACGTACCTTTGTAGATCGCACAACAGAAGCGTTAGTGAATGCGGTTGATGTAGTGGAATGTCCTCACGTCCCTCGATCTGTCCCGCGAACCGTCCCACGAACCGTCCCGCGATCCGACCCACGATCTAGTGCCGAACGGACGACACCTCCGCGTTCAGCACACGTACAGCTCGACGATGATCTCGTCCTTCTTGATCCAACAAGAGAGGCGGAGAGGTAGATGAGTTCCCCGGCAGCGTGACGGCGCTCTAGAGGTTGGTGGTGATCTAATCTCAGCAGGGCTCCGCCCGAGCTCCGCAGAAACGCGATCTGGAGGAAAAACCATGGAGGTATGTGGTCGGGCTGCCGTGGAAAAGTTGTCTCAAATCAGCCCTAAAACCTCCGTATATTAGGTGGGAGGGGAGGAGCCTTGCCTTGGGGCTCAAGAGGCCCCAAGGGGTTCGACCGATGGGGGGGGGGGAGGAGGATTCCTCCTCCAATCCTAGTCCAATTAGGATTGGAAGGTGGAGTCCTTCCCTTCCTTCCCACTTCCCCTTTTTTCTTTTCTTTTGTCTTTGATTTTCTTACCTACTGCGCAGGGGTCTCTCTGGGCTTGCTCACCAGCCCACTAAGGGCTGGTGCGGCACCCCTAAGGCCTATGGGCTTCCCCAGGGTGGGCTGCCCCCTTCGGTGAACTCCCGGAACCAATTCGTCATTCCGGGTACATTCCCGGTAACTCCGAAAACCTTCCGGTAATCAAATGAGGTCATCCTATATATCAATCTTCGTTTCCGGACCATTCCGGAAACCCTCGTGATGTCCGTGATCTCATCCGGGTCTCCGAACAACATTTGGTAACCAACCATATAACTCAAATACGCAAAAACAACGTCGAACCTTAAGTGTGCAGACCCTGCGGGTTCGAGAACTATGTAGACATGACCCGAGGGACTCCTCGGTCAATATCCAACAGCGGGACCTGGATGCCCATATTGGATCCTACATATTCTACGAAGATCTTATCGTTTGAACCTCAGTGCCAAGGATTCATATAATCCCGTATGTCATTCCCTTTGTCCTTCGGTATGTTACTTGCCCGAGATTCGATCGTCAGTATCCGCATACCTATTTCAATCTCGTTTACCGGAAAGTATCTTTACTCGTTCCGTAATACAAGATCCCGCAACTTACACTAAGTCACATTGCTTGCAAGGCTTGTGTGTGATGTTGTATTACCGAGTGGGCCCCGAGATACCTCTCCGTCACACGGAGTGACAAATCCCAGTCTTGATCCATACTAACTCAACGGACACCTTCAGAGATACCTGTAGAGCATCTTTATAGCCACCCAGTTACGTTGTGACGTTTGATACACATAAAGCATTCCTCCGGTGTTAGTGAGTTATATGATCTCATGGTCATATGAATAAATACTTGACACGCAGAAAACAGTAGCAACAAAATGACACGATCAACATGCTACGTCTATTAGTTTGGGTCTAGTCCATCCGATGATTCTCCCAATGATGTGATCGAGTTATCAAGCAACAACACCTTGCTCATAGACAAAAGACCCTAACTATCCTTGATCAACTCGCTAGCCAATTAGAGGCTTGCTAGGGACGGTGTTTTGTCTATGTATCCACACATGTATCTAAGTCTTCATTCAATACAATTATAGCATGGATAATAAATGATTATCTTGACACATGAATTATAATAATAACTTATTTATCATTGCCTCTAGGGCATAATTCCAACAACGCCATCCCCATGCGCGACAGCATATCGCGCAGAGCGGCCCCTCGACCTCGCCACAACGACCTTTGTGGCCCAATCACACGGGGAACGACGAGCAGTAACAAGTACTTTCTGTTGATAGTTGATGACTATAGTAGGTACATGTGGCTTGAAGTACTAAAGAGCAAAGATGAAACTTTTCGGTATTTCAAGAAGATCAAAGCCGGGGCAGAAGTGGAAGGCAATGCCAAGCTGTGAGCGTTCCACACCGACACAGGAGGCGAGTTCACAGCACATGAATTCGCCACTTACTGCGAGGAGCTCGGGATACAAAGGAACACAACGATGCCGTCCTCCCCTAGCAGAACGGGGTTGTTGAGCTGTGGAACCAGTCTATGGTGGAGATGTCATGCAACCTTATGAAGGCCATGGGTGTGTCGTCCGTGTTATGGGAGGAAGCCGTTCACATGGCCGTCCACATCCTGAACAGATCGCCTACGAGGAGCTAGCAGGGCATCACTCCGTACAAGGCGTGCCACAAGAGAAAGCCAGCAACGGATTACTTCCGCACTTTTGGGTGCGTGGCGCACGTCAAGCTTGTTGGACCCGGAGTGGCCAAGATAGCGAACATGTTATGCCCCGACATCTTCTTGGGCTATGAGCCCGACACAAAGGGCTAGGTCTATGATCCGATCGGCAAGCACATGTACATCACTCGCGACATGCGTTGTGAGGAGGATCGACGCTGGGACTAGAGCAAGGACAGAGGCGACACCATTGAGCCTCTCGCCAGAGAGTTCACTGTTGTGTACAGTGATGCAGAGGCGCCCACAACAATCTCCTACACCATGTCGTTGAGCACGACAATTTCTCCTGAAACATCAGCAACTTCTCATGAGACAAGCTCACCTGGCAATAAGACTCTGTTGTCGGACACGCCGATAGAGGATGTGGGCACTCTATCAACAACCGCACCTGGTACCACATCACCAAGGACGCCGCGTGCAACTGATGATGATGAATGGGTCTCTGCGCGTGACGATGAGGCTTTTTATTCAGAGGGAGTGCCACTTCGCTACAAGACCATCGAGCACCTCATTGACGATGCCCCGTCGCGCACACTCGAGTACAATGGACTGTGTCTCTCAGAAGGTGAAGAGCCTGCGTATGTTCATATGACGCTGAGTGTGCTGGCATGGTGCAACACCATGGAAGTAGAGATGGATTCCATCCAAGCGAATAACACCCGGGAGCTCGCCACGCTCCGGATCGGACATCGCGCTATAGGTTTGAAATGGGTGTTCAATGAAAAGAGGGATCCGACTGGCAATATTGTGAATCACAAAGCACGGTTGGTGGAGAAGGGCTATGCACAGAGATAGGGGATCGACTTCGACGAAGTGTTCGCTCTTGTGGCGCGCCTACAGATAGTGCGAGGGCTGCTTGCTGTGGCCGTGCACCGGGAGTGGAAAGTTCATCACATGGATGTTCGATCAGTGTTCCTCAACGAAGATCTAGCAGAAGAGGTTTTTGTGCATCAACCAGCTGGTTTCGTGAGCAATAACAATGAGCAAAAATTTCTCACACTAAAGAAGGCTTTGTATAGGCTACGACACGCGCCGCACGCTTGGAACACCAAGTTGGACGCCACACTAGCGTCACTTAGGTTTGAACGATGCCAGCTTGATCATGCACTGTACACAAGAGGGGATGACAGAGTATACCTTCTGGTTGGGGTCTACGTTTATGACCTAATCATCACTGGAACCTCAGATTCAGCTATTGGATAGTTCAAGAAACAGATGCACGATCTTTTCCAGATGATTGACCTCGGTTTGTTCAGTTACTACCTGGAAATCGAAGTGAAGCAAATGATGGAGAGATCAGGGTTTTCCGAAGAAGCTATGCAACCAAGATACTCGAAGATGCACGCATGTCATAGTGCAATCCAACTGGACACCGTTGGAGAATCGTCTGAAACCGACGAAGAACACTAGTGAAATTGTTGATACAACCAAGTACCACATCGTCATAGACAGTCTGAGGTAGCTGGTTAACACACGACTCGACATTGCGTATGCTGTAGGGGTTGTGAGCAGGTTCATGGAGACGCGTGGTAAGGAACACATGACTGCACTAAAACACATTCTGCGGTATCTGAACTGAACCCTGAGTCATGGTTTGCACAATGAGAGGTGGCAGGGATGACACACTGGTTGGTTACAGTCACAGTGACCATGCTGGAGATCCCGTTGATTGCAAGAGCACAACGGGACTGCTCTTCTTCCTTGGGGACATCGTGATAACATGGTCGTCCGAGAAGCAGAAAATTGTGGCGATGTCGTCCCATGAAGCCGTATACACAGCAACAACAATTGCAACAACCCAAGCAGTGTGGCTCAGTAGGCTGTTGGCTGAGATGCTCGGTGGTGAAGTTCACAATGTAAAGTTGAAGGTGGACAAGAAATCTATGATCGAGCAAAGCAAGAATCCAGTGCACCATGAAAGAAGCAATCACATTGATCTAAGATATCATTAAATTCATGATTATGTTGAGCAGGGAAGAGTCGATGTCGAACATGTTCAAACAAGTGATCAACTAGCTGACATTCTCACAAAATCACTTGGGAGAACTCTATTTGTTGATCCGCGGTTCAGGATCGGGATCATTCAAGTGCAACAGACTTAGGGGGTGATTTGTTAGCTAATCTGTTGCGGCATCTATCTCTGAAAGTTACTGTCTTCAGAATAAAGTGACCGACAATGTGCACCTATAGACGCACGGTTCAATAGATTTAGTTTACGTTTTTTGTCAGTAGTTTTCAGTTAGACTGTTAGCTAGATTTTCTCGCGTGACCGAATCATAGGATGGCATGATCTTCACGGTTTGTGCGGGCAACGTAGTGCTCAATCCTAGCTTGGCATCGTGGGATGGCAGGACCAGTAAGCTAGTGATGACCCACAAGTGTAGGGAATCGAACAGTCTTCGCTGGTAAGTTAACCCAATTTATTGATTCGATACAAGGGGAGCCAAAGAATATTTATAAGCTTTAATAGTTGAGTTGTCAATTCAACCGCACCTGAAAGATACTTGCTTGGCATGAAATATTAGTAGCAATGGTGATATGGAAGTGATTGTGGCAAATCAACGGAAGTAAAACAACGAAAGTAAAGTAACTTGTAACTAGCAGGATTAAAACACTGTAGGCTAGGGAGATGGATGGCTTGTCATGGATGAGAGATATCATGTACTTAATTTGGGGCAAGGCACATAGAAAAGTAATGATCATCTAGGAAAATATCAAACATTAGGCATGTATCCCAAGGTAGTCGTGCGTGCTTGCAATAAGAACTTGCACAACATCTTTTGTCCTACCATCCCTCTACCAACGGGACCAAAAGGAACTTCTGGAGATTAAGGTGCTCCTATCAAAGAGCACCGGAACAAAGCATTAACAATCAATGGATACATGGAATCCTCAAACTATAGTCTTCTCATAGCGTTCCGGACTATAATAGGTGCATACTACTCATAGATAGGATGAAGAACACAAATATATTCGTGAAAACATAAGGTATTCAGATCTGAAATCATGGCACTCGGGCCCAAAGTGACAAGCATTAAGAGTAACAAGTAGTAGCAAAGATGATAAACACCATACTAGATGATAGGCAACATGCCCCAAACAATCCGACGAACTATTACATGATCTAACTCATCCAATCCCTTCCATCCCCTTCACCTACAACAGGGAATTACTCACACATGATGGGGGAAGCCATGGAAGGTTGATGGAGTGGTGATGGTGATGATGATGGTGACGATTTCCCCTCTCCGGAGGCCAAGGCAGCCTCCAGATTAGCTCTCCTGAAGAAGAGCCAAGGGTGGCGGCGGATCCGCGTCGAGAACTTGCAAAACGACTTCTGTTCTCGAATTTCCCCGTCACGGGTAAAAATAGGAGCCAAAGTAGGGCACTAGAGGGGGTGGACCCCACCAAGGCGGCCTCCCGGCGGGGCCAGGGGGCAGGCCGCGCCCATAGGTCGCCTGGAGCCCTGGTGGCCCCCCTCCGGCCCATCTTCTGGCCCATGGTTCCTCCTGGTGCGTGGATTTTATCTATTTTTATTGGAATTTTCCGGGACGTCTAAATATCCATTTTTCTGCACACAAGAAAACCATACAGGCACCTCTGCTGAAAACAGCGCCAGTCCGGGTTAGTTTCATTCAAATCATGCAAGAATGAGGCCAAAACAACAGCAAAAGTGTTTGTAAAATTCGATACATTTGAGACGTATCAACTCCCCCAAGCTTAGCATATTGCTTGTCCCCTAGCAACTTAGTTCAACGAACTAGACGCGACAAAGAAAACTTTGACAAAATCTTTTGCTTCATTAGATGTATATAAGCATGCACTACGAACAATTCCAACTAGTATTGAAGCAATGCTACAAAGAAAATGCACGAAGAAATCCTTTGCTTATGTGAAGAATTTCAAACAACTAAGAATGAATAAAATGCAACTAAAAATCATGACGAGATCACAATGTACATGACTCAGACATACTAGAGTGGTATCTCACTAGCCCCCATGAGTGAAGCAAAACATAAATCCACATGCTCCTCGGAGTTTTTGAAGGAGACTAGAAATAAATATTTCAGAATAAGTAATATCACAATCATACAGAGGACAATGTGGCACTTTGGGACAATGCATATTACACTCAGAATGACAATTATGCTTTCTATAGTTGGTGCTTTTTATAAGAAGAGGACGACTCAACAGAAAAGTAAAATAGATAGGCTCTTCACAGAGGGAAGCATTGATTTGCACAGGTGCCAGAACTTGAGCTCTTAAAACAGAGATGAATCAAAATTTTGGGTGGTATGCTTTCATTGTCAACGTAACAACTAAGAGATCTCAATATCTTCACAGGTATCGTCCATACAAACAACAATCATGGGGGAGTTTTGTTTCATTAAATTTGATTTGACTTTGAGCATGGAACTGGGCATCCCGGCTACCAGCCACTTTCTCGTGAACGATAGTGAATCAACACATATCTTGAGAATAACCCACTTAGCATGGAAGATACTGATAGCCCCTACTCACTACATGAGCGATTCGGGCATACAAAACAAAATATTTATTTGAAAATTTAGAATACGACACATGCAAATTTACTTAGGACGGCACATAAATACCGCATATAGGTAGGTATGGTGGACTCATATGGCGCAACTGGTTTCAAGGATTTTGGATGCACAAGCAGTAAGTCCGCTTAGTACATGCGAAGGCTAGCAAAAGGCGGGGAAGCGACCAACTAGAGAGCAATAACGGTCATAATCATGCAGAGCGACAAAACAACATTGAATCGGGCATGAAAGTGATATAACTATTCTGAAATAAAAAGATCATCAAGGCTTGATAAACTTCTAGTCATAAACATGTGTAAGCATGTGCCAAGTCAATCCAAAAACTCTCCGAAGGGAAATACCACTCCAATATGCCAAACCATGAACAATGCAATGCATGCATATCATTTTGGTAACATATTATGCACTCCAGCTATTTGAGACTAGTCACAAAGAAAGCATGAACTACTAGGAAGGCATTGTAAACATAACACCATGTCGCTACAAGCTGGTCTCTAGATCATAAGTACACATATGTACAAAAGTAGAAACAAATAGAGTACATACCGGCTTTCCTTGTTGCATCCCTTCTGTCGATCTTCGTCATTATTGCATCGTCACTTGCACGACCGAACGTAGAAAGATGTAATCAAGTGCAATTGCAACCATGGACGTGAGCTGAACTCTGCAAATAAATCAAACTAAAGAGAGAAAAGAAATATTTTTGGGTTCTCCAAAGGTTAAGCGAAAGCAAAATAAAAGAGAAATCTTTTTGTTGTTTTTGCAAAGAAAGAACAAAGAAGAACGTGCAAAAACTCCAAAAAGATTAAAAAAGAAACCACGGATGATACAATGAAAGGGGAGAAGGGTACGTACTCCCCCAAGCTTAGGCTTTTGGCCAAAGTTGAGCTTGGCTACTGCGGGCTCCAGGAACTCCCTTCGGCTCCAGAGTGGTACATGTGGCTCCAAGAATCATACGAGGCCTCGGGCACGTACACTGATGCCCGGCTGGCCTCCCAAGAAGAAGGCTCTTCTTCCTTGGGAACAACCCCCTCCATGGGGTTGTGGAACTGCTGCTGGATCACGAACTCGTCCAGCTCAATCGAGGTGAAGGACCATCCGTTCCTGCTAGTGTAATCAAACAAAAGTGGTGCAGGTAGACGGATCTCGCAACTAGTAAGCTCGCCAAACCTCATAATATAAACAAGGTTACCAAACTCAGAAGTCCTAGTAACAAACTCATGCCTCTTCATATCAGTAAGATCAAAGCTTATGAATGAAAAAGGCGTATCATCCGTGCGTACAGTACGCCCGAGGTGCTCGAGGATAAGCGTGGTATAAATGCCACCAAAGCGAGGCCCTTTGCCGCTGTTAGCGACGAGGCGATGAGCAATCAAAGCACCAATATTATACGTGTTATCTCCTAAGAAGGCAGCTGCCAAGATAGCGAGATCCGGAGCCGAAATGTTGCTCGTGTTGTCGCGGGCTAATACCCCTCGAGCAATATAGTATGCGAAATACCTGATGTGGGGAAACAAGATGTTGGAGATCTTCCCCCGGTGAATGTCTTGTAGATCTTTGCTGCAAAGGGAAGCGAATAGGGATTTCAGCTCATAGGGCTGAATTTTCATTTTGATCGTCTTCCCGACATTCCACACACCTATAAGGTCACAAAATTCTGCCAAAGACATGGTAAAGACATCTTCATATAATCAGAATTCAATCATGGAAGTTTTATCATTATATCTAAACCAGTTAACAAAATAATAGGTGTGTTTGGATATTGTTGCACATGTCGTGTTACGAGACGTATCAAAGCTGCAGCTGCACAGAGGTTATCAAACTCATCCTTAATACCTGCCGCCATAAGGAAACATGAACACAGGTATGCCATGGCACGTGCTGCGTCCGTCTCGTGGAGCAACTCTGGTGGCACAATATCATCACTGTAACTTGTCCTCACAGTGGAAGATGAAGCTGCAGCTCTAGTTAGTCTATCGGTAGGTTCGAGTCTCTTCTTCCCAAGCCATCCTTTTGCTTTTCCAAACAAACTCATTTCAAGGAGCAAATGCTCAAATTCTCAATGCCAATGATGGGTTGTAGAGAGAGATCGAAATTTCCCACCAAGAACAACAAGAACTCGAGCTCCAGGAGAAAAATCGGGATTTTTGGAGTGAGAGAGAGAGGAAGGAGGAAGAAGTACCTGGAAAGGGGACCACGTGGGCCTAGGCGACCTGTGGGCGCAGCCCGGGGCCAGGCCGCGTCAGCTGGCTGCCTAGACGAGGGGTGGCCCCCCTGGTTGGCCCCAGGTGCTCCTGCATCTCTTTTTTGATGGAAATTTTTATTATAATTTTTCTGGAATTTCTCTGTCAACTTCACTTTTGAAATATTTTCGAAGTGCCGAAAGCTGCAAAACTTACGAAAGGCCCAAAACAATGGTTAAACATATGAAGATTCAAAAACATAAAGCTTTGGTACAACAAAGAGGATGAAAGATAAAATAAATGAAAACATAACAAGCTTCTCTTTTTACTCATATAAAACATATTTGTTAGCAAGGTTAATCAAGTCTTACTACCAAACAGGTGTTATATCGAGCAAAAGGTTTCACTTCTTATAAAGCAATCATGGTACCTTTATTTTAATGGATATTGTCCCCACCGTCATGGTTTTGTATTTGTGGTGCATATGTAGAGGACAATCCCACTCTCCAACCTTCACGGTCTCAATATTCTCAATATAATTAAGGCCATGCCTTTTATCAATCTTCTTCGGAAAATATACCGTGTGCTCCTTCTCATTAACACTGAAGGTCACCTTTCCTTTATTGCAATCAATAATAGCACCTCTGGTGTTAAGAAAAGGTCTACTAAGAATGATAGACATGCTCCCATCCTCGGGCATGTCAAGCACAACAAAGTCAGTAAAGATCAAGCAATTAGCAACTTCAACAGGAACATCCTCACAAATACCAACAGGAACGACCGTTGACTTATCAACCATTTGAAGAGAGATATTTGTAGGGATTAGTTTATCTAAACAAAGCCTTTTGTAAAGAGAGAAAGGCATAACACTCACTCCTGCACCAAGATCACATAAAGCAGTTCTGACATAATTGATTTTTATGGAGCAAGGAATGGTGGATATACCTGGATCACCAAGCTTCTCAGGAATCTTACCACTGAAAAAGTAATTATAAAGCATAGTATATATTGCCTCATTAGTTACTTTTCTTTTATTAGTAACAATATCTTTCATATACCTCGAGTATGCAGGCAACTTAATAGCATAAGTCAAAGGAATTTGAAGAAAAAGAGGTTTCATCCATTCACAAAATTTATTGTAATGCTCTTCTTCTTTGGTTTTGAAAGACTTACCTAGGAAGGGCATTGATTTCTGTACCCATGGTTCTCTTTCCTTCCCATGTCTTCTTGCAACAAAGTCTTCTCTAGTATATCTCTTGCGCTTGTCGGGTGCTTCTTCTTCTTGTATCTCAGGAGTATCATTCTTCTCATTATCTTTATCAGGTTCAACACCATCTTCAGTTTCACCATCGGAAATATATATACTATTAGGATCAAAAATAGGTTCTTCATCAATTATTGGATCATTGGAGTTATCAGCTTCCTTGTGTTTCTTCTTCTTCTTCGGGGAGCTAACAATGACTTCTTCCTGCATTTGAGAATCTTGCTCGATCTTCTTTGGATGCCCCTCCATATAGAGGGGTCCTGGGTGTGTGTACCACCTCGGGTCTTTATACCGTATGCATGCGTATCAACTTGTTTGGTATTGTTAGCAAGAAAATCTTTTTGCACATTAGAAATTTGTTTAAGTTGAGTTTGAACCATATGAAAATGCTTAACAAGACCTTTAACATCATTAACAGTTTTACTTAAAACATCAAGCAAACTTTTGATAGCAAGGGAATTATCATGCAATTGGCTTTGAATCCTCTCATTAAAGTGACTTTGCTTGACAATGAAATTATCAAGCTCATCTAAACATTGATTAGGAGGCTTACCATGAGGGACATCACTTGCATTGAATTCTAAAAGAGAGTGTACCTCTACCATAGGTGGGTGAGTGGTAGGCTCACACAATTTCTCAATAGGAGGTAGATTCTTCACATGTTCAACTTTAATACCTTTCTCTTTAATAGACTTCTTTGCTTCTTCCATAGCCTGGGGCCTCAAGAAAAGCATACCCCTCTTCTTTGGTGGTGGAGGTGGTTCAGGCATGGACCAATCATCATGATTCTTAGCTATCTTGCCCATTAGTTCTTCAGCATCGTCCGGTGTTCTTTCCCTGAAAACACAACCAACACAACTATCCAGATAGGTTCTAGATTCATCAGTTAGACCAGCATAAAATATATCAAGCAATTCATTCTTAGGGACTCCATGTCCCGGTCTAGCCTTGAGTAAAGTGCAATACCTCCCCCAAGCTTTAGGGAGGTGCTCATCGTGCAACTGTTTAAAGTTATATATTCTTTGTAAAGCAGCATGTTGCTTATGAGCAGGAAAATATTTAGCAACAAAAGATTGAGCTAAATCTTGAGGACTCTTAATGGAACCACATGGTAGTGCATCATACCATGCTTTAGCATCTTCCTTCAAGGAGAAAGGAAGTAGCTTAGTAACATAATAATTTCTCTTCTTGTCCTCCGTAGCGAATAAGCCACCCAACTCAGTAAGTTTTGTAAGGTGTGCAATAGCGTCATCATTTTCTCTGCCATAAAAGGGGCCAGCTTCAAATGTGGAGATAAGTGAAAGGTCGATAGAGAAATCAAAATCATCATCCTCAATGCAAATAGGAGATGAAGCAAATTTAGGATTAGGAGTAAATTTGTTCTTCATAGAATGCTTTTCAAGCAGCTTCTTAATAAAAGCAGGGTCAGAGTCAGCACACTCTATAAGTCCCTGCATAAATCATCACCAAGTTCAATATAATCATCATCAAGAATTCTTTCCCTGAGACCACTCAAGTCTAGGTAACCAAAGGATATACAAATGGGGTAGCGTGTAACAATAATTTCAACCCGCTTCGCAGCCTTACCAATCTGAGACTCAATAAAATAACCAAGTAAACCAGTCTCATCAATAGTAGTAGAAGCATCATCAATAGTATCAGACATAGCGATGGACTCGGTAGAAGCAACATGTACTGGTGGTGAAGCAAACTTACTCATAACGGAAGGTGAATCAAGCGTAGCACTAGTGCTAAGAACAATACCTTTTCTTGTTGTGGATGGTAAAATCGGAACTTCGGGTCTCCTTTCTTACCCACAGCGGATAAATCACAGCAAACAAAATAACTCCAAGTAGACTTGTAAATAAAGCTATGCTCCCCAGTAACGGCGCCAGAAAATAGTCTTGATGACCCACAAGTGTAGGGGATCACAACAGTCTTCGCGGGTAAGTTAACCCAATTTATTGATTCGACACAAGGGGAGCCAAAGAATATTTATAAGATTTAACAGTTGAGTTGTCAATTCAACCGCACGTGAAAGATACTTGCTTGGCAACGAAATATTAGTAGCAACGGTGATATGGAAGTGATTGTGGCAAAGCAACGAAAGTAAAACCGCGAAAGTAAAGTAACTTGTAACTAGTAGGATTAAAACACTATAGGCTAGGGAGATGGATGGCTCGTCATGGATGAGAGATATCATGTATTTAACTTGGGGCAAGGCACATTGAGAAGTAATGATCATCTAGGCAAATATCAAACATTAGGCATGTATCCCAAGGTAGTCGTACATGATTAGAATAAGAACTTGCACAACATCTTTTGTCCTACCATCCCGCTACCAACGGGGCCAAAAGGAACTTATGGAGATTAAGGTGCTCCTATCAAAGAGCACCGAAACAAAGTATTAAGAATCAATGGTTAGATGGAATCCTCAAACTGTAGTCTGTCCCCTTTGGTGTCCCAAGCTGTCACCATTGGGATCGCCGGTTCCGGATTATAATAGGTGCATACTACTCACAAATAGGATCAAGAACACAAATATATTCATGAAAACATAAGGTATTCAGATCTGAAATCATGACACTTAGGCCCAAAGTGACATGCATTAAGAGTAACAAGTAGTAGCAAAGATGATAAACACCAAGTGGATGATAGGCAACATGCCCCCAACAATCCGACGAACTATTACATGATCTAACTCATCCAATCCCTTCCATTCCCTTCACCTACAGCAGGGAATTACTCATACATGATGGTGGAAGCCATGGAAGGTTGATGGAGTGGTGATGGTGATGACGATGGCAACGATTTCCCCTCTCCGGAGGCCAAGGCAGGCTCCAGATTAGCTCTCCCGAAGAAGAACCGAGGGTGGCGGCGGCTCCGCATCGAGAACTTGCAAAACGACTTCTGTTCTAGAATTTCCCCGTCACGGGTAAAAATAGGAGCCAAAGTAGGGCACCAGAGGGGGTGGACCCCACCCACGCAGCCCCCCGGCGTGACCAGGGGGCAGGCCGCGCCCACAGGTCGCCTGGAGCCCTGGTGGCCCCCCTGTGGCCCATCTTCTAGCCCATGGTTCCTCCCGGTGCGTGAATTTTCTCTATTTTTATTGGACTTTTCCGAGACGTCTAAATATCCATTTTCGTGCACACAAGAAAACCATACAGGCAGCTCTGCTGAAACCAACGTTAGTCCGAGTTAGTTTCATTCAAATCATGCAAGAATGAGGCCAAAACAATAGCAAAAGTGTTTGGAAAAGTCGATACATTTGAGACGTATCAGCTAGCTGAGGAAGCTGGAGTTCTTCCCTTGTATTACCGAAAAAGGCTTTTGCCCCACTTTATATATAAAGCAACGAACATCATCAACCCGGTACAAGCGCACGCCACCACAACACACATGCCCAAGGCACGATACAAAGGTGCTGAGCGGAGCAACATCACCCTAGCACTACGAGAGTAACCAGGGATTTCAACCATGAAGACACCATCGTGAAGAGATTAAGCCGCCTACGGTGAACCGTGGGCTCCAAGGCGGTGCCTTCAGGAAGGTTACAACACTGTAATGCTGCCGCCGCCCGATTCAAGAATCAGAGTTTCCCCTCGAGCCACACGACGAGCAATGATAGCTGCGACGACGCCTTCAAGAAGGGAACGATCTTCGCCGCCGCCGTTCCATCAAAGATAGAACATGTTTTTACCCCGGCCAACACTCACCGCCATCGAACGCCATAGCCCAGCTACCACGTTTCCCACACGACCATGGCCACCAGGCAACACCAAGCCACGTTCTCCGCCAAAGAGCACTGCACTACCGCCACCATAGCCGTCTCCCCGGCATCCAAGACCTTGGTACCACCTCACCCGTGACCCGCCGCGACTCCAAACCAAAGAGACGGGCGAAAAGATTCCACCTTTCGCACCCATGGGAGACCCCCAGCGCCGAGACCCAATAGATCGGCCAACGCTGGCCTCCATCGACCCGCCCTGCAGCCCGAAGCGTGCGACGAGCTCGGTCCTACAGCAATGTGAGGGGGACGAGGTGAGTCATGATGCACCGTGCGCGAGACGAGCTCGGTCCAGCCACACGGTGTGCGAGACAAGCTCAGTCCTGCTGCACGGGGCGTGAGACAAGCGATGGACCGCAGCTGGGAGAGGGCCAACCTTTCGACGGAAGTAACGGTCGGACGACAAGGGAAGGGGTCCAAGACCGACACAGACCGCCTACAGATGAGCCGACGCCGGGATAACCCAGCCGCCGCCGTAGCCGATCTGCCACCACCACAGCACCAAAGCCTCGACGCCTTGGCTAGATTCTCCCGAAGCTCCGCCATCTCGCACTGGAGTAGCATAGACACCAGCCGCATCACCACCGCCTTATCACGGCCACCAACCACCCCAACCACCGCCTACCAACAAAATCAACCGGATCTGAGGAGGGGATCCCAAATCCGCAACCCCCGTGAAAGATCGTGGATGTCGCCCAGGGGGGGGGGGGGTTGAATAGGCGCTTTAAAATAATTATGGTGTAGGCTTGAACAAATGCGGAGTAAAACTAATGATTAATTTGTCAAGCACAAAACCAAAAACAACTAGGCTCACCTATGTGCACCAACAACTTATGCTAAGCAAGATAAACAACTAAGTGATAGCAAGATATATAACAAGAAATAATATGGATATCACAAAGTAAAGTGCACAAGTAAAGGGCTCGGGTAAGATATAACCGAGGCATGCGGAGACGACGATGTATCCCGAAGTTCACACCCTGGCAGATGCTAATCTCCGTTCGGAGCGGTGTGGAGGCACAATGCTCCCCAAGATGCCACTAAGGCCACCGTAATCTCCTCATGCCCACACATAATGCAAGATGTCGTGATTCTACTAAGGGACTCTTGAGGGCGGTCACCGAACCCGTACAAACAAGGTTGGGAAAATCTCCACAACTTAATTAGAGGCTCCCAACAACACCACGGAGCTTCACCAAAATGGAGTATGGCTTCGAGGTAAACACCAAGCTTCTAGGATGCCAAAGCACCCAAGAAGAACAAGCTCTAAGGTACCAAGCACCCAAGAGTAATAAGCTTCTCAAACTTCACTTCCATGTATCACCGTGGAGAACTCAAGCCGATGCAACTAATGCAATGGCAAGAAGACACGAAGTGGTCAAGCCCTTCACACTGAAATCCCTCCACAACAACAAAAGCTATGGAGGAATATGAGAGGAAGAACAAGGATCTCACAAAGAACTCCAGGATCAAGATCCAAGGGGTTCCCCTCACATATAGGAGAAAGTGATTGGTGGAGATGTGGATCTAGATATCCCCTCTCTTTTTCCTCAAGAACTAGCAATAATCATTGGAGGGATTGAGAGTTAGCAAGATCGAAGAAGATCAACAATGGGGGAAGAACGCGAGCTTCATTAATATAAAACCATTGGGGAAGAAGACCCCCTTTTATAGGCCTCCCCAAATCGAACCGTTATGCACCCAGTCAGTGGACAAGCGGTAGTACCGCTCAGGCGAGCGGTACTTCCACTCGAACGGAAGTTTCAAGAAAAACGTGCAAACAACAAAGATCTCGGGGCAGTAGTGCCGCCGGAGCGGTACTACCGTTCACCCCAGCGGTACTACCGCTCAAAATGGAAAAGACCCCGCAGATGCGAGAAGAAAAATATAATCAGAAGAGAGGACAACAGGGGAGGGCGGTAATACCATTAGAGCAGTACTACCGCTCTGCCCCAACGGTACTTCCGCTTGAGAATGAAAGCATGCCCTGAACTTCCATAACTTTCGCATATAGCTCTGAATTGAGAAAACTCAAGCTTCTTGGATTTAGGATGGCAAGAGCAATCCAACAACGAACATGCAATTATGAAAATACTAATGATATAGAGATGTGAGACCTCTATGAATGAAGAACCGACAAAAACTCCCAACATCGAAAACATCATAGAATATGCATATGGACTCCATTTTTGATGAACTCGAGCTTGTCATGAAGATGACCATAAGCTCTAAAACTCATAGAGAGAACCACCAAACAAGAACCAAGAAAGATGATGCAAGGATGTAAATGGTTTGAGCTCTGAACGAACGATATGATCAAGCTACTCACTTGAGAGCCCCCCTTGACAGTACGACAATCTATCCTAAAATAGAAAACCTATCAAGGACAAACCTATACCTTTCACATAGTCCACTTGAGCTAGATGATGATGATCTTGAATTCCTCAAGATGGACCACCTTTCTTGATTGCGCTGGCTCGATGAAGACTTGTAAATTGCTCCCCCATACTCCACTATGGTTGAGCCACTCTTCAGCACATCTTCACAAGTCCATTGTCACCACAGTGGACGTTAAGCTTCAAGTATGATATCTTCATGATGCTCCACTTGAACTTGCACACCGCAATCTTGACGACTATCATCACTTGACGTAATCCTCTATGGGTTGTATGAGATCTTCCTCTTAACGCAAGCCCATGGAAAGACAACTAACTAGACATAGAACTCTCACGAAGACATGGGTTAGTACACAAAAGTGTAATGGACAATGCTTACCATACCATGGGATAACTTGATCCCTCTCGGTACATCTTGTACGCTTTGTGTGTTGATCAACTCGATTTACCCCTTAACTTATTCTTGATCAACCTTGTGTATTTATGATCATTCTTTGGATAATACCTTGAATACCACCTTGCTCATCATATAAACTCCTTGAAACCAACAAATGGACTTCAAGAAGTGCCTATTGACAAATCTCTCGAATATAGCTTAAGGCAACCTTTAGTCCATAGGGATTGCCATCAATTACCAAAACAACATACAAAGAAATATGCTCTACCCGCCAACCACCTCCAACCAGAACAGGGCAGGAATCCAGATCAACCGCCAGCCCGCCCAGGACACCGGAGCCTCGAGCCACGCCGGATGGAGGGGAGGGGCAACGCTGACGACCAACGACTGCCGGGAGGAGGGAGGGGGGCGGGGCAGGGCCGACCCGACGCCCGATGCCACCGGGCAGAGGGAGGCACCCTCCAAAGCCCCCCATTCGCATGCGCGAGAAAGCCGCACTGCCGCCACCAATGCCACGTGGCCTTATGCGGCGATTCCCCCGACGTCGGCAAGGGGGAGGGACGGAGGAGAGGGGGGGGGGTAGGGTTCCTCCCGAGTGCGCCCATAGGAGCGCCTCGGGGAGGGGAGGAGGATCATGGTGTGGCTTTTTCTGCCTTTTTCATGGCCCTTCTTCCTCCTCCCTTGTATTCATGCAGCCGTTTTTAGCTAGGCAAGAAATAATAGTAGAAGCACGAAAAGCTGTGACAGTTAGCAACGCCAACTATCATCTCCCACCTTGTGTCTCCTCTCATCGTTCGTTCCTCACGCCAACCTTGCCATCATCTGCAACAACACTCATCTCCGCTAGGAAACAGCCCCCACCGATGTGCCCGCGAGATGCACGACACCGGTGAGCCATGTTTCAAGGTGCGCCCTCCCATCATCACATGGCCATGGCGCCATTACCCGGCGTGTGTCAGGCTTCCATCAACGACTCCATGATCCACTAGTAGCACCCTCTTCCATCATCCACCAACCTTGGTGCATCCTTGTGTGAACAGTCTGACGGGTTGTGTGTGGTACTCACATGGCAGTCAAGGTAGAGTGCGGTAGATAACATCAGGGGATGCCCTGAATGAGGCAACAACTTCAGCCGATGCCGCTTGATACGTCTCCAACATATCTATAATTCTTGAGTGTTCCATGCTATTATATTATGTGTTTTGGATGTTCTATATGCATTAATATGCTATTTTATATTATTTTTGGGACTAACCTAGTAACCTAGAACCTAGTGCCAGTTTCTGTTTTTCTGTGTGTTTGAGTATTGCAGATAAAGAATATTAAATGGAGTCCAAACGGAATAAAATCTCCGGAATGATTTTTCTTAGACCAGAAGAAACCTGCCAGACTTGGAGAAGGGGGTAGGAGACCTGCCGCGAGACGACAAGCCTGCAGGGCACACCCTAGGGGAGGGGGGGGGGTGCCCCCTGGCTTGTTGGCCCCCTGCAGGCCTCCTAACCTTAATCTTCGTCCTATGAATTCCCAAATATTCCCCCAATAACAGAACGCCACCAAAAAAATACTTTTTCGCCGCCGGGAGCCTCTCTTTACGTGATATCCAATCTGGGAGCCTTTTCCAGTAATCTGTCGGAGGGGGAATCGATCACGGTGAGCATCTACATCAACTCCATTGCCTCTCCGATGATGCTGAGTAGTTCACCACAGACCTACAGGTCCATAGCTAGTAGCTAGATGGCTTCTTCTCTCTCTTTGTTCTTCAATACCATGTTCTTCATGATCTTCATGGAGATCTATCCAATGTAATACTCTTTTGTGGTGTGTTTGTCGAGTTCCGATGAATTGTGGGTTTATGCTCAGATTATCTATGAATATTATTTGAATCTTCGCTGAAATGTTATATGCATGACTTCATATCGTAGCAAGTCTCTTCAAGTTATTGGTTTGGTTTGGCCAACTAGATTAGTAATTCTTGCAATGGGAGAAGTGCTTAGTTTTGGGTTCAATCTTGCGGTGTCCTCACCCAGTGACAAAGTAGGGGTAGCGAGGCACGTATTGCATTGTTGCCATCGAGGATAACAAGATGGGGTTTTCATCATATTGCTTGACTTTATCCCTCTACATCATGTCATCTTACTTAATGCGTTACTCTGTTCTTCATGAACTTAATACTCTAGATGCAGGGAGGAGTCGATGGATGTGTGGAGTAATAGTAGTAGACACAGAATCATTCGGTCTACTTGACAGGGACGTGATGCCTATGTGGATAATAATTGCCTTGGATATCTTCATAATTATTCACTTTTCTATCAATTGCTCGACAATAATTTGTTCACCCACCGTATTATTTTCCTTCATGAGAGAAGCCTCTAGTGAAACCTATGGCCCCCGGGTTTATTTTCCATATTATACTTTGAGATCTATAAACTAAAATAAAAATAATATATTGCTGCCATTTATTTACTTTTGTTTTCCTTTTAGTTCTAGCAATCTTTTATATCTATCCCTATCAGATCTCATCCTTGCAAATAACCGTGAAGGGATTGACAACCCCTTTTTAGCGTTGGGTGCAAGTGTTTGATTGTTTGTGTAGGTGCTAAGATTGGGGCCTGATGACCCACAAGTATAGGGGATCTATCATAGTCCTTTTGATAAGTAAGAGTGTCGAACCCAACAAAGAGAAGAAGGATCTGACAAGTGGTTTTCAGCAAGGTAATATCTGCAGGCACTGAAATTATCGGTAACAAGTGGTTGTGTGGTGAGATGATTCGTAGCAAGCAACAAGTAATAAAAGTAGCAACGGTGCAGCAAAGTGGCCCAATCCCTTTTGCAGCAAGGGACAAGCCTGGACAAAGTCTTATAGGAGGAAAAACGCTCCCGAGGACACACGGGAATTTCTGTCATGCTAGTTTTCATCATGTTCATATGATTCGCGTTCGTTACTTTGATAGTTTGATATGTGGGTGGACCGGCGCTTGGGTACTGCCCTTACTTGGACAAGCATCCCACTTATGATTAACCCCTATTGCAAGCATCCGCAACTACGAAAGAAGAATTAAGACAAAGTCTAACCATAGCATTAATCTAGAGGATCCAAATCAGCCCCTTACGAAGCAAAGCATAAACTAGGGTTTAAGCTTCTGTCACTCTAGCAACCCATCATCTACTTACTACTTACCAATGCCTTCCTCTAGGCCTAAATAATGGTGAAGTGTTATGTAGTTGACGTTCACATAACACCACTAGAGGAAAAACAACATACAACACATCAAAATATCGAACGAATACCAAATTCACATGACTATTATTAGCATGACTTATCCCATGTCCTCAGGAACAAAAGTAACTACTCACAAAGCATAATCATATTCATGACCAGAGAGGTAATGAGTAGCATCAAGGATCTGAACATAAACTCTTCCACCAAATAATCCAACTAGCATCAACTACGAAGAGTAATTAACACTACTAGCAACCTTACAAGTACCAATCGGAATCGCGAGACGGAGATTGGTTACAAGAGATGAACTAGGGTTTGGAGATGAGATGGTGCTGATGAAGATGTTGATGGTGATGAGTCCCCTCCAATGAGAGGAGTGTTGGTGATGACAATGGCGACGATTTCCCCCTTCGGGAGGGAAGTTTCCCCGGGAGGATCGTCCTGCCGGAGCTCTAGATTGGTTCTGCTCAAGTTCCGCCTCGTGGCGGCGGCGAATCCTCCGAAAAGCCTCCTCCTGATTTTTTTCGGAACGAAACCCTTCATATAGCAGAAGAGGGGAGCTAGTGGGCCAGCAGGGAGCCCACAAGCCCCCTAGGCGCGACCAGGGGGGTGGCCGCGCCTAGCAGGCTTGTGGCCACCTGCTGGCGCCCCTCTGGCACTTCTTTGGCCCAGTATTTCTTATATATTCCAAAAAAAATCCACGTTGATTTTCACGGCTTTTGGAGTTGCGCAGAATAGGCATCTCAAACTTGCTCCTTTTTCAGGCCAGAATTCCAGCTGCTGGCATTCTCCCTCTTCATGTAGACCTTGCAAAATAAGAGAGAAAAGGCATAAGTATTGTACCGTGAAGTGAAATAACAGCCCAAAAAGCAATAAATATCAACATGAAAGCATGATGCAAAATGGATGTATCAACTCCCCCAAGCTTAGACCTCGCTTGTCCTCAAGCGAAAGCCGAGCTCAATAAATATGCCCACATGTTTAGGGAGAGAGGTGTCGACAAAACAAGATACGAACATACATGCATCATGATCATGATCAGAACATCAATACCAACATATAATCTCTCATGCTAAAGTGACAATTCCTTCACAAAGTAAAGTATGGATCAAGAACCTTACCGAGAATTAGCAACCGATAGCCTTTAGTCATTGAAGCAATTGCAATTTATCACAACACCAGAAAGAGTCAAATAAGACTTTGTAAAGCAAATCCACATACTCAATCATCTTTTCGTTCTCTACAATTGCTACAACTCACGTGGTACTCATGAGATCAAAGTTTCAGCTGAACACAGAGAAAGATAGGGGCTTATAGATTTGCCACCCAACTGCTTACCTCAAGGGCAATGTCAAGAATAATAATTCATGAATGCTTACCTCCAAGTTGACATATGAATATAGATCTTTCCCTAGCATATGACGTTAGCCAAGATAAGGGCGAAACAAGGAATTGGTGAGGATCACCATGACTCTTTCAAGGGCAAAAAGTAAAGGTACAAGATAGGCCCTTCGCAGAGGGAAGCAGAGGTTATCATGCGCTTTTGAGGTTTGGATGCGTGTCCTATTAGTGCGGAGGAACGTCACTTTATATTGCCTCCTGTGATAAAGAACTTTATTATGCAGTCTGTCGCTTTTATGTCTTCCTCATCACAGGTTCGTACAAAGCTTATTTTCCACACACTAATAGACCATACATATTAGGGATCAATTTTTATTGCTTGCACCGACGATAACTTACTTGAGGGATCTTATTCAATCCATAAGTAGGTATGGTGGACTCTCATGGCAAAACTGGGTTGAAGGTTTATGGATGCACACAAGTAGTATCTCTACTTGGTGCGGGAGTTAATTCTCGGTAAGGTTTATGGATGCAAAACTGGGTATGGTGGACTCTCACGAGCTCGAATACATTGGGGGTGACACAAAGCAAAACTCAAGATTAAAGCACTAAGACTTTTAATCTACTAGAGAAAAAGAAAACTGAAAAGGAACAAACTAAAACAAAGGTAAAGGAAAAAGATGTGATGGTGATACGATACCGGGGCAACTCCCCCAAGCTTGGACAAGCCAAGGGGATTGCCCATACCCATGCTTAGTTGTCTTCCTTTGGAGGTGATGGTGGTGGAGTTGTTGCAACATGGGTTTGATCCTTCTTCTTCCAAGGCATAGGTGCTCCATCATGGAAAGATGAACGAGTCTCCGGAATCCTCAAATCTGCAGCCAACCGTATTGATTTAAATCTATACTCATACTCCCAGTTTTGGTTCTGCAGGTCATAGATCTGGGCCTGGAGGTGATCAATCCTGTCATAGAGCCTGGAGAGGTGCTTCCCAATGTCATTGGCATTGATCTTATGCTTGCTGGTGAACTCCGTGATCATCATGTGTTTGGCGCTGAGACCACGCTCCACCATCCCTTGGCACTTGAAGACCTGTTGCTCCATTGCTTCGAGCCTCGCCTCAACGCTCCCGGTCTTCTTGGGCCCCTCAACATCACGGATGTGCAACATCCCCTCACGCATCTCGATAGATTGAGGGTGTTTCAGCACTCCCGCAAGGTAGGGATTGATGACCTTCTCGAAGATCTTGTCCTTCGGAGCTTTTGGGGATGTCATAGCGAACTAGATCTGCAGCAAAAACAAGCTCGAAGCGAAAACAGAGGAAATTTACGTGATACGAGGGTCAGACCTTATGGGTGAATATATAATGATTTTTTCCAGACCAGAAGGAGTACTCCGCACGAAAACGGAGTCCGAGAGGCACACGAGGTGGACACATGCCCCCCAGGTGCGGCCAGGGGGTGGGCCCGCACCTGGCACGCTTGTCGCCTCCTCGTGCGGCCAGGGGGTGGCACCGCGCCTGGCAGGCTTGTCGCCTCCTCGCGCGCTTTCCGGACTACTTCCAATTTTTCTATTTTTTCAAAAATTCCAAAACGGAGAAAAATTCCTACTCGAAAAGTTTTGGAGTCTGTTTTCTTACCGAATCACATACCTCTTCATTTTCGGAGTCTGAAAGAGGCTGATAAATATCCCTTGGTATTCTTCCGGAGTTATGGTATTGATAATATTGCTTTCAAAATTTATAGGAGTACGTGAGATATAATTCTTGATTCTGTGCCCATTTATAACTCTCGGACAATTACCTTCCTTGTTGTTGATCTTGATAGCACCGGAATGATATACTTCCTCAACAATATAGGACCCTCCAATTTAGAGAGAAGCTTGCCTGCAAAAAATCTTAAACGAGAATTATATAGCAAGACATAATCACCTACATTGAACTCATGCTTTTGTATCCTTTTATCATGTCACCTCTTAACCTTTTCTTTGAACAACTTGGCATTCTCATATGCCTGAGTTCTCCATTCATCAAGCGAGCTAATATCAAATAACCTCTTCTCACCAGCAAGTTTGAAATCAAAGTTGAGCTCTTTGATTTCTCAATAAGCTTTATGCTCTAGCTCAAGAGGTAAATGACATGCTTTACCGTACACCATTTTGTACGGAGACATGCCCATGGGATTCTTATAGGCAGTCCTATAAGCCCACAGTGCATCATCGAGCTTCTTAGACCAATTCTTTCTAGACCTATTGACAGTCTTTTGCAGAATTAGTTTAATCTCTCTATTGCTTAGCTCTACTTTACCACTGGACTGAGGGTGATAGGGAGATGCAATTCTATGGTTGACATCGTACTTAGCAAGCATTTTACGAAAATCACCATGAATGAAATGTGAACCACCATCGGTCATTAGATATCTAGGGACTCCAAATCTAGGGAAAATAACTTCTTTAAGCATCGTGATAGAAGTGTTGTGATCAGCACTACTAGTGGGGATAGCTTCTACCCACTTAGTGACGTAATCAACAGCAACTAGGATATGAGTATACCCGTTGGATTTTGGAAAAGGTTCATATAATCAAAGCCCCAAACATCAAATGGTTCAATGACAAGTGAATAGTTCATAGGCATTTCCTGATGTTTACCGATATTACCTACTCTTTGACATTCGTCACAAGACAAGACAAACTTACGGGCATCCTTGAAGAGAGTGGGCCAATAGAAACCTGATTGCAATACCTTGTGTGTAGTTCTATCTCTCGCATGGTGTCCTCCGTAGGCCTCGGAGTGACACTTCTGTAGGATTTGTCCCTGTTCATGTTCAGGTACACAACGTCTAATAACACCATCTAATCCTTCCTTATAAAGGTGAGGATCATCCCAAAAGTAATGTCTCAAGTCAAAGAAGAATTTCTTCTTCTACTGGTATGTGAAACTAGGTGGTATATATTTGGCAACGATATAGTTTGCAGAATCAGCATACCACGGTGCACTACGTGAAGTATTGATGACATTCAATTGATCATCGGGAAAGCTATCATCAATAGGTTGTGGGTCATCAAGAACGTTCTCTAACCTAGAGAAGTTATCTACTACGAGGTTATCAGCACCCTTCCTGTCGACAACGTGCAAATCAAATTCTTGTAGCAAGAGGACCCATATGATAAGTCTAGGTTTAGCGTCCTTCTTATCCATGAGGTACTTAATAGCAGCGTGATCAGTGTGAATAGTGACTTTGGAATCAACTATGTAAGACCTGGACTTTTCACATGCAAACACGACTGCTAAAAACTCCTTTTCTGTAGTAGCATAGTTTCTTTGGGCACTGTCTAGAGTTGTACTAGCATAGTGAATACCATTCAACTTCTTATCAACTCTTTGCCCTAGGACAACACCAACAACATAGTCACTAGCATCACACATGATTTCAAAAGGTAAGTTCCAATCAGGTGGTTGAACAATAGGTGCAGTTATCAAAGCCTTCTTAAGTATTTCGAAGGCTTCCTCACAATCATCGTCAAAAACAAAAGGAATATCCTTTTGTAAGAGATTGGTAAGAGGCCTAGAAATCTTAGAGAAGTCTTTAATGAACCTCCTATAGAAACCAGCTTGACCAAGGAAACTTCTTATACCTTTGATATCTGTGGGGTATGTCATTTTCTCGATCGCATCAACTTTAGCCTTATCGACTTCAATACCTCTTTCAGAAATTTTATGTCCTAAGACGATGCCTTCATTAACCATAAAGTGGCACTTCTCCCAATTCAAGATAAGATTGGCGTCTTTACATCTCTGCAAGACTCGATCAAGGTTGCTGAGGCAATCATCAAAGGAAGACCCGTAAACGGAGAAGTCATCCATAAAAACCTCAACAGTCTTCTCACAAAAGTCAGAGAATATAGCCATCATACATCTTTGAAAGGTGGCAGGTGCATTACATAAGCCAAAAGGCATACGTCTATAAGCAAAGGTACCGAAAGGGAAGGTGAAAGTGGTTTTCTCCTGATCGTATTGTGCAACTGGTATTTGGGAGAAACCAGAATAACCGTCTAGAAAGCAGAAGTGTGTGTGTTTAGACAGTCTTTCTAGCATTTGGTCGATAAAAGGCAAAGGGTAATGATCTTTCCTAGTGGCTTTATTCAATTTCCTAAAATCGGTGACCATCCTATAGCCAGTAATAATCCTCTGTGGGATCAATTCATCCTTATCATTAGGGACAACGATAATGCCTCCCTTCTTAGGGACGCAATGCACGAGACTCACCCAATCACTATGAGCAACATGATAGATGATACCCGCTTCCAGGAGCTTTAGTATTTCTTTTCTCACTACTTCTTTCATCTTAGGATTTAATCTCCTTTGATGATCATCAACTGGTTTCGAATCAGGATCAGTTTTAATCTTGTGCTGGCATAGAGTGGGACTAATGCCCTTAAGATCATCAAGAGTATATCCAATAGCAGCATGGTGCTTTCTCAGAGTTTTTAGTCACTTCTTGTCTTCATGCTCTGAGAGGCGAGCACTAATAATAACAGGATATATCTCTTTTTCATCAAGATAATCATACTTAAGAGTATCAGGCAATTGTTTAATCTCAAACATAGGATCACCCTTTGGTGGGGGTGGATCCCCAAGAAGTTCAACAGGCAAATTATTCTTAAGGATATGATATTGTTCTAAGACAACCCTATCTATCTCATCCCTTTCATCCATATGCATATCATTTTCATGCTCAAGCAAGTATTGCTCTAAGGGATCAGTAGGAGGCACGGCAATAGAAGCCAATGCAATAGTTTCATCCTTACTGGGCAACTCTTTTTCATGAGGTTGTCTACCAAACTTGGAGAAATTGAACTCATGTGACACACCTCCAAAGCCAACAGTGACAGTATGCTTCTCACAGTCAATATGAGCATTGACGGTATTGAGAAAAGGTCTACCAAATATGATGGGACAAAAGCTATCTTGAGTGGTAGAAAGAACGAGGAAATCAGCAGGATACTTCGTTTTACCACACAAGACTTCAACATCCCTAACAATTCCCACAGGGCAGATAGTATCTCTATTGGCAAGCCGAATAGTGACATCAATAGGTTCTATCTCAACAGGTGCAATCTCGTCTTTAATTTCATCATATAAGGATTGAGGTATTGCACTAACACTAGCACCCACGTCACATAAACCATGATAACAATGATCTCCTATCATAACAGAAACAACAAGCGTGCCAACAGCAGGCCTATGTTTATCTCTAGCGTGAGGTTTAGCAATTCTAGCAGCATCTTCACACAAGTGAATATTATGGCCCTCAACATCATCAAACAGGAGATCTTTGATAATAGCAATGCTAGGTTCAACTCTAATTTTCTCAGGGGGTGTAGGTGTTCTAATGTAGCCTCTACATATCATAGTTGAAGCTTTAGAATGATCCTTTATCCTAACAGGGAAAGGTGGTTTCTCAATGTAAGCACTGGGAACAATAGGATCATTATAGGCAATGACTTTCTCTTCAACTGGATTGGGTTTAACTACATTGACTCCTAGCGGAGGATGATATTTGAACCACTTCTCTCTGGGGAGATGAATATGAGCAGCAAATGATACACACAATGAAGCTACTATCTCAGAGTCAAGTCCATACTTAGCGCTAAAATCACAAAAAGTATTTGTTTCAACAAAGGATTTAACGCAATCAAACTTGAAATTCATACCCGACTCCTTACCTTCATCAAGCTCCCAATCTTCAGAGTTGCATTTAATTATCTCCAATAAATTCCATTTGAAGTCAATATCTCTCTTCATAAAAGAACCGGTACAAGAAGTGTCAAACATGGTGCGATCATCATGAGAAAGCCGAGCATAGAAGTTCTGAATGATAATTTCTCTCGAGAGCTCATGGTTGGGGCATGAATATAACATTGATTTAAGCCTCCCCCAAGCTTGAGTGATCCTTTCTCTGTCACGAGGCCAACAATTATAAATATAATTCCGATCACGATGTACTAAATGCATAGGATAAAACTTTTGATGAAATTCCAATTTCAACCGATTGTAGTTCCATGATCCAGTATCATCATATAGCCTATACCATGTCAACGCCTTATCCCTCAAAGATAAGGGAAAGAACTTCTTCTTGACCTCATCCTCGGGCAAACCTGAAAGCTTAAATAAACCACAAACTTCATCTACATAGATTAGATGCAAGTCTGGATGTGATGTTCCATCTCCTGTAAAAGGATTGACCAGCAGTTTCTCAAGCATACCCGAAGGAAATTCAAAGAAAATATTTTCAGTAGGTGCAGAAGGTTGAGGAGCAACTCTTTGTGCTTTCGTTCGAGGTTAAGGTACTCGGAACAAGCCCCTCAAAGGATTAGTTTCCATAGTGACAAGTGAAAATAAATTTCAGCACACTATATGAATGTTTCCTTACCAATTTCCAATTACCAAAGGTGCTTCACTCCCCGACAACGGCGCCAGAAAAGAGTCTTGATGACCCACAAGTATAGGGGATCTATCGTAGTCCTTTCGATAAGTAAGAGTGTCGAACCCAATGAGGAGCAGAAGGATCTGACAAGTGGTTTTCAGCAAGGTAATATCTGCAGGCACTGAAATTATCGGTAACAAGTGGTTGTGTGGTGAGATGATTCGTAGAAAGAACAAGTAACAAAAGTAGCAATGGTGCAGCAAAGTGGCCCAATCCCTTTTGTAGCAAGGGACAAACCTGTACAAAGTCTTATAGGAGGAAAAACGCCCCCGAGGACACACGGGAATTTCTGTCATGCTAGTTTTCATCATGTTCATATGATTCACGTTCGTTACTTTGATAGTTTGATATGTTAGTGGACCTGCGCTTGGGTACTGCCCTTACTTGGATAAGCATCCCACTTATGATTAACCCCTCTCGCAAGCATCTGCAACTATGAAAGAAGAATTAAGACAAAGTCTAACCATAGCATTAAACTAGTGGATCCAAATCAGCCCCTTACGAAGCAACGCATAAACTAGGGTTTGAACTTCTGTCACTCTGGCAAACCATCATCTACTTACTACTTCCAATGCCTTCCTCTACGCCTAAATAATGGTGAAGTGTTATGTAGTTGACGTTCACATAACACCACTAGAGGAAAAACAACATACAACACATCAAAATATCGAACGAATACCAAATTCACATGACTATTATTAGCATGACTTATCCCATGTCCTCAGGAACAAAAGTAACTACTCACAAAGCATAATCATATTCATGACCAGAGAGGTAATGAGTAGCATCAAGGATCTGAACATAAACTCTTCCACCAAATAATCCAACTAGCATCAACTACGAAGAGTAATTAACACTACTAGCAACCTTACAAGTACCAATCGGAGTCGCGAGACGGAGATTGGTTACAAGAGATGAACTAGGGTTTGGAGATGAGATGGTGCTGATGAAGATGTTGATGGTGATGAGTCCCCTCCAATGAGAGGAGTGTTGGTGATGACAATGGCGACGATTTCCCCCTTCGGGAGGGAAGTTTCCCCGGGAGGATCGTCCTGCCGGAGCTCTAGATTGGTTCTGCTCAAGTTCCGCCTCGTGGCGGCGGCGAATCCTCCAAAAAGCCTCCTCCTAAATTTTTTCGGAACAAAACCCTTCATATAGAAGAAGAGCGGAGCCAGTGGGCCAGCAGGGAGCCCACAAGCCCCCTAGGCGCGGCCAGGGGGGGGGGGGTGGCCGCGCCTAGCAGGCTTGTGGCCACCTGATGGCGCCCCTCTGGCACTTCTTCGGCCCAGTATTTTTTATATATTCCCAAAAAAATCCACGTTGATTTTCACACCTTTTGGAGTTGCACATAATAGGCATCTCAAACTTGCTCCTTTTTCAGGCCAGAATTCCAGCTGCCGGCATTCTCCCTCTTCATGTAGACCTTGCAAAATAAGAGAGAAAAGGCATAAGTATTGTACTGTGAAGTGAAATAACAGCCCCAAAAGCAATAAATATCAACATGAAAGCATGATGCAAAATGGATGTATCAGGGCCTTGCTTGTTCCTCTTACTGGATTGATACCTTGGTTCTCAACAAATTGAGGGAAATACTTATCTACTTTGCTGCATCAGTCTTTCCTCTTCATGGGAAAACCAATGCAATCTCAAGAAGTAGCACCGGTGCTAATTGATAAATCTCGTGTCAGAAATGAACAATATATTCAGGAACTAAGAGCTTATGATCATGCAATTTCAGAGGGTTTGTGGGATAATTTGATCTATGGTTTATAGCCAATAAAGGGGAAAGCGGTTCAGCTCACCACCGGTGTCTAGGGTTTACACCCAATAAATAATAGACATGGTCCAAATGAGTGAAATGGAGTTGGCTTTCTAACCATTACATAGAAGAGCAAAGAAAGAAAAGAAAGACAGTGCACATGGCTGTGCCACAAAGGCAACAATTGTTGCTGGGACATCTCCAACGCATGATTGAAGATCGACGCCTGACATGATGTAGCCCAGGCGAACTTGTATCTTCGTTGTGAGCCGTTGGATGCGATATCGTCCGTCTTAGCTTCTTCCGACACGCGGGAAGAGGGGAAGATCACCACTACTCTATTTTATGGCGTGACATCTCATACATGAGTATGCTTCTTATTTGCAAGATCTCATCAATACCATCAGACATCTTCCTTAGTATCTCCGCACACTTTGTTTTAAAGAGTGCCAAACCATGATTTTTGTTTCTTGGATTATTTTAGACCAAATGACTCCTGCCCTGTATACAACAACCTCCTCTGACTCGATGCCACACATACCTGATGTTGCACCATCATTGATCGGTTCTTTTGCGGAAGCGAAGCAATGTTTTTGGAGCCATGAAGAATGTAGCAACTATTGAAAATATAATTTGTTGACGATGGAGCATACTATGAATTCGAAACTTTAACCAGTTATGTACGAAGCAAATAACAGAACTAATGGAAGCGTACATGATTATTAATTAAAGTGCATATTGTTTGCGAAAGAAACATTAGTATCATAGATAGGAATCATGCAAAAATATTGTTAGAAGCATAGTTCAACGGCAAAGGCAACATATAGTGTCGTGAAACCAAGAATAATATTCTACAAATAGGAAGAATGTAGCAAAAATGTCAGGAACATAGGTAATTTGCTACTATGACATAGATTAGAAGCATTACATTGTTGGAGCGTTGCAACATTTTTACAACATTTTTTGAGGAAAAAATTTCACACTTGTAAGACGACATTATGCTTAATCGTTGTATACATGCCACTAATCCAATTTGACAACATTGTAATCATGCCCTAAATTTCAGGGGCACAACAAACCCTAGTGTGTTGACGAAAACGAAATATGTCCCACCACGCTTGTGTATTTTGTGTCGCTGGAGCACATGTTGTAGTGCTTCACATTCGCAATGGAAGCATGTCCTCGATTCGGTAGAAGCAAATTTATATTTATTTAGGAACACCTCACATTTTGTTTGAAGCACATATAATTGTGAATTTTTTTATTTTTCATTTGATGTGAATAAATTTCTATACCGTGTGAAGTTATTCTATAACTGATGGAGAAAATATATTACTTTTCAACTCCTTGGGAAAATGATAGTTGCTTTGGAAACAAAATATCTATGTTGACAGAAATATTGTGGCAGTAATTTTATTGCCGAACGGATGTGGATGTCGCCTAGAGAAGGGGGGGGGGGTGAACAGGCGCTTTAAAATAATTATGGTTTATGTTTGAACAAATGTTAAATAAAACTAGCGTTTAATTTGTCAAACACAAAATGTAAAACAACTAGGCTCACGTATGTGCGCCAACAACTTATGCTAAGCAAGATAAACAACTAAGTGATAGCAAGGTATATAACATGAAACAATATGACTATCACAAAGTAAGGTGGATAAGTAAAGGGCTCAGGTAGGAGATAATCGAGGCACGCAAAGACAATGATGTATCCCGAAGTTCACACCCTTGCGGATGCTAATCTTCGTTTGGAGCGGTGTGGAGACACAATGCTCCCCAAGAATCCACTAGGGCCATGCTACTTGTAAATTGCATTGGGATTTCCCCCGAAGAGGAGAGGAGATGTAGCACATTAGAGACAAGTATTTCCCTCAGTGAGAACCAAGATTATCAAACCATTAGGAGTATTAAGAAAACTCGTCGACATCACCTGTACACAAAGAAGTAAAAACTTGCACCCAATGCGGGCAAGAGGGTTGTCAAACCCCTTTAATTTGTTACTTGCAAGGATTAAACAGTGATTGATAGCTAATATACATATGAATATATATAATAGAAAATAAAAGGCAGAAATATGTTTGTGATTTTTGTAATATAATTTGAGTAGACCCGGGGGGGGGGGCATAGTTTTTGCTAAAGGCTTGTCTCTTGAACATAGCATATGATGGGTAGACAAATTACTATTGGACAATTGACAGAATAGCACATAGTTATGACATCTTATTAAATACAATGATCATGTATATAGGCATCACATCCATAAGAAAGTAAACTGACTCATGTCTGTATCTACTACTATTATTCCACTCATCGACCGCTATTCAACATCATCTAGAGTATTAAGTATGGAATAGACTAATGCTTGGGGCAAGATGACATTATGTAGACAAAGTCAACTCAAGCAATATGAATAACCCCATCGTTTTATCCTTAGTGTCAATAGTACAAATACATCTCACATCCCTTTCTGTCACTTGGATTGAGCACAACAAGATTGAACCCATCATAACGCACCACTCCCACTAAAGATAAATCAATCTAGTTGGCAATACCAAACCGATAGATCACAGAGAAATACAAAGCTATAATACTAATGCATAAAAGAATTCAGAGAAGACTCAATTAATATTCATGAATAATCTGATCTTAAATCCACAATTCATTGGATCCCAACAAACACACTGCAAATAAGATTACATCGAATAGATCACCAGGGAATCACGGTGAACTTTGTATTGAAGATAATAGAGAGAGAATAAGACATCTAGGTAGTAGATATGGACTCGTAGGTCTATGGTGGACCACTCACACAACATCATGTAGGCATCAAGGTTGATGTAGACGACCTTCGTTACTGATTCCCCCTCCGACGGGGTACTGTAAAAGGTCTCCAGATGGACTCCCATCAGAATAGATACTTGCGACGGTGAAAGAAGTGTTTCGGGTGGCTCCATGATGTTTTCACAATATTTGAGAATTTATAGGGGTGGAATTAGGTCACACAGAGCCACAGGGGCCCACAAGGTCACATGGCGCACCTACCCTCCTCGACGTGCCCTGTTGCCTTGTCATCTCCTTGTGCAGCTTATGGCCTCCTTCCGAAGCTTAGAGATCCTCTTTTGTTGATAAAAAAATCGTCAAAAAAAATCGTAGCATTTGGAATCCGTTTGGTACTAGTTACTAGAAAAGCCAAAAACATGCAGAAAACAACAACTAGAACTTGGCACTCGGTTAATAGGTTGGTTGTCAAAAATGATATAAAACATCATATAAATGCATATAAAGCATCCAAGATTGATAATATAATAGCATGGAACAATAAAAAACTATTTATACGCTGGATATGTATAAACATCCCCAAGATTAATTCCTGCTCGTCCTCGGTAGGTAAATAATGAAAACAAAATTTTTGGTGTGACATGCTACCCATCATGTAATCTATTTTAGGTATGATTTCGAGAAACGATGAACGAATTGATATCAACGTAATAATAACCATAAACATAACAACATAATCATTCATATTCAAAGTATACAATCCTTAAAGGATGTTATTCCCTACTCATTTTGTCATATAAGAATGGCATGTCCCCGTCCTCACCGCGTAAGTATAAATCATGAGCACCTTAGTGTCAAGTTAGGTAATTGGATCGTACTTCTAATGCACGTCAGCATTTTCAATCTCACTCAATACATGAGCGTGAACCATGGATATGACATATGAGTGGAACATAATATGTGGTAGGGATCAAAGGAGTCGAAGTGGAAAAGAAAGTCTCACATCACCTAGGCGTACCAATGGCTATGAAGATACACATCAAACTATATCAATTTTAGTAGTAGGGATTGCCATGCAACATATGCACTAGAGCTATAAGTGTATGGAAGAACAACGGAAGCTAAGTGGCCATGCATCCAACTTGCTTGCTCATGAAGACCTCGAGCATTTTAGGAAGTCCATCGTTGGAATATACAAGCCAAGTTCTATAATGAAAAATTCCCACTAGCATATGAAAATGACAAATCATGAGTCTCTCCATATGAAGGACATGGTGCTCCCTCTAAGCACATGTATGGAAAAAGAAGATAGTACCACTGCCCCTTCTCTCTTTTCTCTAATTTTTTTATCTTTCCTATTTTTTCTCTAATTTTATTTTATTTTTCATCCGGAGTATCACCCCGACTTGTTGGGGAATTATAGTCTCCATCATCCTTTCCTCACTGAAGCAATGCCCTAATAATGATGAACATCACACTTTTATTTACTTACAACTCAATATGCAAAAACTACTATCCAGGATGACTATATGAATTCCTCTGGCAGTGTACCAGGTTGTGCAATGATCTAGCGTAACATGTAGGTAATGCGGAATGGTGGCTTTACCACAAATAATACGTGAGCTACATGATCATGCAAAGCAATATGATGATGAACACACAAGTCATGAGACGGAACGGTGGAAGTTGCATGGCAATATATCTCGGAATGGCTATGGAAATGCCATGATAGGTAGGTATAGTGGCTGTTTTGAGGAATATATAGTGTGGCTTATGTGTTATAGAGCGTATCAGATCATGGGTTTTGGATGCACCGGCGAAAGCTACACCGATCCTCGAGGTGAGAATGGGCAATGCACGGTACCGAAGAGACTAGTAAATATGGAAAGGTGAGAGTGCAGATATCCATGGATTCACATTAGTCATAAAGAACGTGTATACTTATTGCAAAGACTTATTAGCTATTTCTAAGCAAATTACTACCACATACCTCGAGAGAGAAGTTTGGTAGGAGTTAACCATCACGCGCCTCCGACCCAAACAACACATAAGATTTCATTCAGACATAATAACGCTCACACATCATCATCATGCCATAACCAATATTTAGATGAGTAATTAATAACATGCTTTAATACTGATGTTTATACTAAAAAACAATCATGTAAGCATGTCCTTCATATTACTACATCAATATAATTAACCATTAGTTCTCTTTAGTGTGCTATATGAAAGTTTTTATCATATCCTCCTTGAATGCCTATCCTTTTTGGACTGGTCTTATAACCCGTACATATTGCCATTACTCCGTTTAAACTCTCATAAATATTTAAGTGAAGCATGATAGTACAATTATTTATATAAAATTCACATGCCTCCGTGCTCTAAGAGATATAAGTGAAGCACTAGAGCAATTGCCTAACTCAAAAGATATAAGTGAAGCACATTGAGTATTCTTATAAATTATGATGAACATATCTCTCTTTCAAATAGGTGTTTCCAGCAAACAATGATTGTGTCAAACTAATAAAATCAAACTATAATACATGAAGCTCCAAGCAAAACACATATCATGTGATGAATAAAAATGTAGCTCCAAGTGACATATCGCTAGAATGGAGACAAGAGGGGATGCCTTTCGGGGAATCCCCAAGCTTAGACGCTTGGGTATTCCTTGAATATTACCTTGGGGTGTCTTGGGAATCCCCAAGCTTATGATCTTGCCACTCCTTATTCCTTCATCCATCGTCTTCTCACCCAAAAGTTGAAAACTTCACCACACAAAACTCAACAGAAACCTCGTAAGAGCCGTTAGTATAATAGGCAAATCATAAACTTTAGGTACTCTTATAAATTTATTCATATTTAGTTTGTTCATAAGGTATTGTATTATAACTTCTCCATGACTTATACCCCCCTGATATAATCCATAGCATCATCAAAACATGCAAACTATGCAAGCAAAACCAGAATTTGTCTAAAACAAAATAGTCTATGGTGATGAGCACTAAAACCATACTTCCGAAACTATGAAATTCTAAAAATTAGGAAAAATGGGAATTTTTTATATCAATGTCGTTCAAAATATTCAGATCAAAAAACGTTCTAGGAAAATCAGAGAAATTCTACACTGGACGTAAAACTTTGTGTTTTTGCACAGGATCAAATCTACTATCATCCAAATCATTCCAAAGGCTTTACCTTGCACAAACACCAATTCAAACATAAAAACAATCATTGTAGTAGCAATAATCATTACAACACAAAATAACAGAAATTAGAGCAAAAAATCAAGATAACTATTGGGTTGCCTCCCAACAAGCGCTATCGTTTTATGCCCTAGCTAGGCATACTGCATAATATCAAGTATTGTCATCCCTCTTATCAAGCTCCTCAATCACACAACCATGGTCCCTAGGAATTAAGGGAGGTTTCTTGATAATAGGATCCCTTATCATGTTTATAAAATTTGGATGCACACTAATCATATTAATATTTTCGTTTCTTTTAATAGGTTTGATACTAGTATTTTTAAGGACATACATAACTTTAGGAATTTTCTTGGGAGAAGTCCTAGCATTAGTCTTAGAGGGAGTGAAAGCGGAACCCAATTTACCAATGACTTTCTCTATTTTATCAATTCTATAGAGACCTTGCTCCACCCTCTCATTAATTATTGTATCTTTCTCTTGTAGTGTTTTCAAAGTAATCCCTACTTACGATCAAAATTGAGTAATATAGTTATGAATCTTTTTTTCAAGATCCTCAACATGTTCTATGATAGGCATTTTATTTTCAATAATTTCTAGCCTTTGCTTACCATGCTCCAAACTCAATGTTATTTCATTAATAGTGATAGGTGGTGATCCCACTAACTTTTCCACGGCATTGAAAACATCTGAAGTACAACTCATTTATAAATTTTCATCGGTAATAGTATCAAGCACAAATCTATACCAAGTAGTAATACCCACATAAAAATTACGAGGCAAGATGTTGGTAGTTGGCCAAAATTTGTTCTATTTTGAGGATCACAACACTATGCCAAGCATCTTTTGAACTTTCTCCTCCTCTTTATTTAAAATTAAGCACCTCATTCTCGGGAGTACACGGAACAAGAGAAGAACTAGCCATAGTAACAAGCAAGCAAGTAAACTAGCAAAGATAAAAAAGTTTGTATTTAATATGTTTTTGGGCAAGCAAATAAAAAGTAGAGCAAGTGAATGATAATTTGTGTGAAGGAAACTGATGTTTGATGATACTCCCCGGCAATGACGCCAGAAATTCTTCCTGCTATTTGTAAACTGCATTGTGATTTTTCCCTAAGAGGAGAGGAGATGAAGCACAATAGATATAAATATTTCCCTTAGTGAGAACCAAGTTTATCAAACCAATATGAGTATTTAGCAAACTCTCATCATCAACATCTACACATAAAGAAGTAAACACGTGCACCCAAAGCGGGCAAGATGGTTGTCAAGCCCCTTGAACTCGTTCCTTGCAAAGATTAAGTAGTGATAGATAGATAATATAAATACAAATATAAATAACAGAAAATAAAAGTCAGCAATATTTTTTGGTTTTTGTAATATAATTTGAGTATACACGGGGGCCATAGTTATCGCTAGAGGCTTCTCTCTTGAACATAGCATACGGTGGGTAGACAAATTACTCTTGGGCAATTGACAAAATAGCACATAGTTATGACATATTATTGAAAGGAATGATCATGTATATAGGCATCACATTCATAAGCAGGAGTAGACCGACTCCTGCCTGCATCTACTACTATCACTGCACTCATCGACCGCTATCCAACATGCATCTAGAGTATTAAGTATGAAACATAGTAATGCTTTGGGCAAGATGACATGATGTAGACAAAGTAAACTCAAGCAATATGAATAAAACCCATCAATTTATCCTTAATGGAAGCAATACAAGTACATGTCATGTCCCTTTCTGTCACTCGGTTTGAGCAGTGTAAGATTGAACTCATCTTAATACACCACTCACACTGAAGATTAATCAGTCTAGTTGGCCAAACCAAATTGACAGATCAAAGAGAAATATAAATATATAATAATCATGCATAAAAGAATTCCGAGAAGACTCAGTTATTATGCATGAATAATCTGATCATAAATCCACAATTCACCGGATCCCAAAAACACACCGCAAAGAAGATTACATCGAATAGATCACCGCGGGAATTGCGTTGAACTTTGTGTCGAGGATCATATAGAGAGAAGAAGCTATCTAGGTACTAGCTATGGACCCATAGGTCTATGGTGGATTACTCACACAACATCATGGAGGCGAGAAGGTTGATGTAGATGGCCTCCGTTATTGACTCACCCTCCGACACGGCACCAGAAAAGGTCTCTGGATGGCCTCCCATCGAAACAAAGATCTCTGGCAACGGAAAAAGTGTTTTTGGTGGCTCCCTTATGTTTGCCAAATATTTGAGAATTGATAGGGGTGGAATTAGGTCATACGGAGCCACGAGGGCCCCACAAGGTAACAGGGCACGCCTACCCCCTTGGGCGCGCCCTGTTGACTTGTCGTCTTCTCGTGCAACTTTCAAGTCCTCTTTGTCGAGTAAAAAATCATCAAAAAATTCCATAGCATTTGGACTCCGTTTTGTAGTGGTTTCCTCACAAGGAAAAAACATGCCAAAAACAAGAACTCACACTTGGCACTGGGTTAATAGATTAGTTCTCAAAAATGATATAAAATAGAATATAAATTCTTATAAAGCATCCATGGTTGATAATATAATATCGTGGAATAATAAAAATTACGGATACGTTGGAGACGTACAGGTCACCATAATCTCCTCACGCCCTCGCATAATGTAAGATGTCGTGGTTCCACTAAGGGACCCTTGAGGGCGGTCACCGGACCCGTACAAATGGCAACCCCTTGGGGCAATCACTGAATCCATAGAGTTTGATAACCCTTGGGGGCGTTCACCAAAACCCGTACAAATTGCTTATGGTAATCTCCACAACCTAATTGGAGACACTGACACTTTTCCGGAGCTTTACATCATAATGATTGAGCTCCTAGGAACCACCAACCGTCTAGGGCACCCAAGCAACCCAGAGGTACAAGCTCTAGGGTGCACAAATACCCAAGAGTGATAAGCTTGTGAACTTTTCACTTCCACATATCACCGTGGAGAACTCAAACCAGTGCAACTAATGCAATGGCAAGAAAAATGCGAAGTGGTCAAGTCCCTCACTCCCAAATCCCACCACCACGACAAAATCTATGGCGGAATATGAGAGGAAGAACAAGGAGCTCACAAAGAACTCCAAGATCTTTATCCAAGGGGTTCCCCTCAATTAGAGGAAAAGATGATTGGCTAGGATATGCAAATGGCAGAAAGCTCGATGCAATAGTGCCACTAGAGCGGTACTACCAACCAACCCGACGGTACTACCGTTGTGTTGGGGAACTTTGAATGGGAAACACTTTTTTTCCTACAAACACCCAAGATGTATCTATGGAGATGCATAGCAACGATATGGGATATCATGTCTACATACCCTCATAGACCATTAAGCGGAAGCGTATATAACGCGGTTGATGTAGTCGTACTATTCACGATCCAATCCGATCTAGCGTCGAACGGATGACACCTCCATGTTTAGCACATGTGCGGTTCGATGAGGTCTCCTCCTTCTTGATCGAGAAAGCATGGGAGGAGAACTATATGGGATCATGACCAACATGATAGTGTGGTGGCGGTGCAGGTTTTGGTACGGCTTCCCCAAGAACTACTGAAAACCGATATGCGGAGGAACGGGGTAACGAGAGGGAGAGGGCTGCCACCGGGGTATGGGATTGTTGTATGCATCTCTCCCCTCTCCTCTACTATATGTAGGAGGCAAGTGTTGGGGAACATTGCATGGGAAACAAAAAATTTCCTACGCACACACAAGACCTATCCATGGTGATGATCATCTACGAGAGGGGAGATCGGATCCACATACCCTTGTAGATCTCTAAGTGGGAAGCATTAAGAAACACGGTTGATGTAGTCGAACGTATTCACGATCCAAATCACAAGCCGTCCCATGAACTCCGTCCCGATCTAGCGCCGAACAGATGACACCTCCGCGTTCAGCACACGTACAACTCGATGACGATCTCCGCCTTCTTGATCCAGCAAGAGGGGCGGAGAGGTAGATGAGTTCTCCGGTAGCATGACGACATGGTGGTGGTGGTTGTAAACTAATCCAGCATAGCTTCGCCAAGCTATGTCGGTCAAATCTAGCTAGAGAGGGCAACACGTGGCTTGTTTGTTGTCGTTTGCCCTCAAAACCTCCACTATATATAGGAGGAATAGGAGGGAGGGCTGCCTTGCCTCCTACTCCAAGGAGGAGGGTTCGTCCGAGCCAAGGGAGGAGAGTCCTCCTCCAATTTGGTTTGGTGGAGGACTCCCTTCCTTCTTGGCCACCTCCTTCCTTTTTTCCATTTCATTTTCCTTTGGGCTGGCTGCACCTGACCACTAGGGGCCGGTGCACCACCTCTAGGCCTATTAGGTCCTCTCCTAGGTGCATGGCCCCTCCCGGTAAAACCCCGGAACCGAGTCGTTACTCACGGTACTTTATCCGTAATGCCCGAAATCTTTTCGAAAGCCAAATACAACTTTCCTATATATATCAATCTTTACCTACGGACCATTACGGAGCTCCTCGTGACATCGGGGATCTCATATGGGACTCCGACCACTTTTGGCCTCCAACATATATAACTCAATAATACCAAAACGTCATCGAACCTTAAGTGTGCAGACCCTGCGGGTTTCAGAACTATGAAGACATGACCTGAGACACTCTCCGGTCAATAACCAATAGGAGGACCTGGATGTCCATATTGGCTCCTACATATTCTACGAAGATCTCTATCGGTTGAACCTCTATGTCAAGGACTCATTTAATCCTGTATAACATTCCCTTTGTCCTTCGGTATGTTACTTGCACGAGATTCGATCGTCGGTATCTCTATATCCATTTCAATCTTGTTACTCGCAAGTCTCTTTACTCGTTCCGTAATACAAAATACGATGGCTAACTCTTTAGTCACATTGCTTGGAAGGCTAGTTTGTGATGTTGTATTACTGAGTGGGCCTCGACATACCTCTCCGTCATACGGAGTGACAAATCCCAGTCTTGATCCATGCGAACTCAACGGACACCTTCAGAGATACCTGTAGAGAACCTTTATAGTCACCCAGTTACGTTGCAACATTTGATACACACAAGGAATTCCTCCGGTGTCAGTGAATTACATGATCTCATGGTCATAGGAATGTATACTTTACATGAAGAAAACGGTAGCAATAAAATAACACAATCACATACTACGTTCATAGTTTGGGTCTTGCCCATCACATCATTCTCCTAATGATGTGATCCCGTTATCAAGTGACAACACTTGTCTATGGCTAGGAAACCTTAACCATCTTTGATCAACGAGCTAGTCAACTAGAGGCTTACTAGGGACAGTGTTTTGTTTATGCATCCACACATGTATTTGTGTTTCCATTCAATACAATTCGAGCATGGATAATAAACGATTATCTTGAAACAGGAATGTAAGTGCATCTAGTGCCCCTTAGTGATTTTGGTGGTTTGAAGACTAATATGTTAAGAGACTGATATGTTTGTAAGTGTACACAGGCTCTACAAGTCGATGAGGAGTTTGAGTTATTCAATGAATATCGACACCTAAAAATGTATGTCTTCGGGTGAAGACTTTGGTCCTTCCTTGAAGACTTTGCTCGCGAAGAAATTGCGAAGAAATTGATATTCTCATGAAGATATTGAAGACGAGGAATTTGGTGTGTCCCGAAGAAAATACACTGAAGAATTTTCAAGGTGACTTATATCGACTAGAGGGGGGGGGGGGTGAATAGGCGATTTTTAGAATTTCATCGCTGAGGAAATTCTTCGCGAGGAAATTCCTCAATGATGAATTAAGTGCAGCGGAAATAGAGCAGGATCAGAAGTGCAAATACTACTACAACAAATTACCTGGTGAAGATTATGAGAATCGATTTGCATAGTACGTAGGTACACAGAACGCAGGTGAAGATTAATTCGAGTGAAGAATTTGAGGTTGAGGAAATTCAGAGAAAGTATTCAAACAAATTCTTCAAACAACACACATGAAAGTCTTCAACATACAATTTTGAGGAAATGAAAGAGTTAAAGAAATAGAAACCGTAGCTCGATGAAGACAGTTGTGGATGACCTAGTTCCAACTGCTGTGACTGTTGTACGTCTGGTTCAGAGCGGCTTGGTATTGAAACCAAAGGACACACAGTCCCGGGACACACAGGGCCTACCGTATTCTCCTTGAGCTAAGGACACATAGTCCTGGCCCAACACTCATGGTAAGTCTTCAGGGCAGAATTCCAAACCCACACAAACTCGGTCACCGGGCGATCCACAATTGACTGCTCGATGCTCTAGACCATGACGCCTAACCGTCTGGAGGATGCACAATCCTCAAAGGTAAAAGGATTCAGTTCCACACAGGAACAAATTCTTCAGTGATGCTCAATCACTTGTTTTTGGTTTGGGGTTTGGTATTTAGGGTATTTCCTCACTTGATGATTTTCTCTCGAAGACTCTGAGGAATTTGGGTTGGTCTAAATGACAAGTGTCAGTTTCTCTCAGAGCATCCAACCAGCTAGTGGTTGTGGGCGGCGGCTATTTATAGCTCGGGAGGATCCCGACATGATTTGACATAAATGCCCTTATGTAATGTGAATGTTGGGGTGGATAAGATCAGTGAGGTGGCGTGTGGCTTGGCAACGGTCGAAACTTTCAACTGTGAAAGTCCTCATGTCTCTCATATTCCTCACTTGAGGCCTTGGTAGGTTTAGGCTTGGGTTGAGCATCATGAGGAAATTCATTCCATAGTATTACCTCGACCCCCTTTAACAGTACAGTGTTCCTATGACTCAAGAGTAAAGAAAATTAAATAGAAAGAGTAAATCTTCACGCTTCAAAGTCTTCACACAGTTTTTCTTCAGGACACACGGAATTCCTCATCTTCAATATCTTCATGAGGAATATCAATTTCATCACAATTTCTTCACGATCAAAGTCTTCAAGGTAAGACCAAAGTCTTCAGCCGAAGACATACATTTTAGGGGGTGATATTCATCGTATAACTCAAACTCCTCAGCGACTTATAGAGCATGTGTACACTTACAAACACATTATTCTCTTAACCTATAAGTCTTCAAACCACCAAAATCACTAAGGGAACTAGATGCACTTACAATCTCCCCCTTTTTGGTGGTTGATGACAATTAGGTTAAGTTTTCAACGGGGATAAAAATATGAAATGTAAGTACTGAGTTTGAGGAATTTGAAATCAAGATACCGAGATACTCCACCTGAAGATGTGCATATTTTGAGGAATTTGCTTTGCATAACAGATGCACATTGATGATTTATATCATGGAGATCTCCCCCTGTATCATTTAAATCATGCATACATTTGACACATAATATGAGGAAGTTGAAAATTCATGATGAACAATGGTGTCTGACGAATTTCAGCATGCCTGCATTAATAGACTTTGAGGAATAAGCATGAGAAGAAAAACGTTCAAAAGAGTCAAAGCACCATCGGGCTTAAGTTACAACTCATTACATCAAATACTTCAGAAGAGCCAAGAGTTTGTAACTTAATAAATTTTATAAGCCCCAAAATAGATCCCGCTTGAAGGCTAACTCTCAGATTTCTCCCCTTTGTCATCAAGTGACGAAAAGGGACAAAACTGAGGACTAACGCCCTTTGAAGAAATTCACTTCTTGGTTGATGTAGAGGCGTGATGATTCTTAGAGACAGGCTTCTTCCTTGGACCAGTCGTAGTGTTTTTTGGTTCTTCATCTGATTCAGAAGTGCAAAATGAAGAAAATGAACTGTCCTCCAAGTCAGGAACTGGAATTGGCTTGAATTTCTTCTGTGGAGGTCACGACCAGTCAAAGTCTTGAGTAAATTCCAATTCCTCAAGTTCCTCTTGAGTCTTCAGGTGAGCCAAGGTGGCCCAAGTGCGATCAAACACGTCATGAAGATAATAGTGATTTTTCTTCACTTCATTCTGAGTCTCGTTGAGGGTTTTCACAATGGCACCAAACTGGCGTTTCACCCACTTGTGATTGTGATCGACCTTTTGATGAAGACCGAGGAGTAGCTTTCTGGTATTCATCACTCTAGGGCAGTTGGGCTTGGAGGATCCTGAGTAGCAGTGTCATCATATGAAGAATAAGAATCTGCCTTGCGAAATTGGCCATCAAGAAGCCGTTTTCCTTCATGAATTACAGACTTGCCTTTGCCTTCAACAGGTTCAAATGATTTCTTGATGACTTTGATAGGCGGCAGATATCCGAGGTGATTTTGAAAATCAGCTTGATAGTTGATGCCTGACTTGTTTCTGATGAATATCATAATCCAAGGCGGATAAATCTTCAATTCAAATGGCGACGAGGCATTGTCAACTAAAGTCCTCAAGAAGAAATCATGAAGATTCATAGGTATGCCATGGATGACATTGAACAAGATATTTTTCATGATGCCTACGGCATATTCTTAATCGTCATGCCCTTTGATAGGAGCAATGGCATAAGACAAGATTCTGTACACTATTCTTGGTACATACTTCAAGTCCTGTACTAGAAATCGAGTGCTTGGGGGTTGGTCCTTGGACAAAGGCTTCATGAGGCCTTCCATCAACTTGTTGGGCAATTCTCGTTCATCATACGTTAGAACTGCATCCTCTGAGGGAATTGAAATTAAAGAGCTTGAAGCAATTCAGTGCCAGGAGCTTTGTAGCACTTGTGCTGAGTCATCCAATCCAAAACCCAAGTGTTGACATCCTTTGGGTCACCAGAGATATGCAGTGTGGCATAGAATTGAAGAATGATGTCAGTGTTCCAATCTCCGATGTCAGTATAGAAAGGCAGTAACCCAGCTTCGTGAAGAACGTTGAGGACTAGAGCAAAGGAAGGTATTTCCTCCATATCGCAGTGAGGAATATGGGTATGCTGAAATATCTTGTTTCTCCCACAGAGCACAGAAGCATAGTAGTTAAGCTAATTTCTTGTCCAGAATTTCCTGTGTCTGATGCGAAGCTTGTCATATGGATTTTCGCCAGTGAAGTACATGCGTTCTTCATAGAATGCCTCTTTCTGAAACTTTGGCCTTTTGGAGAAATGCTGATTTTGCTGCAATTGAAGATTATGCAGCTGTTCCTGAGGAGTAGCCACTACCATTGCTGTTTCTGTGTTTACCACAACAATAGCGGTTTCAGTGTTGGGCATAGTAGCATTTTCTTCAGTCTGAGCATTTTCCTCAGTTAGAGGATTCTCTTCAGCTTGAGGAATTTGCTTGTTGGAGGAGGCAGTTGCAGTATTTGTCGTTGCATTGTCTTCAGCTGATGCAGGTGATTGTTGAGAAGATTCCTCACGAATGATTCTTCCGTCAGAACCGGTGAGAATGTCAGTTGCAACAGGAGCCAGAGGGATTTGAGTTGACTTTGGTGAGCGAGGATGAGTTTCTTCCTAGAAATCATCATGGATTACTGGTGTGCTGCACCCAATGACACCATCACCCATTTGTTCTTCAGTGGTCTTTGGAGGAGTGGTGAACTGAGGAATATCATCTATTTGTATTTCCTTATCCATTACTTCATCATCTTCATCATCATTCATTTCTTCATCTTCTTCAGGAATGACATAGTCAACTCCAAGGGAAAAACCGTGTATGATGGTGCTACATTCAGAGGAGTAGCATCCATCGGGGTTGATGAAGATTCCGTCTGAGTGATCTTTAGACGTTTGGCCTCTAAGGATTCTGAGGCCATTGAAGCTTTTCTCTTTTTGGCTTCTTTCTCAACAACTTTGGTTTTCTTCACGCCTGATGTGGACGGAGTCACTTTCTTCACCTTTGAGGGTTGCGGCGAAGGGACAATTTCATCAGGCACTGGTTCAGTGTCAGGCCTGGCAGTTTCTTCAGCCGGAGCAGTTTCTTCAGCTGGAATATTTTGAGGAATTTCTTGAGCAGCTGGTTCATCAATTTCATCTTCCTCAGGTAGCTGAACAATATAGCTTGGCTGAGGTGGGGTTTGCTGCTTTGGAGGAGAAGTTCTCTTGTTGTATTCATCAACAACAGCTGTTGCAGCCTTGATGAATTTCACTTTGATGCCTTGACGATTAGAGTGAAGACTTGTATACTTGTCTGTGAGGGTTTTGAGTTCAGCCTGAGTTGATACAAGTGCTTCAGGCGTCAGGTTGAGGAGATTTTGCTTGAGGAATTTCTCCTTTTTTATTTTAGCAACCTTTGCTAGCTTGGCTTGCTGCTCTTTCCACTTTGCTTCATTTATGAAAGTAGCCACCGTATGGCTGACACCAGGGGGAAGCTTTAAGTCATCAACCAGTGTGTTTAGATCTTCATTCCAGAGGTCGATGAAATCCAGCAAAACCTTCGGATCCATACCTAGAGGAATGGACCTGCCGGAGGCTTGTTCAACACGGTCCTGTTTGTTTCCGATGATTGCTTGGAGTGTTTCATCATCAAATTCTTCACTTCCTTCTGATGCAGAAGGAACGTTGATGACTTTGCTAGGACTTTGCCTGATGCCTCTACCAGCAGTCATTTTAGTCTTCAACAGAGTGGGTGAAGACTTTGCAGCAGAGCTAGTGGCAAATGGTACTCAGGAACTTGATTGTGCAGGTTGAAAGTTACTGAGCTGCTTCTGTTGTGGGGGTGAAGACTGTGGTGCTGTTGAAGATTTTGCTGCCGTTGCAGCCTTCTGAGGCAATTTCTCTTTTGGCACTGTAGTTGAGGCTTTGGCCTTCTTCAGCAAAGTCTTCTTCTGAGGAATTGCTGTAGCAGAGGCCTCAACAACTGAAGAAGTGGCAGCAGTGGCTGTAGCAGCAAAATCCTCATTGAATTTCTTCACAGCTGCTTCTGCCTCCTTTTGTAACTTAGACAAATATTTTATTTTCTCATCTGGGTAATCCTCAATAGTTTCAATAGTTTCTACACTTGAGGGATGAGCGACTTGTTGATCACCCTGTGGAGGCCTTTTGCAAGGTGGCTTGAGGGCGAATTTCTTCGCATATTTTGGAGTCACATATCTATACTCCTTCCACTCCTTATCCCACCTACGCTCAATCTTCTGAAGCCTTATCTTGCGCTTCACCATGGTCTCTTTGCCATGTATTTCCTAGTCCGGAGTACAATGGTCAGCATATATATCTTCCGGTATTTCAAATGCTGTGTTCTGTTCAAGCTTCTTTCCTCCCTTCTGCTTTCGGTCATCCTCCATTTTCTTCAACTGAGGCTTTTGCTGAGGAAACTGAACTCTTGATGATTCCGAAGACACAGGTAAAGTTTCTTTGAGAAATGCTGCAAATGAGTTAAGTTGATGAGAACCTAGAGGTTCATCAGCTGACATTTTTGTACCTGTGAACAGAGTATAGGTGCGAAGAATTCGGAGAGGTCACATGCGTTCTCATATTTGAAGAAATTTATTTTTTTAAAAGTTGAGAAATTTGACTAGTGAGTTGAGAAATTTGACTAAGTATTCTGATGTTAGGTTCCACAGTTGTGCAGATCCGAGAATTTACACAATTAAGGAATCTCATGAAGAATTTTAGCGGTTTAGTGAAATTCATCAAGTGTTTGAGGATTGAGTGTGCATAGCTGGCACACTCTCTGAGGAAAAACAGATTTCGCGAGTCTAAAGTAAATTAAAAGATCAACAAAGGCAATAAAATAGGATTTTATTCACCCTGAGCGAAGAACACGAAGAACTGGAGCAGTAAAAGAGAGAAGTTCCTCGGTTCAGATCTTTAGCGCCCTAACTTGGCGACTGAAATCAGCTACGGCGGCGGCGGAAGACAATTTTCTACGATCGGCGTGAGTTCGGCAACAGAGAGGGCGAGGCAACAAAGCTTTTCATCACCGGCGACAAGGATGCTAGCGGTGGCGCTAGGGTTGAGCTCGAGCGGAGAAGACGATAGGAAGAAGAGTTTTGACGAGGGGGGGGGGGGGTAAGGGCCTATTTATAGCTCACGTGAAAAACTGTTCGGCCGAAACTTTGAGACAAAACTTCCCTTGCCCCTTCGTCTCCGCATGAAATGTGGTGCCTACGACTGAAGCGGTGGAGTTCGTGGTTATCTGATTGTGAGAAGTGGGTCCAGTTACTGTGTAATCTTATAAAAACATTTTTTGAATTTTTGAGATTTTTTTTGCAAATTCCTCAGCTGACAAGGACACCGTGAGGATTTTGAACAAGTGTCAAGTAGAACACATACGAAGAAATGAGAATAGACTGGGTTGAGCTTCGCATAGAGGGGAGTCGGGTCCGATCACATTCACTTTGATGAAATATCCAATTGAAGACCGAGCTATAAGTGAATGTTGTTGAGGAATTTGAAAGCACAGTCTCTCTCTCTATATATATGCAAATGAAAATCATCAAACGTTTTGAAGATTTTGAAGATTTTGAAAACTTGAGGATTTTGTGACAAAGTGTCAGATTGATGAATTTCAACTTTGAAGAAAAACAACTTCAAGAATTTAAAAGTTGGGTGGTGGCGTGACCCACCGTATAAGAATAATGATTTCAGGCGTCGCGTACAATTGTCGTAGGGCCCTAAGAACCAAATTCTTCATTAATTTCTTCACACTAAGAGTGATGTTCTTCATTGATTGAAGAAAATCGATTCTTCGTGTGTTGCAGATCTAAGTCATCAATTTTGTATAAGTGTTAGGATGTGTGCATGTTTTCACAAAACATTTGAAGACTCTAGGATATTTAGCTCACACCGCAACTTGCAAGACCTTCTCTCATCCAAGGGCTTAGTGAAAATATCTGCTAGTTGATCGTCAGTCTTCACATGGTCGATGATTTTCACAAAACATTTGAAGACTCTAGGATATTTAGCTCACACCGCAACTTGCACGACCTTCTCTCATCCAAGGGCTTAGTGAAAATATCTGCTAGTTGATCGTCAGTCTTCACATGGTCGATGATGATATTGCCCTTGAGGACATGGTCCCGAAGAAAATGATGACGAATCTAGATGTGCTTAGTCTTCGAGTGTTGTACTGGGTTGTAGGCGATCTTGATTGCACTCTCATCGTCTCAGTAGAGGGGCACATTATTCATGTTGATGCCGTAGTCTCTCAGGGTTTGCTTCATCGATAGCAGTTGAGCATAGCAGGATCCAGCAACAATGTACTCACCTTCGGCAGTGGAGAGAGAAACACAATTTTGCTTCTTTGAGGACTAGCAAACTAATGATCTTCCAAGGAAATGGCAAGTGCCTGATGTTGACTTGCGATCCGCATGGTCACCAGCATAATCAGAATCAGAATATCCAACAAGGTGAAGATTTGAGCCCTTGGGGTACCATAATCCTAGTGTTGGTGTGTGAGCTAAGTATCGAAGAATATGTTTCACAGCCTTATGGTGTGATTCCTTCGGTTTTGCTTGAAAACGAGCACACATGTAAACACTAAGCATTATATCTGGCCTAGATGCACATAGATACAATAGAGAACCAATCATCAAGCGATATACCTGCTGATCAAAATCTCTACCATTTTCGTCAGTGCAGAGGTGGCCGTTGGTAGGCATAGGAATCTTGGCGCCTTTGCATTCATGCATGTTGAATTTCCTCAGAACGTCCTTGATGTATTTCTCCTGAGATATGAAGATTCCATTGCGTTGTTGACAAATTTGAAGACCTAAGAAGAATTTCAGCACCCCCATCATAGACATATGATATTCTTCACTCGTCATGTAAGCAAATTCATCACTGTAACGTTTGTCAGTACAACCAAACATAATGTCGTCGACATATATTTGGCACACAAATAGTTCATTTTCATAAGATTTTATGAAAAGAGTTGAATCGAGTGAACCAGGTTTGAAGTCTTTCTTCATGAGAAATTCCTTCAATGTATCATAGCACGCCCGAGGGGCTTGCTTGAGGCCATAGAGTGCCTTTTTGAGTCTGAAGACTTTGTATGGATGCTTCGGATCCTCAAAACCTCAGGGCTGAGCAACATATACTTCTTCCTCAAGCTTACCATTGAGTAATGCACTTTTCACATCCATTTGATATAGAGTAATATTATGATGATTAGCATAAGCAAGTAGTATTCGAATAGCTTCAAGTCTAGCAACAGGTGCAATCCTTGGATGAGCTGGTTGAAGATTTTGTCTGGGCTGAGGAATTTGATCTGGAGCAATTTCCTCAGGTGCACCTGCTTGAATTTCATCAGTGCTGGGGACGATTTCTTCAGCAATTTCCTCAGTAGGAACGATGTCTTCAGTATCTTTGAACTTGATAGTTTCCTCAGGAGATAATTTGTCTCGCACAGGAGGCAGTTGCTCTCTTTGCGAGCCATTAGTTTCATCAAACCGCACATCTACAGTTTCAACAACCTTGTTGTGATAGGTGTTGAAGAATTTGTAGGTGTGCGAGTCCTTTCCATAACCATGAATAAAGCCCTCATGTGCTTTAGGTGCAAATTTTGAGGTATGGTGAGGATCTCTAATCCAGCATTTTGCACCGAAGACTTTGAAATAACTTACATTGGGTTTCTTGTCAGTGAGGAGTTCATATGAGGTTTTCTTGAGGAATTTGTGAAGATATACCCTGTTGATGATGTGGCAAGCAGTGTTGATTGCTTCTGGCCAGAAACGACGAGGAGTCTGATATTCTTCAAGCATGGTCTGTGCCACTTGAACTAGAGTCCTGTTCTTACGTTCAACGACGCCATTCCGTTGAGGAGTATAAGGAGCAGATAATTCGTGAGTAATACCAAGTTCGTCAAGATAATCATCAAGACCAGTGTTTTTGAATTCTGTCCCATTGTCACTTTTGATGTGTTTGATCTTGATGCCGAAGTTCGTCGAGGCCCTTGAGGAAAATCGTTTGAAGACTTCCTGCACTTCAATTTTATACAGAATGATATGTACCCAATTATATCGAGAATAATCATCAACGATGACAAAGCCATACAAAGATGCTGCATTGGTTAGAGTAGCATAATGAGTAGGTCCAAATAGATCCATGTGAAGCAATTCAAACGGACGAGTAGTAGTCATGATAGTCTTCGAGGGGTGTTTGGATCTGGTCATTTTTCCACACTCACAAGCACCGCATAGGTGGTCCTTGATGAATTTGACTGACTCAATGCCAATGACATGCTTCTTCTTCGCCAACGTGTGCAAATTCCTCATGCCTGCATGACCAAGTCTTTGATGCCATAGCCAGCCTTCTAAGGTTTTTGCTAGTAAGCATGTGACTGGTTGAGGACTTGTGAAAAAATCCACAATGTACAAATATCCTCTCCTAAAGCCTTCGAAGACTTTGGATCTGTCAGATTCCATGATGACTACACATCTGTATTTTCCAAAGATAATAACCATATCAAGATCACAAAGCATTGATACTGACATGAGGTTAAACCCATGGGATTCGACAAGCATGACTTTGTCCATGTGCCTTTCCTTGGAAATAGACACTTTGCCAAGTCCCAATACCTTGCTTTTACCTTTATTAGCACAAGTGATTTGCTTCAGTGGTGATGGAGTCAGTGGCATATTCGTCAACAAGCTTTTATAACGAGTCATGTGGTTTGTGCAACCACTGTCAAGAACCCACTCTGTATTCTTGGGTTTGTCATCCTGCAGATGAATTAATACAACATACCATCTCATATGCTTCAGACTTGAAGAATATGATATCAATTTTATCAGATATGAATTTCATCATAAATAGTAAATTTGAGGACGTGTGAAATGTTATCATTTCATCGATTTTAGCTTGCGTCCAATCAAGCATTTTCCTCAGGTCTCTAGCAAATTCTTGAGATGATGATTTTCATCTGGAGACCTGACCTGCGGAAGCAATTAGTTCAATTTCTTCACCACCCACATCTGAAGGGGTGGCAAAGAGTTCATCATCCTACGAGCACCGTATGAGAGAGGAGGCATTGAAGCTAATGCACTTATTTTCACAGTAGGGGATTAGAGTACTCAAATTAATAGGCAGAGAAGTTCTTTGAGGATTTATGAACTTAATGATTTGAGGAATAATACTTATATTCACATCCCTTGTAATTTCCCTGCATATCAGAAGAATTAGCACGAGTACGAGTATAGTATTGACCATTTGAGGATTTTGATCCTCTTGAAGACTTTGGTCCACATGAGGAATTTGATCTGGGGTTCAGGTTCTTCATAGGTGGTGTCCTAAGGACATTCACCTCAAGATTTTCCAAGCAACTTTTGGGGACCCAGATTTTCCACAAGGGTGGTCCATTCCTGCAGTTAGTTCCAACATATCGAGCTAATACTTCACCAGATTGATTTTTGAACAGTTTCTAGTTGGAGTCAAATGACTCATCTAAGGAATAGGATAATTCACATGCAAAGCCTGTTAGAGTGTATGGATCGACGGGAGGACCTTTAGCAACCACCCATGAGGTTTTGGGGTACTGCTCAGGTTTCCAGTATGATCCATCAACATTCAATTCCCTCTCGAAGGAAATTCCTTCTTTCCTCGGGTTCCTGTTCAAGATATGCTTTTTGAGAACATCGCATAGAGTTTGGTGCCCTTTGAGACTTTTGTGTATGCCTGTCACATACAATTCCTTCAGCCCTGCATTTTCGTCAGTAGCATTTGTGGTTTCCTCAAGTGAAGAATTTGATACCATAGGAGCAGTTGATGAATTTGTAGCAATAGAAGCATTTGATGATTTTGGTGAAGAATTAGCAATTTCACGTTCAATGCATTTGAGACATGGTGGAGTAAATTCAACCTGAGCGGCACTAAGCTGTTGAGCAAGCAATGAATCACTTTCCATTCGAAGATCATCATGAGACATCTTTAACTTCTCAAGATCAAGTTTCCTTTGAAGAAATTCATAGGAAAGTTTCTCATGATCAGCCAAGAGTGTGCCATAATGATCCCGAAGACTATCAAATCTAGGCTGAAGACTTTTCACATCTTCAGTGAGGACTTGAGTACGATTCATTTCATCATTCAACAAATCATCGCTTCTGTCTAGCAGTTTTTGAAGCTTTTCAATGGCACTTTGTTGTTTAGTTGCAATGTTGGCAAGTTTACTGTAACTGGGTTTTTTATAATCATCAGGTTCACAATCACTTGAGTCAGAGGAGGAAGTGTTATTCGGTACCTTTGAACCTTTTGCCATGAAGCAATGTTGGAGCGAAGTCATCAACATAGTCATCAGTGTAGATAGCGTTGTCATTTTCTTCAAGGTTGAAGATTGACTTGTTGACGAATGTGGTAGCGAGTGCAAGACTTGCCACACCAGACTCTCAATCTTCTTCAGAACCTTCATCTTCATCACATTCCTCATATTCTTCCTTAGAATCCATTTCCTTGCCAATGAGTGCCCGAGCCTTTCTGAAACTAGTCTTCTTGTGCGATGAGGACTTTGAGGATGAGGATTTTGAAGATTTCTTCTTTTTCTTTGAGTCATCAGAACTTTCATCCATGTATTTCTTCTTCTTTGATTCTTTCACCCAATGAGGACACTCAGCTATGTAGTGACCATATTTCTTACATTTGTGACACATTCTTTTCTTGTAGTCCTGAGATGAAGATTTTGATTTCCTCATATCTCTTCTTGAAGATTTACCAAACTGGCCACACTCTGTAAACTTCTGGAATTTGCTCACGAGCATTGCAAGCTCGTGTCTAGGTTCTTCAGGATCACCAATGCTACAATCTGAGTCTTCTTCTTCAGATGAGGAAATTGCTTTAGCCTTCAGCGCACGAGGTCTTGAGTAGCTTGGTCCATACATATCTCTCTTTTCCTGTTGGAATTCATGAGTATTGAGTCTTTCAAGTATATCAACATGATCAAGCATCTTATAGCCTCCTCTTTCTCGAATCATCAGAACCAGTGTATCAAAAGATGGATCAAGAGATCTTAGTAGTTTCTTCACAACTTCATGGTCAGTGATGTCTTGAGCTCCCAGTGCTTGCAGTTCATTTGAGATGTCAGTGAGGCGATCAAAGGTATCTTGGCAACTTTCATTGTCAAGCCTCTTGAAGCGATTGAAGATATTGCGAAGAACATCAACACGAGAGTCACGCTGAGTTGAAATTCCTTCTTTGACTTTGGACAACCTATCCCTGATAAGCTCGGTTGTGCCCAAAGCACTCACTCTGCCATACTGACCTTTGCTCAGATGGCCAGAGATGATATTCTTCGCTTGAGAATCAAGTTGCTTGAATTTCTTCACATCAGCGACAGAGATAGTAGAAGTGATGGAGGGAATACCATGTTCCACAATGTACCAAAGATCATTGTCAATAGCCTGAAGATGCATCTGCATCTTGGTCTTCCAGTAGGGAAAGTCCTTTCCTTCGAAGGTAGGACATCCTGTAGTAACCTTGATCATACCTGCTGTCGACATAACTAAAACTCTAGGTGGTTAAACCAAAATCGCACAGAACAAGGGAGTACCTTGCTCCGATAAGAATTGAAAGTGCGTTATATCGACTAGAGGGGGGGGGTGAAGAGGCGATTTTAGAATTTCATCAACGAGGAAATTCCTCGTGGAAAAATTCCTCAATGATGAATTAAGTGCTGTGGAAATAGCGCAGGATCAGAAGTGCACATACTACTACAACATATTACTTGGTGAAGATTATGAGAATCGGTTTGCACAGTACGCAGGTACAGAGAATGCAGGTGAAGATTAACTCGAGTGAAGAATTTGAGGTTGAGGAAATTCAGAGAAATTCTTCAAACAACACAGATGAAAGTCTTCAACATTCAATTTTGAGGAAATGAAAGAGTTGAAGAAATAGAACCCATAGCTCGATGGAGACAGTTATTGATGACCTAGTTCCAACTGCTGTGACAGTTGTATGTCTGGTTCGGAGCGGCTTGGTATTGAAACCAAAGGACACACAATCCCGGGACACACAGTCCCTACCGTATTCTCTTTGAGCTAAGGACACACAGTCCTCGCCCAACACTCGTGGTAAGTCTTCAGGGCAGACTTCCAAACCTTCGCAAACTCGGTCACCTGACGATCCACAATTGACTGCTGGATGCTCTAGACCATGACACCTAACCGTCTGGAGGATGCACAATCCTGAAAGGTAAAAGGCTTCAGTTCCACACAGGAACAACTTCTTCTGTGATGCTCAATCACTTGGTTTTTGGTTTGGAGTTTGGTTTTTGGGGGTATTTCCTCACTCGATGGTTTTCTCTCGAAGACTCTTAGGAATTTGGGTTGCTCTAAATGACAAGTGTCAGTTTCTCTCAAAGCAGCCAACCAGCTAGTGGTTGTGGGGACGGCTATTTATAGCCTGGGATAATCCCGACATGATTTGACATAAATGCCCTTAAATAATGTGACTATTGGGTGGATAAGATCAGTGAGGTGGCTCGTGGCTCGACTACGGTAGGAACTTTCAACTGTGAAAGTCCTCATGTCTCTCATATTCCTCACTTGAGGCTTTGGTAGGTTTAGGCGTGGGTTGAGCATCATGAGGAAATTCATTCCATAGTATTACCTTGACCCCCTTTAACAGTACGGTGTTCCTATGACTCAAGAGTAACGAAAATGAAACAAAAAGAGTAAATCTTCACCCTTCGAAGTGTTCAGACAGTTTTTCTTCAGGACACACCGAATTCCTCATCTTGAATATCTTCATGAGGAATATCAATTTCATCGCAATTTCTTCACGATCAAAGTCTTCAAGGTAAGACCAAAGTCTTTAGCCGAAGACATACATTTTTAGGGGTCGATATTCATTGTATAACTCAAACTCCTCAGCAACTTATAGAACCCGTGTACACTTACAAACACATTAGTCTCTTAACCTATAAGTCTTCAAACCACCAAAATCACTAAGGGAACTAGATGAACTTACAACTTTGAAGCTTGAGGATTTACCCTTTCTGTTTCATTTTCTTTATACTTGAGTCATAGGAACATCGTACTGTTAAAAGGGGGTCGAGGCAAAACTATGGAACGAATTTCCTCATGATGCTCAACCCAAACCTACATCTACCAAATCCTCAAAGTGAGGAACATGAGAGACATGCGGACTTTCACAGTTGAAAGTTCTAACCGTTGCCGAGCCACCTATACTAGATCTTATCCACCCAACGGTCATATTATTAAAGGGCATTTATGTCAAATCATGTTGAGATGCTCCCAGGCTATAAATAGCCGCCCCTGCAACCACTAGTTGGTCGGCTACTCCGAGAGAAACTGACACTAGTCATTTAGAGCAACCCAAATTCGTCAGAGCCTTTGAGTAAAAACATCAAGCGAGGAAATAGCGCAAACACCCAAACCCAAACCAAAACCTAAGTGATTGAGCATCACTTAAGAGGTTATTCCTATGTGGAACCGATGCTTGTTACCTTTGAGGACTGTGCATCCCCCATACGCCTAGGCGTCATGGTCTAGAGCATCCAGGAGTCAATTGTGGATCGTCGGTTGACCGAGTTTGTGATGGTTGGAAGTCTGCCCTGAAGACTTACCACGAGTGTTGGGCGAAGACTGCGTGTCCTTAGCTCAAGGAGAATACGGTAGGGACTGTGTGTCCCGGGACTATGTGTTCTTTGGTTTCAATACCAAGCCGCTCCAAACCAGACGTACAACTGTCACATCAGTTGGAACTGGGTCATCAACAACTTTCTTCATCGAGCTACTGGTTCTATTTACTCAACTCTCTCATTCCCTCAATTGCATGTTGAAGACTTTCATTTGTACAGTTTGAAGAATTTGACTGAAGACTTTCTCTGAGTTCCTCACCTCAAATTCTTCACCCGAGTTATTCTACACCTGCTTATCCTGTACTCGTGACCTGTGCAAACCGACTCTATTAATTCACGCTGAGTACTTTGCTGCAGACGTTTTCGCACTCGTGACTAAGTACTATTTTTGCTGCACTGAGTTCATGACCGAGGACTTTCCTCACTAGGAATTTCCTCAGTGATGAAATTGTAAAAATCGCCTATTCACCCCCTCTAGTCGATATAACGCAGTTTCAAGGAAATATAATAATAACTATTTTATTATTGCCTCTAGGGCATATTTCAAGAGTCTCCCACTTGCACTAGAGTCAATAAGTTAGCTTCACATCACTATGTGATTTACTATGTAACGAATATAACACCCATACAGTTCTCGTGTTGATCATGCTTTGCTCGTGGAAGAGGCTTAGTCAACGGGGGTGCAACATTCAGATCCGTGTGCACTTTGCAAATATTTATGTCCTCCTCCTTGATTTAATCGCAGATGGCATTGAAGTGTCGTTTTATGTGACTGGTCCTCTCGTGAAATCTTGGTTCCTTGTCTAGAGCAATGGCACCAGTGTTGTCACAAAACAAATTTATTGGATCGAGTGCACTTGGCACAACTCCAAGATCTGTCATGAACTGCTTCATCCAGACACCCTCTTTAGCCGCCTCCGAGGCAGCTATGTACTCCGCTTCGCATGCAGAATCAGCTACGACGCTCTGCTTGGAACTGCACGAGCTTACTGTACCCCCATTGAGAATAAATACTTATCCGGTTTGTGACTTAGAGTCATCCGGATCAGTGTCGAAGCTTGCATCGACGTAACCCTTTACGACGAGCTCTTCATCACCTCCATAAACGAGAAACATTTCCCTTGTCCTTTTCACGTACTTCAGAATATTCTTGATAGTTGTCCAGTGCTCCATTCCTGGATTACTTTGAAACCTTCCCACCATACCTATGGCAAGGCTGACATCAGGTCTTGTGGACAACATTGCATACATGATAGACCCTATGGGTGAAGCATAGGGGATGACACTCATCCTTTCTCTATCTTCTGCAGTTGCTGGGCATTGAGTCTTACTCAACTTTATACCTTGTAACACAGGCAAGAACCCTTTCTTAGATTGTTCCATTTTGAACTTCTTCAAAACCTTATCAAGGTATGTGCTTTGCGATGTCCTATCAGGCGTCTTTATCTATCTCTACAGATCTTGATGCCTAATATGTAAGCAGCTTCCCCGAGGCCCTTCATTCCAGAACTTTTATTCAAGTAATCCTTTAGGCTTCGCAAACGTTCTATGTTGTTTCCAATCAGCAATATGTCATCCACATATAATATCAGAAGCGCTATAGACCTCCCACTCACTTTCTTGTAAATACAAGCTTCTCCAAAAACTTGTATAAACCCGAACGCCTTGATCACTTCATCAAAGCGTTGATTCCAACTCCGAGATGCTTGCACAAGTCCATAAATGGATCGCTGGAGTTTGCGTACTTTGTCAGCATTCTCTAGATCGACAAAACCTTCCGGTTGAATCATATACAACTCTTCCTTAAGAAACCTGTTAAGGATCGCTGTTTTGACATCCATCTACCAAATTTCATAATCGAAAAATGCAGCTATTCCTAACATGATTCTGACGAACTTAAGCATCTCTACGAGTGACAAAGTCTCATCGTAGTCATCTCCTTGAACTTGTGAAAACCCCTTTGCCACAAGTCGAGCTTTATAGATGGTCACATTACCATCCGCGTCCGTCTTCTTCTTAAAGATCCATTTGTTTTGAATGATCTTTCACCCTTGAGGTAATACCTCCAAAGTCCTTACTTTGTTTTCATACATAGATCCTATCTCGGATTTCATGGCCTTTAACCATTTGTTGGAATCCGAGCCCACCATTGCTTCTCCATAGCTCGTAGGTTGATTGTTGTCTAACGACATGATTGATAAGACATGATTCCCGTACCACTCAGGAGAAGTACATGCCCTTGTCGACCTACGAGGTCAGATAGCAACTTGATATGAAGTTTCATGATCATCATCATTAGCTTCCTCTTCAACTGGTGTAGCTTCGACAGAAATTTGTTTCTGTCTTGCACCACCATCTGGTTGAAGCAAAGGTTCTACAACATCATCAAGTTATATCTTCCTCCCACTCAATTCTTTCGAGATAAACTCTGTCTCAAGAAATGCTCCGTTTTTAGCGATAAACACTTTGCCTTTGGATATGAGATAGAAGGTGTACCCAATTGTCTATTTTGGGTATCCTATGAAGATGCACTTTTCCGCTTTGGTTTCCAGCTTTTCAGGCTGAAGATTTTTGACATAAGCATCACATCCCCAAACTACAAGAAACGACAACTTTGGCTTCTTGCCATACCACAGTTCATATGGTGTCGTCTCAACGGATTTTGATGGTACCCTATTTAAAGTGAATGCAGCTGTCTCCAATGCATAGCCCCAAAACGATAATGGCAAATTGGTAAGAGACATCATAGAACACACCATATCTAATAATGAACGATTACGATGTTCGGACACACCATTACGAAGTGGTGTTCCAAGCGGTGTCAACTGTGAAACAATTCCACGTTGTCTTAAGTGAGCACCAACTCGCAACTCAGATACTCACCTCCTCGATCGGATCGTAGGAATTTGATCTTCTTGTTACGATGATTTTCAACTTCACTCTGAAATTGTTTGAACTTTTCAAACGTTTCAGACTTGTGCTTCATCAAGTAAATATAACCATATATACTCAAATCATCAGTGAATGTGAGAAAATAATGATATCCACAACACGCCTCTATGCTCATTGGTCCGCACACATCAGTATGTATGATCACCAAGAAGTCACTTGCACACTCCATTGTTCCCGAGAACGGAGTCTTAGTCATCTTGCCCATGAGGTATGGTTCACATGTGTCAAGTGATTCAAAATCAAGTGACTCCAAAATGTCATCACCATGGAGTTTCTTCATGTGTTTTATACCAATATGACCTAAGCGGAAGTGCCACAAGAAAGTGGTGCTATCATTATCAACTCTACATCTTTTGGCCTCAATGTCATGGATATGTGTGTCATCACTATCGAGATTCAACATGAACAAACCCCTCACATTGGGTGCATGAACATAAAAGATATTAATCATATAAATAGAACAACCATTATTCTCTGACTTAAATGAGTAACCGTCTCGCAATAAACAAGATCTAGATATAATGTTAATGCTTAACGCAGGCACTAGATAACACTTATTTAGGTTCATCACTAATCCTGATGGTAATTGAAGTGAGAGCGTGCTGACGGAGATCGCATCAACCTTGGAACCATTTCCCACACGCATCGTCACTTCGTCCTTCGCCAGCCTTCATTTATTCCGGAGTTCCTGTTTCAAGTTGCAAATGTGAGCAATAGAACCGGAATCAAATACCTAGGCACTACTACGAGAGCTGGTGAGGTACACATGAATAACATGTATATCAAATATACATTGTTTGGCGTTGGCTGCCTTCTTATCAGCCAGATACTTGGGGCAGTTCCGCTTCCAGTGACTAGTCCCCTTGCAATGATAACACTAAGTCTCCGGCTTGGGTCCAGACTTGGGATTCTTTGTCGGAGGGGCAACAACTTTTCCACTCTTCTTGGAGTTATCCTTCTTGCCCTTGCCGTTTTTCTTGAAACTGGTGGTATTATTGACCATCAACACTTGATGTTCTTTCTGGATTTCTGACTTAGCGACTTTCAACATCGCAAATAGCTCGGCGAGTTACTTATTCATACCTTTCATGTTGTAGTTCAACACAAACCCTTTATAGCTAGCTGGCAATGATTGAAGAACTCTTTCAGTGATAGCCTCTGGCGAGAGAGGAATTCCCAGCTCAGCCACACGGTTGGAGTACCCAGATATTCTGAGCACATGTTCACTGAAAGACCCGTTCTCCTCCATTTTGCAAGAATAGAACTTATGGGAGGCCTCATACCCCTCTATCCGGGCATTCTTCTCAAATATAAACTTCAAATCCTAGAACATCTCATATCGTTCATGACGTTCAGAACATCTTTGAAGTCCCGGTTCTAAGCCATAAAAAACTGCACATTGAACTAATGAGTAGTCAGCCTTGCGTGTTTGCCAGATGTTCATAACTTCTGGCAACGCCGGTTGGGGTGGTTCATCACCTAGCGATGCATCAAGGACATATTACTTTTGGGCAGCCATGAGAATAAGCCTTAGATTACGGGCCCGGTCAACAAAGTTGCTTCCATCATCTTTGAGCTTAGCTTTCTCTAGGAACGCATTAAAATTTAGGGTTACTACTGCGCGAGCCATTGAACTACAACATAAAATTTTGCAAATATTACTTAGACTATGTTCAAGATAATTGAGTTTAGTTAATCATATTACTAATAAACTCCCACTCAAATTGACATCCCTCTAGTCATTCGAGTGTCACATGATCCAAATTCACTAACTCAAGTCCGATCATCACGTGAGCTGAGTTAGCTTCAATGGTGAACACCTCCATGTTGATCATATCCACTATATGATTCATGTTCGACCTTTCGGTCTCTTGTGTTCCGAGGCCATGTCTGTACATGCTAGGCTCGTCAAGTTTAACCCGAGTGTTTTGCGTGTGCAACTGTTTTGCACCCGTTATATGTGAATGTAGAGTCTATGACACCCGATCATCACGTGGTGTCTCGAAACAACGAAGTGTCGCAATAGTGCATGCTCGGGGAGAACACAATTTTATATTGAAATTTTAGTGAGGGATCACCTTATAATGCTACCATCGTCCTAAGCAAAATAGGGTGCATAAAAGGATTAACATCACATGCAAATCATAAGTGATATGATATGGCCATGAACTTGTGCCTCTTGATCTCCATTACCAAAGCACCAGCATGATCTCCATCTTCACCGGCGCCACACCATGATCTCCATCATTGTGCTGCCATCGAGGTTGTCGCGCTAACTATGCTGTTACTACTAAAGCTATCGACTAGTGATAAAGCAAAGCATCACCGAGCGCAAAATAATTAAAGACAACCCTATGGCTCCTGCCGGTTGCCGTAGCATCGATGTGCAAGTCGATATTTAACTATTACAACATGATCATCTCATACATCAAATATATCATATCATGTATTTAGCCATATCACATCACAACATACCGTGCAAAAACAAGTTAGACGTCCTCTAATATGTTGTTGCAAATTTTACGTGGTTGCTATGGGTATCTAGTATGATCGTATCTTACTTACGCAAAACCACAACAGTGATATGCAAGTTGCTATTTAACCTTCTCCAAGGACCGCCTCGGTCAAATCCAATTCAACTAAAGTTGGAGAAACAGACACCCGCCGATCATCTTTATGCAACAAGTTGCATGTGAGTCGATGAAACCGGTCCCTCGTAAGCGTACGAGTAATCTTGGTCCGGGCCGCTTCATCGAACAATACCGCTCGATCAAGAAAATAGTAAGGAGGGCAGCAAATTGAACATCAACGCCCACACACTCCTTTGTGTTCTACTCGAGATATCATCTACTCATAGACCTAGCTCATGATGCCACTGTTGGGGAACGTTGCACGGGAAACATAATATTTCCTACGCACAAGCAAGACCTATCCATGGCGATGATCATCTACGAGAGGGGAGATCAGATCCACATACCCCTGTAGATCACTAAGCGGGAAGCATTAAGAAACACGGTTTATGTAGTCGAACGTCTTCACAATCCAAATCGCATGCCGTCCCACGAAATCCATCCCGATCTAGCGCCGAACGGACGACATCTCTGCATTCAGCACACGTACAACTCGATGATGATCTCCGCCTTCTTGATCCAGCAAGAGGGGTGGAGAGGTAGATGAGTTCTCTGGCAGCACGGCGGCGTGGTGGTGATGGTGGTGAACTAATCCAGTAGGGCTTTTCCAAGCTATGTCGGAATAATCCAGACGAGGGAGACGATCTATTGAGGAGAGGGCAACACGTGGTTTTTTTGTTGTCGTTTGCCCTCAAAACCTCCACTATATATAGGAGGAATAGGAAGAAGGGATGCCTTGCCTCCTACTCCAAGGAGGAGGGTTCGGTCGAGCCAAGGGAGGAGAGTCCTCCTCCAATTCGGTTTGGTGGAGGACTCCCTTCCTACTTGGACATATCCTTCCTTTTTTTTCTTTTCCTTTTCATTTTGCACCTTGGTCGAAAATAGGTTTACTGGGCTGGCCGCACCAGCCCACTAGGGGATGATGCTCCACCTCTAGGTCTATTAGGTCCTCTCCCGGGTGGGTGTCCCCTCCCGGTAAAACCCTGGAACCCATTCGCCACTCCCGATACTTTACCAGTAATGCCCGGAATCTTTCCGGAAGCCAAATGTAACTTTTTTATATATCAATCTTTACCTATCGACCATTCCGGATCTCCTCGTGACGTCTGGGATCTCATCCGGCATGCCTAACAACTTTTGATCACCAACATAAATCACCAATCCTTAAGTGTGCAGACCCTACGGGTTCGAGAACTATGCAGACATGACCTGAGACACTCTTCGGTCAATAACCAATAGCGGGACCTAGATGTCCATATTGGCCCTACATATTCTACGAAGATCTTTATCGGTTGAACCTCTATGTCAAGGATTCAGTTAATCCTGTATAACATTCCCTTTGTCCTTCCGTATGTTACTTGCTCGAGATTCGATTGTTGGTATCTCTATACCCATTTCAATCTCGTTACTGGCAAGTCTCTTTACTCGTTCCGCAATACAAAATCTCGTGGCTAAGTCTTTAGTCAGATTGCTTGCAAGGTTTGTTCGTGATGTTGTATTACCAAGTGGGCCCCAAGATACCTCTCCGTCATACGGAGTGACAAATCCCAGTCTTGATCCATGCTAACTCAACGGACACCTTCGGAGATACATGTAGAGCACCTTTATATCACCCTCTTACATTGCGATGTTTGATACACACAAGATATTCCTCTAGTATCAGTGAATTAGATGATCTCATGGTCATAGGAATGTATACTTGACATGCAGAAAATAGTAGCAATAAAATAACACGATACATGCTACGTTCATAGTTTGGGTCTTGTCCATCACATCATGCTCCTAATGATGTGATCCCGTTATCAAGTGACAACACTTGTCTATGACTAGGAAAACTTAACCATCTCTGATCAACGAGCTAGTCAACTAGAGGCTTACCAGGGACAGTGTTTTGTCTATGCATCCACACATGTATTTGTGTTTCCATTCAATACAATTCTAGCATGCATAATAAACGATTACCTTGAAACAAGAAAGATAATAATAACTCTTTTATTTTTGCCTCTAGGGCATATTTTAACAACAAGGGGCACGGGTGGGGCACAACACTTGGCCCCTCCTCCAAGGAGGGCCGACGGCTAAGGAGGAGTCATCCCTCCACAAGGAAAGGAGGAGTCCCCCTCCTCCAAAACACTTCTTGGGTGCCTTGTCCCTTTGGGACTCTTACCCCCAAGCCTCATGCGCCTCTAGGGGATGGTTCCCCTTTTCTAGGTTGGCTAGGGCGCCACCCCTTCTGCCCATGTGGGCTCCTAGGGAAGGTGGACTCTCCGGTGGACCCTCGGAGTCCTTCCGGCACCCGAGTATGTTACTAGTAATGCCCAAAAAATTTCCGACAATGAAAATAGGACTTACCATATATAAATCTTTACCTCTAGACCATTCTAGAGCTCCTCATGACATATGGGATCTCATTCAGGAACAACATGCGGTCACCAACGTACATATCCCAATACTACCCTAGCGTTATCGAACGTTAAGCGTGCGTACCCTACGTGTTGAGAATCATGTAGACATGATCGATACACCTCTCTGGTCAGTAAGCAATAGCGGGACCTCGATGCCCATATTGGTTCCTATCTATTTCACAAAGATCTTTATCAGTCAAACCATGATGTCAAGGATTCAGTCAATCTCGTATGCAGTTCCCTTTGTCAAGCGGTATGTTACTTGCCCGAGATTCGATCGTCAGTATCTCCATACCTAGTTCAATATCTTTACCTACAAGTCTCTTTACTCGTTCCGCAATACAATATCCCATGACTAACCCCTTAGTCCAAGAGATACCTCTCCGTCATACGGAGTGACAAACCCCACTCTCGATCCACGCCAACCCAACACACACCCTCACAGATACCTATATAGCACCTTTATGATTACCTAGTTACAAAGTGATGTTCGATGCACACAAGGCATTCCCCCAATGTCATGGAGTTGCATGATCTCATGGTCTTAAGAACAAATACTTGACATTAAAGAAAGAAATAGCAATAAACTAAATGATATGATCAGATGCTATGCTTATGGTTGGGACTTGTCCATCACGTCATTCTCCTAATGATGTGACCTCATTATCAAATGATAACTCATGTTTATGGTTAGGAAACCTTAACCATATTTGATCAATGAGCTAGTCTAGTAGAGGCTCACTAGGGACACAACGTTGTTTATGTATCCATACATGTATCTAAGTTTCCAGTCACTACAATTCTAGCATGGATGATAAACATTTATCAGGAACAAGGAAATATGATAGCAACCAATTTATTATTGCCTATAGGGCATATTTCCAACAGTCTCCCACTTGCACTAGAGTGAATAATCTAGTTCACATCGTCATGTGATTCACACTCACTGAGTTCCGGGGTTTGATAATGTTTTTTTTGTGAGAGAGGTTTTAGTCAACGGGTCTGCAACATTCAGATCTGTATGTACTTTGCAAATCCTTATGTCATACTATAGACGCTGCTACCATGCTCCACTTGGAGCTATTCCAAATGACTGCTCCACTATACGTATGCGGTTTTCTACTGAGAGTCATCCAGATTGGTGTCAAAGCTTGCATCAATGTAACCCTTTACGACAAACTCTTCATCACCTCCATAACTGAGACACGTTTCCTTAGTCCTATTTAGGTACCTAAGGATAATTTTGACCAATGTCTAGTGATCCACTCCTAGATCACTCTTGTACCCCCTTGCCACACTCATGGCAAGGCACACATCAGGTGCAGTATATATCATGGCATAAAATATAGAGCCTATGGCCAAGGCATATGGGAAGACCTTCATCCTTTGTCTTTCTTCTGGTGTGGTCGAGCTTTGAGTCTTACTCAACTTCACAACTTACAATACACATAGGAACTCCTTATTTGGCTGATCCATTTTGAACTCCTTCAAAATCTTGTCAAGGTATGTGCTCTATGGAAGTCTTGTCACACGTCTTGATCTATCTCTATAGTTCTTGATGTCCAATATTTAAGCAGCTTTTCCGAGGTCTTCCTTTGAAAAACTCCTTTGAAATAACCCTTTATGCTTTTTAGAAATTCTACATTATTTCCAATCAACAATATGTCATCCACATATACTTATCCGAAATGCTATAGTGCTCCCACTCTTCTTGTAAATACAAGTTTCTTCATAAACTTTGTATAAACCCAAAAGCTTTGATCACCTCATCAAAGCGTATATTCCAACTCCGGGATGCTTACACGAGTGCATAGATGGATCAGTAGAGCTTGCATACCTTTTAGCACCTTTAGGATTGACAAAACCTTCCGACTGTATCACATACAACCTTTTTCACACGGAAATTGTTAAGGAAAAGTTGTTTTGACATCCATCTATGAGATTTCATAATCAAAAAATGCAGCAATTGCTAACAGAATCCCAATGGACTTAAGCATCGCTACGAGAGAGAAAGTCTAATCATAGTCAACTCCTTGAACTTGTGCGAAACCTCTTTGCGGCAAGTAAAGCTTTATAAATGGTGACATTACCATCAACACATGTCTTCTTATTAAATATCCATTTGTACTTAATGGCCCGCTGGTCATCGGGCAAGTCTACCAAAGTCCATACTTGGTTACCATACATGGATCCTACCTCAGATTACATGTCCTCTATCCATTCGTTGGAATCCGGGACCATCATCGGTTCTTCATAGTTTGTAGGCTCATCGTTTTCTAATAATATTACTTGGAAGACATGATCACCCTATCACTCAGGGAAGTACGTGTCCTTGTCGACCTATGAGATTCAGCAGGAAATTAATCCGAAGTTTCATGGTCATCATCATTAGCTTCCTCTTCAATTGGTTTACACATCACATGAACACTTTACTGTGTTGCGCTACTTTCCAATTCAAGTGAAGGTTCAATAACCTCATCAAGTTCTACCTTCCTCCCACTCACTTCTTTTAAGAGAATGTCCTTCTCTGGAAAGGATCCATTCTTGGCAATAAAGACCTTGTCTTTGGATCTGTGATAGAAGGTCTACCCAATTGTTGCTTCAGTGTATCTTATGAAGAAGCACATTTCTGCTTTGGGTTTGAGCGTATCATACATAAGTGTCACACCCCCAAAGTCTAAGCAACGACAACTTAGGTTTGTCACCAAACCATAATTCATACAGTCTCATCTCAATGGATTTAGATAGTGCCATATTTAAAGTGAAGGTAGTTAGCTCTAATGCATAACCCCAAAATGATAGTGGCAAATCGATAAGAGACATCATAGAACACACCATATCCAATAGAGTACAATTATGACGTTCGAACACACCATTTCGCTATGGTATTCGAGGTGGAGTGAGGGGTGAAACAATTCTACACTGTCTTAAGTGTGTGCCAAAATCATAACTCACATATTCACCGCCATGTTTAAATCGCAATTTTTTTATCTTCTTGTTATGCTGATTTTCAAGTTCACTCCCAAATTGTTTGAACTTTTCGAAAGTTTCAGACTTGTGTTTCACTAAGTAAATATACCCATATCTACTTAAGTCATTAGTGAAGGTAAGAAAATAATGATATCCACCACGTGCCTCAACACTCATTGGACCATGTATATCAATATGTATTATTTCCAATAATTCACTTGTCGGCTCCATTGTGCGGAAAAACAAGGTTTTAGTCATGTTGCTCATGAGACATGGTTCGCACGTATCAAGCGACTCAAAATCAAGTGATTGCAGAAGTCTATGAGCATGGAGTTTCTTCATGCGTTCTACACCAATATGACCTAAGCGACATTGCCACACGTAAGTGGTACTATCATCATTCTTTTGGCATCAATATTTTTGAACATGTGTGTCACTAGAAACGAGATTCAATAAACCATGCATATTGGGTGCATGATCATAAAAGATATATTCATGTAAATAGAACAACCATTATTCTGTGTTTAAATGAATAATCGTCTCGCAATAAACAAGACCAATATATTGTTCATGCTCAATGTGTGCTCCAAATAACTTTTATTTAGGTTTAAAACTAACCCCGAAGGTAGAGTGAGCATGCGATGACAATCACATCAACCTTGGAGACACTTCCAACGGTCATCGTCACCTCGTCCTTAGCTAGTCTCCGTTTATTCTGCAGATCCTGTTTTGAGTTACTAATATTAGCAACTGAACCAGTATCAAATACCCAGCGGCTACTACGAGCATTAGTAAGGTACACATCAATAACATGTATATCAAATATACCTTTGTTGACGTTGCGAGTCTTCTTATATGCCAAGTATTTGTGGCAGTTTGGCTTCTAGCTACCGTTCCCCTTACAATAGAAGCACCCAGTCTCGGGTTTGGGTCCAACCTTGGGTTTCTTCACTTGAGCGACATCTGGCTTGCCATTCTTGAAGTTTCCCTTCTTGAAACTAGTGGTCTTATCAACCATCAACACTTGATGCTCCTTCTTGGTTTCTACCTCCGTGGCATAACATATCGCGAATAGCTCATGCATCATCTTCTCCATCCCTTGCATGTTATAGTTCATCACGAAGCTCTAGTATCTTGTTGGTAGTGACTAGAGAATTATTTTGATCACTGTCTTATCCCGAAGATTAAAACCCACTTGCTTCAAGCGATTGTAGCACCCAGACATTCTGAGCACATGCTCACCGACTGAGCTTTTCTCCTCCATCGTGCAGGTAAAGAACTTGTCAAAGGTCTCATACCCCTCAATATGGGCATGAGCCTGAAACACCAATTTAAGCTCTTGGAAGATCTCATATGCTCCGTAGCGTTCAAAATTTCTTTGCAGCCTTGATTCTAAGCGGTAAAGCATGGCGCACTCAACTATCGAGTAGTCATCACAACGTGCCTGCCAGACGTTCACAACATCCACATACGATGCTTTAGGGGGTGGCATCGAGTGGTGCATCAAGTACATAAGCATTCGTGCAACGGTGAGGACAATCCTTATATTACGGACCCAGTCCACATTATTGCTACCATCATCTTTCAACTAAGTTTTCTCTAGGAGCGCATCAAAATACAAGGGAGCTACAATTCGAGCCATCGATCTATAACCTAATTTGCAAAGACATTTAGACTATGTTCATGATAATTGTTTCAATTAATCATATTACTAATAAACTCCCACTGAAATCAACATCCCTCAGGTTGTCTAAGTGTGACATGATCCAAATCCACCAACCCACGTCCGATCATCACGAGAGATGAGGTGGTTTCAATGGTGAACATCTCCATGTTGATCGTATCTACTGTATGACTCATGTTCGACCTTTTGATCTCCTGTGTTACGAGGCCACGTCTGTACATGCTAGCCTCATAAAGTTTAACCTAAGTATTCTGCATGTACAAAAGTGGCTTACACCCATTGTATGTGAACGGAGAGTCTATCACACCCGATCATCACGAGGTGCTTCAAAACGACGAACTTTCGCAATGGTGCATACGCGGGGAGAACACATTTCATCTTGAAATTAAGTGAGGGATCATATTACAATTTTACCACCATCCTAAGCAAAATAAGATGCATAAAAGGATAAACATCACATGCAATCAATAAGTGACATGATTTGTTCATCGCCGTCTTGTGATTTCGATCTCCATGTTGAAAGCACCAACATGATTTCCATTATCATCGGCATGACACCATGACATCCATCATGATCTCCATCACCGTGTCGTCACGTGGTTGTCTCTCCAACTGTTACTTATACAATATTTCTAATGCATAGAGATAAAGTAAATCAATGACATAAAATAAATTAAAGACAACCCTATGGCTCCTTCCGGTTGCCATTCTCATCGACATGCAAGTCGTGATAACTACTACAAAAACATGAACATCTCAAACATCACATATATCAAATCACATCTTGGCCATATCACATCACAACATACCCTGGAAAAACAAGTTAGATGTCATCTACTTTGTTGTTGCAAGTTTTTCATGGCTGCTATGGGCAACTAGAAAGAATCACTCTCACCTACGCAAAGCCTGAACGGTGATAAGCAAGTTTCCTTTTAACCTTCTTCAAGGACCACCTTTGTCAAATAGGATTCAATTAAAGTGGGAGAGATAGACAACCACCAACAACCTTTATGGAAAACAAGTTGCATGCCAATAGGTGGAAACGGTCTCTGTCGATGCAGGTGTGCACTCAATCACCTATGGGACCTTTGGCCCCTTTGTGGATCGGCGGGGAGGTCGTGTGGCACAAAGAGCAGAAACTACGAGGAAACACGATGATGAGACTCATGCCGTTTTTACCTAGGTTTGGGCCATTGTGGAGCGTAAAACCCTACTCCTGCTTTGGTGGATTGATTGAGGAAGATTAAGCTTGCACGGAGTTCTGCCCCGGCAAGGGTTGCCGCGAGAGCTATCACATATGTACAAATACACTTGGTTCTAACCCCCTAGGGGTCCAAATATACCAAGTGTCGAATATCCAAGTGTCAGAATCCTTTGCTAGTTTCCCTTGGGCCTCCTTTTATAGCTTAAGGGGCGTCCATAGTGGCAAATAGTCATGATGAGATAGATAATAGTGCTATCATACCTAACTTTGGCACTTAAGACAAAGCTCCATAAATGCGGCCTTAGGTGGCGAGCGGGGGTGCGTTCCCGGCAAGCTCTTGCCACCTATTAGCTGGCCATGGCTTGGGGTCTTGACACGCCACTGGATAGGTGTCAACTGGTTGTAATCTGCCTTCCGGCGCACCGCCACATATTTAGTGAGAGCCACCTATCCATCTGGGAGCTCAACACCTCATCGATAAGTAACTAGTGTAGCGATGATGTGCATCGGTGGTAATTGGCCCACGCTTGCCGGGGAGGCGTCTCAGCGGATCTTGTCGAGGATGCCTATGCCTTTGCCCCTGGCAGGTGCTGGGGGTTCTTGGCATGTCTTGGGCTGCTTGTGTAGGTACTGCTGGCGTCTGGTTCCGACTCTTTGCTTGGTTTGGTGGTTGCCCTTGAGGGGTTATGCTCATAACGTTTGTGCAAAAGTCAGGGGCACTAGGTACCCCATTACTAATGCACCGATAGGAGCCCCCGGGCCTGGCCCATACGCGCTCTCCTAGCGCTGTTGGCTCAGGCCCAAAGTTCGTGCACGTGCATGAAATTGCAAAGTGGTAAACACCAACCCAATGTTCTACACTGTCCCACCACTTCAGGCCGTTTCCGCCATCCGCGCCGCATGCATTGCGTGAATCTCACGGCGGGTGCACGTGGCTGAAAGGTCTGGTCGTGGGAGAAGCCGCATCATCGTGGATTGGATTGATTGGGCGGTTACCTGTTCGCCTCTGATGGTGGGAAACGACATAGGTGGAGATGGGTGGTGACCCTTGGAGCGTAGGAGAGCCAACCCCCTGCACCCTCCCTATAAAAGTGGGAGGGGTGCGGTAGATGATGCTCACCCATCCTCCTCTTCCCCAACCTAGGGTTGCCCGGTTTTCTCTTCTCTTCTCGTCCTTTGAGGTAGCTTCAGTTCTTGGCTATGATGGGGAAGCGCGGGCCTCCCCCATCTTGTGTGGGGGTAGCATGATCCTACCTTTTGGATCATGCAATCGCTTTAGTTGCAACGACGGAGGGCGGCACTAGTGCTCGAGGCGGGGGCGTTGGAAGAGCCCGAGGCCGTCGAGGAGCGCGTGGTCGAAGGGCACGGAGTGTTATGCGTGACCCTCCGCGGTTGCCAGGACACACCGAAGGCACGGTCTTGGAGTTCGTCGTCAGGCTGCACGGTCCTCCTTGCTGTCGTCCTTGCCTCCCTTTCCCTTTTGGTAGGGTGATGGAGGTTGACAAACCGCAGGGAGTGTGGCTCCGCACGCACGGTTGTTGTAATGGCGCCGTGTATGACAACGTTGAATATTCAATGCCCCGTGTCATGTTATTGAGGCGTGGGTGGAAGACCTTCGGGCGTGTCCGTAACTTCATGGCGGGTCATGTGCTCCACTTTAAGATAGTGGAGGCTAGCATGCTCTCCATCAAGATCTATGGGCACTAGGGAGCTCGTCTTGGCTGCTGCGAAGAGAGCTCGAGCGACACCGAAAGTTCCTCCTTGAGCGACAGTGATGAGGAGGACAACACTGACGAGGATGGCGACAGCGAGCCCCCAGCCGCCAAGTGAGAGCATGACGGCTTGGGCTCCAGCTGACTAGTTGACCGTCGGTCGAACCATCACCGTCAGCTCATGCCCCTCCCCTGCCGGCAAAACGGTCTTGCCGGGGCTCCTTGGCCCCGACGCTGCCTCATCTTCCAGCTAGATCCCGGCAGGCCTCATGGACTTCGGCTTCGTCTTCATCATCGATGGGCACGCCGAGCCTTTTCCATGTGGTCTCGGCGGGGTTAGACCGGGATTCTGTTCGGGCCTCCCCTTGCCCTCTTTTTCACATCCATCCTATCCCTGAGAGGAGAGGGACAAGAAGGGCATTAAGGGGCACTTATCTTTTTATTAAGCAAAAGGTTGTGGGCTCTTGCTAATTTTTTACTAGTGGAAATGTAACTTATTTTATCCATTTTGTACTGAAGAATGATTAAAATGAGCGTCGTTCATCTTTCTCGAGTACTATCCCTCCGCCCTTCTATTCGCATTGTGTTGTATGTTATTGGTGCACACGATTCCTTGTCGGGTTGGCGCAACGTGTGAGTGCCGAAGGGGGAGAAATCTCCCTGGCCACACAGGACCACCTTCCCCTGGCAAGTCCCCTTGTTGGTATCGGCATAGTCCCTCCCGAGGCTAATAAGCAACAAGAGACGAAGGATGGCTCGTCCCAACAAGGGTTCCTATCATGTAGAGAGTTCCATTGTACACAATCAAAAATGAGCGACAAGGATTTCCTCAAAGAAAATAGCGGAACCGAGCTTAAAATAAGGTAGTTTAAAATCATCTCTTTGCGAGAATCCCCCTCGAAGGTGCGATGGTTCATCGTCCTTGCCTTTCTACTGTCTCTTGTTCACCTAGAGGTCAAACATACAGAGAAAAAGAGAGGCTTCATCCTCTTGAAGAGAGGGGATACTCGATAATAAGGATCACAAGTCCATCAAGCACCCTTAATAACTGGTAAACTAGGGTAGTAGTGACATCATAACACAAATAAATGCATAATGCGTAATGCACATGCAAATCATGATATGATGCAATGCCTAGCTTTATTTATGCACAAGGTCTGCGCCTGACTTTGTACAAAGGGTTACATGCAACTTCGGCAAAGCTTGTACAAACCGTGGTTGCCGGGGACTGGCCCCGACAACCACGCCTTATGGGTAGAACTTACGAAGATGCTCAATATTCCATGAGTTAAGCACCTTGATGCCACCTTCAGTCTCCAAACGGACTACGCCAGGTATGGTGACTTAAACTACCCGGTAAGGGCCTTCCCACTTTGATGTCAACTTGTTGGAACCCTTGGCGGACTGAACGTGCCTAAGGACAAGGTCGCCTTCCTCAAAGCTCCGGGTGTGGACCGTGTGGCTATGGTTGCAGCGCAGGGCCTGCTGGTAGCATGCAACACACACAGCAACCCGGAGATGACCTTCCTCGAGTAGCGTGGCATCGTCATGCCGCAGTTGTTGTTGCTCCACTTCATCGTAGGCGAGCACTCGAGGTGACCCGTATATGAGTTCCGTGGGGATAACTGCTTATGCCCCATATACTAGGGAGAAAGGTGTCTGGCGAGTAGCTCGAATCAGTGTCGTTCTGAGGGACCAAAGAACCATCCGCAACTCATCAATCCGTCGCTTGCCACATTTTTGCAGTCTATCAAAAGTTCTTGTCCAGAGTCCACGCAACACTTCAACATTCATCCTCTCGACTTTCCCGTTGCTCCTTGGGTGTGCAACAGAGGCGAAGGAGACCTTACTTCCAAGGTTTTGGACGTACTACATGAATATGCGGCTTGTGAACTCGGTGCCATTATCAGTGATTACTCTTTTGCGTAATCCAAAGCGGCACACGAGTCCTTTCATGAACTTGATAGCTGACTACATGTTCACCTTTCTCACTGGATCCACCTCAAGCCATTTCATGAACTTGTCGATTGCTACGTACAAGAAATCGAAACCCTTGACAGCACGGGGGAAGGGGCCCAAAATATCGAGCCCCCAGACTGAGAATGGCCAGGATAAAGGGATCGCGTGGAGGGCTTGCGCTGGCTGATGATTGTTCTTGGAATGGAACTGGTAGGCTTCACACTTGGTAACTAGCTGAGTTGCATCTTGGAGGGATGTGGGCCAATAGAAACCCTGTCGGAAAGCTTAGCCGGCAAGGTCCCTTGATCCTATGTGCAAACCACATATACCTCTATGAATCTCTGCCAACAACTTTAGTCCTTCTTCCCGGCATATGCACCTAAATTTCACACCGTTGGGTCTCCTTCTGTATAGAGTGTCGTTGACAAACTTGTACATACTAGACTGACGGGCTACTTCTTCGTCCTCTTCTTGCTCTTAGGGAAGTTCTCATGTCTGAAAGAATTGGACAATATGTTCTGCGCAAGCGGGAGCCTGTGGCTCGATAACAAGGACTAAAGGAATCTCCTCATTCGAGGGAGCGCTTACCTCTAGTATGTTTTCCGAAGTTCAGTTTTTTTGGTCATCATCGAAGGGGATACGGATGGTGGAGTGAGGCGAAGGACAAAACCTCCTGGTTCCATAGGAAGTTTCTGCGCTGCACACTTTGATAGGTGATCGGCAATGCTGTTTTCTACACGTGGCACATGTTCTGCCTGTAATCCCTCAAAACGTTCCTCCAACTTACTCACTTCCTCTATGTAAGCCTCCATGAGCGGACTTTGATAATCCTTATTGACCTGCTTCACCACAAGCTGAGAGTCGCCTCTGATGATCAGCTTCTTGATCCCCAACACCACTGCACGCCAAAGATGTCGGTGCAGGTGTGCACTCAATCACCTATGTGACCTTTGGCCCCTTTGTGGTTCGGCTGGGAGGTCGTGGGGCACAAAGAGCAGAAACTACGAGGCAACACGATGATGAGACTCGTGGCATTTTTACCCAGGTGCGGGCCACTTTGGAGCATAAAACCCTACTCATGCGTTGGTGGATTGATTGAGGAAGATGAAATTCACACGGAGTTCTACCCTGGTAAGGGTTGCCGTGGAGAGCTATCACATACGTACAAATACACTTGGTTCTAACCACCTAGGGGGTCCGAATCTACCAAGTGTCGAATATCCAAGTGTCCGAATCCTTTGCTAGGTTGCCTTGGGCCTCCTTTTATAGCTATGAGTGCTATCATACCTAACTCGGGCACTTAAGACAAAGCGCCATAAATGCAACCTTAGGTGGCGAGCGGGGGTGCATTCCCGGCATGCTCGTGCCACCTATTAGCTGGCCATGGCTTGGGGTCTTGACACGCCTCTGGACAGTTGTCAACTGGTCATTATCTGTCTTCTGGCGCGCCACCACGTATTTAACGAGAGCCACCTAGCCATCTAGGAGCTCGACACCTCATCGATAAGTGACTAGTGTATCCATGAGGTGGAGCGGTGGTAGATTGGCCCACGCTTGCCATGGTGGCGTCTTGTCGGGTCTTGTTGAGGATGCCTGTGCCTTCGGCCCTAGCAGGTGCCGGGAGTTCTTGGTATGTCTTTGTCTGCTCGTGTAGGTCTTGCCGGCATCTGGTTCCGACTCTTTGCTTGGGTTGGTGGTTGCCCTTAAGGGGTTATGCTCTTAACGCGTGTGCAGAAGTGAGGGGCACTAGGTACCCCATTACTAGTGCATGAACAATCTCTTGTGCAAGGACAAGTAAGGTTGGCCCGAGCCTCTTCACCCCACAATAGCATCGAATCAAAATAAGACAAGGGAGGTAAACAATCAGAACATCAACACCCACAATTTTCTTGTATCCTACTTGTGCATATCATCTACGCATATGCCGACCTCCAGATGCCACTTCTGGGGAACGTTGCATGGGAAAAAAAAATTCCTACCAACACCCAAGGTCTATCTATGGAGATGCATAGCAATGAAATGGGAGAGTGTGTCTACATACCCTCCTAGACCGTTAAGCAGAAGCGTATATAACACGGTTGATGTAGTCATACTCTTAACGATCCAATTGCTATCCAATACGATCCAACGTCGAACGGACGACAACTCCACGTTTAGCACACATGTGGCTCGAGGACATCTCCTCCTTCTTCATGCATCAAGCAAGGGAGGAGAAGTAGACGGGATCACGACTGACACGCTAACATGATGGTGATGGTGGAGGCACATGTTTCAGTAGGGCTTCGCCAAGCACTATTGGAAAACCGATCTGCACAGGAATGGGGTAACGAGAGGGAGAGGGTAATGCCCAAGATGCGATACTATCCTCATCCGGGCTCGAGGGCCTAGATAGGGACAAAAACGTATCTCATCGTTTCGCAAGAATGGATATCATTACAAGTACATGTAAAGAGGAGAAGAGTATATGTGTGGGGACCCCGACTTACGAGTCGAGATCGCCGAATGTACGTGCTTAATGATCCCAGAGATTAATGCTCACCGAACACACATATACTGAATATTAAGAGTCTTACATCCAACATACCGTTTGATACAACAAATAATCATGATGGTCAAGTGTCACATAGGTAGGGCCTATAAGGCCAATCACACCGATACAACTACTAGCAAAAATCTTGGTAGTAAACAGGAGCCCATGCCACTAGCCTTCACCAACATGCATTCTGACTGGAAAGCATCCTAGTTCGCGTGTCCGTCTCCGATGATGAATTCTTCTGCAAACTCCGGTTCCTCCATGTCTGGTCAATAACATAACCAGTGGCAAGCCAGTGAGTACTTTGAATGTACTCGCAAACAGCCCACGTTGTGTATAGTGCAATTGGTATGATAATAAAGTAATATGCAGACTTTGCGGAAAGCAGGTTTTAATTGAAAATGAACATGGTCAAGTACTTGCATGTATATGCATCATAAACTAGATGGTAAACATAAGAACAAGTTACAGATATCAACATATCTGCTGAGGGCTGAACACTTTGGATTCACCCGATATGCCAAGTCACCAAACTTGACCATATCAACTTTCTCAGATAACACCTTTTTACCCCCCACACACTTGGTTTATGCGGAAACGACTGAACGTACTTTAAGTAGCACCACCCAACTGTCCTTGAAGGTGGACATGGCTATTCGAATAGTTTTACACTCTGAAGAGGTTGTACGTTGTACCCACGATATCCGGGAAACTTCCATGTCATCCACGACTCACCGTATATAACATACCCGAGGTAAGTACCCGATCATTGCCTTTCCCCTGACGACACTAGACAAAGAGTCCACTCGATTGGTACCCAGCCCACATGATGTACGTCTTACGAGCACCAATTCTGGACCGTATCATCCATGCGGGGACCAACGTTGTGCCCGGAACACGTAAAAACGACATAGTCGACCTAACTGGTATGACCCTGTCACGAGAGTGACCACATATCACTCCCTCCACTAGTAATGTGGCCTCTTTGCTAGCACCAACCAAAGTAATCAACAAAGCGCCGTCCCATAAAGGGGTATCATGGTCGCACATGTAAGGTTGGGACAGTCGTCACATCATAAATCTAATCCCATTTCCGAAACCACTCACAAAAAACATTTCCCAGTGCACCACTTCTTCACAAGTGGTCACCTAACTCAACATCATCACCCTCGGGCATTAGTGGCACGTGGCGGGGTTTTCGGAAAACCTTTGATATCAACTATGTGTTACCATCATCATGCACATACTCTTTCTAAACGTAGCACTACTATCTACTTGTCAACATATTATCAGCGTGACCCTCATAGGTGTTAGGGTCATGCTCAATGTAGGTGATCCGGAGGAGCCATCGATAACACCATGCAGGGGTGCACCGATTAATCTTAACTATATGCATCAGAATAAAATAATCAACAGGTCATGCATACAACATTTTCTCATGCATGGTCAAAGGGCTGCTTGCCTTGATCAACTAGGTATTCGGGGTCTTCAAGGTCTTCGAGTCCAACTCCTTCGTCGAACGCGGAATCCATCGTCGTAATAATACTAATAAAATAAGAAGCTCATTAAAAAAGAGAGCACAAACTGACTTTAAAAATGTTATCCTATTGTGATAAATCTATATTATAGTTTAAAAAATATTTGTCTCTGGTTTTTATGCAAAAATGTATTTTTAAAAGCCAAATAATAGAGGCTAAAATATTTAAACTAGGCATTTTAATCAAATCTATGAGTAAAAGTTTTTACAAAAATTAGTGCAACAATACTAATAAATTCTACACATTTTTAGAAGATTTGTGGTGGAAAAATATTTAATTCTAAAAAAATCATTTAGAATTAAAATCAAAAGAAAAAGAAAAAGCGCTCAACCCTAGCCTGGCTTAGGGCAGTGGCTAGGCCGGCTCAACTGGCCATCCAGCAAGTTAGCTAGCCAGCAGTCGAGGTGCGCGCGCGCCGTCAGGTTTAAACCTGACGCACGGGCCCGTGCGGTCAGCGGCAGAGAGAGGAGAGAGGGGGAGAGACGGGCCACCTACAAGTGGGGCATGCCTGTCGGGGTCGTCTTCCTCCTCTAGACAGAGGGAGGGGAGGCACGCCGGCGGTGATACCGATGCCCTCGAGACCAGGTGATGGCAGGAATGGCACCATGGCATTTCGCCTACCTACTGGTGGTCGAAGGAACGACGGGGAGGCCCTGGGTAACCAGTGATGAGGTGGCCACGACGGAGGTGCTATGGGTGGTGGTGGAGTTGGGTGCTACAGATAGGGAAACGCTCGGGGAAGAGGTGGAGAAGCTCCCTAAGCTCACTACAGTCACAAAGGAGGTGAGAGGAGCGCGAGAGCTGGCTTGTAGCCCGAGATTGATGGAGCTCCGAAGCGGCGGGGTCTTGGTCGATCTCGAGCACCGGAGCTCTGTGTGCTCGAATGGGGTGGTTGGGGCCTCGATTGAGGTTCTGGAGGAGTGGTGTGAGGGTGCTGGAGCAAGGGGGAGGGCCTATTTATAGGCCAGCAACGGTGCACCGAGCGGGGGAGCGCTGGTGGTTTCATCGCGGCGGCTGGAGAGGGAGAGAGGGATCGTGGTCGATACGATGGTTTCACGGACGTGGTTTGAGACCGTAGAGGCGCAACGAGAGAGAGGAGACTCAGTGTGTGGGTGCTATGGGGCCGCGCTCTTCTCGCCGAATCTGGCGCGCGCGGGCACGCGTCGCCCTGGTCAGCACAGAGGGGGAGAAGGGGCCCTGAGGCTTCCCTTAGTCAGGAGGTTTGTCGGAGACATGGAGAGACACCGAGGGTAGGTGAGAACCGGCCGGGGCTGGCCTCCTTTGGCTCGGGTGCGCCTTGTAGCATGCCAGAGCGCATATTTGGTATGCCACGGCAAGCTGGCGCGCTCTGGGCGCTTTGGCCCTATCTGGCGTGTCCGGGGGTTGGCTTAGATGCTCCTTAGCCGTTTGGGAGCAGAGGGTCTCACTGTTGGTCAAAGGAAGAGCTTGGAGAGGAGCTGCTAGTCTTGATTCAGAAACTAAAATGGGGATTTTGGGCTCTTTTGCTTGGAACCAGAGAGGGGCCACTCGTCTGCAGTTGAGGAGTGGTGCTGGCAGCTTGCACAAAGAGTTTAGTGGAAAGGGAGTGGGTGTAGAGGATGTTAAGTGATATTTGACCAAATTGGCAGAAGGTGTTCGACAGGTGTTTGGGGTAGTTAACCTGCACCACTGGTGCTAAAAGTTAACACAATTGGTTTTGATGCAAAAGTAGGATGCTCCACCAAATTTGAGCTCCACCGGACAAGTTTGACAGTACAAACTTGAAATCACCCCCAAATGGGCAGTTCTATCCTTTCAAAAGGGAATGTTGGTAAATTAATCCCCACAAATCCAATTTTTGGCATGGACTCCTCATTTGGGGGTGTTAAGCACTCCTGCAAAGTTTCAGGCCATGTGGTCAAACTTTGCTATGTAGAGTTGCTACAACTTGATTCTGGACAAGAAGGGTTTTAGGATCATTTGGTTAAGCAAATCATCTTGGAATTAGGTGAAACTTGGCATGACCACCAGGTATAGCTTGGGAAGCATGCTACAATTTTCTGGGAATTGATTGAAAATATTTCCTTTGGAAATATTTCAAAAGGTCAAAACAGACATAATAGGTTTTCAAGGATTTTCTCAAATATTTTGAACATAAATAGGGGTTGAAAATCTTATGTATGGAAAATATATGTCCTCTGAGTATCTCCAAATTTTCTCAGATTTTTCTAAGGCAGAAAAATAATTTTCCATTTCTGGCCTCAGAAAAGGACATGAAAATAAAATACAAAAATATTTTATAAAATAATTATTTTATGATTTTGGAGAGTTAAAATAGTGCTAAAACCATAATACAATCTTTGTGTGAAGTCACTCCCTTGAAATCAGGGACTTGGAGTGCAAACCCAAAGCAAGGTTTTGAAATAGTCAAAAATGAGAAAAAGGTCTTTTTGGTAATATCATGCTATAAAAATACTGTTTTTGGAACTACTGATTCAAGCATACACACAAACAATGGCAATCACAACACTCATAGCATTTGCTTAAAAAGTTTTTAATAAACTCAGGTTTTGAAGAGACTACAGTTGAAACAAGGTAAAACAGGGTGTGACAATATGGAATTGGCTTACACTCCCCACAAGTTAAATCGTGATCATCTCAAATACAAACATCCATTGTAATCATCATACATAAAAGTAGGGTACGACTACAAACAAAATCAAACTATAAAAGCTACATCCATCTTGCTAATGCCAGGCTGTCGTCGTGCAATCCATCCTATCATTGTTGAAGAAGAAGAACAACTCCAAATCAAACAAGCATCACTCTCACGTGAAAGCATCACATTACCTGTACCTACAAATGTTGTTGTAGTAATCTGTGAGCCACAAGGACTCAACAATCTCATTTCCAAGGATATCAAGACTAGCAAAGCTTAATGGGTGAGGTATGGTTAAGTGGTGAGGCTGCAACAAGCACCGATCATTTGAATATGTGGCTAACTTACGAGTACAAGAATAATAAGAGTGATCTACGCATAAATGGACGTGAACTAATAATGATCAAGAAGTGATCCTCAGCACGTACTTACGAGTTATTCATAACCCCATCGTGTTTTCTTTTTGGTTCAAACCTCACAAGAAGAGACGGTCACGGTTACGCACACTGTTTGTGTATTTAATTGAGTTTACTTGAAGTTTGTTATAAACGGATGTTAATCAATTTCCAAGTTGCCACATAACCGCGGGCACGGCTTTCAAAAATATTTAACCCGACATGGGTGCTCCAACTCATCCATCACAAACTAGCCACAAGGTGTTGTGGAAAACCTCAACCTCAAGATGGCCCAAAGTACCTTGGAATCCGAATGCAAGCGATGGTTACCACGCCACTCACCGAGCTGGCTCGGGCGGCGTTAATAAGTTTCTCTGGTTTGAACCATCCACGGGTTAACTACTCCCTATGCAAGTTTATTAGTTAGGCGAATGTAATACCAATGTTGGGTCTTGCCAGAATAGTTTTATCCCAAAACGAAAATCAAGGGGGTCCCCATAACAACCCCAAGCGTGTTAGGAGCTCTCAATATGTAACATAACATAGGTACACAAGTAACTAAGGCGGCAAAGTTGGAACAGAACACCAAAAAAGGCGAAGCTTGCCACCTTTTCCCAAGATATCCATGTTGTCGCATGGAAGCAACCTGCACCTACAACTAGCAACACTATAAGAAGGGTTGAGAAAACGGTAACATAGCCAAACAATGGATTGCTAGGATGTGGAGGGGTTAGAGGCTTTTCATGGCAATGTTGGGAGGCTTGACATTCAAGTGGTAGGTAACGATACATAACGATAGAAGTGAGACAACTAGAATGACAACGATAGTAGTGGTATCCAGGGAAATGGTTATCTTGCCTGAGATCCCGCATGAAAGAAGAACGAATCCGTGAACTAGACGAATGGGCGTAGTCAAACGAATCCTCACACCATGGAACGCTTTCAGAACAGTATCGAGATAAATCAATCCAGAAACAAGCAAATGACACGGTAAACACCACAACGTAGTCATGACATGATGCAAAATACAATATGATGCATGTCCATTTAATTATGGAGGGCATGACACAACACAACAATCAAATACTACACATTAAGTGAAGTTCAATATGCAACGGGTTGCATATTGACGAGACTCCACATTTGAATTATTTTGTTCACTCTCATTTAATTACACGACAGTCTTAAATGGTGTTGAACATGGAAAGAGGTGAATCATAATGAAACTACACTATCTAGGCATTTCAAATGAGGTTGGAAACAACTGATAGTATTTCTGAAAATACCAAATATATTAATTTCAAAATTGGTCCCGATCTAAACTTACCATATTTTATATTTATTAAATAGGGAAATAAAATGCACCATGCGATTTTACTCATCTTTCTAGGCGATTTACATATATAGATCATTTGAATTGGATTTATGGCCTAAGAGATATGACAACACAAGATGAATATGTCATAAATGTAAAATGCATGCAAACAAGACCCATTTAAAAAAATCATGGATGCAACAAGATACTATGAAACAACATAATATTCTAGGCAAGTTTCATATATGACATATTCAAGATGGAGCAACGGATCAACAATAACAACCAACACAAGTTCTAGCAATAATCTATCCAAAACAGCAACTTACCATTTTGCACAGATCAAACTACAAGCTACATGAATCTAAAATGCACAAACGGAGTATGGGACAGTAGCATGTAATATACACTTCATTTTATCAAAAGTAATCATATTCAAAAGAGTCATGGATCACATGGTAGGAAGCTCACAACATGACTATAAAACCTAGCATTTAGGGACTTACTGAAAGTAACAATTTTTCACAAGCAATTTTAACATGAAGGTATATTGACAGTAAGAAAAATATATGTTACATGCTTTATCATGGCATGAAAATTTACAACATCCTAGTGGACATGATGCTCTACATTTAATTCAACATGAGCATGGTCTAAATATGCACAAAAACATGGCTAGCATCAACACAACAAGGCAACCTGAAGAAAACAGATTCTCCACGTTAGTGAAAATAACAGGGTGCAAGAGCAGCAGTTTTTAACAGATTGGAATTTTGACAATAGAAATATCAATGATTCAAATCATATAGATGTAAACTAATGGCACAACATGATAGTCCATAACATGTTTTACAAAATACCCCATGAGGGAAACACCAAAGGAGTTGTAGATCAATGGCAATTTACATGGCAAAACAACAATAAAGCATAACAATTTGAGACTTAGAATTATTTTAGCATCTCAAAACAACAACATTTTGGTAGCATGTTCACATGAGCAAAACTATAGCTAAACATGAATTTCATGGCATCACAAATGTACTACCAGCAAGTAGACAACACATATACCAAATATCATGAAGGAACCACATGCATAGGACCTATAGATTTTATGCAATCATCCACGTGAGTTTGCAAGTTTTAACAGTTTTCGTCGATTACAACGAGATGATCTTTTGCAACGCATATTTCAACAAGTAGATGACTCCTAATATGTGTGCAAATGATGCCATCTTGTGGAGCATGAAATGCAAAACATCTCAATCCAATGAATAGGTTAAAAGTTACCACTGGTTTAACATGCATATGTGATGTTAATTCAAAAACAAAAAATGACTTAGTCATAATTAGATAGAGCATCAGGTAACTATATCACACACGAGTGATGGATTGTCGGGGCGCTCACCTAGTGGGACTCGCCCAATTCAATGAGGAGGTCGGCCGGTGTGATCACGGGCTGGGCCTGGGGAAGTCAACGGGGAGGTTGGGCCAACTCCATGCTTGGGCTGAGGCGACTAGACCATGTGGTAGGTGGCGGCCCATCCGCTCGCTGGGTCATCTGTCGTCCTCCACGAACCCGAGGCTATGAGCAACAGAGTATAGGAGGCGGCTGGCTCCGTGCGAGAAGGGGCGGAATTCTGGTGGAAGGCTGTGGGGCGACCAGATCTGGCCGGCGGCACCGGATCCGGGCGGAGGTAGTGGCGGAACGAGGTGACAAGGATGGTTGAGGGAGCCTCCGCGTCCATGGTGGTAGGGTTGACATGCAGGAGAGAGAGAGGGTCGACAGGAGGTTAGGGGGAGGAAGAAGAAGGAGAGGCAAGGGAGAGGGCGACCGATAGAGGAGTTCGATGGTCCCGGGGGGACTCGCCGGCTGGGCATCGAGGCTGGCACGGGTTGCCTTGGCAACAAGGGAGCACGAGAGCAGAAAGGTTCGTGGTGGCTGCGAGCGGCGGTGGACTCATACAAGCTCAGATGGGCTCGGCCGTGCCTCGATCTGGGCCGGGAGGGCCGAGGCGAGGTGGAAGGAGAGGCTGCTCGGCCGGTGGCAGCTGGGGTTAATCGATGCAAATTTCGAGGATGCTGGCCTAAGGTTCCGTTGGGGATATACCCCACGGTAGGACCCGACCCATAGGAAACTTGGTGATGGATACGTCCATTTTGCATCATGCTTTCATGTTGATATTTATCGTTTTATGGACTGTTATATTACTTTGTGGTACCATACTTATGCCTTTTCTCTCTTATTTTGCAAGGTTTAATTGAAGAGGGAGAATACTGGCAGCTGGAATTCTGGACTGGAAAAGAAGCAAGTCTGAGTCCTCTATTCTGCGCAACTCCAAATGCCGTGAAAATCAACGTGGAATTTTTTGGGAATATATAAAAAATACTGGGCGAAAGAAGTGCCAGAGGGGAGCTGTCAGGGGCCCACAAGCCTGGTAGCCGCGACCTGCCCCCTGGCCGCGGCTACAGGGCTTGTGGGCACCTTGGTGGCCCACTGGCCCCCCTCTTCTGCTATATGAAGGGTTTCGTCTGGAAAAAAAATCAGGGTGGAGCTTTTTAGAGGAGGCGCCGCCGCCACAAGGTGGAACTTGAGCAGAACCAATCTAGAGCTCCGGCAGGACGATCCTGCCGGGGAAACTTCCCTCCCGGAGGGGGAATTGTCGCCATCGTCATCACCAACACTCCTCTCATTGGAGGGGACTCATCTCCATCAACATCTTCATCAGCACCATCTCATCTCCAAACCCTAGTTCATCACTTGTAACCAATCTCCGTCTCGCGACTCCGATTGGTACTTGTAAGGTTGCTAGTAGTGTTGATTACTCTTTGTAGTTGATGCTAGTTGGATTACTTGGTGGAAGAGTTTATGTTCAGATCCTTGATGCTACTCATTAGCTCTCTGGTCATGAATATGATTATGCTTTGTGAGTAGTTACTTTTGTTCCTGAGGACATGGGATAAGTCATGCTAATAGTAGTCATGTGAATTTGGTATTCGTTCGGTAATTTGATATGTTGTATGTTGTTTTTCCTCTAGTGGTGTTATGTGAACGTCGACTACATAACACTTCACCATTATTTGGGCCTAGAGGAAGGCATTGGGGAGTAGTAAGTAGATGATGGGTTGCTAGAGTGAAAGAATCTTAAACCCCAGTCTATGCGTTGCTTCGTAAGGGGCTGATTTGGATCCACTAGTTTAATGCTATGGTTAGACTTTGTCTTAATTCTTGTTTCATAGTTGCGGATGCTTGCAAGAGGGGTTAAACATAAGTGGGATGCTTGTCCATGTAAGGGCAGTACCCAAGCGCCGGTCCACCCACATGCCAAACTATCAAAGTAACGAACACAAATCATATGAACATGATGAAAACTAGCACGACAGAAATTCCCGTGTTTCATCGGGAGCGTTTTGCCTCCTATAAGACTTTGTTCAGGCTTGTCCCTTGCGACAAAAGGGATTGGCCCACTTTGCTGCACCGTTGCTATTACTTGTTACTTGTTACTTTTCACCTGGTACGTTTCACCTCACTACACCATCACTTGTTACCGCTACTTTCAGTGCTTGTAGTTATTACCTTGCCGAAAACCGTTTATCAGAGCCATTTGCTCCTCATTGGGTTCGACACTCTTACTTATCAAAAGGACTATGATTGATCCCCTATACTTGTGGGTCATAAGTGATGCAGGCAACTCATAAGGTGGAATCATTACATGGTCCGTAGTTAACCAAGAGGATCAAGGACCAGAAGGCGACTCAAAGAAAGAGGTCGACTCAAGCGTATTACTTGGCGGGATAGCTCATGGAGGAAGTCATAAGGAATTCTCCTTATTTGAAAGACAAGATAAATATGAAGTAGACTAGTTTGTGTGTTGTATTATGACCCAGACTCTATCGTAAGCTCAGGTCCTCAACCTATATATAAAGGGGAGCCCCAAAGGTAGAGGGACTAGGTAAGAAATCTTCGAGAGCTAGTTTGGCAATTCCGCACCCTTGTAATAATGATCACCATCATCAATAACACACAAAGGAGGATGTAGGATTTTACCTCCACTGGAAGGGCCGAACCAGGGTAAACCCTTGTCTCTCGTTCCCAATCAACCCCATCCAAGCAACCACTTAGTTGCAATGGCTCCCAGACTTAGTTCTATCGCTAGGATATCTGCCATGACAAAACCATGACAGTTGATGCCCACTATGGGGCCAGCGCACTATGGTGTTGAGTTCTTGGAGGGAGATATCCAAGGGATTGAGGGATACGTGACCAATCGGATAACCAAGAGACGCCGCAAAAAGATCTACATCAATGATGCAGGCTGGGGTCCCTAGGCTGGCTCAATCGAATGCGGGTAACGGGTCCCCTTTGGCATGATCCACATCTTCATTGGCAAGATCGACGAGTCAAGACCTGAGGTGGACATCTGCTCCGACATCGTCGAGCAGGCTTGATGCACCCGACCAAACCTGATCCAAACCGATCGGAATCACATCTTCGCTAGCTTCATTCAGGGAGTCGACCTCGCGGATAAATCTGCAACTAGCGGACACTCTCACTACTCCAACCACGAGCCCTCGGTTGGAGACACTGAATGGATCTGCCCGATCTTCGATAGTTGGCCTGGGGGCTACTCCGATAATGAGATCACTCTGGAGTAACTTGAGCCACCTCGGCAACCCGTCATATTCATGGCAGGGATGAGGAGAGCTCTTCATTCCATGACAGCTGGCACGATGAACGGTTCCGACACGTTGATGCGAGCTCCAAACGCGTCCATCGCAAGTAAAACACCATCTTATTCTATGACCCGCTTGATGGCCGACATGCTGTAACTCTTGGAGACACCAGTAACTGCGGAGAATCGGGAGGGATACAACATGGAGTTGACCAGGCTTCACTAACATATGGCTAAGGTTCAGGAGGAAATCGACGCCGAGAATATTCGCATGACGGAGTTGAGGCCCACATCTACAACAAGGCCGAATGCTTGATGGTGGAAGCTTGGCAGCTAGGTCTTCATAAGGACGTTTTAGAGGCGGTCCATCGGAGAAGGCACGCAAGTCGCCTGCCCCCTAATATCGAGCCGACACGACTATTCACTACACCACAACAAACGCTAGGGGTTGGGCAGCTATGGTTGGATCAACCTCATCAGACAGATCAACTAGTCGACTCAGTCACCACCTCATCATTTCCAGACACTAGTGGGTCATTTATCTAATCATGTGGACAATATGTTGGCGGCAATTCGTAACCTTGAAGCACTCCCCATCACGGGAAATACCCCAATTGAGATTGAAGTCAGGAATGTCATCGAGATGTTGAAGACCGCGATCACCCAACAAGCACAATACTATTATAGTTGGGACTTGGTTCACTCTACCCCCTACGCAAGTTGTAGCAGAAGTCGACACGAAGAACCCCCTCTAGTCTCTAGCAGTGGACACAGACAATGGGGTCGAAACACCACAACCCAACCAGTGGCATCAGATGCACATGCAATCATCGATGCGGCATCGGCAATGTGAGAAGCAGAAGCAGCGATTGCAGGGACGGCTACAATAGTGGGTCAAGTGTCTGCCTCCACATCCTCGCTAGTTTCTTCCGGGGCGGGTGGAACCACCAGAACAATCGGAGTACCATGTCTTGAGCCGGCTCCACGCAATGAGCATATGCCCAAGAATTGCAAGGGCCCTCGCAAGGTTCCCAATTACACGGCTGATCTCGAGCTGGCTGCATGGGTAGAGAGCTATGAGATAGCCATGGACATCTTGGACGTTAGTGACGTGGTCCGCTCTAAGTACCATACCATGATGTTGGAGGGGCCGGCTCGCACATGGTTGAAAAAACTACGCCCAATTAGATCGATTCTTGGGCGGAAATGAAGGAGCACTGTCTAAAAAACTTTCAAGAAACTTGAAAATGCCCAATGACGATTGTTGATCTACAACATTGGATCCAGCGTACGGATGAATCTACCCATGACTGGACCTTCTCGTAGTACCACAATTCATAGTTGCCTAGGCTCTCTTAATTTTGGAGAAGAATTGTCACTTGCAGCCTCGTGTTCAGAAGATTGGGCACCTCAAGAAAAAGGTTCAAGAAATGGGTGACCTCATGGATGTACTTAATAGGTATGCTGAGGCGAACAACACAAAGGATCCTGGTTCAAATGATGACAAGTCCCACAAAGGCAAGAAAAACGATGGTGATAAGGGTCATCGACAGAACAACTCTGGACATAACAGAAACCATGGTAATCACGACAACAATGGTAAGTGCAAGAATCCCAAGGGCAGATCAGACTTCGTCGCCAACACCAATATTGGTTTCAATAATCAGCAAGGGAACAACAATTCTGACAGGTCTTACAATGGGAAGAAGCCCCATAACTATGAGGAAGCGCTTAAAGCTTGTTGTCCCAAGCATAGTTTCCCACATAAGACGGCCACCCACTCGTGGGAGAACTATTATACCAAGCATAGTTTCCCACGTAAGCCGGCCACCCACTCGTGGGAGAACTGTTAAATCATGCAGGAGTTCCGCAACCAAGTTTATCACAACCACCTTGGAGGTGGTGGTGGTGGTGGACATCTGGGTCAGCCCGACACTGGCTGGTCTCGGGCCGACTTTCCAAGAGTCGGCTCGTCTCGTGGTTTCTCAAGTCTCGGTTTCCATAGATCGGGCGGCTCAGTGGCTGGTTTTCAGAATTCTGGGAACAATGGCGATGTAAATCAATGCTCTGGGCAAAGTAATCAGTAACAAAGTAATCATGCTAGTTTTTGGAGCAACCCCAAGTAGTTTAACAATGGGAAATATCGTGTGTTCACCATGAGAACTTGCAGGCGTGGCCATAAGGTCTAGAAAGAGCCATCAATATGGTCGAGCCGGTTGTCCCTACATACTTAAACTGGTAAGAACAACCGATAACTTGGAGCAGAGACGGTCACCCTTCCCAGGTTGATAACCAAGGTGGTCTTGCTCTAGTGGTGGCGCATCAAGTTAGTGGATATAAGCTCATAAAGGTACTCATGGATGGGGGGACAATATCAACATCTTATATTATGGCACGTTCAAATGGATGAACCTGTCGTAGAAGCAGGTGCAACCTTCTTCCATAGTTTTTCATGGGATTGTTCTTGGAAAGTCAGCATATCCAATCAAGCGAATCAAGCAAGAAGTTGCTTTTGCTATAGAGCTCAACTACACATGCGAGTGTTTGTCCTTTGAGGTGGTCAAGATGAAAAGCCCTTATCGCACACTCTTCGGGTGGCCGGCTTCGCTTTATGGCGCGACCTTGTTATGTATATCTCAAGCTCAAAATACGTGGGCCTGGGGGGACCTTCACAATTGACGTGAGACAGAAAATTTCTTAAGAATGTGAGGAGGGAGATGCAACTTATGCTGAGTTGGCTTGTGTAGTGGAAGAGTTGAAATTGTACACGTCCAACGTCGACCCGGCAGACATGACCTCACTGAAGAAACCCACTACAGAGACTGACCCCGTACTCAAATTCAAGCCCGCCAAAGATACAAAGCAAATTTATTTTACTCGAGGAGATTCATCCCAAGGTTCACTATTGGTACATGCATGGATCCCAAATAGGAAGCGCACTCATCGAGTTCATCCATGAGAATCAGGACATTTTTGCATGGAAACCTTGTGACATGCCTGGTTGACCAAGAGAACTCGATGAGCACCACCTCGATGTGGATAGAAAGAAAAACTATACGATAGTACCTCCATCGTTTTAACAAGGAGATACAAAAGGCCATAGGTGAAGATGTGGCCCAGCTCGTAGTTGAAGTCTTAAACCCTAAGTGGTTGGTGAATCGAGTGCTCGTCTTGAAGAAAAACTACACTTGGCGTATGTCTGTTGATTACTCAGATCTTAACAAAGCTTCCCTAAAGACTCCTTCTCTCCTCCTCGCATTGACCAGATCATCGACTCCACTGCTGGTTGTGAGCACTTGTATTTCATAGATGCTTACTCTGGCTATCATAAGATCAATATGGTCATTGAAGATTAGGAGAATACGGCCCTTATCACACACTTTGGGTCCTTCTTCTATGTCTCTATGATTTTTAGAGTTAAGAGCACATGTGCTACTTATCAGTGCTGCGTACATAATTGTGTTCACCGACAAATCAGGCACAATGTTTATGCTTACATTGATGATATTGTGGTCAAGTCCCAGAAGAAGGAGACTCTATTGGATGACTTCTGGGAGACTTTCGACAACCTTCGGGGTCTATATAATGAAGCTTAACCTAGCCAAATCCGTCTTTGGTGTTCCTCTGGGACAATTACTGGCCTTTGGTACGTTTCCAACGTATATATATTTTTTGATTGTTCTGTGCTATGATATTATCGGTTTTGGATATTTTATATGCATTTATATGCTGTTTTATATTATTTTTGGGACTAATCTATTAATCTAGTGCCTAGTGCTAGTTTCTGTTTTTCCACATTTTTGAGTATTGTAGATAAGGAATATTAAACGGAGTCCAAATGGAATAAAATCTCCGAAAATATTTTTTTTGACCAGAAGACACCCAACAGACTTGGAGTAGGGGGCAGGGCATCTGCCGGGAGGCCACAAGACTGCAGGGCGCATACGGGGGGGGGGGGGCTGGCTTGTGGCCCCCTGTAGGTCTCCTAACCCTATTCTTTGGCCTATACATTCCCAAATATTCTCGTATCGCCAAAAGGAGCCATGAAAATAATTTTACGCCGCCGGGAGCCTCTGTTCCTGTGAGATCCAATTTGGGAGCCTTTTCCGGTAATATGCCGAAGAGGGAATTGATCATGAAGGGCATCTACATAAACTCCATTGCCCTTAGATGATGTGTGAGTATTTCACCACAAACCTACGGGTCCATAGCTAGTAGGTAGATGGCTTCTCCTCTCTCTTTGATCTTCAATACCATGTTCTTCATGATCTTCCTGGAGATCTATCCGATGTAATACTCTTTTGTCGAGATCCGATGAATTGTGAGTTTACGTTCAGATTATCCATGAATATTTTTTGAGTCTCTTATGAATTCTTATATGCATGATTTCATATCTTTCCAATTCTCTTCGAATTATTGGTTTGGTTTGGCCAACTAGATTGGTAATTTTTGCAATGGGAGAAGTGCTTAGTTTTGGGTTCAATCTTGCGGTGTCCTCACCCAGTGACATAGTAGGGGTAGCGAGGCACGTATTGTATTGTTGCCATCGAGGATAGAAAGATGGGGTTTTCATCATATTGCTTGAGTTTATCCCTCTACATCATGTCATCTTATTTAATGCGTTACTATGTTCTTCATGAACTTAATACTCTAGATGCAGGCATGAGTTGGTCGATGTGTGGAGTAATAGTAGTAGATGCAGAATCGTTTTGATCTACTTGATACGGACGTCATGCCTATATGCATAATCATTGCCTTGGATATCTTCATAATTATTCTCTTTCCTATCAATTGCTTGACAATAATTTGTTCACCCACTGTATTAGTTTCCTTTATGAGAGAAGCCTCTATTGAAACCTATGCCCCCCGGGTCTATTTTCCATATTATATTTTAAGATCTATAAACCAAAAATACCAAAAATATATTCCTGCAATTTATTTACTTTTGATTCCGCAATGTTTTATATCTATCTCTATCAGATCTCATCTTGCAAATAACTCTGAAGGGATTGACAACCCCTTTATAGCGTTGGGTGCAAGTGTTTGATTATTTGTGTAGGTACAACTATTGGGGCCTTGATTGTTCCTCCTATTGGATTCATACCTTGGTTCTCAACAAACTGAGGGAAATACTTATCTAGTTCGCTGCTTCACCCTTTCCTCTTCAAGGGAAAACCAACGCAAGCTGAAAAGGTAGCAAGAAGGATTTCTAGGGCCGTTGCCGGGAATGATACATAGCAAGATCACGCCTACCAAGTACCCATCACAAACTCATCTCTTGCATTTACTTTATTTGCCATTTTCCTCTCGTTTTCCTCTCCCCCACTTCTAAAAATGATTTTCAGAAAATACCAAAAAGATTTTCCTTTTTATTCGCCCTTTTTTCGTTTGTCTTTTTGTTTTCTTGCTTGTGTACTAGATTACTTGGTTTGTCACGATGGCTCTAGAGAATACCAAGTTATGTGATTTTTCCACTACTAATAATAATGATTTTATCAGTACTCCGATTGCTCCCGCCACTAGTCTGAAATCTTGTGAAATTAATGCCACTTTGCTCAATGTTGTTATGAAATAACAATTTTCTAGCCTTCCTAGTGAAGATGCCGCATCCCATCTAAATACTTTCGTTGAGTTGTGTGACATGCAAAAGAAGAAAGATGTGGATAATGGAATTGTTAAATAAAAGCTATTTCCTTTCTCACTACGAGATCGTGCCAAAACTTGGTTTTAATCTTTACCTAAAAATAGTATTGATTCATGGAATAAGTGTAAATATGCTTTTATTTCCAAGTACTTTCTGCCCGCTAAGATTATCTCCCTTAGGAATGATATAATGAATTTTAAGAAACTTGATCATGAGGATGTTGCACAATTTTGGGAGAGGATGAAACCAATGATTAGGAATTGCCCCGCGCATGGTTTGAGTTTATGGATGATAATTCAATTTTTTTAAGCGGGATGGAATTTTCCTTCCAGAAATCTGATAGATTCCGCCGCTGGTGGTACCATTATAGAAATCACATTAGGGGAAGCTACTAAATCCTAGATACAATATGGCAAATTACTCTCAATGGCATACCAAAAGATCTCCTACTAGTAAAAAAATGCATGCTATGGAAGAAATAAACACCTCAAGTGGAAAGATGGTTGAATTAATGAAATTGTTTGCTAGTAAGAGTGCTCCTATTGATCCTAATGATATGACTTTGTCTTCTTTTATTGGAAATAATAATGAATCTACGGATGTGAATTTTGATGGTAGGAACAATTTTGGCAATAACGCGTATAGAGGTAATTTCAATCCTAGGTCGTTTCCTAATAACTACTCTAACAATTATGGTAATTCCTACAACAATTATTATGGAAATTATAATAATATGCCCTCTGATCTTGAGAATAATATTAAATAATTCATTAGCTCTAAAACAGGTTTTCATGCTATGATTGAAGAAAAAAATTCTCAAGATTGATGATTTGGATAGGAACTTTGATAGAATTTCTGTTGATGAGTGTAAGGTAAGAACCTCTAGAATACATGCTAAGCGTGAATGGCTTGAAAAGGTGTTTTCTCGGGATAATATTGATGAAGATCTTAAAGTGATTGGTGTGACACCTATTGAATCTTTGTTTTCTAGCATAAATCTTCAAAACTATGGGACCGTAAATGACTCAAGTTTAGTTAAGAGGCATCCCAATGATTCGGAGTTTATAGATCTTAGTGATAATATTGATAAAAGTGGGATGGAAGAGGTGAAAACTTTAAATAGCAATGAGCCCACCCTTTCGGATTTCAAGGATTTTAATTGTGATAGTTTATCTTTTATTGATTGTGTTTCCTTATTGCAATCCATGTTAAATTCTCCACATGCTTATAGTTAAAATAAAGCTTTTACTAAACATATTGTGGATGCCATGATGAAATCTTTTGAAGAAAAACTTGAGTTGGAAGTTTCTATACATAGAAAGCTTTATGATGAGTATGGACCTACTATTAAGATTAAAATTAAAGATTACGAGTGCCATGCTTTGTGTGATTTCGGTGCTAGAGTTTGCATGACTCCGAAAACTTTATGTGATGTGCTAGGATTCCGTGAATTTGATGATTGTTCTTTAAATTTGCATCTAGCGGATTCTAAAATTAAGAAACCCGCGGGAAGGATTAATGATGTTCTTATTATTGCAAATAGGAATTATGTGCCCATAGATTTTATTGTTCTTAATATAGATTGCAATCCTACATGTCCTATTAATCTTGCTAGATCCTTCCTTAGAACGATTGGTGCAATTATTGACATGAAAGAAGGTAATATTAGATTTCAATTTACATTAATGAAAGGCATGGAGAACTTTCCTAGAAAGAAAATAAGATTACCTTATGAATCTATTATGAGAGCTACCTAAGGATTGCATAGAAAATATGAAAATACCTAGATCTATTGCATTATGCCTAGCTAGGGGCGTTAAACAATAGCGCTTGTTGGGAGGCAACCCAATTATATTTGTTTTGATTTTTTTTGAGTTCTTCACACATTATTACCTCTGTAATAATTGTGTTTTCTTATTTAATTAGTGTTTGAGCCAAGTAAGACCTTTGGGATGGTCTACGGTGTTTGAAAGTTGATTTTGCTAAAAAAACAGAAACTTTCACTCTCAGTCCAGGAATTTTATATATTCACTAGGAATGCTTTTGATCTGAATGTTTTACACAAGATTGTTTTACAAATTTCCCAGACTGTCCTAATTTTTCAGAATTTTTGGAGTTACAGAAGTGTTCTAAGTAAACAGATTGCTACAAACTATTCTGTTTTTGACAAATTCTGTTTTCTTTGTGTTGTTTGCTTATTTTGATGAATCTGTGGGTTGTATCGGGGGTATGAACCATGGAGAGGTTGGAATACAGTAAATATTACATCAATACAAATAAGAATGAGTTGACAACAGTACCTAAAGTGGTGACTTATTTTGCTTATACTAACGGATCTCATGAGTTTACTGTTGAGTTTTGTGCTGTGAAGTTTTCAAGTTTTGGGTAAAGATTTGATGGACTATGGAATAAGGAGTGGCAAGATCCTAAGCTTGGGGATGCCCAAGTCACCCCAAGGCATATTCAAGGATACCAAAGAGCCTAATCTTGGGGATCTCCCGGAGGCATCCCCTCGTTCGTCTTCAATCAATCGGTAAATTTACTTGAGGCTATATTTTTATTCACCACATGATATGTGTTTTGCTTGGAGCGTCTTGTACGATATGAGTCTTTACTTTTAAGTTTGACAAAATCATCCTTGCTGCACACATCTTTTGGGAGAGATACACACTAAATCGTGAATTTATTAGAATACTTTTTATGCTTCACTTATATCTTTTGAGCTAGGCAATGTTGCTCTAGTGCTTCACTTATATCTTTTATAGCACGGCGGTGTTGTGTTTTATATAAATTATTAAACTCTCATAGCTCACTTATATTATTTTGAGAGTTTTTTAAACAGCATGGTAGTTAGTTTAGGTTATGAACTTATTCCTAATATAATAGGCATCCAAGAGGGATATAAAAAAAACTTTCATATTAAGTGCATTGAATATGATGAGAAGTTTGATTCCTTGCATATAGTTTTGAGATGTGAAGATGGTAATATAAGAGTCATGCTAGTAAGTAATTGTCAATTAGAAAAAATACTCGTGTTAAAGCTTGTGATTCACATAGCATGCACATATGGTGAATCGTCATGTGATGAAGTTGGAGCATAATTTGTTTAATGATTGTCAACTTTTGTGTGAAGGTCGGGATTGCGCGATGGTTAACTCCTACCAACCCTTCCCCTAGGAGCATGCGTTTAATACTTTGCTTTGATAACTAATAGGCTTTTGCAATAAGTATGTCAGTTCTTTATGACTAATGTGGAGTTCATGGATGATACACACTCTCACCCTTCCACCTTTGCTAGCCTCTCTAGTACCGGGCAACTTTCGCCGGTACAGTAAACCCACTTTCCTCAAAACACCCACCGTATATTTTTCCTCAAAACAAACACCATACCCACCTATTATGGCATTTTCATATCCATTCCAAGATATATTGCCATGCAACACCACCGTCCCGTTTTTATGAAACACACCATGACTTCCATATTGCTTATAGAGTCATACTTTGTTCTAGATATCGAGTTGTAATCTTTGATTGTAGGTAAATAAAAGTGTGATGATTTGCATTATTAGAGCATTGTCCTGTGTGAGAAAAGAATGATGGAAGCTATGATTCCCTCACAAGTTGGGATGAGTATCCGGACTTTACAAAAAAAGAGGCCAACGAAGCCCATAAAAAAATTAATGAGGCCAAAGAAGCCCATCAAAAAATGAAAAAGGAAAATAAGGAGAAAAAATTAAAAAAATGAGAGAAAGAGAGAAGGGACAATGCTACTATATTTTTCCACACTTGTGCTTCAAAGTAGCACCATGTTCTTCATAGAGAGTCTCCTATTTTGTCACTTCCATATAACTAGTGGAATTACATCTTTTGCACGACCATGAAGTTTTCTTTTTGAGCTTTCATACACTTATAGCTCTAGTACATTTGTTGCCTGGCAATCCCTACTCACTCACATTAATATCTATTGATGGGAAATCTCCATAGCCCGTTGATATGCCTAGTTGATGTGAGACTATCTTCTCATATTTCTTTTTGGAACCTCCACCACACTCTATTCCACCTATAGTGCTATATCGATGGCTCACGCTCATGTATTGCATGAGAGTTGAAAAGGTTTGAGAACATAAAAAGTGTGAAACAATTGCTTGATTTTCATCAGGTTGTGGATGGTTTAGATACTTTGTGTGGTGAAGATGGAGCATAGCCAGACCATATGATTTTGTAGGGATAACTTTCTAAGACCATGTTATTTCGAAAGGAAGCAATAACCTTATTAGCATGCTTGAAGTATTATTTTTTATGTCAATATTAGACAAAAAGTTTTGAATATTATGGATCTGAATATTCATGCCACAATAGAGAATATTACATGGATAAATATGTTAGGTAGCATTCCACATCAAAAATTCCGTTTTATCATTTACCTACTCGAGGACGGGCACGAATTAAGCTTGGGGATGCTTGATACGTCTCCAACGTATCTATAATTTTTGATTGTTCCATTCTATTATATTATCTGTTTTGGATGTTTTCTATGCATTTATATGATGTTTTATATTATATTTGGGACTAACCTATTAATGTAGAGCCAAGTGCCAGCTTCTGTTTTTTCCATGTTTTTGAGTATTGCAGATAAGGAATATTAAACGGAGTATTGCAGATTTTTCTTGGACTAGAAGACACCCAGCAGACTTGGAGTAGGGGCAGGGCATCTGCCGGGAGGCCACAAGCCTGCAGGGCGCGCCCTGGGGGGTCCGCGCCCCTAGCTTGTGGCCCCCCTGCAGGTCTCCTAACCCTATTCTTTGGCCAATAAATTCCCAAATATTCTCGTATCACCAAAAGGAGCGACGAAAATACTTTTATGCCACCGGGAGCCTATGTTCCCGTGAGATCCAATCTGGGAGCCTTTTCCGGTAATCTGGCAGAGTGGGAATTGATCACGGATGGCATCTACATGAACTCCATTGCCCCTCCTATGATGTGTGAGTAGTTCACCACAGACCTACGGGTCCATAGCTTGTAGCTAGATGGCTTCTTCTCTCTCTTTGATCTTCAATACCATGTTCTTCATGATCTTCATGGAGATCTATCCGATGTGGTACTCTTGTGCGGTGTGTTTGTCGAGATCCGCTGAATTGTGAGTTTATGTTCAGATTATCCATGAATATAATTTGAGTCTCTTCTGAATTCTTATATGCATGCTTTCATATCTTTGCAAGTCTCTTCGAATTATTGGTTTGGTTTGGCCAACTAGATTGGTAATTCTTACAATGGGAGAAGTGCTTAGTTTTGGGTTCAATCTTGTGGTGTCCTCACCCAGTGACATAGTAGGGGTAGTGAGGCACGTATTGTATTGTTGACATCGAGGATAAAAATGATTTTCAGAAAATACGAAAAAGATTTGCCTTTTTATTCGCCCTTTTTTCATTCGTCTTTTTGTTTGCTTGCTTGTGTGCTAGATTACTTGGTTTGTCACGATGGCTCAAGAGAATAGCAAGTTATGTGAAATTAATGCCGCTTTACTCAATCTTGTTATGAAAGGATAATTTTCTGGCCTTCCTAGTGAAGATGCCGCATCCCATCTAAATACTTTTGTTGAGTTGTGTGATATGCAAAAGAAGAAATATGTGGATAATGAAATTGTTAAATTAAAGCTATTTCCTTTCTCACTACGAGATCGTACCAAAACTTGGTTTTCATCTTTACCTAAAAATAGTATTAATTTATGGAATACGTGTAAGGATGCTTTTATTTCCAAGTACTTTCCGCATGCTAGGATTATCTCCCTTAAGCCATTTCATGAGATGCCTTAGTGAAAAGGCGATCCCTCTATACGAGTTATTAAAGAAGACTGACAATTTTGTGTGCACTGATGCCGTCAACGAAACTTTCGAAGCTGTAAAAAAGGATTTGGTTGAGCCGCCTGCCCGTGCCACCCCGATTGATAAAGAGCCTATGCTCCTTTACATCCCCACAAATCATAAAGCGGTGAGTGTGGTTGAAAAGGATCGAGATGGACCTAGAGGGGGGGGGGTGAATAATTACAATACCAAATTTTAATAATTACTCCCTCCGTACCTAAATATAAGTCTTTTAAGATATTTCACTAGGTGTCTACATACGGAGCAAAATGAATGAATCTATTAGGGGCATAGCATGCACTTTGAGTGGTAGTTGCCGGGGAGAGAAAGGAGGCCGGGAAGGACTATACAGTCCAAACGTTAGTTTATTATGTCAGCGAATTGTGACCTTGTCCAAACAACGATGTCCACACTCACAGAAGCTGGTATTTGGTGTTTTCATGGCTACCGGCAAGTTGAAGCAATATTTTCAGGAGCAACCAATCATTGTGGTTAGTTCAACTCTTTTGGGAGATATCATACATCATCGGGAGGCTACTGGCTGGGTCACTAAGTGGGCTATCGAGCTTGGACGAGACTAGGTAAAGTATGTGTGGGAGATGTCTATCAAATCTCAGGCATTGCTGGCTTTCATTAATGATTTTGCTGAGCTACAAGTCCTCCAGGAGAGGCCAGATAACACGTACAAGACGGTACACTTTGATGGCTATAGGAAATTGGAAGGCTCGGGTGCAGGAGTTATTTTATCTTCTCCACAAGGTGGGAAATTTTGCTATGTTTTGCGGCTCATGTTCCCTTGTACTAACAATGCAGCTGAATATGTTTTGCGGTCATGTTCTGCATGGGTAAGGAGATGAACTAAACATGGGTCAGATGTTTGGGTGACTCATATTTGGTTGCTGAGCAAGTATCTGGTACTTGGGATTAAAAGGACCCTCTCATGGCGGCTTATTGGCGCGTAGTCACTGTTGTTGTGGTTCATTTTCAGGGTTAATAGCTTGATCATATTGATTGAAGGCTCAGCGAGGCTGGTGACGCTTTGTCGTGCTTGGGTTCTCAGCATAAGCCGATTCCTCCCAATGTGTTCCTAGATGTCCTTCATAGCGCTTTAGTCAAGTTGACATTAGAGGAAGATATTACTATTCCTCATCGGGAGGCACAACTAGTAGAGGCTCTTCATGCTATTCCTGATTGTACAGTTCCCTATCTGGCTTATCTGACTCGTGGCGAGCTCCTAGATGAGAAAATCATCGCATGCAGATTACCACACATTCCAAATCAATGAGTATCGCCAATGGCGTGTTACACCGATAAAGCATTACTGGTGTATTTCAACGTTGTGTTTCCCCCGAGTAAGGTCGTGAGATTCTCAGTGAAATCCACACTAGTGATTGTGGTCATCATGTCAGGTCAACATTCATGGTGGCCAAGGCTTTTCAGCACGGTTTTCTTGGCTTGCAGCTCATGCACATGCCGAAGACATTGTATGGAAGTGTGATGGTTGCTAGAAATTTGCATGACAAGCTCATGTATCGGCTCAAGAGTTACAGATGATTCCAATAACTTGGCCGTTTGTAGTTTGGGGGCTCAACATGGTCGGCCCATTCAAACTATCCTGAGATAAAAATACCCACCTTTTGGTGGCGGTCGATAAGTTCACCAAGTGGGTTGAAGTAGAGCGAGTCATCAATTGTGATGCTGATACAACGGTGAAGTTTTTGAAAAAGGTGATTTTCTGTTTTTGATATCCACATAGCATCATCAGAGATAATCGCACCAATTTTTCCAAGGGAGTGACGGAATAGTTCTGCCAATGTGAAAACATCTGGCTTGACTTAGCCTCAGTTGCACATACACAGTCTAATAGACAAGCCGATTGGTCCAATCAGGAGATATTATGTGGAAACAAACCCCGACATATGATCCCTCTTGAACAAACCCATGGCTGCTAGATCGATGTGTTGGAGATATGCCCTAGAGGCAGTCATGTAGGTGATATTTCCTATGTGTTTATGAATAAAGATAGTCCTTCGACATTATCAATGATGTGCATTAACAAGTACGCGACTTGTTTGTGAGAGTACGCATTGTACGATGACTATCCTAAATGGTCCCTAGTCGAAAGGGCTTTGTGGACGCACAATGATGACCCACAAGTATAGGGGATCAATCGTAGTACTTTCAATAAGTAAGAGTGTCGAACCCAACGAGGAGCGGAAGGAAATGACAAGCGGTTTCCAGCAAGGTAATTTCTGCAAGCACTGAAATAGCGGTAACAAGTTGTTTGATAGCAAGATAATTGTAACAAATGACAAGTAGCGATAGTAAAAATAGGTGCAGCTAGGTAGCACAATATTTTTGTGGCAAAGGACAGGCCGGAACAATTTCTTATAATAGGCAATTCGTTCTTGAGGGCACACGGGAATTTCATCTAGTCACGTTCATCATGTTGGGTTAATTTGCGTTTGGTACTTTGATAATTTGATATGTGGGTGGACCGGTGCTTGGGTGCTATTCTTACTTGAACAAACCTCCCACTTATGATTAACCCCTCTGCAAGAATCCGCAACTATGAAAGAAGTATTAAAATTAAATTCTAACTGCAGCATTAAAGATAGGGATCCAAATCATCCCCTTACGGAATAACGCATAAACTAGGGTTTAAGTTTCTGTCACTCTCGCAACCCACCATATAATTACTACTCCACAATGCATTCCATGAGGCCCAAAGATGGTGAAGTGTTATGTAGTCGACGTTCACATAACACCACTAAGTGTCGGTGTTTACTGACAACATAAGCCATGGGTAGGCTAAAGATGGTGGGAACCGAAGTGGCACCGGAGGGCGCTGGGAACGAGGATGGTACAAGCATGGAACACACGATGTACCCAGGTTCAGGGCTCTCCGTAGAGATAACACCCCTATCAGTATGATGTATCGATGGGACTACAATATTCTCCTTGAGCTGTTCTATGGAGGAGGAAGAAGGAACAGTCGGCTTGCGTCTACCTCTCCTATGTGGTTTGTGTGTAGGAAGTTGACCGACCCTCTGCATGAAGGGGAGTCGGGGGGGTTTTATAGACGAACCCACCGACCTACAATAAGGATAAAAATACATAAGTGGGACCCGGCTGGCAGCCTCGCCGGCTGGCCAGGGGGCCCACGGGGGTCTTGTCTTATCGCTGGAGGGGCCCGCCGGCTGCAAGGTCCCGTCTGGCTATGGGACCCGCCGGCTAGCCAGTAAGGATCTCGCGTAAGGTTGACGCAGGACACGTGTGGTACGTCCGGCGTCATCCGGCGAGATTCATCATGGGCAAATAGTACGACCGTCTCCACTATTCCCATGCCGAGTGCAGTAATGGAGTGGGAGTTTGACGGGCCGACACTATGCAGGGTGATGGATCGGAGCCGGAGGAGGTCAGCGGCATGGCCGCCGACGCTGGACCTGCCGTGCACCCCGATCTGGTACATTGGCTGACGCATAGCCACCTATAACCGTAGGGTCTCGTCATGACCTACGGTCTGATGTGACTTGAGCTCCCTAGCCCGCTTGGCCTAGACGACCAGAGGGAGGTAACCGTCTCGCCTCTAGCCGGCACGAACCTCCTGGCCGGCCAGAGTGTTGGCCGTCTCGCCCCGAGCCGGAGGTGCTTCCTAGCCGGCCAGGGGGACTTGGGCTTTGTAGAATGACTCATGATGTTCCTTCATGGTAGAAGGCAAAGGAGTAGGCTCGATGAGCCTACCCCGGGGTTATCCCCCGACAGTAGTCCCTGAAGCAGGGGAGGCCCGCCGCCTTGGAGCGGGTGGCCTCGCCGTCTTGAGTTGTTTGCTGTTGAATTCCTGCCGCCACTTGCGTCAGGAGACGCCGGCTCGGAAGTCGGCTGGCTTCCCAGCGACGCCTCGGCTTTGTCGTAAGTTGCGCAAATTGCACCACGTGCCAGGCCCCGGCCTGACGTGATGATGGATTGCTCATATGACGGGACTGGGCCTGAGCCGTGGGTCCCGCCATGATGCCCTCTCGCCCCCCGCGCGAAGGATCCTCTGTAGATTTTCTCTACAACGGTTGGGTTTCGGGAGTCGTAATGTCCCCGTAATAATCAGGGATGGTGGGTCCCGCGCGCACTGGATCCCCTCCCCACGATCCATCGTGGGGTTTAAATGGGGTGCGGGGGTACCGAGGAGGCCATTCACCCCGTTCTCGCCCCGCACTTGCGCCCCCTCCTTTCCGGAGCCTAGAGAAAGAGAGAGAATCGCCTTCGTCTTTGTCTTCGCCGTCGCGCAGACCGTGGCCGCCAACCCTTCGAGCTCTCGTTGCCCGCCGCCATGTCGAGAAACTCCTCCAAGAAGGGCTAGCACAATGGTGCCTGGCTCGGCAGCAACATCTGCGCCGGCCATATTGATGTGCTCTGCCATTGTTGTATAATGCCTCCGGCCCCCCTCGTGGCCGTGCGGATTCCCGGAGCCGAAACTGCCCCGACGCCGAAGGAGGAAGAAGTAGTCGTGTTCGATGAACACTTCTACAGAGGCTTCGGGCCCTCGGCAAGCAACTTATTCGCCAACTTTCTCACTTTCTTCAGCTTGCAGCCGCACCATCTGGCGCCGAACACCATTCTTTAGTTCGCCTCCTTCGTCGTCTTGTGCGAGGGCTTTCTGGGGATCGAGCCCTGCCTCGACCTTTGGCAAAGCCTCTTCTTCTTCAAGCAACATTCCATCAAAATGGACAAGTCCGAGGTGGAGAAGCTCACGGGCCCTCGCCCGATGACCCCGTGTGGCGCAGTACTGGTGGATCATCGAAAGAAGTGCGGCTTCCCCCAGATGTCGCTCCAGGAATCCATCAAGAAGTGGCAGAGGGGATTCTTGTATGTGAAGAATGCCAGCCCCTCCCATGACGCCATCAACATGCCCCCTTCGCCATCGAGCCTCCGATGGCGAAGAAGAACTGGCAGGCCAAATATCCGAAGCCGATTGCCGAGGTAGCACAGATATGCGCCTACCTCGACAGCCTGAAGGCTTGCGGCCTCCTAGGCTGCGACCTACTCACCACCATGATGACCTGCCGGATCCTGCCTCTCCAAATATGGCCTCATCTAATATGCCAGATGAACGGCCGGCGCGATCCCTGCCGGCTCTCCACCAAAAACTTCCATGCCGGCGCGGTGGCTAAGAACGTGAACCAGATCTCCTCCGCCAACCTGGATGAAAGTGTAGATTGGGAATCGGGGCTGGTCCCTTACGATAGAGCCCATCCTCCCCCAATGGTGAGCATCTTCACGGATCTTGTTTTTCTTTTTCTTTGAAATTGCTGTTCCCTCTATTGAGCCGGCTGCAAACTCTATTGCTTTAGCTGTTTGAGAACCTGCAAGGGCTTAACCTACCAGCCGTCGACGTGGAGACGTCAGACCCCTCGGAAATTGAGGACGAGGGGATGATTGAGCCGCGGGACGCCATCTCGGAGGAAGCGCTAGAGTCAGAGGGCTCCGAGCCGTCTGGTGAGCACCTGAGGCCTCCCCTTGTTGACTGGACGGACGATTATGAGGCGCCGCCTTCTTCATATAATGCAGCCTTCGGGGAGGATGCCGAGGAGGTGGAGGAAGTCACCAGTCCTCCCCTGACACGAGGCCGCCGCCATGCTGGCGAGACGGCCGTGCCTGGCGAGGCGGCCAGGAACAAGGGCAAGGGTGCCACAACCTCCAAGCCGGCCCCAAACGTGCCACGACAGGACCTCCAACCGGAGGACGAGCAGGCAGCGTCGAGAAGCGTCGCGCCGGCGCCAGCACGAAGCAGGTGCCTATCGTGGTGGGGTAAGAGTCCTTAGTTATCTCTTTTTGTTTTGTCGTGCGAGGATAGGTTCCTCAAATAGTGCTTGGCAGGGAGGCAGAAGACGTGAAGGAAGAAACTGCCTCCGCCGTCGAGCGAGCTGGCTGGGCAGCTGCTGACGCTGCCCAGAAGGCGCCGGAGTACAAATCCGCCCTTTGCTGGGAAGCGGCGGCGAACAAGATGGTCGCGGGCCAATCCCATCCCAGCTGGGCCGATAAGCCCAAGGAGAGGTGATCGAAGGGCAGGCATGACCCCTCCATGTGAACTCGCATGGAGGAGCCAGCTAGCGAGGCGGCTCCGAGGCGCGCCCTGGGAACCGAAGCGGCCAAGCCTCCCAAGCCGGTCGCCTCCACACCTGCAGACCTCGAGGTGATCCCCGACACGCCGGAGGCTAATGTAGGCGGCGCGCCGTTGATGAACCTGTATGCGCCGGAGGCGGCCGATCCACCCCCAGTTGCAGAGACGGCGCCGGCCGGAACGTCCATGGAGCCGTCCACCAACCAGCCACCTGGAGCCGGCACCATCGCCATGACCAACCGCGGCCTAGCTGCTCCAGGAGCCGACTCCATCGCGGGGAGCCGGATCATGAAGACTTGGCGCGTGGCCAACGTTGAGCGCCTAACGCTGACCCCAGGCACCGAGCTTAGCGGTTTCTCGGAACTGGTGGCGTTGTTCACCAGTAGTCGAGACAAGGTGAAGCAAGCAGCCCGGGTGGCCCACAACGATCTGGAGCGCCTGGAAGAACGCGCCAGGGTGAGTCCTTCATCTTCTGTGTCTTCATTGCCTTGGTTTTGGCTTTTTAATTTTTCTGCTCTTGAATCAGTGGGGGTGCGCCAGCACACCCACTGTGTGTAACCCCCAAGAATCGTGCCGGCCAAGCATTGGCCGGGCCGAATCTCCTTGTGCTATGCTTTGTCTTTGCTTTTTTAGTGCGGGGCGCGCTAGCGTACCCACTGGGTGTAGCCCCCGAGAATTTGGTCGGCTATGAATTAGTCGGGCCGAATCTTACTTCTTGCTTTCTTTGCTTTGCTCGTAAGAGCATCATGACGCCCAAGTGCAAGCGTATAACGTGTTGTGGGCCCAGACCTAGGCGGCTGATGGCCAAGTTGCTGATCTTCAGGACAGGTTGGGCACTGCCGTCTGGGAGCGAGACGCCTTGCACGAGGCGGACCAAAGGCTCCAGCAGTAGCTGAGTCTTCTCCAGGTGGAGAAGAAGTATCGCGAGGCGGCCCTTCAGGACGAATTGGGGCAGGTGCGCATAACCCTTCAGGAGAAGGACACCTCCTAGGCTACCGACATGGAGCGTCTCAAGACGGCTCATCTCGAGGAGATGAAGCTCAAGGATGCCGCCCTGAAGGAGAAGGAGGAGGCCCTGATCCGTAAGCAGACGCAACTGACCAAGGTGATGGAGACAGCCGCGACCCTCCAGGAAGAGCTCTCCCGCACAGCCCAAGCAGGCACGGTGCGGGAGCGCGAGGCCCTGGAGGAGGCCCGCGAGACCGACATCCATTTCAACTGTAAGCCTTTCTTTTATTTTGTCTTGATCTTTTCTTCTTTGTTGATCTCCCCTCTTATTCTTCTTCGCAGCCCTTCCCCTGCCCCAGGAATCTTCCCTGAGTCACGGGAAGCGGCTGAAACGGCTATGGAGACCAGCCGTGTAGCACCCTGATTCAACGAATCGGATTACGAGTGTTTCCATCCCAGAGATCATGTCTTCTGGAAACACTCAACAACTTGGAACAGAACTGAACTGACTTTATTGATGGCATAAGGTTACAAATACATATGTTACAGTGATAGCGAGGCCAAAGGCACCCATGGTGTTGCATCCGTATCCACATTATTTATGGAACAAAGTGGGGCCTCGTAACTACTAAGTACTTCTACAGCGTAGCGGAACATAGCGGCAACTCCATACACAGGGACACTGTTGTGGACACATCCTAGTACGAACCATCAGGACCTCCGTCCTTGGCTTCTCCTGCATCTGGCATGATACGCGAGGTGAGTACTTGGAATGTACTCGCAAGCTCATAATAACCAAGTAATGCAGCAAACAATGGCAATAAATTATGAATAATACCACTAGGCTTTTCCGGTCATCAACTTACTCATGTTCGGGGTTGTGTCACAACCACTGGGATGCCCAGCACCTCCATTCAGTTGAAGGGTTCTTCCATTATTACTAACATCAACATGGTTGACCATCTACTGAGGTCTGGTCGGGCTATCCATTACCGTGGACTCGGCTATTCGAATAAATTTTACACTCTGCAAAGGTTGCACACTTTACCCACACTATGGAGTATTAGCCTCGTGATCCCATTCGGGTGGACCAGCATTACTCCAACGAAACTTGCCTGAGCCGTGACTCTTTCATCGTACCACTGGCGATCATCCTCCCTTCCGGAGTCCTGCCCTGGGTGGCCCTGTGTCCTCATGATACCTGCCATCGTCGTGGCCAAAATGAACTGTCCCACCTAGGGACGGGCCCAACTCATCTTAACTGGGCTCACAGGGTTATCACCGCCTACCGGGCCAAGGTAGCACGCATGCATAACCCTCTCTCTCTGGGGGTATCGATGAAATATCACGCTGACAGCCCAAGTCATGGCTTTCCCATACCGCTAATATGTGGTTGTATGATTATGTCCGGACAGGTGACTCATGATCAACCACTAAGCCATGATACACATAGAGATTTGTAACAGTAAGCACATATTTCTATATGATTGTTTATTAGACGGTTATTTTCTAGCAAGTTAAGTAATTATAATGCATGAAGATGTAGGTTATGCTATGCAAAACTACATCACATGGATATGATGGCTTGGCTTGATCAGTGGGGTTGTTCAAACACTCCTGGTCTTCAAAGTTTCCCTCTTAAAATATATTTGAAATAGAAAAAGAAAAAGAAAATTCATTCAATACCTTTTTATTAACCAGAAATTCTATGAGTGTGGGAAAACTATCAAACTTTACCAGAAAATAAAGGGGATGAGTACCAAGTCAATGCAAAAAGAATCAAGTGATTTGGACTTATAAATAAAAAGATATAAATGGTCAAAGTTGCTGGTCAAATCTGAAATAAAAGAAAAAGGAAAAGAACCTGACAGGGGTCACGTCAAAGGTGTAAAGTGGAGGGGCGCCTCCACTTACCGCTTCGGTCGCGGGCCTCGGTCACTTGCAAGTGGGGCCGGCTACTTCAAAATAGAGAGAGGGGGAGGGAGACAGGGACGCGGCGGCTCCCCGGCGATGGTCGCCGGTGGTAAAGACAGCGACGAGGCTTGGGACTAGGGGAATGGAACGAGGGGTCTATGACGAGCACACACGTACCCGCAAATCGGCGAGAGGTGGACAAATGGCATTGTCCCCTTCTTCTCCGGCGGCGGCGGCTTCGGGTGGTCGCCAGAGACGGCAATGCAGGCGAGGATTGGCTCGGGCGAGGGGTCGAGGAGCACCAGGGGGAAACCCTGAGCTCGACGGAGGGGTGCGGGGGGCTCTGGAGAGGGTGGTTGGCGCTGGCGACGGTGGGGCTGCAAGCGGAGGAACTCCGGGGATGATTCGAGGCTGGAGGGCCTCTTGGCCTCGGCTCACTCAATGGGGGGCCGATTGGAGGCTGCAGGAGAGGGATGGAGAGCTCGAAGGTCTTGGGGCTTCCTTTAAATAGGCCAGCGACAAGCATGGCCGATCTCTCCCAAAGTGGCGAGGATAAGCTCGACCACTGGCGTAGGGGGGGGGGTGAGCTGGCCATTGCTGTGTGACCTGAGGTGACGGAGGAGGGCAGAGGGTCGACGGGACGTCTCGTGCGCCATTAATGGCGCGCGGACGCCCACAATTGCCGGAGCCGACTGTTCGGTCCGTGGAGGGGCTTGGCAGGGAGCGGCGGTGACCCTCTCCGGCGACCCAGGGCCTTCCGGAGGTGCCTTTCTCCAGTCACTCCCTATCATCAGATCGACCAGTCTTTCACTCCTGCGAAGTGTGGCATCAACAACAGATTCTTCCAGCAAACTGGGGGAGGATCTAGAGCTCAAATGGGTTAAGATTAGGGCAAAGTAGCATGTTTAGGTTAACCAGCATAGGAAAGACTATAGACTGGCAAAGTTGGACAAGGTTTGAAGATCAAATGGATAGGGTTCCTTTGTAAATCACCTTTCTGGTCCAGAACACAAATGAGGTCATGGCACTCTCATGCCAGCCCTGTTAATGGTGAAACTTGGTGAAGGAGTGTCATTTAGTAGTGCACTCATGTCCAAAAATTTGCAAGTCATTTGTGCAACTCTAGCTAGCACTTCCTTCACAAAGGTTCATTTTTAACAGAAACTTAGGAGAGTCTTACTGCTCAAAATTTGTACTAGACCATCAAATGTTTTTACATATTTGAACTAGTTATGATCCCTTGGAGCTAAGGAAATTTATTGGGAATTTTCTAAAATAGGAAAAATAGGGTTGCTTCACAAAGTGATAATTCTGGTCAGAAAAGAAATAAATTTTCTAGCCAAAATTTTATATTGGGCAATGAAATATTTTTGAAGATTTTGAAATCATATGATACTGAGGACATGTGGAATAAGTTTTGGGGTCAACAACTTATTCCAACTATAGGTTGCTTCACAACCCATTGTGATGCCATAATTCCCCAAAATAGAAAAAGAATTATTTAAAAGATTTGAATATTGCAAATTATTCCAAGAAAGGTCTTGGCAAGAAACAAAAGGTTTTGGGTTGCTTGAGACAAGAAATCAGAGACTCACAATCAAACTTGCTTGAGAAAATTTGAAAATCCACCAAATGGCAAGTGAAACTCCATAAATATTTAAAAAGGAAAAGGTTGAAAAAACTCAGGGTGTTACAAGCCGTGAGGAGCGTCGTGCTACTGGTGAGGAGGTGGAATGCCGACGCCGTTTGGACTATGGAGAAGATTGTCGTGGGCATCAGAGCACGCATGTTTGTCCTGGCTGAATCCATGGAGCAGCTCCAGAGTGCCGGTGCGTCGATGATAAGGCCTCTGTGGCCCGATGCCGTGGAGCCGGCGTCGATGAGCCGACTGTCCTACTGGCTTGCAGCCGGTGGCGATCGCCTAGATGCCTGGCGTGTCTCAGCCGCGCGTGATGGTGCCTACATGGCGCTGCGCTTGGCCGAGCCCTGGTATCGGAACCTCGACTTGGGCAAGCTCGTCCCATAGCGCGACGGCTCGGAGGGGGAGCTGCAGGCCGTGGAGGACCAGCTGCGAATGAGGGCCAGCGACATCGCCTCTTATGCCGCCTGGGATGAGCTCAACTTGGAGAGCGACAAAGATGGAAACGTAATTCCTAAGGATTTGTTCCATCTTCAACCGTATGATGCCGATGGCAGCTCCAACGAGGCAGCCCATGAGGGGGAAGCTGCCAACTCCAGCATTGAGGCTTATGCCGACTCGGCGCAAGGGATGAAGCCGAAAGCTCTCGTCATGGAGACGGTGCATCTGCCTCGGGAGTAGCCAGCGATGGTGAAGCCACCACTTCAGGAGCTGCAGCCGAGGTAACAGACGAAGCCGCCGCCCCTTAGCTGGTCCCCTTGTTTTTTCGTTGTTTCTGCAATGTATTGCGAGTCCAATAGTTCCACCCACTGGGGTGTTTATTGTAATGAACTTTGGCCGTGGGCCTTTTGAATGCTTTTGAGCGTATATATTCTGCATTAAATTCGTAAACACCATGCTTGTTGCCTTGTATTTTCATCTTTTGATTCCTGTTTGACTTCTTTTTCTCCAACTCCTTTATTCCCTCTAACATCCACCTTGCTAGCCCGACAGCCGGGAGCCGGTGTGTGACTGGGACGAGGCTTCTGCCTTTGAGAATATTGGACTTATTTTTTTCGAAGCCATCAAGACTTAAAGACTCAAACACAAGCCAGCAGAGGCCAGCTAGAATAATAAGATTGAAAGATGATCAAACCAACCCGAGCCGGCAACCCTTTTTTAGTTTGAACTTTTCATGCAACGAGCCTTACCTGGCGCCGCCTCGTTAGCCATACAGCCATGAGCCGGTCTGTAGCTGTTACGAGACGGCCAGGGTTTGACACGGCATACAATATACACTCATCTACAACGAAGGAAATCGTTCGAGCCGGCTAGCGAGCCCCCGAGCCCGTGGAGCCGGACCAAGGGACTCACAAAACGAGTGAAAACTCTTGTCATGAATCCAAAAGAGGCGTGCCCCAAGCCTTGGCTTGAAACACCCATTGCATTCATTTGGAAATCCCGAAGAGGGAGAATGATACATACGTACATGCTCTTTTCATTTTTCTTACTTGCATTCTAGAAATAGTACGGGCGAAGCAATGCCGCGTTCCATGGATGCTCCGTCTCCTTACCGGAGTTGTCTCTCTTGCTCTTCCTTGGCTTCTGGTCATCGATCAAGTAGTATGCATTGTTATGCAATGCCCGGCTGATGATGAAAGGCCCCTCTCATGGGGACGAGAGCTTGTGCTGGCCGGCTGTTCGCTGGATTCTTCTGAGCACCAAGTCCCCCTCTCTGAAGGAGATAGGCTTGATCTTCTTGCTGTGGTAGTACCTCAACTTCTATTGGTAAATGGCCGTCCGGCTCAAGGCTAGATCCTGTGCCTCCTCGAGCAGATCGACGCCGTCTTCTCTTGCCTCCTTCGCTTCTGTGTATATGGTGACCCGAGGTGAGTTGAACTCGACATCTGTGGGGATGATTGACTCGGACCCGTATACCAGAAAGAATGGGGTGAAGCCAGTTGACCGGTTCGGCATGGTGCGGAGGTTCCACAACACAACCGGTAGCTGTTCGATCGAGTAGCCGACTGACCTAACGAGTGGCGCCACCAGTCTTGGCTTTGATGCCGGCCAGGATTAGGCCGTTAGCCCTATCCACCTGGCCGTTGGATTGTGGGTGCGCCACCGACGCCAAGTAAAGCCGGATGCCTTCCTTGGAGCAGTAGAGTGCCAAAGCACCCTTGGCGAATATGGTGCCGTTGTCGGTGATGATGCTGTGGGGGACGCCGTAGCGGAAAACAATGTCCTTGATGAACCGGACGGCCGTGGGGCCGTCAAGCTTCTTGATGGTCCTAGCCTCGATCCACTTGGTGAACTTATCAATAGCTACCAAGAGATGCGTCATGCCGCCTCGAGCGGTCTTGAATGGCCCCACCATATCCAACCCCCAGACGGCAAACGACCATGACAGGGGGATGGTTTTGAGGGCTGAAGGCCGCATGTGGCTCTGCACGCCAAAGCGTTGGCAGCCTTTGCATTTGTTGACCATATCCACGGCCTCCTCGAGGGCCGTGGGCCAGTAGAATCCATGGCGGAACGCCTTGGCCACCAGGGTTCTAGAGGCGGCGGGATGCCCACACTCACCCTGGTGAATGTCTGTGAGGATCTCCTGCCCCTTTTCTGATTCAACGCAGCGGTGGAACACGCAGTCACGCTATGCCGAACCAGCTTGCGATTGATGATGGCGTAGGCTGGTGATCTGCGCTGAATCTACCTTGCCTCTGCCTCATCTTGAGGAAGCTCGTCGCGAAGAAGGAAGGCCAAGATGGGTTGAGCCCACGACAGAGCCGACACAAGGGCTGGCCCCGTCTCGACCTGAGTATCAGGGGCTTCTACAGCCCCCGCGCTTGATGAAGCAGTCGCAGGCTCGAGCCTCTCTGTCTCTGATGTTGTCGTGGCAGCTGGGTCGCCGTCTACCTCCATGACGTCCACCCACTGGGTGTCGAGACAACAGGATTCGAGGCGTGGCGAAGCCAGATTTTTTTGTTGTAGTCGGGAAGGCAGTCGTAGCCGACGAAGTAGTTGTAGCCGGCACAACAATTGGAGTCGGCGGAGCTAGTGTAGCCGACACAGGAGCTGTATCCGGCACAGTTCGCATAGCCAACAACGCTGGTACTGAGGGATCCGCCGGCACAAAAATTGATGTCGACTCCGGAGACGGCTTGATGGATGGCTTGTGCAGCTGTTCGAGGGAGACGCCGGCTAGAATTGATTGTCTTGTAGAGCCGATCTTAGCCAATGTATGAACCGCCTCGTTGTCCGCCCTGGGAACATGGTGAAACTCACAACCCTCGAAAGGGCCGCTGAGCTACTGGATCAGGAAGCGATAGTTCGCCATGTTGGCGTCCCTGGCGTCCCATTCGCCAGAGACTTGCTGCACCACGAGATCCGAGTCGCTGAAGCAAAGGAGTTTCTGGATGCCAATCTCCTTGGCAAGCCGGAGGCCATGAGCAAGCGCCTCGTACTTGGCGACGTTGTTGGAGGCGGCGAGGTGAATCTGGAGAGCATACTTGAGTTGGTCCCCTTTTGGAGACGTCAAGACAATGCCGACTCCTAGACCAGTTCGCATCTTTGAGTCGTTGAAGTGCATCCGCCAATGAGTGGAGTTTGCAGGCGGCGGCTCAAACTGGGTTTCGGCCCAATCGACAAGGAAGTCGGCCACCACCTGAGATTTGATGGCAGTGTGTGGCTCGTAGCGGATGTCGTGGTCAGCCATGGAGGTGGACCACTTGGTAATCCGGCCGGTTGCATCACGGTTGCCCATGATTTCTGAAAGCGGAGCAGTGCTCACCACAGTGATGGCATGCTCTTGGAAGTATTGCTTCAACTTCTTTGCGGCAAGGTAAACACCATAACACATTTTTTGGTAGTGGAGGTAGTTCTGCTTGGAGGCGGACAAGACCTCGTTGAGGTAATAGATAGGGTGTTGCACTAACAGTACCTTGCCCTCCTCCTTGCGCTCTACTACCAGCACTACACTAACCACGCGAGTGGTCGCTGCAATGTATATGAGAATGGGTTCCCTTTCAGCTGGTGCTGCCAAGATTGGCAGGCTTGAGATGACCCGCTTGAGGTCGCGGAAGGCTTCGTCCACCTGGTCGCTGCACTCGAACTTGGTTGTTTTCTTCATGAGTTGGTAGAGTGGAAGCGCCTTCTCGCCGAGCCGGCTGACGAACCGGCTAAGGGATGCGAGGCAGCCGACGAACTCCTGGACGTCAAGGATTCGAGCCAGCTTCGCCATCCGCTAGATGGTGTCGATCTTCTCAGGGTTCGTTTTGATGCCACGAGCGGACACGAAGAACCCCAAGAGCTTGCTACCTAGTAATCCGAAGACGCACTTCTCCGGGTTGAGCCGGATTTTGTACTCATGCAGGTTGGCGAACATCTCCCGCAAGTCATCAAGGAGACTGAAGTGCTACTTGGTCTTCACGATGATGTCATCCACATATACATGGATGTTTCTACCGATCTGTGGCATGAAGCACTGCTGCATGCAGCTTTGGAATGTTGCACCAGCATTCTTCAGACCGAACGTAATGGTGGTGTAGCAGTAGGCCCCGAAGGGCGTGATGAAGGAGATCTTCTGGCGATCAGCTGGATCCAGCTTGATTTGATGGTAGCCTGAATAAGCGTCCAGAAATGACAGCAGTTCGCAGTCGGCTGTGGAGTCGATCACTTGATCTATCCTGGGCAACGCGAAAGGGTCTTTCGGGCACGCCTTATTAAGGCTCGTGTAGTTGATACACATTCGCCATGTATTGTTCTTCTTCACCACCAATACTAGATTGGCCAACCAGTCCGGGTGGAAACCTCCATGATGAAGCCGGCTGTGAGGAGCCAGGCAATCTCTTTTCCAATTGTGTGCCGCTTCCCCTTGGTGAAGCGGCGCAAAGGTTGTTTCACCGGCTTTGCATCCGGCCGCACATGAAGTTTGTGCTCGGTGTACTTCCTCGAAACCCCTGGCATGTCTTTTGGAGACCATGCAAAGATGTCCCGATTCTCACGGAGGAAGTCGACGAGCTCGGCTTACTATTTGGGGCTGAGGTTAGCCCCGATGGTGACGCACTGCTTGGGGTTCGCATGGTCGAGTGGCGGCTACTTGGTTTCTTTGGCCGGCTTGAATGAGCCTTTGCCGGCCGACTGTGATGGTGGAGAAGGGATCGCCGGCTACTCGGTAGCCTGAGCCACGAGCCGGTCGATTTGCCTTTTCTCCTCAGCAATCACCATGGCGGCGGCCAGACGGCTGCTGATAGTGCACAGTCGAGCGACTTCTTGTAGTCACCAGCAATAGTGATGATGCCCTTTGGACCCGACATGTTCATCTTGAGGTAGGCGTAGTGGGGGATGGCCATGAATTTGGCCAGAGCCGGGCTTCCCAACAACACGTTATACGGGCTGCTGAGATCCACCACCTCGAACCATATGGACTCTCGGCGGAAGTGAACCTTGTCACCAAAAAGGACGTCCAGCTGAATTTTGTCGATCGGCGAGCAGGACTGTCTCGACACAATGTCGTGGAAGACAGTGCTGGTCGGCTGGAGGTCCTTCTCCTTGAGCCCAAGCTTGAGCAAGGTGTCGAGGTAGATGATGTTGATGTTGTTGCCGTCGTCGACCAACACCCAGGAGAACCGGCAGGTGAGCCTCTGGGAGGTGAAAGTGGGGTCGAGGACGAGCGCGTATGAGCCAGGATTTGGCATCACCGTAGGATGGTCAATCCGGCTCCATGTAATTGGCTTTTTAGACCAATGCATGTATTGGGGAACTGGGGGGACCATGGCGTTCACCTCGAGCCGGCGTTGGTGCTGGCTATGCTTGTTGTCACCCTCGCTGCCGAAAACAACGAATGCTCCGTCTTCATGGGGGTAGTCGTCGTGGAGACGGCCGTCGTTGTGAGGCGGCGGCGGTGGAGCCGGAGCTGGACCAGGAGCCGGAGCATGAGGTGCTGCAGCTACACCTGGGGGAGCCGGCACACCCTCTCCTGGCGACAGTCGCCGTGCAAATCTGCACTGTCGAAGGGTATGGGTAGCGGGCTTCACCCCAGTGTGCATCTTGCAGGGCGCGTCAAGCATTTGCTCGAAGCTGCGCTTGGGCTGCCGAAAGTGCATGCTATTCCCCTAATCGACTTTTGGTGTTAATGACAACACATACATAGGAAACTAATCCTATTTGTTGAGTGTATCTTAGGATGGCAAGTACTTTAGTAGATTGAGAATTATATGCCAAAGGTGGTCTGAGAAGATCGGGATTTATATGTCAAGAAGGCTCGGGATTGAGAAAAGATGATGTAGACTATCCTTTTGAGTTTACTATTCTTGAGTATAGGGATCCCACACTATTAAGAGGGGATCACAGGTTTTGCGATGAACTTGCTCATACCACATCTTCACTATTCTGCTCAATACCACATATTCTCTACTCTGCTCCTATCTCAAAACAGGTCTAATGCCTCGGACTTCCGGCTCCCTCCGGACGTCCGAGGGCCGGTCAAGGGTCGGAGGACCGACAGGCTTCGGAAATCCGGAGCTCTGCACCAGAAGAACTTGAGCCCTATAACTCGGATTTCCGGCTCCCTCCGGACATCCGAGGGCCGGTCGACCGACCAGCTTCGGAAATCCGGAGCCCTGCACCAGAAGAACGTGAGCTCTATAACTCGGATTTCCGGCTCCCTCCGGACGTCCGAGGGCCGGACGTCCGACCCATTCGGAAATCCGGAACCTTGCACCATAAGAAGTTGAGTCGAATAACTCGGATTTCCGGCATTCTCCGGACGTCCGGTCCCAGTTCAATTCACAGTGTTTCCAGACATATCTACAGCTCTCGGACGACCGACCCCTGTCGGACGTCCGACCCCTTGCGGACGCCCGGACTTCCGTAAACTATCGGACGTCCGAACCCGGTGTGACTTAAAGTGTCCCCAATGGCTGTTTTACACTCCCCACTATATATACCCCCTCCCACTTCGTGAGAGGGTGTCCAACACAGCTAGAACACATCCAAGAACACCCTTCTTCTCACTCACTCTTGTCTACACCAAATCTTAGATCCCAAGAGCATTTGTGAGTCCCTTTGAGTGTTGTTCCAATCAAAAGATAGATCGTCTCCTTCTCCTCCTTCCCACCAAAGTGATTTGTGATTTGAGCAAGTTTTGAGCAATCCCCGTGATCTTGTTACTCTTGGAGGGTAGAGACTCCTAGGCGGTAGGAGTCTTCCGAGAGGAATCAAACCATTGTGGTTTCCCCCGGAAAGTTTGTGAAGGTTTGGAAGCCACCTCAAGGCTTACCACTAGTGGTTGAGAAACGCCTTCGTGGAGTTATCTGAAAGGGAGAATAGGGTGAGCCTTCATGGCGTTGGTGTGCCTTCGTGGTAACATCCGCCCCTCTAACGGTGACGTAGCTTCCCTCCAAGGAAGTGAACATCGGGATACATCCTCGTCTCTCTTGGAGTTTCGGTTATTCCTAACCCTAACTCTCTACTTGTGTTAATCCTTATTACGTACTTGTATTTGATTATTGTTTACCGCTTGCCTTACTTCACTCTAAATAGCTTACTCCTTGTCATAGCAATTATTAGGCCTACACTCATATTCCGCACTTTTGCCTAAAATTTCTAAGTAATTATTAAAATTTGGAACTGTACCTATTCACCCCCCACTCTAGGTCCATCTCGATCCTTTTCAATTGGTATCAGAGCCTCGTGCTCTATTCTTGTGGCTTAACCACCCTAGAGCGAGATGGACGGGATTCCAACAACGGTAGCTCTAGTGGAGAGGGACGGGACTTCCACGAAAGTCAAGTCTTTCACCTCTGAGGACCTGGAATGGGCCCTTTCCAAGCAAAAGGAGGAGCATGATGCTTCTTTTGAGGCCTTGGTCCAAATAAGACTAGCATCATTAACCACGGGGACAACCATGTCCCCGAGGTCCTCAGGGCCACATGTGCACGGTTCTTCATTTGGCCAACAACCTCCGGAAAGGAACCAAACCAGTGTTCCATGGCTTTATGCTAGATCTCAACTTGAGAAACCTAAGTACAATCCTGGAGGAAAGCCTCCCTTGCTTGATGACAATTCCGATTTTGCTTTGTGGAGAGTTGGTATGCAGGATCATCTTAGGTACGCCAACGATGAGATGTTGGACATCCTCGAGCATGGGTACAATCCTGTAGATCCAAGGTGCCTCACTCCCAGAGAAACTTATGACAAGCATCTCAATGACACTGCGATCGTGTGCATAAGAAAAGGAATGAATGACAAGCAACGGAAACCTTACATTCACACCACAAGTGCCAAGGAACTGTGGGATAGCATTATAAGGACCAAGACCGGTACCTCCACTCTCCGGCTTGCTCAATATGAAATTGCCAAGGGGCAATTACAGAATTTCTGTATGGAAAAGGGTGAATCTCCCAAGCAACTGCTAGAACGGCTCATGACTCTCGCCGCTGACATTGAGTCCTGTGACTCTGACAAGACACAAGATGGTTTCAATCTGACCAAGAGATTTCTCGTGGACAAGTTACTTCATGCTCTTGCTCCGTACCACCATCAAATGGTATGGGACATGAGGTAGCACCATGGGTTCAAAGAAATGACTCCAGACGACATCATATCCACTTTCCAATTATTTGAAGAGTCAAAGGCAAATGCAACAAAGCACCTTGCCATGCATGGCACTTCAACATCAAAGATCAATCTTGCTTTGAAAGCCAAGCATGAATGTGATGAAGAAGAAAGTGAATAAGAAGAGGGTGATGATGACTGTGAAGATGGTGATGATGTTGACTCTGATGAAAGCCCATCTTATGAGGACATTTCTCTCTTTGTAAAGAAGTTCAGTGCAGGAAAATTCAAGGGAAGATTCCCAAAGAAGAAGGTAAGGAAATGCTATAACTGTGAGGAAACCAACCACTTCTCCAATGACTGCCCTTATGAGAAGAGAGAAGATAAACCAAGGTTTCCGAAGACCTTTGTAAAGAAGAAGTTGCCAAACCCTATGAACTCCAAGCTCAAGAGAACAGATGGAAGAGCAATGGTTGCACAAGAAGAATCAGATCCAGAAGACGTTGGTGGAGTTGCCGGAGTAGCTCAGGATACACAAAACACCTTGAGGCTAGTCAACAAAAGTGGTGATGTTGTTCACTACAACTATATGAAAGACTACAAGGGCAACGCCCACAAGTGTTTGATGGCAAAGACTGCCATGGGAGATGAGGAAGACCAAAGCTCCCATGATAAGGTTAAGGTAACTCCACGGTTAAACTCTTTCAGTCTAGCTTCTACCTCTCCTGATGAGTATCTTGATGCGGAAGATCACTATGAGGATAATGACTTAGATCATCCCATGTTTGCCAAAATAAACAAATTTATGTGCTCTCTTAAAGGAAAGAAGCTCACTATGTTTCGCATACTTATGGAAATGGTGAGTAAGCACACCAATACCTTCAAGGAACTCGAAACCCTCGTCACTGAGGAGAAGGAAATAAATGAAATCCTTGAGCAGAAAGTCATGTATGAGGAAGCACAAAATGATGCATTATGCTCAAAAGTTGGTGGAAACCTTGATAAACATGCTAATGATCTTGCCTCCTTGAAAAAGGCTGAATCTGTGTGCAAAGAGCTACTAAATGATAAAACCCGACTAGTGAACTCTCATGCTTCCCTTTCTAAGGACTGTGAGCGTCTATCCTTGTCTCTCAAAGACAAGGAAGAGAAACTCATTGTTCTTACAAAGAGCTTTGAGGCACTCAAGGTTACTTATCTTGACACTCTAGCTAAAGCTTACTCCTCACCTATTATTAATGTTGATACCTGCACTACTAACACTAGTAGTGAACTGACATCTATCCTTGAGGAAAACTGTTTGCTAAAGGCACAGCTAGACAGAGGTCTTATGACATGTGCACAAGGACAAAAGACTCTCAATGAGATCTTAAGTCAACACAATGGAGGCCTTGCCAAGGAAGGACTTGGGTTCAATCCAAGCACCGCCAAGAAAAGTGCATCTCCTCTCAAGTGTACCACTCTGCTTAAAGAAATATTTGTACGAGAGGGACACAAGGAGAAAGGTAAGTTTGTGAGTGGGTCGGCCACTAGGGGTTCTCCTACTCACAACAAGACAACTGAATTCATGCCTCCATCCTATTTACTTCGCAAATCAAAGGAAGGAGAGGTTTATGCTAAATTCGTTGGTCCCCGTAATGCATTCCGATTTTATGCTATTTGGGTCCCTAAGACTCTTGTAACTCATGTGAAAGGCCCCATGACGAAATGGGTACCTCAAACCAAGTCTTAATTCGTTACAGGCTGTTTTCTCTGGAGGAGCCAAATGGGTGATCGACAATGGATGCATCAATCATATGACCGGAGATAGTAACTTGCTCTATGACTTCATGCAAGCCATTCGACCATACATGAGCATTGTATTTGGTGGAGGGTCGAAAGGGCAGGTAATTGGGTTGGGCAAGGTGGCAATCACTAATGACATGTCTATTGCAAATGTCATGCTTGTCCAATCTCTTCAATATCATTTACTTTCAGTTCGCCAATTGGCTTCCGTTGGTTATGACACATTATTCGGACTAACGGATGTGAAAGTCTTTATAGAGACACTCTGGAAGTGGCCTTTGTTGGAGAGTTGGATGGCAACCTTTACACGGTTGATTTCTCGAAAGAGAGCACCTTCCATACAACTTGTCTAATGGCCAAGGCCGACATGGGATGGTTGTGGCATCGCCGGCTCGCCCATGTCGGCATGAGAAATCTTCAAAATCTCTTAAATGGAAATCACATCCTTGGACTAACAAATGTATCTTTTAAGAAAGATCGTGTGTGCAGTGCATGCATAGCTGGGAAACAACATCAATCAAAACATCCACCCAAGAACATTGTATCCACTTCGAGGCCGTTAGAGCTCCTTCATGTGGATCTGTTTGGGCCTCCTTCATGGGAAAGTCTTGGAGGGAAAAAGTATGGCCTAGTCATTGTTGATGATTACTCAAGATATACATGGATGTTCTTTCTCAAGTCCAAGGACGAGACGAAGATCACCTTCATTGATTTTGTCAAACAAGCCCAGCGGAAGTTTGATAAGGACATCAAGGCAATAAGAAGTGATAATGGCTCTGAGTTCAAGAACTACACCCTAGAAGAATTTCTTAGTGATGAGGGAATTGAACATCAGTACTCCGCACCCTACACCCCTCAGCAAAATGGTGTGGCAGAGAGGAAGAACCAGAAACTTGTGGAAATGGCAAGGTCCATGTTAGACGAATACAAGTCACCACATAGTTTTTGGGCTGAGGCCGTCAACAGAGCATGTCATGCATCAAACCGGCTCTTCCTTCGATCAATATTGGAGAAGACTCCATATGAGCTCCTAAGTGGGAACAAACCCAATGTTAAGTACTTTCGTGTGTTTGGATGCAAGTGTTTCATCCTAAACAAACGGAACGGTTAGGAAAATTTCAATCCAAAACAACTGAAGGGATTTTTGTTGGCTATGGATCAAACTCTCACGCCTACATAGTCTACAACAAATCCACTGGATGTGTTATAGAAACCTGTGACGTGAAGTTTGATGAATTTAACCGCTCCCATGGGGAGCAAGTTGATCTAAGTGATGCAGGTGAAGAGGACTCCTCACAAGATATCTTGAACATGGGTGTAGGTGCACTTTTTCCCATGGAACAAAGACCCCATGATGATGATGAAGATGATGAGAGTATTTCTCATCCTCAAGACAGTTCACTGCCCGTACCTCCACAAGATACTAGTACGCATATCATGCCAGTTGTTGAGGATCAAGTGGGAGAACATGTCTCTCACTCTGATCACACTCAAGAACAAGTTGATCTTCAAGAGCTAGACCAAAGTATGGATATGCTTGATGATGAACCTCAACAGGTGCAACGCGAAGAGGAATATCTTCCTCCGCACATAAATGATCCATATGTTGAGGACGTTGATGATGGAATCGAAGTCGAACCTCGTGAAACCCTGACCTCCATCATGCCACGTGTGGCCGGTCGTGTTGATATTGATCAAATCCTCACCGGCGTGTCGTAAGGTAGAGTGACTCGTAAACAATTAACAAACTTTTGTTCTCACTTTTCGTTTGTCTCTAGTACCGTGCCACACAGGGTTCAGGATGCATTGTGTGACAATGAATGGCTCCTTGCTATGCAAGAAGAGTTAAACAGTTTTACACGCAACGAAGTATGGTCATTGGTAGAATGACCAACTCAGGAACATAATGTCATTGGAACTAAATGGATTTTCAAGAACAAGGAAGATGAGAATGGGACTGTCCTACGCAACAAGGCAAGGTTAGTAGCACAGGGGTACTCCCAAGTTGAAGGTTTGGACTTTGGTGAGACTTTCGCCCCTGTTGCTCGTCTTGAATCCATTCGCATTTTATTGGCCTATGCTGCTTTCAATGGTTTTACTTTGCATCAAATGGATGTGAAAAGTGCTTTTCTTAATGGTCCTCTACAAGAAGAGGTATATGTATCACAACCACCTGTGTTTGTTGACCCTCACCACAAAGACCATGTATACAAACTTCACAAGGCTCTGTATGGCCTCAAACAAGCACCCCGTGCTTGGTACAATCATCTTAAGAAGTTCCTACTCGATGATGGCTTTGTGGTGGGGGTGATCGATCCCACTCTTTTTACTAAGAGGGGAAATGGTGACTTGATCTTATGCCAAATCTATTTAGATGACATCATTTTTGGTTCTCCTGACATCCATTTATGCAAGAAGTTTGCGGCCTCCATGACCAAGACCTTTGAGATGTCACTCAACACGGACTTGAAGTTCTTTCTTGGGTTTCAAATACAACAATTTCAAGAAGGGATTTTCTTGTCTCAAACTAAGTACCTCAAGGACATTCTTGAAAAATTTGATATGACAAATGCTAAACCAATGAAGACACCCATGGCCACAGATGTAGTTTTAAATGAATACACCAACGGTATTCCTTTTGACCCATCTACTTACCGCTCCATGATTGGTTCGCTACTTTATCTTTGCGCATCTAGACCGGACATCATGTTAAGTGTAGACATATGTGCTAGATTTCAAGCTCCCCCTAGGGAAAGCCATCATATTGCGGTTAAGCATATTCTTAGATACCTTGTTCACACCCCAAAGTTAGGCTTATGGTACCCTAAGGATGCAAAGTTCGATCTTATTGGGTACTCCGATGCGGATTGGCCGGTGACAAAGTGGGACGGAAATCCACTTCTGGTGCATGTCAGTTTCTTGGACGCTCCTTGGTAAGTTGGTCCTCGAAAAAGCAGAATTGTGTTTCTCTCTCCACGGCCGAGGCCGAATATATTGCAGCCGCAAGCTGTGCAACCCAACTGCTATGGATGAGGCAAACCCTAAAGGATTATGGTATCACGTATCGACACATGCCTCTTCTCTGTGATAATGAAAGTGCCATAAAGATCTCCGAGAACCCCATTGATCACCCTCGCACAAAACATATTGATATTAGGTATCATTTCTTGAGAGACCATGTGCAAAAGGGTGACATTGATATTACCCATGTGGGTACCGACATGCAGCTCGCCGACATTTTCACCAAGCCACTTAGCGTAGCTAGGTTCTGTCATCTTAGGTGTGAACTTGGTATCTTGGAGCTTGATAACATAACTTGAAATCTTGCACACATACACACACTCACATTATGTTTGTGTCTTGATGTGGGCATGCATTTAGGGGGAGTGGGTCATAATTTTGTGTTTTGAGCTTACACAGTATGCATAAATCAACTTCTGTCCACAAGTAGTACATGTAATTCTTGTAGGCAACTATGTTCGTGTTCTTTGTGAGAAACCATGAAAAATCATCATCTCATCATGAAAAATTCCAGAATCAGCCTCTGCCTCCTCCTCTCTCTCGGTCGTCCGACGTGTCTCGGACTTCCGGCGGCTAACCTCATTCCGGACGTCCGACCAGTGTCGGTCATCCGACGGCAAAATCCTCTCCGGACGTCCGACGCCTGTCGGACGTCCGACACTTCGGGGCCTATAAATAGATGGGCGCGGGGCTGGGCTTTGCCCTAGCCCTCACGCGCCCACTTTTTCCCCAACAGCCCCCGCCGCCAGCTCTAGGAGCGCTCGCCCGCGCCACCACTCCCGAGATCTGCCTGATCTCCTCCGCGGATCCTTCTCTTCTTCCTCCACGGGATCCATCTGGAGGTATCTCCTCCGTTCCCCTCGCGTTTGGTTTCCTCTCTCCCAAGTCCACGGTTTCGTTCATCTGGTTTGACCATGTTCGTTCCTCATTTGGGTTTCCATCCGTGTAGGTTGTTGTGCACCATGCCCAGGGTTAAGCATGCCGCCCGGAAGGACGCTGCTGGCTCATCCGCTCGTGCCCCTACTGGCACGGGGTCGGACTCGGAAGGGCAACGTCGTCCCTTCAAACGGACTGCCCGACGTTCTCTGTCTCCACAGCTCCCCTCGTCGTCTGATGGTGATGGCTCTGACTTTGAGGATGAGCTTGCCGCCGATCGGAGGTCCATGCCAAAGCCCGAGACTCGCAGGGCGTCCTATATGCCACCACCTCCTCCTGCTCAGCCCGGAGGTGAAGCTCATCGCATCTCACTTGAACCCCCTACTACCTTAGGTCATGAAGTCACGAACTTCACCACACTTGCCAAGTCTTCATACCTCACTTTCCGCCGCGACATTGATCATTCTCTGTCGTACGTGACTCTACGGACTCACGTTTCCGCACGCACATCTAGGCGGACATTTTTACTACAGTCATAGTTCCTAAGGGTCTCTCTGTTCATCACTTCATAGACCGTGAGCATATTCGCATGCACCCGGCGAAATACCCGGGTGCCATTGAGCTTATTGAGGCATCGGGGCTTGCTGCCCCGTTTGCTTTTCATCGTGATTTTAACGCTGCTGCCATTCACCAGTTCTATGCCACATGCTTCTTTGGTCCAAACCACACTGTTAGCTGGATCACCTCTGATGTTCGCTTCACAGCTTCTTATGATACGTTTGTTGCCGCACTTGGTTTCCCCAAATCCAGCTTCAAAATACATAGGAATGATCCTAACCATGCACCTAAGTCCATTGAGGCATGTGGGTATCTCCTCAAACCACTCCGTGAGCTTGATGTGGATGAACACATGAAGGATCTTAACCAGGTATCCATCTGGCGTTCACCTTACTTTATCATCTTTCAGTGTCTTATCCGCACCATCTATCCCAAGATGGGTGATAAGGGCTCTTGCAGTGGCTACTGTATTGACATCATGTCACACTTGTACGAGCACCCCAAGAGCAATATTAATGTGCCTCACTTTCTCTGGCATGAGATTCGGCTTGCTAGTTTTCAATACAAGCGAGCTTTCCCTCATGCCCCCTTCATCCAGGCTCTTATTAATCATGTTGCTGATTTCTCTGTTGATGTCACTCACACACATCGCAAGTGGGTCATTCCCGCTCACATGGCCGATAACTATGCTCCCAAGAAAACCCCATCCTCCACATCCACTCGCCGCACTGCTGCCCGGTCAGCAACCCCCTCATCTAGCTCCGCTCCTCTCGGTCGCTTTGCCAAATTCATTGGCAAGGCACATTCTGCTATGATGAAGGCCGTCTCTTTCCAGTGTGGTCAAATCCATGATGTGGTTTCTTGCCTAGTCTCCTCCAAGAATGCCCTCAAGGCTCGTCTGAAAGACTCGGGCGCTCTTGATGTGAGTGATGATGAGGCCCTTCCTGCTGCTCCTCCTTCTGACTTTGGCTTCCCATCTGGTCCTGAGTGGGCTGATTTCCTTGACGAGGCTGGTGGCAGTGGCTTGCCTGACGATGAGGATGGTGCTGATGATGATGCTGATGAGCTCTGAGCATGGTTGATGCTGTTGGTGCCTCCCTTTTTGGTACTTGGTGCCAAAGGGGGAGTAATGTATCATAGTTTTTAGTCTTTGGAGATTTAGTCTAAATTTGCATGGTTGAGTAATGTAATGGATAAACTAATGTATGGCTACTTATGAATGTTGTGATTGCTATGATATCATCATAGGCTATTATGTTTTGCTCCACTACTTCTATGATGATCTATTGTCTTTCTATGATGATCTATTATCTTTACATGATGATCCATTACATGTTCGATACACACATTAAAAGGGAGCTCCGATATTTTATCATGCACATACTAAGGGGGAGCTCCGTACTAAATCTCTCCAAGGCTATAATGTATGTTAAATCTTTTCGAGACCTATGTATATGTTGTCATCAACTACCAAAAAGCGGGAGATTGAAAGTGCATGCTATGCCCCTAATCGACTTTTGGTGTTAATGACAACACATACATAGGAAACTAATCCTATTTGTTGAGTGTATCTCAGGATGGCAAGTACTTTAGTAGATTGAGAATTATATGCCAAAGGTGGTCTGAGAAGATCGGGATTAATATGTCAACAAGGCTCGGGATTGAGAAAAGATGATGTAGACTATCCTTTTGAGTTTACTATTCTTGAGTATAGGGATCCCGCACTATTAAGAGGGGATCACAGGTTTTGCGATGAACTTGCTCATACCACATCTTCACTATTCTGCTCAATACCACATATTCTCTACTCTGCTCCTATATCAAAACAGGTCTAATGCCTCGGACTTCCGGCTCCCTCCGGACGTCCGAGGGCCGGTCAAGGGTCGGAGGACCGACAGGCTTCGGAAATCCGGAGCTCTGCACCAGAAGAACTTGAGCCCTATAACTCGGATTTCCGGCTCCCTCCGGACATCCGAGGGCCGGTCGACCGACCAGCTTTGGAAATCCGGAGCCCTGCACCAGAAGAACGTGAGCTCTATAACTCGGATTTCCGGCTCCCTCCGGACATCCGAGGACCGGACGTCCGACCCCTTCGGAAATCCGGAACCTTGCACGAGAAGAAGTTGAGTCGAATAACTCGGATTTCCGGCATTCTCCGGACGTCTGGTCCTTGTTCAACTCACAATGTTTCAAGACATATCTACAGCTCTCGGACGACCGACCCCTGTCGGACGTCCGACCCCTTGTGGATGCGCGGACTTCCGTAAACTGTCGGACGTCCGAACCCTGCGTGACTTAAAGTGTCCCCAACGGCTGTTTTACACTCCCCACTATATATACCCCCTCCCACTTCGTGAGAGGGTGTCCAACACAGCTAGAACACATCCAAGAACACCCTTCTTCTCACTCACTCTTGTCTACACCAAATCTTAGATCCCAAGAGCATTTGTGAGTCCCTTTGAGTGTTGTTCCAATCAAAAGATAGATCGTCTCCTTCTCCTCCTTCCCACCAAAGTGATTTGTGATTTGAGCAAGTTTTGAGCAATCCCCGTGATCTTGTTACTCTTGGAGGTTGGAGACTCCTAGGCGGTAGGAGTCTTCAGGGAGGAATCAAACCATTGTGATTTTCCCCGAAAAGTTTGTGAAGGTTTGGAAGCCACCTCAAGGCTTACCACTAGTGGTTGAGAAACGCCTTCGTGGAGTTATCTCAAAGGGAGAATAGGGTGAGACTTCCTGGCGTTGGTGTGCCTTCTTGGTAACATCCGCCCCTCTAAAGGTGACGTAGCTTCCCTCCAAGGAAGTGAACATCGGGATACATCCTCGTCTCTCTTGGAGTTTCGGTTATTCCTAACCCTATTCAACCCCCTCTAGGTCCATCTCGATCCTTTTCAGCTGTCAGTCGTTCTTGCCGGCCCGCCTCCGTTGAGAGCCGGTACATATCCATCCATGTTGGCCACCAGCTTGTTGTTGGAGCACGAATCAAGTTGATCCGCCTTGCACTTGTTGTTGTTCTGGCTGCCTCGATTGTCGCCAGCCGGCTTGGGAGTAGTCGGCGTGGGGACAACTTTGTCCGAGGCGGTCACCTTGACCCGCATCGCGGAGTCAGCAGTGGCGTACTTATCCGCCTTGGCCATGAGCACCACTAGAGAGGTGGGCTCGGAGCACATGAGCTTGTGCTTGAGGAGAGTGCCGTCTTGGCTACCGTCGATGAAGTACTGGATGGCTTGTACCTCATGCACTCCCTCGCAGGAGTTCCGTAGCTCCGTCCAACGCGTGACATAGTCGCGAAGGGGTTCGTCGGGCCTCTGGACACACATGGCCAACTCGCGAGGCCGTCCAAGATGCTTGTAGGTGCTAGTGAAGTTGCGGACGAACGCCTCCTCGAAGTCAACCCAAGAGTTGATGCTGCTGGCTGGAAGGCTGTTAAGCCATGTCCTAGCCGAGCCGGCCAGCATGAGTGGCACGTACCGGATGACTACGCGCTTGTCGCTCCGGGCAATGCCAACAACAGTGGTGTAGTCGATCAGCCAGTCTTCTGGCTTGGCGTTGCCCTTGTACTTGGGGGTGTCCCGAGGGAGAGTGAAGCCTCGGGGAAATGGCTCCCATCGGATCCAGGGGCCGAAGCACGTCGGACCGATGGGGTCGTCCTCTTCCAGGAGAGCTTACTACGCTAGGGCATTGAGGCGCTTGCGAGCATCGTTGTCGCTTTGTGGGACGCGAGGGCCGATCCGAGCCGTGATCGGAAGTGTGTCTTGTGAGACGGTAGCATGGCCCCTCCCTGGACGAGGAACCTCATACACCGAGTCACTCTCATCATCTCTGCGACGCCGGCGCGAAGTCGGCTCGCTCTAGCGCAGAGAACGCCTGTCGTGGCTACCCTTGCCCTTCCGTCCGGAAGTGCGATGCGAGGAAGATCCCTCGGCTTGATGATGACCGCTAGGGTTACGACACACTCCTGGATTGGGTCCCGAGACTCCAACAATAGTGTCAAGTAGATCCTTGACCCGCTTCTCCTGAAGGACACGCTCCTCGCCCTCCAATTCTAGCATTTCTTCCATGGCCACCTGGGCAGCCCGTAAGTTGGCCGCAGGAGTCTCGTAGATGGACTGCTTGCCGCCTAGGATATCGGCAATGACCCGGCCGCGGACCGCGCCAAGCCGTCTAGGACCCTCAGAAACTAGAGTGTGGCCGTAAGCGGAGTTATACTCGCGATGCGCGGCCTCCATCCGGTGTTTAACCGCGGCGATGGCAATGCCCTCCTCCAAGATCTGCCTGCGAGCCTCCTCCAACGAGGCTCACGCGTCGGTGGGGTTTGTGGAGGTGGCGATGGGCGTCCTCAAGCCGGTAAAGGCGGCATGAAGCATGTCGGCGGATACAACAGCAGGATCACCAGCGTCAGCTGACGCCTTGCCGTGAGCCGTGCTGGTGCCGGCACCAATGACCAAGATGAACATGTTGGTGGGATACTCATCAAATGTAGGCGTCTCAGCGAGGGAGAGCCTACTGAAGCTGGCGCATAGCCCGTCAACATCGATGTCCTCGCCAGGGTAGCGAGGGCCATCGTTGAGGTGCAAGTCACCGAAGAGAACACCGAGGTTCTCAACAGCAGCGATGGCGACGCTGGGGAGTGACTCGTCATCACACTCCCCATCAGAATCCGCATGACGGACTGGGACGTCGATCAACATCAGAGAAGCCTCCTCGAAAGCAGGCTCCACGGGCATGCAGATCGGTCCGGATGCTATGCATCCGGCGGTGTAAGCGCAGAGCCCCGCCCAGCCTGTAAACCCAGCCGATGCCGCGGACGGCCCCACGGTAGGTGCCAAATGTTGGTGTTTACTCACAACATAAGCCATGGGTAGGCTAAAGATGGTGGGAACGGAAGTGGCACTGGAGGGCGCTGGGAACAAGGATGGTACAAGCATGGAACACACGATGTACCCAGGTTCAGGGCTCTCCGTAAAGATAACACCCCTAATCCTGCCAGAGTGTATGATGTATCAATGGGACTACAATGTGCTCCTGGAGCTGTTCTGTGGAGGAGGAAGAAGGAGTAGCCGGCTTGCGTCTACCTCACCTGTGTGGTGTGTGTGTATGAAGTTGACCGACCCTCTGCATGGAGGGGAGCCGGGGGGTTTTATAGACGAACCCACCGACCTAAAATAAGGATAAAAGTACATAAGTGGGACCTGACTGGCAGCCTCGCTGGCTGGCCAGGGGGCCCACGGGGGTCTCATCTTGTCGCTGTAGGGTCGTGCCGGCTGCGAGGTCCCGTCTGGCTATGGGACCCACCGGCTAGCCAGTAAGGCTCTCGCGTAAGGTTGACGCAGGACACTTGTGGTACGTCCGGCATCGTCCAGCGAGATTTGTCATGGGCAAACAGTACGACCGTCTCCACTGTTCCCACACCGAGTGCATTAATGGAGTGGGAGTTTGATGGGCCGACACTGTGCAGGGTGATGGGTCGAAGCCGGAGGAGGTCAGCGGCATGGCCGCCGACGATGTACCTATCGTGAACCCCGATCCAGCACCTTGGCTGACGCGTAGCCACCTTTAACCGTAGGGTCTTGTCATGACCTATTGTCTGATGTGACTTGAGCTCCCTAGCCGGCTAGTCGCTTGACTAGCCGGCCTAGGCACAACCGCCTCCCCTCCAGCCGGCCGGCTTGGCCTAGACGGGCAGAGGGAGGTAACCGTCTCGCCTCTAGCCGGCAGGGACCTCCTGGCCGGCCAGAGTGTTGGCCGTCTCGCCCCTAGTCGGCACGTGCTTCCTAGCTGGCCAGGGGGACTTGGGCTTTGTAGAATGACTCATGATGTTCCTTCATGGTAGAAGGCACAGGAGTAGGCTCGATGAGCCTACCCCGGGGTTATCCCCTGACACTATGGGAATCACAACATTCACATCATCTAAATATCAACGAGTATCAACTTCACAAGACTACTTACAACATGACTTCTCACGTGGCCTGAAGAGCAAAAGTAGCTACTCACAAGTGATAAACATGCTCATGATCAGAGAGGTATTAAATAGCATATTGGATCTGAACATATGGTCTTCAACCAACTAAACCATAAAGCCTCAACTGCAAGATGTAATCAACACTAGTAGTCACACCCCTAGTACCAATCCGAGGTTCCGGTACAAGACTGAGCACAACAGATCAACTAGGGTTTTGAGAGAAGATGGTGTTGATGAAGATTGGCCTCCCCAATATGAGACGGTTGTTGGTGATGACGATGGCCTCGATTTCCCCCTCCTGGAGGGAAGTTCCTTTGACGGAATCACTCTGCTGGAGGGCAAAAGTGCTCCTACCCAAGTTCCGCCTCGAGACGGCCGCGCTTTTTCCTGAAAGTCCTCTCCTGATTTTTTCAGGTTAAAAGGAAATTTATACCAAAAGATGGTGGCTAGAGGTGAGCCAGGGGGCCCACTAGACATTAGGCTACGCTAAGGGGGGTTGGCGCGCCCTAGTGCCAAGTGGGCGTCTGGTAGCCCCCCTCTGGTACTTCTTTGCTCCAGTATTTTTATTTATTCCAAAATAAATCTCTGTATAGTTTCAGCCCATTTGGATAAGTGCAGAATAGGTATCTCTAACATAATTTTTTCAGGTCCAATGTCAACAGTTCTGGCATATTATTACGTTGTCTTCCTTGTCCAATGTCAACCGTTCTGGCATATTATAATTAATGGGGGCTCACAATCATAAAATATGTCAAGGATAGTGTATTTGCATGTAAATCTTTTCTTCCCTTATTAATTCTTTCATGTGTTACTTCACCGACCAATGCTATGTTTGTCAACCTTCAACAAACTTTACCACTTATACTTTTCCTTATCTGATGTGAGTACTTACTATAAGATTGGCATATGATCTTTTTCATTATTTTTGTTTATTTTAATTGCATCAAGAAAGTAAAGAAGCAAAACTCAAACCAAACTTTATTATATAACTCTCACTCGATTACATATATAGATAGATAGATCACGAAACTAGCACTCAAAAGGATGGATCAAACTAAACTTTTATTTGACTAAATCATGAAATAGCTAAAGACTGAACTAAAATGGATAAAGATAATAAGAGAGATGGTGATACAATACAGGGCACGTCCCCCAAGCTTGGCACAAGCCAAGGGGAGTGGCCATACCCGTGTACTCAAGTCTCCTTCTTTGGTGATGAAGATGGAGGTGGTGTCAAGCTTGTCCTCCGGCTTCCATGGAAGTGTCTCACTATTATAAGAGGAAGCAAGAGTCTTGAGAGTCCTGCAATTGGCAGCTAAACACATACCTTTAAACCTTGCTTCATACTCAAAGATTTTGTTTTGAAGATCGAAGATTTGGCCTTGCAGAAAATTGATTTGCTCGTTTAGGGTGAAGACGATATCCGCCAAGGACCTTCCATCCACCATTTGATCACAGGTGAATTCCTTGATCATGGATTGGTTGGCACTGAGTGCATGCTCCACCATGCCTTGTCAACTTAAGATCTCCTGCTCCACAACCTCAAGCCTAGCTTCCACGGTTCCCGTCTTCTTGGGCCCTTGAACATCCCAGATGTGAAGCACCCCATCACACATCTCAATGGTTTGAGGGTGCTTCATCACCTCCGGCAAGTAGGGGTTGATGCCCTCTCGAAGAACTTATCTTTGGAGGAGCTTAATGAAGCCATGGTGATCTAGATCTATCAGAATAATAGCACGAAACAAGAACACAAGATTTCTCTGTGCTACAGGGTCAAATCATTGGGAGAGATATACATATATGGAACTTTTATACAAGGAAATACATGTCCGACAAGAAAACGGAGCGAGGAAGGTGCCCGAGGGTCCCACTAGACATGAGGGCGTGCGAGGGGGGGGGGGTTGGTGCGCCCTGGTGCCTAGTGGGCACCTGGCTTGCCTTCCCGTGTGTTTATCAATTTCCTAATTTTTCTAATACTACAAAACTTACTGAAAATATTTTTGCGGAATTTTCTGCGTTTACTTACCCTATCACATACCTCTTCCTTCTAAGGGTTCTGGAGTGTTCTGGAAGGTCTCCTTAATGTGCTCCTCAAGTGTCATGGTTTGGATAATATTTGTTTCAACATTAATTGGTGTAGGTGAAATATAGTGTTTTATTCTTTGTCCATTGACCACCTTCGGGTTAGTGCCTTCGGGATTATTGATCTTAATAGCTCCAGACCGATAAACTTCTTCGATTATATATAGTCCTTTCCATTTGGAGAGAAGTTTTACTGCAAAAAAATCTGAGACGAGAATTCTACAATATAACATATTCACGAACTTTGAATTCTCGCTTTTGGATTCTTTTGCCATGCCATCTTTAATTTTTTTTTCTTTGAATAGTTTTGCATTTTCGTAAGCTTGGGTTCTCCATTCATCTAATGAGCTAATATCAAATAACCTCTTCTCACCAGCAAGTTTGAAATCATAGTTGAGTTCATTAATTGCCAAATAAGCTTTATATTCTAACTCAAGAGGTAAATGACATGCTTTACCATAAACCATTTTATAAGGAGATACACCCATAGGATTTTTATAAGATGTTCTATAGGCCCACAATGCATCAACTAATTTCTTAGACCAATTCTTTCGGGACCTATTAACAGTCTTTTCCAATATTAATTTTATTTCTCTATTGGTTAATTCTAGTTGACCACTAGATTGAGGATAATAGGGAGATGCAATTCTATGGTTAACATTATATCTTGCAAGCAACTTACGAAAAGCACCATGAATAAAGTGTGAACCACCATTACTCATTAAGTATCCAGGGCTCCAAAAGATGGGAAAATAACATCCTTCGGCATTTTAATAGAGGTGTTATGATCAGCACTATTGGTTGGAATAACTTCTACCCATTTAGTCACATAATCAATAGCAACCAAAATATCTGTATACCCATTGGAGGAAGGAAAAGGTCCCATATAATCAGATCCCCAAATATCAAATGTTCAATGACAAGTGAATAATTCATATGCATTTCCCGCCGTCTACTAATATTACCAATTCTTTGACATTCATCACAAGAGAGGACAAACTTACGAGCATCTTTGGAAAGAGTATGCCAATAAAATCCAGATTGTTATACCTTGTGCGCAATTCTATCTCCCTCCTAGTGTCCTCCATAAGCCTCGGAGTGACACTTCTGAAGGATTTGTTCATGTGCATGCTTAGGCATACAACGTTTAATAATACCATATACTCCCTCTTTATAAAGATGTGGGTCATCCCAAAAGTAATGTCTCAAATCAAATAAGAATTTTTTTCTTTTGCTGATAGGAGAAACTAGGTGGTATGTATTTAGCAACAATGTAATTAGCATAATCAGCAAACCACGATGTGTTATGAGAAACATTGACCATAGCTAGTTGTTCATAAGGAAAGCTATCATCAATAGGTAGTGGGTCATCAAGAACATTTTGTAACCTAGACAAATTATCAGCTACGAGGTTCTTAGCTCCTTTCCTACCAATGATATGCAAATCAAATTATTGTAGCAAAAGAACCCACCTAACAAGTATAGGCTTAGCATCTTTCTTTTCCATAAGATATTTAATAGCAGCATGATCATTGTGGATAATTACTTTAGAATAAAAATTTAAGAACTGAATTTATCACAAGCAAATAAAACTGCTAAGAATTATTTTTGAGTGTTAGCATAATTTCTCTCGGTACTGTATAAAGTTTACTAGCATAATGCATAACATTCAATTTCTTCTCAACTCTTTGTCCTAGAACAACACCAATAGCATAGTCACTAGCCTCACACATAATTTCAAAAGGTAATTTCCAATCAGGTGGTTGAACAATAGGTGCATAAGTTAAGGCTTTCTTAAGTGTTTCAATGGCTTCTACAAAATCATCGCAAAAAATGAAATGAACATCCTTTTGTAATAAATTAGTAAGAGGCCTAGAAATTTTAGAGAAGTCTTTAATAAACCTCCTATAGAAACCAGAATGACCAAGGAAACTACGAATACCTTTAGTATCTTTAGGACATGTCATCTTCTCAATTGCATCAACTTTAGCCTTATCCACCTCAATACCTCATTCGGAAATTTTATGACCCAAGACAATACCTTCTTTTACCATAAAGTGGCACTTCTCCCAATTCAAGACAAGGTTAGTTTGCTCACATCTCTGCAAAACTCAATCAAGGTTGCTTATGCAATCATCAAAATAAGTTCCATAAACAAAAAAATCATCCATGAAGACCTGAACAATCTTATCACAAAAATCAGAGAATATAGCAGTCATACATCTTTGAAAGGTAGCAGGTGCATATCATAATCCAAAAGTCATACGTATATAAGCATAGGTTCCAATAGGACAAGTAAAGGTGGTTTTCTCTTATCCAGGTTGTGGCACACGTATTGAGAGAAACCAGAATAACCTTCTAGACAGAAAAATTGTGTGTGTTTTGATAATCTTTCTAGCATTTTGTCTATGAAAGGTAAAGGATAATGATATTTTCTACTATCTTTGTTTATTTTTCTAAAATAAATTACCATTCTACAGCGAGTTACAATTCTTTGTGAAATAGTTCATTTTTACCATTAGGAACAACAATAATACTTCCTTTCTTAAGAAAATAATGGAAGGGACTTACCCATTTACTACCAGCTATGGGATAAATTATACCTACTTCCAGAAGCTTTAATATTTAGTTTCTTACCACTTCTTTCATTTTGGGATTCAGTCTTCGTTGGTCATCAACAACGGGTTTAGCATCTAGTTCCATATTAATCTTGTGCTGATACAGAGTGGGACTAATGCCCTTAAGATGGCCAAGAGTATACCCAATGGAAGCTCAGTGCTTCCTTAAAGTTTTTAACAATGTTTCTTCTTCATGCTCTGTAATGTTAGCACTGGTAATAATAGTATATATCTTCTTTTCATCAAGATAAGCATATTTGAAAGTGTCAGGTAATTGTTTTAATTCAAACACAAGATCACTCTTGGGTGGAGGGGACCTCCTAGAGTTTCAACACGCAAGTTGTGTTGAAGGATAGGCTTTTTCTCAAAGAACATATTATCTAGTTCATTTCTTTCACACATATGCATACTATTTTCATGGAATGTTAGAAAAAAAGAACGATCGAAATCTAAGAAATCATATGTTACGGGGCAGTGAGGGGATAACTTACTCGGGAAAGTCAGGCACGAGGAAGTTATCCTTATCTGGGTTTGCCAGAATGATGCCTTCGAGGTATGAACTCGCGACTTGCCGGTCCCCAGCGCTGCCGCCTCTGGTTCTAGGTCTTGGCACGCATATAGAAGGGGTCGAATATCACAATGTCCGGGGTCTTGTCTCTAATGATCCACATCTCCATACTGAGCGAAAATAGCCGAATGAAGGTGTAGTGCAGCGGATGAAGGTTAAACATAGCAAATATGTCAGCAAATCGCAGGACAATCATACCCCCGATGGCGCTATCAACAAAGCCCTTGCCCTCTGGCAGCTTGGCCATGAAAACCGGGTATGCCACATCATTCTCGGAGAGACGCCGCTTCTCCAAAGAAAGAACAATGTCATGCAGACTCCGGATAGCACCGGTTGCAGCATTGAGCAGATTAGTCAGTAGCATCGGCCTACCACCACATGCACCCTCCTCGAGATATCCTTAGGTGAATGTGGCCTGTCCTGAGCACGAATCGTACTCGGTGCCGGCTGGCTCGCACCCTTGTTAGTCTTTCTTTTCTGTCCCTTCTTCTGCTGCTGAAATGGGATCGAGTTATTCTCAGAGACCACCTTCTTGAGTGTGTTGGGGCTGATAATATTTCACACCTCGGCTATCTGAGGCTCGGTGAAGGCGACAGCTGGAGGCGTCTCCTGATAACTGAACTCCAGACGACGCCTGTTGCAATTGGGTTTCTCCGCGGTACCAGCTAGACCGCGGTCGTCTTTTGCAGGGTTGGGTTCTTGAGAAGGAGGCCCCAAGAATTCCTCACCATACCCATGTTTGGCAAAGTACTTATCAACTTTGGTAAATGTACCGTCGTCGTCGTCATTGTCGTCCGGATCCTGTGCCATATGCATGTGCGGATCCTGTGCCATATGCATGTCCGGCATGTCCGGTAGCATTGCGGCGGTCTTTCCATGGCTTGGCGCCGGCACGATTGGCGGTGTTGTCTGTGGGGTGGTGTCTCCCGCCCCAAATGAATCTGGCTCTTCGGCCAAAGCAGGGGCCAGCTTAAGCAGGTGCCGAGGGTCATCACATCATCTTCGTCGGCCCCAACGGGTCGGAATGGAGGTAACAAGTCGTCGCAGCCTGGCAGCACCTGAACCAGTTGAACCCTATACACGATGGGTGGCATCGGATTACCGTGGAACACGGGGTTGCCCGGTTGAACGATTCTGCCCTTGGCGACATCGATCAACTCGCCGCCCACGAAGTGCAGGAGAGTGGATGGAACGTCGGCGCCGACGCCCTGCGAAAACATGTAGGGCGTCAGGGGATGCCCAGTCAAAGGCAATGATATGAAGTCATGGGCCGAGAGAGGCTTAGTTACCGTGATGGCGTCGAGCTCGGCTAATGTCGAGGCACCGCCAATGGCTGGCGTGCAAGTGACGGAGGGGCCGCTTGCTGTCGAGGTGCCGGCCGGCGTATTCTTCGCACACCCGGGTGCATTAATAAGCTCCAATGCCCTTGCTGGCGCCGGAGACACCAATGGCGCCGGCGCCGGAGACACCAATGGCGCCGCCTGCGCGTTGTGCGAGTTGCTGGCCGTGAAGCTGGGAACCGGGGGCGGCCCCTGTTGGCCGCCCGTAATCCACGTCTACAGCCCCTCAATCAAGGTAGGCACAATGGCGGTGATCGCCCCTCCCAGTTGGTGTTGCACTTGCTCTTGGACCATCTCCAGAATCCGCACCACTTGTGCCCTGAGTTCTTGAACCTCGCGCGACTGGCTTTCCAAGTTGGTCGTTCTCTCCTTTCGCCCACCAGCGTTATAGTATGACAACCATTTCGTGGACAAGCCTTTGCCGGCCACACGACCAGTTGACGACGGCTTACTGAATTTATCCTTGTTTTTCATTACGTTCAACACCCTATTTAAAGTGGTGTCCCAAGGGGAGCTCTGAGATGACCCCGCGCTACTGCTTTCAGTGTCTTGTGGAAGGAATGTGAACCATTTAGAAATTTGGCTTCATTAATTAGAATGAAACCATATGGAGCTAATTACGCGGGGGTGTATTCCTTACCCAAACAAGCTCCAGCGCCCTGGTCTTCGCATCCGTGGTAAGCTCCTTTGTTACCGGGTCCACCTTGTACCGGGCCCTGACATAGTTCCTGGTCTGCTTGTCACCGTATTTCTCGAAGCGGGGTGGTAGGCCTTGCTCGGCACGCTCCGCGTCCTCCTTGTCCCATATAGGTTCCGCCACTCTATAACCGTCGGGACCGAGTTGGTGGACCCCTAAGTTCAGCTCCCGCATTTCTTTCCCCCACTGACTTGATTCCACGGTTGCGTTGCTCTCGCACTTGATCTTGAACTCCTTGTAGTCATCTTCGCCGATCGAAAGATTTTTCGCCTTGATCTTCTCATAACTATAACCTTTGTCAATCATTCTCTTCACCGCGCTTCTCCAAGTAGACAGGGCCGTGCTCATCTTCGTGAGGGCGGCATAGTTCACTTTATTCCTTGAGAGGCGTGTGTTTGTGACGTCACTGGGGAACTTGTATCGTTCGTGCAGCTTCATGAAGAGGAGGTTGCGCAAATTCCCTCGCTCCTTATGCCTTAGGTTCTCGGTGTTGATCGAGACGGTGCTCCGGAGAATGCACCCGAGCTGAACCGCGTACCCCTTGACTATTTCTTTGGGTGCCGTTGGATACCCGTCGGAGTTCACTTCAGTAAATTCCTCCTTGACGGTGCCGAGCACGTTCGGGCGCTGGTCCTTTCGTTGCCTCTTCAATTGGTTGCCATCTGTGCGTGCGCTGCCATCATCAGTGGTGGCATCCTCGGTGGCACCATCAGTGGTGTCATCCCCGACGCCACTAGGGATTGTGTAGTCGGGATCGGTGTCTTCCGCGGCGTCCTCATAGCAGTGAGGTTCTTCCTCCATCTCCTGGGACAGCTCCCAGAATGGCTTGCCCGAACCGCCGGCCTCATCGTTGTGGGCCATGTTTCGCTCTAAATATGAAAAACGTTTGGTCAAAAAGTTGGTTATTGTCAAGGAACAAGATCATGGTCTCATCATTTAGGGTTTGTCGACACCGAGGCATCCTAAAAGATAAGCTTTTATCATTTAGGGTTTGTCGACGCCGAGGCACCCTAAAAGCCTAAGCTTTCATCATTTAGGTTTTTATCGACACCGAGGCACCCTAAAAGCCAAGGTTTTATAGTTTAGGGTTTGTCGACGCTGAGGCACCCTAAATGCTAAGTTAAGTTTTCATCATTTAGGGTTTATCGATGCCGAGAAACCCTAGGTTGACTGATATATATGGGTATCTTCTAATAATATACCCTATCAAGAAAAGTGAAGGAGAATTCTAAGTTGGGCCTAATCACTTGGCTCTATTGCCACCTATGGTTTAATGCAACAAGAATAAAGGGGCAGTTGGTCCTACTTAATTAAGTACAAAGATACCCCGGCCCATGCATTAGTCGCAAGTACCCCATATGTCCTATTTTTAGCAAAGTCATGCTAAAATTCACGAAAAATTTCAGCATGACCTTTGCTGAAAATAGGACATATGGAGTACCCGAATTTGCCGGAACAGAAGTTAATCGACATTTCGGCAAACTCAAGGGCCTCTGGGGGTACCTGCAAAATCGTCACGACACGATGGTCGGAGACAAAACGCAGCAAACTAGCACCACAATGTGTCTCCACTTTCATATGGATGAAAAGGCCATAGACTATATGGTCCTATGCTTTCATATGGACAAAAATCAGCTCAACTTATGTGAGCTTCCATTCCAGATCTAATAGGTCACCCAAAAAAAATTCATCAATAGTTTAGCTAGTCTGTACCCTCAAGAATGAACATATAGCCATTTTTCTACAAATTTGACCTTTTTATTTGTTCGTGTCTTAACGACGTTTTCAAAACTTGGGTTGTCACTGGTCAGTGACATAAAAAGTGAATTTGAATGTGATTTTCTCAAAGCTAGTTATCAACAGTATATCGTTCTCGTAAAGGTAGTGTTAAAGCTTGGAAATCTGCAAGAAACCTTGGCAGGCTAGTGAAATACAACATGTTAAATATGCACCTTTTGAAAACATTTTTATTTGTTACTTGTATATTAGCTGCTGATACAGGTAAAAAACTACATCAAAGTACTAGCTGATGTTGGTCTCACACCAACATTACTACGAAAAAAAACCAGCTTGAGAGGACATGAAAAATCATTTCAAGAGTTATTGGTTGGTCTGAGAATGCAACCTTCCCAGATTTGAATCAGTCTAGAAGATGAAAGAATCACCATCTTAAAAGTTAGCAAAACATCAACATCTTCTTGACCATACATATCACAAATACAGATGTTGATTGTGTAGTGGAAGAAAGCAATACTGTATATGGTCAGTCAAATAGAGTTCAACAAGTCATCAGTATCCTTCCCTTTTCTCTTAATAACATGACTACAAGTTCATACATTTGTACTCTTCAGTTAGGCAACAGCAAGAGCAGGCAGACTAACAAGTTAAAACAGATAGCTTAATTTGTCAAACAACATAGATTTGCAGGAGTCGCCGTGACATGCACATGAGCAGATATATGCAAAAAAAGTTTCAGTTTTCTTGTCAGACCACACCACGGCTAATGTGGTCGCGTGGTAAGCAAATTGGATGGCACCTAGGGCAGAGCATGAAGAGAGGGAGAGAGAGCAGAGAGAAACCTCCATGGAGTCAGCAGGCACTAGGGTTAGAGCAGCGACGGCCCGGGAAGAAGCAAACAGAGCAGTGGTCTACCTTCCATGACGTCAGCAGGCACTAGGGTCAACATACAGTGGAAGCAACAACTATTGTGCACCACACCCCCATAGTCTCTCTCTTCATTTTTCAGTTTCTAAAATATACTTGGAAGTGTAAACAAAATGATTGTGAAATCTGAGGCACAGTTGAAGGAAAGTAGCAGATTCGCATTATCACTTAAATTTGCATACAATACACATACAGAGTCCAACTTCTAGTGTTGATATTGATCTTATAACATACTATTCTGTTACAAAGATGCAAACAACACTCGCGATTTCACAACTTGCCATCGGCACAATTGCAGAGTGAGTTGAGTTCCTGATCAACGACAAGCATAACGAGCTTGCAGGTAAGTAAATGTACGTGCTACTGCCTACATAGGGTAAAATTTCCAAACACAGGTGGGAAACGTAATTTATTCAGTCTGAAACTTGAGGTGCTGGACAAGATTGTGATTCATTTGTTCAAGAAAGACAGGTTGGGACCTCTAGAATAATTAGCAGATTCAGTCCAAAAGGAGGAACGAGGCGAACAGAGGGTAAAGTGTATTTTTCCCTGCTTGAAAAGGGGTGGGGGAAAGGAGCTTACGCACGCACCTACCTAGAACCAGAGGCGGCGGCGCAAGCTGGATTGCAAGGGAAAGAACCGATCCCCCATGCCTTCGGCGAGGCCACTGGGCTGGGCTAGGCGGCGGCCCTTTGGATCGAGCCGGGCGGTGCCGGAACCCGGGCCGAATCCCACGAACCAAGAAAGAAAGCAAGCAGGTCAGGCGGCGGTCGGCGAGCGGGTGTGGTGGGGAAGTAGTGTCAGGAGCCAAGGACTACCAACGATGAGCAACTCTGTTTTCAAGTGTGAAGATTGGCGCGAAGCAACGGGAGACGTCCATCCAGGATCCGACGCATGACAGGCCTCCGTACCGATTCGCTTTAAGTCAAGCCTCGACAGCCGTTGATCTCAGATCGTGCGGTGATAGTAACCTCGAGCATCACTGTCGCGCTTCCGGCAAGATCGCCCTCCTCTCCTTTCTTCTTTCTGCTTTACTTTCTTCTCCTTTCTGTAGGCTATGTAAATCCATGATTGAGCTCGTGTAGGGTATCTTTATATTTCTAGGGTTTCCCCCTTGTGCGCCGCCAGTGTTCCTGGCTGGTTATGTAATATAACTCGGCCTCCGGCCTTAAATCAGTGAGTAAAGTGGCTAGTTCGAGCGGAATTCCCCTGTTCTTCCTTCCGTCAGTAAGCAGAGCCTGACAATGGTATTTAGAGCAAGTTCATCCTCGGCATAGGCTAGATCTGGTAGAGATGATGCGGGGGGTTGGCCGGTGAAAACCCTCCCTCCCTCCCGATCTAGACGGCGGCAACACCATGGTGGCGGCGATCATTCGGTACAGGTTTGGGTCAGGCTAAGTGGTTGCAAAAGCTCTTGGCTTGCACAGTAAAATCCCACCACCATCCCAGATCCGGTGTACTCTGGTGGCGACGGCGGCGGTGCTGGCGACGGTAGAATTAACATCACCAAGCCCGGGCTGCAGCAGTGGCTGTAGTTAAATCCCTCTCGGGTCTGTTCATCATCACAGAGGTAACTGCACTTACCTGCCAAAACCCTCTCTAGCTGTGTCATGGCCAAGATGGTGGGCCCTACAGACTCAGCTTCCACAGATCAGCTTGAATTCTCCTCTCTCCAACTTGATGTTAAACTGCTTCAGAGAAATAGAGAGCAAGATAAACAGGAATTTGAGGAATTCAGAGATCTGGTGCATGAAAATTTTCAATCTTTGCACAAAACCTTGGGTGATTTACAGGGTTCTTTGGCAACTTTCATGTCGGGTTTTCCAAAACCTAAAGAAGTGCAACACAACCCCCCAGAAGTTCCCCAAGCTAGCACAATTGCTCATTCACCACTGGGCACTGTGAACAAGTCCTTGGATGCAAATACCTCCCCTGCCACTGTGGGATCTGCCACATTAGTGGACAAAGCTTTAGGAAAAGAACTGAACTTGGATGGTACACTTAAAATGTCTTACAGACATCCTCACTTTGTGGATAACAAGCAACCACAGGTGGAGATCAAAAACCAAGCTGCTACCCAACAAGTGGGGCTGGGCCAGAAGGTGATCAATGTGGAACAAGACCAAGGTGATGCCCAAAATGCTCACTTGGACAGGAGATTTGGCATGGGCAACAGAGAGTGGCTTCAGGATACCAAAAGAGTGCACACTCTGGTGAAGCCTGCTAAGTACAATATCCCAGAGTTTGATGGTCCTAATACTGACTCTTGGATCCAAATTATTGAGATGTACTTTGAAGCAGCAAGAACCCCCCTGGAACAGAAAACTGAAATTGCTGTCACCTATCTAACAGGGCCTGCTATTGAATGGTGGAGAGGAACTGGAATCACAACAAACACCCTGCCCTGGTATAGGTTTTGTAGACTGCTGGGTGATAGATTTTCTGAATCATCAGTGTGTGACAATGTCAGAACATTCCATGCCTTGAATCAAAATGGAACTGTCAATGATTATGTACTGAAATTTGAACAGTCAATGAACTTGATCAGAAGGAATAATCCTGCATTACCTCCTGATTATTTCAAGGCAAGTTTCATTGCTGGCCTTGCTGACAACATCCAACATCATGTGCAATGCCATGAACCTCCTGACCTACAGAAAGCTATCTGGTTAGCCAGAAGAATGGAGCAAGCACAACCTGTTAAAAGGCCTCCTCCAACCTTTCTGAGCCAAACAATGAAAAGACATATTCAATTTGACCTTGGTAAGGTACCTACCAATTCCAATGTTGCTGTGATTCAAGAAGCAAAACTGAAAGGCATCTACTACAAGTGCAAGGACACATGGTTTCCTCGTCACAAGAAGGTTTGTAAACTGCAAACCAAGTACAAATCCAAGCTCTACAGGAGTGTTACGCTGATGATGCAGAACTGGTATACTACACTGCTGAGAGTGATGAAGCAGAAACACCTCCCCGTGTGGATCAGGATGATCTCCCTCTTCACATTTCCATGCATGCTCTGATGGGAATTACAACTACTAGGAAACTCAGCTTTACAGTAACAGTTATGATTGGCAATATCCCAGCTACAGCACTTATTGACAGTGGCAGTACTGCAACCTTCCTCACTCCAACCTTAGCTAAGAAAGCTAAATGTCCTCTCACTCCCACTAAGAAGAAACAAGTAATTGTGGAGATACCCCGTGGTCAGAGTTTATTGCATTAAACTGCCCCTTTTCCTTATAGGGCACAGGCTTTTCCACTGACTTCAGAGTTTTACAGTTGCAAGGTTATGATGTTATACTGGGTGCTGACTGGATGGCCTCTTACAGCCCTATTGAGCTGGACTTTGATGAAATGCATGTGAAGGTAACCTTACCTGGTGGAGAAAAGAAAATATTCCAAGATGAGAGTTTACCTACTGTTCCTGTTCAAGAACTTTCTCTCAAAGAAGCAATAACTGAGCAGCTTGTCTATGGTGCTGTCTTAATACTAAACAGGATCATTGTGCAAGACCCTAGGGATCAAATTGTGCCTGAGCCAGTACAGAAAATCCTGGAGGATTACTCTCCTGTTTTTAGCACCCCTACTTCCTTACCTTCAAAGAGAGCTATAGACCATGTGATTACATTCACACCACAAGCTAAAGTGATTAATCAGAGGCCTTATAGACTCCCACATCACCAAAAAGATGCAATGGAAAATATAGTGCAAGACATGATCAAGTTTAAGGTAATAAGAGACATCAATAACCCTTATTCCTCACCAGCTCTCTTAGTAAAGAAGAAGGACATGACATGGAGATTGGTTAATGACTTCAGAAAAGTTAATGAGCAAACAGTAAAGAACAAATATCCAATCCCAGTTATTGAAGATCTCCTGGACGAATTAAAGGGGGCAACAGTGTTATCTAAGTTAGACCTGAGAAGTGGCTATCACCAGATAAGAATGAAGGAGGAAGACATTGAAAAGACTGCTTTCAGTACACACTGTGGGCACTATGAATACTTGGTGATGCCCTTTGGCTTAACAAATGCTCCTGCAACATTCCAACTCCTCATGAACACCATCCTAGCTCCTTATTTAAGAAAGTTTGTCCTGGTCTTCTTTGATGATATACTCATCTACAGCAAAAATATGAAGGAACATTTGCAGCACTTACAACTGGTCTTGGAAGCTTTAAAGTCTAATCAACTGTTTGCAAAATTGAGCAAGTTCTCCTTTGCTCAACCAAAGGTGGAGTATCTTGGACATGTCATTAGAGGTGATGGAGTTGCTACTGACCCTACTAAAATTGCAGCAATCAGACAGTGGCCAGCACTTGAAAATGTCACTCAATTGAGAAGCTTTTTGGGACTAACTGGGTACTACAGAAGATTTATACAACATTATGGGTTTATCTGCAAGCCTCTGTTTCACTCCCTAAAGAAGGCCAATTTCATCTGGGGGTCTGAGCAAATGAATGCTTTTAAAACATTAAAACACAAGATGACCCAAGCTCCAGTGTTAGCCTTACCAGATTTTTCTCAGCCTTTCATACTGGAAACAGATGCGTGTGCTTATGGGATTGGTGCTGTCCTTATCCAGGAAGGTAGACCCCTTTCCTACGTCAGCAAGACCATTGGACCAAAGGCTGCTGCTATGTCCACTTATGACAAGGAGGCACTAGCAATAATTGAAGCTCTTAAACATTGGAAACATTATTTTGCTGCTTCTGCCCTGGTGATAAGAACTGATCAGCAGAGCTTGAGATATATACAAGAGCAAAAGTTAACAGAAGGAATCCAGCACAAACTATTGATCAAGTTGTTAGGGTACACATTCAGAATTGAGTACAAGCAAGGAAAGAACAACAAAGTTGTTGATGCCTTATCTAGATTTAAATACAGATTGCAAGCACTTATTGCAAGTCAAGCTCAACCAGTCTGGTTAACTGAAGTGGTTCACAGTTATGTCAATGATCAAAGATGCAAGGATCTTCTGTCACAACTGGCAATATCTGACAATGTTGTCCCTAACTATTCCCTCAAGCAAGGATTGTTGAGATACAAAAACAGAATTGTCATTGGATTACACACTGACCTGAGAACTAAACTGGTATCTGCCTTACACAACTTTGAACTGGGTGGCCACTCTGGACACAGAGCTACATACCAGAAAATGAAGCTTCTTTTCCACTGGCCTGGCATGAAAGAGTTTATTGTGGACTTCATCAAACAGTGCCCTACCTGCCAGATTAATAAACCAGAACATTGCAAATATCCTGGTCTGTTGCAGCCTCTCCCAGTCCCTGACTTTGCTTGGTGCCACATCAGCATGGATTTTGTGGAAGGCCTCCCCATTTCACAAGCAAAGGACATGATCCTGGTAGTGGTGGACAGGTTCACTAAATACAGCCATTTCATTGCCCTGAAACACCGCATTACTGTCAGTACTGTTGCAAAAGCATTCACTGAACATATCTTCAAACTACATGGACTCCCTTCAGTTATTGTTACTGACAGAGACATGATATTCACAAGTCACCTATGGCAGGAATAGTTCAAGAAGCTAGGCATTAAACTCCACATGAGCACATCCCATCATCCTCAGTCTGACGGGCAGACAAAAAGAGTCAATCAATGCTTGGAGAACTACTTGAGATGTATGGCCTTCTTACAACCACAAAAATGGCTCCAGTGGCTCCCTCTAGCTGAGTGGTGGTACAACACTAGTTATCACTCCTCACTACAGCTCACTCCTTTCCAAGCCCTGTATAACAGACCACCAAATATGTTGTCTGAAGCTGCTCTATACCCTGCTGATCTAGCCCAGGAATTTTCCTCCAATCTCAATGCAGAACAGATTGCAGCCCAGATCAAAGGTAACCTGCTCAAGCCTCAAGAAAGGATGAAGATGTATGCTGACAGAAAAAGGTCAGAAAGGACCCTGGAAGTTGGACACATGGTATATTTGAAATTGCAACCCTACAGGCATACTACATTTAGCTTGCACAGATGCCTCAAGCTGCACTCTAAGTACTATGGGCCCTTCAGAATCATCCAAAAAGTTGGACCTATAGCTTACAAGTTATTGTTACCTGAACACTGCAAACTACACCCTACTTTCCATGTCAGTCAACTCAAAAAGCACCTTGGACCTCAAGCAATCCCAAACCCCAATCTGCCACTCCTACACACTGATGGTACAATCCTGCTGGAACCTGAGAAACTACTGGAGAGAAAACTAATTCCACGAGTGCAAGGGGATATTCAGATACGAGTGGTAAGGTGGCTCATCAAATGGACTAATTTGGAGGAGAAAGATGCTACTTGGGAGGATGCCTCCTTCATACAAAAAGTCTTTCCAGCATTCCATCCCTGAGGACAGGACTGGTGTTTCTCGGGGGGAATTGTGAGGACCCAAGGACTACCAGCGATGAGCAACTCTGTTTTCAAACGTGAAGATTGGCGCGAAGCAACAGGAGACGTCCATCCAGGATCCTACGCATGACAGGCCTTTGTACCGATTCTCTTTAAGTGGAGCCTCGGCAGCCGTTGATCTCAGATCGTGCGGTGATAGTAACCTCGAGCATCACTGTCGCGCTTTCGGCACGATCGCCCTCCTCTCCTTTCTTCTTTCTTCTTTACTTTCTTCTCCTTTCTGTAGGCTATATAAAGACATGATCGAGCTCGTGTAGGGTATCTTTATCTTTCTAGGGTTTCCCCCTTGTGCGCCGCCAGCGTTCCTGGCTGGTTATGTAATATAACTCGGCCTCCGGCCTTAAATCAGTGAGTAAAGTGTCTAGTTCAAGCGGAATTCCCCTGTTCTTCCTTCCGTCAGTAAGCAGAGCCTGACAAGTAGGCGGTGCGGCACGAGGTTGTGGCCGGCGCCGGGCGTGCTGGCGCGTATATGAAGGGAGGGGGAGGTGGGTGGAGGGGGCGGAAGTGGTGGGGCGCGGCAACGGCGTGCAACGGCAAGAGGGAGAGGGGGAGCAGTCCAACCAACCGCGCAAACGAAAAAAGAACCCAACCCGAGCTGGGGAAAGCAGAGGGAGCTAGGGAAGGGTTAGAAATGGCGCACCCCCGAGCGGTGCGCCATTAGTATTTTTTTTGATAGCAATGGCACATCCCCAGGCGGTGCGCCATTAGTAATCTTTTTTTGTATAGCAATGACGCATCCCAGAGAGGTGCGCCATTAGTAATTTTTTTTTGGATAGCAATGGCGCACCCCAGAGAGGTGCGCCATTAGTAAATTTTTTTTGATAGCAATGGCGCTCGTGGGGAGGGAGGGGGTGGGTGATGCACTCGGCCGATTCCGTTCGGGGGAACCAAGCGAGGAGACAGGGGATAGTGCAGGGGGTCGTTGGCGGCGGTGGAGCGGGTGAAAAAATGATCGATCTCCTCCTGACTTAAAGTGAAGCACGCAGGAGGGAAGTCATTTCCGGTCTTATTGGCCTTTTTGCCTTTGCGACGACTTTCCGTCTCCTGCTTCGCCTCATCATCATCATCATCATCATCATTATTAGCGTGAAGCTCCTCCCTGATGCCCATTGATTTCAAGTATGCCCTTGCTTTCGGCCCATCTTTGGTCCTCTCTGGCATGTTCAGCAGGGTACCAAGCAGACTCTCGCACACGTTCTTCGTGATATGCATGACATCAAGGCTATGAGGCACATGAAGGATCTTACAGTACGGCAAGTCCCAGAAAACAGACCTCGTTTTCCACACCATCAGCAGCGGCTCTGGGGCCTTTCGCTTCTTTCCCGGCTCTGGCACCTTTCCCGGTGGTGGGCACTCTTTCCAATTTTTCAACAGCTCGTCTATTTCCTCGCCGCTCCTCATACGGGGGCGTCTTCGGGGTTCGGTTTCACCATCGAACAGATCCTTGCGTTTTCTCCATGAGTCATCGTCGCGAAGCCACCTTCGATGTCCCATGAACACGGTTTTCGAAGACCCCGGGAATTCTATCTAGCTGGCGATATGTTGTGTCATCCATGCACCTGACGCATCCAGAAAATCCGTGGACCACCTGCCCCACGACATATCCGTAACCGAGATGGTCGTGCATCGTCGTGAGCAGTGCGGCTCTCATAGGGAAATATTCTTTCTCTGCGGCGTCCCACGTATTGGCTGCCGTTTTCCGCAGCGTGTCTAGCTCCTCTTTCGGCAGCCCCAGATACAGATTGATGTCGTTCCCTGGTTGTTTTGGCCCTTCAATTAGCATACTCATGTGAATGTACTTCCTCTTCATGCACAACCAGGGGGGAAGGTTGTACATCCGCACAAACACAGGCCAGGTGCTATGTGTGCTTCTCTGGCTGCCAAACGGAATGACTCCATCGGTGCTCGCGCCCAGCACGCTGTTCCTCGGATCGTCCTCAAATTCTGGGTATTCGAAGTTCAGCGCTTGCCACTGGCTTGCATCCTTAGGGTGACTCAGCATCTTGTCTTTTTATATATCTCCGGATCATTTCCGTCATCTTCTCGCTTTTTCTCCTCCCTATCCGCGTGCCAACGCAGGAGCTTTGCTACCTTAGGGTCCATGAAATAACGCTACACACGAGGAGTGATCGGAAAGTACCACACCACTTTTCGAGGAGATTTCTTCCTCTTCTTGTATCGACTGACGCCGCACACCGGACATATGATAGACTCCGCGTGCTCGTCCCGATAAATGATGCAATTGTTCATGCACACATGGTATTTCACGTGCGGTAAATCCAGAGGACACACAATTTTCTTCGCCTCCTCGAAACTGGTTGGGCACTTGTTCCCCTTGGGAAGACGTTCGTGCCCGAATGACATGTTCTCGTCGAAGCATACGTAGGTCATTTTGTGTTTTACCTGCATCTCCACAGCCATGAGCGTTACTTTCAGGCAGGTATCCTCGGGCATGCATCCTTCATACAATGGAGTAACCGCGTCTATCTCCAGTTAATCCAGCTTGGCTTTCTCTCGGGCGGCAGCTCTTGCGTTATCCGTCTGCTTGAGAACCAGCTCTTGAATATGAGGGTCCTGCACCCAGGCCATCGTTGGTCCATCGTCGTCTGCTCCGGCATCTTCATCTTCATGATCATGCCCTTCGTCTGCTCCGGCATCTTCCTCATCATCATGTCCGGCATCTTCCACATGATGATTGTGTCCTGGAGATTCTTCGTCTTCTCGCCCGCCCTCGCCGCGGTTGTCTTGCTCATGCCCTTCCTCATTTCTTGCCCGGCCCCCATGGACAACTTCATAATCATCTTCATCACCTTGCCACCAATAGCCATCCATGAGACCACGCAAGAGCAGGTGGTCCCGCACCTTTACGGAATCCGGGTCCATAAGGCTCTTCTGCTTGCATCTTCGACACAAACATCTTATCTCCGTCTCGTTCTTTTGAAGCATCTCGGACTTCGCGAAGCTCAAAAACCTATTCACGATGCCTTCGGTCATCGTGCGGACCATGGTCGCCTGCGGGGTAGAGCAAAACGATATTTTAGAACCAAACAAAAATTTGGCATGACTTTGCCTAAAAATAGGACAAAAAACAATGCATAGTACCAAATTCTCGCCGAAACGGAAATGAATCAACATTCCGGCAAAATATTGGCAACTATCACATTTCAAATACCGGTACCTGCAAACACAAACATATATGCAACACCACAAACATACGTAGATCTAGCTAGGCCATAAAAAGTGCATGTGCACGTTGTTGGAGGGAGAAAAAAGTAGATCTACAATATAAAAGCTTTCCCCTTACTTACCTACCAGAAAAAGGTAATTTAACCACTTAATTTGGGTGAATCTATGATGCAAATGAGGTGAGGAGGAGGAGGCACCCGAGACAAGCTTGGAGGAGGAGGTGGAGAGAATGAAAGTGGGGAAAGTGAGTGTGGTAGGTGGTTGTCCAAAATATCTAGCTAGTCCGAGGTTACTAATGGCGCACCACCTACAAATGCGCCATTAGTAACCCTGGTTACTAATGGCGCACCAGCTGGTGGTGCGCCATTAGTAGTTTTGCAAAACAAATTGTAGTAGTGGCGCACTCTGCCCCAGTGCGCCATTAGTACTTTTGGAAAAAAAGGTTGTTAGTAGTGGCGCATCGTGTGTGTGGTGCGCCATTAGTGTCCATCACACTAATGGCGCACCTGCACATGGTGCACCACTGCTTTATAGGAGTGGCGCACCACTTGTCTGGTGCGCCATTAGTGTCTATATTATCTATAGCCCTTTTCCTAGTAGTGGTAGCTATGTGATGTCTTCTCTCCAATCTCGTGCTTCAATGGTTAGTCCTTGTGAGCTGCCCTACATGATCAAGGCATCTATGTAATTCTCTTGCTATTTCTATGCACGGTTTGTTGGGATCCGATGGATTATGAGATTATGTTTAGATTTTTATGAGTTATATATTTGATTGTCCTTTTATATTATGTTCCTTAGTGATTCATGCATGTTCTCCGTTGCTATTTATTGCTTTGGCCGAGTAGTAGATTGTAACTCCAAGCGGGAGCGTTATGCATGATTGTGGGTTTATACCCCTCGATGTCTAGCTTGAGTGACAAAAACATGAGACTAGGGGATGTGTTGTTTCCACCAGGGAGAAAACAACGGTGCTTGTGACCACGGTTGCAAGGATTGTTTACCTTACGCATAGTTCGTTAATATAGTTGTTCGTTGCTTAGAGTTTACACTTTGGGTGGGGCTCGCATATTAATACCGGCGAGATGTTCTGGATAGATATCTCAAGGTGGATGATTAGTAAGTAGATGCTTATGAATAAATGGCCTACTTGTCTTGGCGTACTGCCCATTACTATTGAACCTCCAACTATCAAGTAGCATAATTAGCATTGCGGTGCGTTCATAATTCTGTCATTTGCCCAACTATGATTTGTTTACCCAAGCAAAGTTGTTTATCGTATTTTGGGAGAGACACATCACTAGTGAACATCATGTGACTCCGCTCCATATCACCATCATTGTTTACACCTCCATCATTTACCGTTTTCATTTACTTTTCCTTTGTAATCACTATTACTTTTCCCGCTTGTGATTTGATCCTTTGCAAACTACAAGGCCGGAGAGATTGAAAACCTCTCCGTACTCGTTGGGAGCAAATTTATTTGTTGTGTGTGCAGGTCCACGTATTCTGTTAGCGCCAGGGTCGAAGACACCTACTTGTTGATCCTAGGAGTCCTCCTGGTTCGATAAACCTTACAGTTCCCGGGTGAGGGAAAACTTGCTGCTGGTTACATATCAACCTTCCACTTGGGGTAACCAACGACGTGCGAGAAGTATATACATCATCTCGTCATCAAGCAAAGTTTTCTGGCGCCGTCTCCGGGTACTCTAGTCTTCAAGATAGGGGAGTTGCACACTATCTTTTACGTGTGCCTTTTAGTCTTGTTAGTTTGCTTTTTAGTTTTTGCTTTAGTCTTATACCAAAAACTACAAAAAAATTAGTTGCTTTGTTCTTGCTTGTTGTTGCTGCTATGGGTTCCACTGAGAACACCAAGTTGTGTGACTTCACTAGTCACAACAACAATGACTTTATCTGCACTCCTATTGCTACTCGCGTCACTAGACCCACGTCCTATGAGATTAAACCTTCTTTACTGAACCTAGTTATGAAAGATCAATTCTCCGGTGCTGGAGATGTTGCTGCTTTGCACTTGAACAATTTTGTTGAGCTCTGTGATATGCAAAAATATAAAGAAGTCGATGGTCATATTGTTAAACTTAAGCTTTTTTCCTTTCTCTTTGAGAGGAGTAGCCAAAGTGTGGCTTCAATCTTTGCCTAGGAATAGCATAGATTCTTGGGATAAGTGCAAAGATGCTTTTATTCGGAAGTATTACCCGCATGCTAAGATTATCCAGTTGAGGAGTAACATTATGAATTTTAGACAATTGGATACTGAACATGTTGCTCAAGCTTGGCAACGTATGAATTCTCTTGTTCAGAATTGACCTACACATGATTTGACTACTTGGATGGTTATCCAAACTTTCTATAAAGGATTGAACTTTACCTCGCGTAATCTATTAGACTCGGTCGCCGGAGGAACCTTTATGTCAACTACACTTGGTTCTGCCACAAAGCTATTGGATGAGATGATGTCGAATTATTCTCAATGGCACACCGAGAGAGCTCCAACAGGTAGGAAGGTAAACTATGTTCAGGAGATCTCCTCCCTTGATGATAAGGTTGACATGATCATGACTCTACTTACTAAGCAAGCTCCTATCAATCCTCATGATGTTCCTTTAAGTTCTTTGGTCGCTCAAGAAAGAGAGCAAGTTGATGTTAATTTTATCTCTAGGAACAAATTTAATAACAATGCTTATAGGAGTAATTTTGGTAGCAATCCTAGACCGTTCTTATCCAACAATTATAGGAACAACAAAAATTATCCTAGCACCAAAAACTCCACTTCTGAATTGGAGATCATGCTTAAAGATTTTATCACTTCTCAAAAAGCCTTCAACAAGAATGTAGAAGAGAAACTAGGAAAATTAGATAGTCTCTCTTTGAAGGTGGATAACATAGCTCATTATGTAGAGATGCTTAAAATTAGAACCCCCCCTTGAGGAAAGGAACACCACACCCATGAATGCTATCCAAGTCCAAACTAATGAGAACATAAGAATGATAGCCAAACTTAACGAGAGATGGGCTAGAGAAAAAGAAGAGGAAGAGAGAATTAAGAGCCTTCCTACACACACTACCTTGCTACTATACAAGTTGTTGAGGACATAAAAACTTTTAGCACCCATCACACTCCTAGTCTCAATGGACCTATTAATGGTGATGCTAATACCTCAACTATAGGACAAGAAAGTCCTTCGAATTTAGATACTAACAAAAGAATGAGCTTAGATGACATTACTACCACTTCAATTAATGGTAGTAACCTTAATTTTGACAATTGTAGTCTCTCTCAAGTTATAACCTTTTTGCAAAGAATGGCTAAAGAACCCCCACACTAGTACACTCAATATTGCCTCCACCGAGCATATTACCTGTAACACCCTGGTTTTCGCTCCCTGTTTTCTTTTCCTTTGCTGATTTGACTCCCGTTTTTTTTTCTCGATGTTATCGGATTTCTTTCACCCTGGGTATGTGAAGATGGTCATCTAGCCTTGCCTTCCCTATCCAACCAGAGATTCTCCCTAGTCTAGCCTTTCTACCCAAGATATCTTCTCGGGGTTTTGCCGGAGCAGACCCTACCTTCCGAATTGCCGGAAGGGAAACCCTGATCTCTCCTGTTTCAAAGGAGCCCCAATTTATTTTGCCCTATCTTTGAGCCGTGGATATGCAAAAATATTGCCAAGTCATTTGCAATATTTTTGATTTATAATTAATTCCTTTTTCTGCTAGTTGAAGGAATTAAATCCAGGAAAATAGCTCTCCATCTCCAGTGCTCATGAAAACTTGTAGAGATATTCTTGGTGATCATATTGAGCTCCCATAAAATATTGGCCATCGTAGAATAAAGGAAAATTGCATTTTCCTATTTAATGCCAGTATTGCATTTTGGGCACTTTCTAAAGGAACTACTATTTTGGTAGCCAGGAAAAATCCCAAATAATTTGTGGAGTTTCTCCTATCCATATCTTGCCAGTTTCCATAAAGATCCCAAGTTCCATAGTTCATATTTTGAGCACAACATCAAATTGAAAATTTTGTCCAGTTGTGAAATTTGCAAAGGAAGTGCTCTATTCCTTGATCTCCTTGAGCTGAATCTTTTCATGGTGGTTTATATGGTTACATCACTTGTGAATACCAAAAATCAGCTCAATCCCTTTCTTCTATGTTGTACAAGAAATTCCCCTAAGTTTCTGCCTATTTGGAAGCTTTGTGAAGGAAGTACCATGTAGGCATTCCAAATGAGCTGAATATTCTCCAACATATCCATATATTCAAATCATCATCTTCCCCGAAGTTTGAGCCAAATCTATTTAGCCATTTGAGCCGAGCTTCAAATTATAGTTTATGGACCAGTTGGTGGTTTGTGAAGGAAGTGCTAGCTAGGATGGGTTGTTTGTCCTGGAAATTTACCAAGGCACTCATCTTAGTGAATCATTTCCACACACCAAAAATCAGGAGGTTCCCTTTAGCCAATATTCCATAAAATATTTCAAACACCTTGCTGCCAGAATCTCTTTCAGCAAGTTTATCCTTCACCATAGCCACCTGGTAGGTTCCAACCCCCATTCCTATCTCGTGGAGCAGTGAAGGTAATGTTCGACATGAATGGACATGCACGAGGTGTCAAATCTGGTGGTGCACGTGGTGACCACCGGCAGAGCACGCCAAATGCAAGCTCTGTTCGTTTGGGCCCTCGGCCTCATCCGTTTCCTCCTCCTCTCGCGCCCCCTCCATGTCTAGTAGACAGTCCGTGCTCGTGCGGTCATTTCCCCCTCCCCCTCTGTTCCTCGCCATGGACGTGTCTGCCAAGAACTGGAGCAATGCCAATCTCCCTGGAGCTTCGGTCATCGGAGAGAGATGTCTAGGGCCTTCTCCTGAGCCTTCTTAAGGAGCTTCCCGAGTCCCTCTCCTTACCAGTAACCTCCTCGCCCCCTCCCCAAGCCCTCGGAGCTCCCCATTGCAGCAATGGTCGAAGCATCCGCCATTGCCAGTGCCGCCGCTCTCGGTCCCCGCGGTCGAGCCCCGCCCCTGAGCCCTCCCGCTCCTTCCTTTCTTCTTGGGCAACGTCCCCTCGAGCCTGTGGAGTAGCCGCCGCCATCAGGCTCCTCGGGGAGGCTCTACCGGGACGGCTCCATGGGCGCCCGACGGCCACCTCGTCCCCTCCAATCGTGGCGTCGCTGTGGTCCGCCTTCGGCGACCCTGTGGCCACCCCTGGCCGCGGTGAGGCATGGGAAAGCTCCCCCGCTCGCCGGCCGACCTTTAGGAGCGGTGAGGCCATGGCAGCCGCAGCAGCCAATGTCCCTTGTCCTGCGGCGAGAGGAAGAAGAAGGTAGGAGGAGAGGACAGAGAGGAGAGAGAGGAGAGAGATGTAGGGACCCGACAGGTGGGCCCCGACCCCACCTATCGGTGAGAGATCAACCGCTAGCTGGATTAGTGGAGGCGCCAGGCAGCTGGTGCGTTTTCCCCTCAGGGAAACGTATTTCTCAGAAGGTGCCACCGACTGAGCTCTCACGGACCCGAGGGCAATTATTTTAATTGCAGATTGGTCCTTTTCCTTCAAATGCTTGTATCTTTTTTCCCGGGACTTCGATTGAGGTGATTCCAAAGCCCTCAACTTCATCTCGTCGAGACCGTCATGATGGTATCATTTTCACAAGGTGGTGACACTGTGACAATGACCCTTTTGCCCTTGTATCCAATGAGCCTCATTCGAGAGAGAGCAGTATCCGGCAATCCTTTCTACGGACTTTACGCACCTCTTCCGGGAGTATTCTCCGACCCCAGGCAAGCCGACCATCTGATATATGCCCTAAAGCATTGCTCTGTGCTGTTCGTGCATGATTAAATTAATATGCCTGTGATTGCATGCGTAGTAGTAGGCTATTTGTGGCTCTGACGAACCCTTGCTCGCATTTCCTTCAATGACGGCACCATGCCTGACTCTGAGCTGCTTTCGGCCGTCCAGGGTGGATGCCAACTTTATATTTCTCTTATCAGCCGCCAACCCATGTTCTGAGCTGCTTTTCGACCGTCACGGGCAGCAGTTGAATTTATTTCCGTGGCAGTGACCCTATGCTCTGAGCTGGTCTTCGGCCGTCTTAGGGAACTGCTACATTCTTCTTATTAACACCATCTCATGCTATGTGCCTGTTTCCAACCGTCTTGAGCCGGGGTTGAGTTATTCCGGTAATGTCCCAGATATGTGTGTAACAACCGTTCTAGTGACTACCGATTTAGTTGCCGAGTTTATGCGAGGGTTCCGAGGATCTCAGTTATAGATAAAACCTGTGAAGTAATAGGTTGCTATTCACATCCTATGGTATTAATGGTTCATGATATAGAAATAGTTCGTAGTATTCTTAACATTGCTATTGCATTCATCGCTATTATCATGATGAATTATTGTTGCTAAGTAGCCAAGCTTGATAAACATATGGATAAATTAAACCTAATGAGTTGATCTCGAGTCACCTGTCCGGGCTTTATCGTACAACCACCTCTTGCCGATATGGGACGATCGTGACTTGAGATTTTCATGTGATCGCTCTCACCGGTACCTCCAAAGAGGGAGGGTTATGCACGCGCGCTAACCCTGATCAGGTAGGCGGTGATAACCCTGTGAGCCCAGTTAAGTTGAGTTGGGCCCGTCCCCGTTTGGGACAGTTTTATCTGGCCACGATGGTGGCAGGTGTCATGAGGACACGTGTCATGAGGACACAGGGCCACCCAGGGCAAGACTTGAGAGGAGAGTCGTTGCTGGTGGTACGATGAGAGGGTCACGGTTCAGGCAAGTTTCGTTGGAGTAATACTGGTCCACCCGAATAGGATCACGAGGCCAGTGCTCTAGAGTGGGTAAAGTGTGCAACCTCTGTAGAGTGTCAAATCTATTCGAATAGCCGAGTCCACGGTATTGGACAGCCCGACCAGACCTCAGTAAGGTGATCAACCGTAAGAGTGATGATAATGATGGAAGAGCTCATCTGGTGTAGACATCGGAAGATGTCGGTTTATGACATGTTAGCCATGGGATGGCTATGAGATGAGTGTCGGAGGACCACATGAGTTGGATTTGATTTTGATCAGATTCAGACTGGATCATGAGAATAGTCGGAGTATAAATCATTTATTTAATATGCTTTACCTTATCGCATTCACTTTAGAAGTTATCTTGCTAGATAAAAGTGTTATACCTTGATAATTAACATGGCTAGATAAGTATGCTATGTCATGATGATTAATATTGTTCTAATAACAAATACATGCTTGGATACCATGGATTGCTTTGCTTAGTGTATATGTTAGTTTTGGTTTGCTTGCGAGTACATTCAAAAGTACTCAGCGGCTTTTAACGTGGCCATGTTCACATAAGGATCCGTCCTACGCGAGGAGACAGAGCGTTCGCGGGCTAGGAGCATAACCGAGTTAGATCCATGTGGATTGGAGCTGCATCAAGACCGTGCTGCCTTAGATAGAGCTTTTTCCCGCAGCCATCACCTTTGTAGTTCACCATGTAAAACTCTTATATTCATTAATAGAAATGCCTATGTTCATGATACCTGTTGTAAATGTGCATGCCAAAGTGATTTCCTGGGCTAGCATGTGCGGCGACCGTCTGGCTACACTGGTAATCAGGCGGAGCGCCACAACGATTGGTATCACAGCATCCAGGCTGACTATAGGTTACCCTAGCCAGACCTCACTGTTTTGTGTTCAGTAGAAAGCCTAGATGGATTTCAGCCATGCTTGCCACTTGGCACGGTTACTATTGATCATAAGGCAACCCCATAGGTTTTCAGCTCCATCAGACCCCAACTCTCGTGGCCCTTGCCTCCGATGTGAAATGCTTGCACCCGGCAACGACCCGTGAGCCCTGAAACCCCTAGGTCAACCAGGTATCCTTACCCCTGCTTGCTAGACATGAAATTTCTCTCCTTACTCTAGTTTCCTTTGGGAAACGCTTATAAATTCTATCTCTCCTCAACAACCTTAGAAACATTGACTAAGCGACCCTAGCTATGGTCCTGCGTTGAGTGTGATGCTCTCTAGGGAAATAGTAGAAGCTTGAGACGAGTGCTACCAGGAGCATTGTATAGTTTCACTTCTAAATCCTTAAAGATGCATCGAGTGTGCTATATTAGTTATACTAGTGAATCCTTGGCCATGTTTAAGGTCCGCAACCCTTGAGCTTTGTTTGCCTTTTGGTTTTTCACGATTCCCGTTTCTTTTGTCGGTTTCATTTTTCTGGTCCGACTAGGTCCATCTGCAAGAGTTGCCTAAGAAGATCAGCATGCAACCGGGATAATACCCAATAATCCCCATTTCAAACAAAAGTCAAGCCACGCCAACCGCCTGATATTCAGAACATTACCACCGGATTTGTCAAGAATGACGAATGGGTCAGAAGCAGAATCGGGTGCAACAGACAAGGCCCGAATATACCTAAGAGAGTTGGCCTCAGAATCGATCATACATACCAAAGGAAACAGTCAGATGAACTACCAAGAATGAACATCCGTAGGGACAAAATATTCCGTCCGAAATACACGTATCATTTCATTGAGTAAGGTAAACCCTGGGTCTTTTCCCCATGGACCCAAGAATCATTTATCACTCACCAAGGACATATTTCAAGAATGAATGCACCAAGAACAGCAACAAAACTCTGGTACGTTGGTACAATTTTCAAGGAAAAGCTGGAAGCTCAATGGTGCGAATATAAAATTTTCTGGGCACGGTGAACAAGGTTCGTAAGGAATATCGATAAGTTTGTGGTTATCCGAATCAAGAAGCACCCAACATGATTGGAGGCTCAGCTGAACCAGATGGAATTATCCATCAATTGCTTATTATCCACAACACCTGGTTTGAACATATGGCCTTCCGAATCAATTATCCACATGAGGTCTGCACCAGTCATGCAACCTTTACAACAACAACAACTAGACCAGCGGAAGGACAAGCGATGTGCATGACCAATGGAATATCCTCAGTCAAGGTATGGCCTGTATCAAGTTATAGCTCTACTATGGGTAAAATTTCAGATGATTCAGAACGGAAGCCAGAACCAGCACTAGATCGGACGATACATCATAGAAAAAGGCTTCTAGAATAAGTAACCTAGGCTTTCCCCCACAAGGTACCAAAAAGAGATTATGGTACCACACCGTCTCGGTACGCCACTCGGTGAGAAACCCTTCTGGGATACGGCACTCCCATATTAGGCTACCGCGGAAAGCTTCTAGCATAAGGAACCGACCTTCCGTAGCAAGCCACATGAAGGAAAGATTCCGAGGTATGATAACCAACCGTCTTCAACACGCTACTCAAGCAGAAGCTTCGAGCATAAGGAATTCAGTCTTCTCCAACACGGCATTGTGCCGACAGCAAGCTTGTCAGAAGCAAGAACTAGCTGATACACATATTCGCCTTAGAACCCAGTTATGGTGGAAGGATCTATCCTACACTTGCATATGCTGTGAACATACTGTCCAGGGGATCAGTTCGTGGGAGCCACTCATGCAAGGGAATAACTATGTCACAGAAACAACGACCCAGTAATGAAAACAAGAATATGAGCACCTCAACCCCTACGAGATACACAAGAGTGAGTTGTGAGAACAAGCCAACACACGGGGAAAAACAATCAAGGAATGGTGTTCACGTGACATGAAAAGTACATCAAAAGAGTCTTCAAGACCAAAGGAGTTGTGGGCATACAACCTCCGTGGCGGTCAACAAGATACCGTTTCGCAGACCAAAAAAAGGCATTACCAACCCTTGCGAGACTCCTGCATATGCGGCCACAAACGAGCTTGCCACACTCCTCATGAATATGGCCATCAACCCAGACAAGAAGCTATGCTCTAAAAAGATACACCAAGTGATAGGCATACTATGCCCATCCCCATGATCACAACAAGGACTGCAGAAACTATATATGACAGAGCCATCTCCACGAGCAGCAGAGTCTGAACGAGACATTAAGAGGAAATAGTTCAAGGCACACCGGCAACAACAGCTTGTAGACAACATGACATCATAAGAGATTACTGTCTATGATTATTCTGTGATCATGCCTGCAGTTGATGATATAGCAGCAATAGCTCGGTCAGGATAACTCCTCGAGTTACGGATCACCTAAGGGCAAAGACAGGATGTATAAGCCAGAAGGAAACATCAGGATGGAACATGTAGCCAGACTGAGCATTCTGACACGGCAAAAAGTAAGCTACTTCCATTCACTCGAGGACATACGAGCACATGAGCCTGGTACCAGGAAAGGATGAACTACCCGTGACATCTAGGGTACGATGCATTACAATAAAGCCCGAAGCAGATACTTCCAGTCCGTGGAACTACGGTATTTGTTGGTAGTACCCGTTAGCCCACCCTGCAGCACTACTATCGGAATAAAGAGTACACCTGATAAGAAAGAGAAGGATTCAAGAAAGCCCTGTGCAAATACAACACCTGGTCCCTCTGAAGAGGCAGTTATAACGTCAGAGAATCAATGAAGGCAGGACAACTGATGGATCCAAGTCGCACACAGGGAAGTCCCCTTTCCCTGGGAGGTAAGCCTGGAAATCTCGAGGACGAGATTTTCTTAAGGGGGGTAGGTTTCTAACACCCTCGTTTTCGCTCCCTGTTTTCTTTTCCTTTGCGAATTTGACTCCCGTTTTTTCTCGATGTTATCGGATTTCTTTCACCCTGGGTATGTGAAGATGGTAATCTAGCCCTGCCTTCCCTATCCAACCAGAGATTCTCCCCAGTCTAGCCTTTCCACCCAAGATATCTTCTCGGGGTTTTGCAGTCAAAACCCTACCTTCCGAATTGCCGGAAGGGAAATCCTGATCTCTCCTGTTTCAAAGGAGCCCCAATTTCTCTTGCCCTCTTGCCTCCCAAACCTTTTCCTAGTGATCATCCCCTATCTTTGAACCGTCGATATGCAAAAATATTGCCAAGTCATTTGCAATATTTTTGATTTATAATTAATTCCTTTTTCTTCAAGTTGAAGGAATTAAATCTAGGAAAATAGGTATCGATCTCCAATGCTCAGGAAAACTTGTAGAGATATTCTTGGTTATCATATTGAGCTCCCGTAAAATATTTGTCATCATAGAATAAAGGAAAATTGCATTTTCCTATTTATTGCCAATATTGCATTTTGGGCACTTTCTAAAGGAACTACCATTTTGGTAACCAGGAAAAATCCCAAATAATTTGTGGAGCTTATCTTATCCATATCTTGCCCATTTCCATCAAGATCCCAAGTTCATAGTTAATATTTTGAGCACAACATCAAATTGCAAATTCTGTCCAGTTGGGAAATTTGCAAAGGAAGTGCTCTATTCCTTGATCTCTTTGAGCTGAAAATTTTCAGGGTGGTTTATATGGTTAAATCACGGGGGAATAATAAAAATCAACTCAATCCCTTTTTTGTATGTTGTCCAAGAAATTCCCCTAAGTTTCTGCCTATTTGTAAGCTTTGTGAAGGAAGTACCATGCAGGCATTCCCAAATGAGCTGAATTTTCTCCAGCATCTCCATATATTCAAATCATCATCTTGCCCCAAGTTTGAGCAAAATCCATTTAGCCATTTGAGCCCAGCTTTCAAATTATAGTTTCTGGACCAGTTGGTGGTTTGTGAAGGAAGTGCTAGCTAGGATGGGTTGTTTGTCCTAGAAATTTACCAAGGCACTCATCTTAGTGAATCATTTCCACACACCAAAAATCAGCATGTTCCCTTTAGCCAATATTCCGGAAAATATTTCAAACACCTTGCTGCCAGAATCTTTTTCAGCAAGTTTATCCTTCCCTAGAGCCACCTCGTAGGTTCCAACCCCCATTCCTATCTCCTGGACCAGTGAAGGTGCTTTTGGACATGAATGGACACGCAGGAGGTGTCAAATCTGGTGGTGCACGTGGTGACCACCGGCAGAGCGCGCCATATGCAAGCTCTGTGCATTTGGGCCCTCGGGCTCGTCCATTTCCTCCTCCTCTCGTGTCCCCTCTATGTCCAGTAGACATACCGTGCTTGTGCGGTCATTTCCCCCCTCTGTTCCTCGCCATGGACGTGTCTGCCGAGAACATGAGCAATGCGAATCTCCCTGGAGCTTCGGTCGCACCCGAGAGATGTCTAGGGCCTTCTCCCGAGCCTTCTTAAGGAGGTTCCCGAGTCCGTCTCCTTCCCAGTAACCTCCTCGCCCCCTCCACAAGTCCTCGGAGCTCCCCATTGCAGCGATGGCCGAAGCATCCGCCATTGCTAGTGCCACCGCTCTCGGTCCCGCGGTCGAGCTCCACCCTGAGCCCTCCTGCTCCTTCCTTTCTTCTTGGGCAGCGTCCCCTCGAGCCTCTGGAGCAGCCGCCATCATCAGGCTCCTCAGGGAGGCTCTACCAAGACGGCTCCACGGGCGCCCGACAACCACCTCGTCCCCTCCACATGTGGCGTCGCTGTGTTCCACCTTTGGCGACCCTGTGGCCACCCCTGGGCACGGTGAGGCACGGCCAAGCTTCCCCGGTCGCCGGCCGGCCTTCAGGAGCGGCGAAGCAACGACAGCCGCAGCAGCCGATCTCCCTTGTCATGCGGCGAGAGGAAGAAGAAGGTAGGAGGAGAGGAGAGAGAGGAGAGGGGAAAGAGAGGTAGGGAACCGACAGGTGGGCCCCGACCCCCACCTATTGGTGAGAGAGCAACCGCCAGCTGGATTAGTGGAGGTGACATGCAGCTGGTGCGTTTTCCCCTTGGGGAAACGTATTTCTCAGAAGGCGCCGCCGGCAGAGCTCTTAGGGACCCCGAGGGCAATTATTTTAATTGCAGATTGGTCCATTTCCTTCAAATGCTTATATCTTTTTTGCCCGGGACTTCGATTGAGGTGATTCCAAAGCCCTCGTCTTCATATCATCGAGCCCGTCATGATGGTATCATTTTCACAAGGTGGTGACACTGTGAAAATGTCCCTTTTTCCATTGTCTCTAATCAGCCTCCTTCGAGAGAGAGCAGTATCCGACAATCCTTTCTACGGACTTTCCGCACCTCTTCCGGGAGTATTCTTTGACCCCAGGAAACCGACCATCTGATATATGCCCTAAAGCATTGCTTTGTCTTGTTCGTGCATGATTAAATTAATATGCCGGTGATTGTATGCATAGTAGTAGACTGTTTGTGGCTCTGACGAACCCTTTCTTGCATTTCCTTCAATGACGGCACCACGCCTGAGTCTGAGCTGCTTCCGGCCGTCCGGGGTAGATGCCATCTTTATATTTCTCTTATCAGCCGCTGACCCGTGTTGTGAGTTGCTTTTCGGCCATCGCAGGAAGCTGTTGAATTTCTTTCCGTGGCAGTGTCCCTATGCTCTGAGCTGATCTTCGGTCGTCTTAGGGAACTCCTAAATTCTTCTTATCAACACCGTGTCATGCTCTGTGCTGCTTTCCAGCCGTCTTGAGCCGGGGTTGAGTTATTCCGGTAATGTCCCAGATATTTGTTTAACAACCGATCTGGTGACTACCGATTTAGTTGTCGAGTTTATGCGAGGGTTCCGAGGATCTCACTTATAGATAAAACCTGTGAAGTAATAGGTTGGTATTCACATCCTGTGGTATTAATGGTTCATGATATAGAAATTGTCCGTAGTATTCTTACATTGCTATTGCATTCATCGCTATTATCATGATGAATTATTGTTGCTAAGTAGCCAAGCTTGATAAACATATGGACAAATTAAACCTAATGAGTTGATCTCGAGTCACCTGTGTGGGCTTTATCGTACAACCACCTCTTGCCGATATGGAACAACCGTGACTTGAGCTTTTCGCGTGACCGCTCTCACCGAGTGAAGAGGGAGGGTTATGCATGCACGCTGACCCTGATCAGGTAGGCGGTGATAACGTTGTGAGCCCAGTTAAGTTAAGTTGGGCTCGTCCCCGTTTGGGACAGTTTTGTTTGGCCACGACGGTGGCAGGTGTCATGAGGACACAGGGCCACCCAGGGCAAGACTCCAGAGGAGAGTGGTTGCCGGTGGTACAATGAGAGGGTCACAGTTCAAGCAAGTTTCGTTGGAGTAATACTGGTCCACCCGAATGGGATCACGAGGTCAGTGCTCCAGAGTGTGGGTAAAGTGTGCAACCTCTGTAGATTGTCAAATCTATTTGAATAGCCGAGTCCACGGTATTGGACATCCCGACCAGACCTCAGTAAGGTGATCAACCGTAAGAGTGATGATAATGATGGAAGAACTCATCTGGTGTAGACATCGGAAGACGTCCGGTTTATGACATGTTAGCCATGGGATGGCTATGAGATGAGTGGTCGGAGGACCACATGAGTTGGATTGGATTTGGATCAGATTCAGACTGGATCATGAGAATAGTCGAAGTATAAATCATTTATTTAATATGCTTTACCTTATCGCATTCACTTTAGAAGTTATCTTGTTAGATAAGAGTGTTATACCTTGATAATTAACATGGCTAGATAAGTATGCTATGGCATGATGATTAATATTGTTCTAATAACAAGTACATGCTTGAATACCATGGATTGCTTTGCTTAGTATATATGTTAGTTTTGGTTTGCTTGCGAGTACATTCAAAAGTACTCACATAAGGATCCGTCATACGCGAGGAGACAGAGCGTTCATGGGCTAGGGGCGTAACCAAGTCAGATCCCTGTGGATTGGAGTTACCTCAAGACCGTGCTGCCTTAGATAGAGCTTTTTCCCGCTGCAATCATCTTTGTATTTCACCATGTAAAACTCTTATATTCATTAATAGAAATGCCTATGTTCATGATACCTGTTGTAAATGTGCATGCCAGAGTGATCTCTTGGGCCGGCATGTGCGGCCACCGTCTGGCTACTATGGTAATCAGGCGGAGCGCCACAACAATTGGTATCAGAGCATTGATACGTCTCAAACGTATCTATAATTTTTGATGGTTTCACGCTGTTATCTTGTCAACTTTGGATGTTTTGTTTATCTTTTATATCATTTTTGGGACTAACTTATTAATTCAGTGCCAAGTGCCAGTTCCTGTTTTTCCTGTGTTTTTGACTCTTTTCAAATCTGATTTTGGAACGGAGTCCAAACGGAATAAAATCCCCGAAATAAAATTTTCCAGAACAGAAGAAGATCGGGAGGCTTGAGGGCCAAGGCAGTGGGCTCACAGGGAGCCCACAAGCCCTGTTGCCGCGGCCAGGGGGGGCCGCGGCAACCAGGCATGTGGCCTCCCTGGGCCTCCCGTGTCCTAGCTCTTTGTCCTATAAATTCCCTAAATATCCAGAAAAAATCAGGGCATCCACGAAAACACTTTTCCGCCGCCACAAGCTTCCGTTTTCGCGAGATCTCATCTGGAGACCCTTCTCGGTGCCCTGCTGGAGGGGACTTTGGAGTTGGAGGGCTTCTACATCAACATCATCGCCTCCCCGAGTGACTCGTGAGTATTCTACTTTAGACCTACGGGTCCATAGTTAGTAGCTATATGGCTTCTTCTCTCTTTTGGATCTTCAATACAAAGTTCTCCATGATCTTCATGGAGATCTATCCGATGTAATCCTCTTTGGCGGTGTGTTTGTCGAGGTCCGATGAATTGTGGATTTGTGATCAGATTATCTATGAATTATACTTGAGTCTTTCGGATTTATTATATGCATGATTTGATATCCTTGTAAGTTTCTCCGAGTCTTGGGTTTTGTTTGGCCAACTAGATCTATGATTCTTGCAATGGGAGAAGTGCTTGGTTTTGGGTTCATACCGTGTAGTGACCTTTCCCAGTGACAGAAGGGGCAGCAAGGCACGCATCGTCTTGTTTTCATCAAGGGTAACAAGATGGGCTTTTATCATAGATATGAGATTGTCCATCTACATCATGTCATCTTTCTTAAGGCGTTACTCTGTTCTTTTGGACTTAATACACTAGATGCATGCTGGATAGCGGTCGAAATGTGGAGTAATAGTAGTAGATGCAGAAAGTATCGGTCTACTTGTTTTGCACGTGATGCCTATAGATATAATCATTGACTTAGATAACGTCACGACTTTGCACGGTTCTATCAATTGCTCGACAGTAATTCGTTCACCCACCGTATACTTGCTTTCATGAGAGAAGCCACTAGTGAACACTACGGCCCCCGGGTCTATTCACAACTATCGTTTCCACTTTCACTTTTACTTTGCTTGTTTACTTTGTTGCTTTCAGTTCTCACTTTGCAAACTATCTATAAGGGATTGACAACCCCTTCAGAGCGTTGGGTGCAAGCTCTTTGTGTTTGTGCATGTACTTGTGACTTGACGAGATCTTCCCTCTGGATCGATACCTTGGTTCTCGAAACTGAGGGAAATACTTACCACCGCTGTGCTACATCACCCTTTCCTTTTCAAGGGAACACCAACGCAAGGCTCCAAGGCCGCCGGGAAATCCTTTGCATATTTGCCGAGGAAGTCCCGAAAGGCGTAGTCGTAGCAGCAAGATTCCTGGCACCGTACCAAGGAAGGTCTATTGTCGCAGTAGTAGAAAGATTTCTGGCGCCGTTGCCGGGGAAGATCAAGTCAAGAATAGTCTCTCGTCAACGTGCTGATTTCTGGCGCGGGGTGGAGAAATCAAGGCATCTATCCAAGTAGGTGTCACAAACTCATCTATTGCATTTACCTTTTTGCCAGTTGCCTCTCGTTTTCCTCTCCCCCACTTCGCATTTGCCATTTTCATTTGCCTTTCTCCTTTGCCGTTTTCATTTTCTTTTTGTCGTTTCACTTTGCCGTTTTCTTTTGCCCTTTGCCGTTTTCCTTTGCCCGTTTTCCTCGCTTGCTCTTAGGCTTGTTCGTGCGAGATCTTTCCTCATGGCCAGACCAAACTATATCAGAAGGTTGGAAGAGATTGAAACTAGTGTCAAAGGTTTCATGTCTTCTCAGTTTGACCAAAATAGTTACTTCCGTAGGGAATTAAAGGAGCAAAATTATTTTATGGACTGTTTGAATAAAGAAGTTGATGATATGGCCAAAGAATTCCTTGCACTAAATTCTCAGCTTGCTCACCTTGAAAAATTGGTGGGCTAAATTTCTGACAAGCAGGCTACGTTAATCAATAAAACGGCAGCTAAACCTGAGATTTGTGATGCAAATCACGAAGTTCTTAAAGTACTTGGTGTGACTCCTCTTGAATATTTGTTCTCGCGTGTCAAACCTATTGATGAAGGGGCTGGATATGAATCCACTTTGGTTGAAAAAAGCCCCAATGATTCGGAGCCCACCTATCTTGATGATAAAGGTGTGGAGAGTGGAGTAGAAGAAATCAAAATTTTCGGTAGTAATGAAACTCCCACTTTGGATTTCAAGGAATTCAATTATGATAGTTGCTCCTTGTTTGAATGCATTTCCTTGAAGCAATCCATTGCAAACTCTCCACATGCCTATAGCCAAAGCAAGGCCTTTACCGCACATATCGTAATGCTATGATGAAATCTCTTGAAGAGAAGCTCGAATTAGAAGTCTCTATACCTAGAAAACTTCATGATGAGTGGGAACCTACTATCAAAATCAAAATCAAAAACTATGAATGCAATGCTTTGTGTGATTTGGGTGCTAGTGTTTCCGCGATTCCAAAGTCTTTATGTGATATTCTTGGTTTTCATGAGATTGAAGAGTGTTCCCTTAATTTGCATCTTGCGGATTCTACTGTCAAGAAACCCATGGGAAGGATCGATGATGTTCTTATTGTTGCAAATAAGAACTATGTACCCGTGGATTTCATTGTACTTGACATAGATTGCAATCCTTCATGTCCCATTATTCTTGGTAGACCTTTCCTAAGGACTATTGGTGCTATCATCGATATGAAGGAAGGGAATATTAGATTTCAATTTCCCTTAAAGAAGGGCATGGAGCATTTTCCTAGAAATAAAATAAGATTGCCTTATGAATCTATGATGAGGGATACTTATGGTTTAGCACCAAAGATGACTATACGTGATTCCATCACCTTATGCCTAGCTAAGGGCGTTAAACAATAGCGCTTGTTGGGAGGCAACCCAACGAATCTATCCTTTTTCTTTCTGTTTTGTGTTTTCCACGCTTTCGTAATTCTGTTATGATTGTGTTTTTTGTGTTTCTTTTTGCGTTTGTGCCAAGCAAAACCGTTATGATTAGTCTTGGGGATGATCGTTTGGTCATGCTGGAAAAGACAGAAACTTTCTGCTCATGAAAAGAATTTTCAGTTTTTTTCTCTAAGAGATTTTGAGTTGATTCTTTTTGCTGCTGATTGCTATGCAAATTCTTCAGACTTCCGTATTTTTTGCAGAATTTTTGAAGTACCAGAAGTATACGAAGTATACAGATTGCTACAGACTGGTCTGCTGTTAATAGATTCTGTTTTTGTTGACTTGGTTGCTTATTTTGATGAAACTATGGATAGTATCGGGGGGTATTAGACATGTAAGATTGAAAATACAGTAACCCAACATCAACATAAGTAGAATTTAAGTTTGCTACAGTACGTAAGGAAGTGGTGGTTTGCTTTCTTATACTAATGTTATCACGAGTTTCTGTTTAAGTTTCGTGTTGTGAACTTTTCAAGTTTTAGGTGAAGTTCTTGTGGATAAAAAGATAAAGAGTGGCACGAGCTCAAGCTTGGGGATGCCCAAGGCACCTTAAGTTGATTCAAGGATGCCGTAAAAGCCTAAGCTTGGGGATGCGCCGGGAAGGCATCCCCTCTTCCGTCTTCAATCCATCGGTAACGTTACTTGGGGCTATATTTTTATTCACCACATGTTATGTGTTTTGCTTGGAGCGTCTTGTATCGTAGGAGTCTTTTATTTTTGTTGTGTCACAATTATCCTTGCTGCACACCTAGAGAGAGAGACATGCACTCACCGTGATTTTGTCGAGCTTCACTTATATCCTTTGGTTAGACAATTCAGCTCACATGTATTTCACTTATATCTTTTGAGCTAGTTGCTTTTGCTCTGTGTGCTTCACTTATATCTTTTAGAGCACAGCGGTGCGTGGCTTGGTAGTTGATCTATGCTTTGAAAGTAGTCTCAAAAGGGGTAGTTATCCAAAGGGATATGAAAACTTCCACCTTCATGTGCATTGAATACTTAGAGAAGTTTGATTCATCTCAATTAGTTTTGAGTTGTGGTTGTGGTAATATAGAAGTTATGCTAGTAAGGTGTTGTGGATCTAGAAATACTTGTGTTGAAGTTAGTGATTCCCATAGCATGCACGTATGGTGCACCGCTATGTGATGAAGTTTGAGCTTGATTAGTCTATTGATTGTCATCATTTGTGTGGCGGTCGGGATCGCGCGATGGTTTATACCTACCAACCCTTCCCCTAGGAGTATGCGTTGAATGCTTTGTTTCGGTTACTACTAAAACTTTTGCAACAAGTATATGAGTTATTCATGACTAATGTTGAGTCCATGGTTTAGATGCACTTTCAACTTCCACCATCACTATCTTCTTTAGTGCCGTGCAACTTTCGCTGGTGCACAAAACCAACCATATAGCCTCCCTCAAAATAGCCACCATACCTACCTACTATGGCTTCTTTTTCAAAGCTATTCCGAGATATATTGCCATACGACTACCACCATGACATGTGCCACCACTTCTACATTGCCATTGCATGATCATAAGATAGCTAGCATGATGTTCCCGTTGATGTCTATGCCATGCTAGATCATTGTCACGGTACACTACCGAAGGCATTCCATATAGGGTCATCATTGCTCTAAGTTTTGAGTTGTAAGTGTGATGATCTTCAGTGATGGAGCATTGTCCCATGTGAGGAAATAAAAGAGGCCAAATATGTCCACCAAACAAATAAAAAAATAAAAAAAGAGGCCAAAGAGCCCACAAAAAAATGAGAGAAAAAGAGAGAAGGGACAATGCTACCACCTTTCCACACTTGTGCATATTAAGCACCATGATCTTCATGATTGAGAGTCTCTCGTTTTGTCACCACCATATAGCTAGTGGGAAATTTTCATTATATAACTTGGCTTGTATATTCCAATGATAGGCTTGCTCAAATTTTCCTTAGGTATTCGTGAGCAAGCAAGTTGGATGCACACCCACTAGTTTTCTTTAAGAGCTTTCACATACTCTTAGCTCTAGTGCATCATTTGTATGGCAATCCCTACCCATTCACGTTGATATCTATTGAGGCGCATCTCCACAGCTCATTGATATGCCTAGTCAATGTGACCATCTTCTCCTTGTTTGTCTTGCAACCTCCACCACACTCCACACCACTTATAGTGCTAAAACCATGGCTCACGCTCATGTATTGCGTGAGAGTTGAAAAGGTTTGAGAAAGTAAAGGTGTGAAAACAATTACTTGGCCAATACCAGGGTTGTGCAAGATTTAAATTCGTTGTGCAAGGATGATAGAGCATAGCCAGACTATATGATTTTGTAGGGATAACTTTCTTTTGGCCTTGTTATTTTGAAAGTTCATGTTTACCTTCCTAGTTTGCTTGAATTATTATTGTCTCCACGTCAATAGCAAACTATTGTTTTGAATCTAATGGATCTGAACATTCACGTCACATAAGAGGAGTTACAAAGGACATATATGCTAGGTGGCATGAAAGCATCAAAAATTCATTCTTTATCACTTCCCTACTCGAGGACGAGGAGGAGTTAAGCTTGGGGATGCTTGATACGTCCGAAACGTATCTATAATTTTTGATGGTTTCACGTTGTTATGTTGTCAACTTTGGATGTTTTGTTTATCTTTTATATATTTTTTGGGACTAACTTATTAATTTAGTGCCAAGTGCCAGTTCCTATTTTTTCTGTGTTTTTGACTCTTTTCGGATCTGATTTTGGAACGGACTCCAAACGGAATAAAATCCCCGAAATATTTTTTCCAGAACGGAAGAAGATCGGGAGGCTTGAGGGCCACGGCAGTGGGCTCACAGGGAGCCCACAAGCCCTGTTGCCGCGGCTAGGGGGCCCGCGGAAACCAGGCTTGTGGCCTCCCTGGCGCTCCCCTGCCCTAGCTCTTTGGCCTATAAATTCCCTAAAAATCCAGAAACAATCAAGGCATCCACGAAAACACTTTTCCGCCGCCGCAAACTTCCGTTTCCGCGAGATCTCATCTGGAGACCCTTCCCGGTGCCCTGCCGGAGGGGACTTTGGAGTTGGAGGGCTTCTACATCAACATCATCACCTCCCAATGACTCGTGAGTAGTCTACTTCAGACCTACGGCTCCGTAGTTAGTAGCTAGATGGCTTCTTCTCTTTCTTGGATCTTCAATACAAAGTTCTCCATGATCTTCATGGAGATCTATCCGATGTAATCCTCTTTGGCGGTGTGTTTGTCGAGATCCGATGAATTGTGGATTTGTGATCAGATTATCTATGAACTATATTTGAGTCTTTGCTGATTTCTTATATGCATGATTTGATATCCTTGTAAGTCTCTCCGAGTCTTGGGTTTTGTTTGGCCAACTAGATCTATGATTCTTGCAATGGGAGAAGTGCTTGGTTTTGGGTTCATACCGTGTGGTGACCTTTCCCAGTGACAGAAGGGGCAGCAAGGCACGCATCGTGTTGTTGCCATCAAGGGTAACAAGATGGGCTTTTATCGTAGATATGAGATTGTCCATCTACATCATGTCATCTTTCTTAAGGTGTTACTCTGTTCTTTTGGACTTAATACACTAGATGCATGCTAGATAGCGTTCGAAGTGTGGAGTAATAGTAGTAGATGCAAAAAGTATCGGTCTACTTGTTTTGGACGTGATGCAGATAGATATAATCATTGCCTTAGATAACATCACGACTTTGCATGGTTCTATCAATTGCTCGACACTAATTCGTTCACCCACCGTCTACTTGCTTTCATGAGAGAAGCCACTAGTGAACACTACGGCCCCCGGGTCTATTCACAACTATCGTTTCCACTTTCACTTTTACTTTGCTTGTTTACTTTGTTGCTTTCAGTTCTCACTTTGCAAAGAATCTATAAGGGATTGACAACCCCTTCATAGCGTTGGGTGCAAGCTCTTTGTGTTTTTGCAGGTACTTGTGACTTGACGAGATCTTCCCTCTGGATCGATACCTTGGTTCTCAAAACTGAGGGAAATACTTACTGCCGCTGTGCTACATCACCCTTTCCTCTTCAAGGGAACACCAACGCAACGCTCCAAGGCCGCGGGGAAATCCTTTGCATATTATCCAAGGAAGTCCCTAAAGGCGTAGCCGTAGCAGCTGGATTCCTGGCACCGTACCAAGGAAGGTCTGGTGTCGCAGTAGCAAGCATCCAGGCTGACTATAGGTTACCCTAGCCAGTCCTCACTGTCTTGTGTTCAGTAGAAAGCCCAGATGGATTTCAGCCATCCTTGCCACTTGGCACGGCTACTATTGATCATAAGGCAACCCCATAGGTTTTCGGCTCCATCAGACCCCAACTCTCGTGGACCTTGCCTCCGGCGTGAAATGCTTGCACCCGGCAATGACCCGTGAGCCCTGAAACCCCTAGGTCAACCAGATATCCTTACCCCTGCTTTCTAGCCATGACATTTCTCTCCTTACTCTAGTTTCCTTTGGGAAACTCTTATAAATTCTATCTCTCCTCAACAACCTTAGAAACGTTGACTAAGCCACTTTGGCTATGGTCCTACGTTGAGTGTGATGCTCTCTAGGGAAGTAGTAGAAACTTGAGACCAGTGCTACCAGGAGCATTGTATAGTTTCACTTCTAAATCCTTAAAGATGCGCCAAGTGCGATATATTAGTTATACTAGTGAATCCTTGGCCATGTTTAAGGTCCGCAACCCTTGAGCATTGTTTGCTTTTTTGTTTTTCGTGATTCCCGTTTCTTTTGTCGGTTTCATTTTTCTGCTCCGACTGGATCCATTTGCAAGAGTTGTCTAAGAAGATCAGCAGGCAACCGGGATAATACCCAATAATCCCCATTTCAAACAAAAGTCAAGCCACACCAACCGCCTGATATTCAGAACATTACCACCGGATTTGTCAAGGATGACGAATGGGTCAGAAGCAGAATCGGGTGCAACAGACAAGGCCCAAATATACCTAAGAGAGTTGGCCTCAGAATCGATCATACCAAATGAAACAGTCAGATGAACTACCAAGAATGAACATCCATAGGGAAAATATATTCCGGCCAGGTTCACATAAGGATCCGTCGTACGCGAGGAGACAGAGCGTTCGCGGGCTAGGAGCGTAACCGAGTCAGATCCCTGTGGATTTGAGCTGCATCAAGACCGTGTTGCCTTAGATAGAGCTTTTTCCCGCTGCCATGACCTTTGTAGTTCACCATGTAAAACTCTTATATTCATTAATAGAAATGCCTATGTTCATGATACCTGTTGTAAATGTGCATGCCATAGTGATTTCCTGGGCTGGCATGTGCGGCGATTGTCTGCTACAGTGGTAACGAGGCGGAGCGCCACATTACCAATGCTCTTATCAAAGCTAGGGATGAGAAGCTCAAGCTAGAGACTTCTATTCCTAGGAAACTAGAAGATGGTTGGGATCCTATGGTCAAAATAAAATTGAATAATATATATTGCTTTGCATTGTGTGATGTTGGAGCTACTGCCTCCATTATGCCCAAAAGAATGTATGATATGCTTGATTGGAAACCTTATGATCCATGTTCTTTTGGTGTTCATCTTGTTGATTCTTCCATAAAGAAACCTTCAGGGAGAATTTATGATGTTCTTATTGTTGTCAATGATAATTATGTGCCCGTTGATTTTCTTATTATGGACATTGAATGTGATCCTTCATGTCCAATTATTTTGGGACGTCCTTCTCCGCACCGTTGGTGCTATCATTGATATGAAAGATGGAATTATAAAATTCGAATTTACTCCTAAAATGGGAAAGGAACACTTCCCTAGATATAATATTAAGTTACCTTATGAGTCCGTTACTCACGCAAGTTATTCTTTTGGAGTTGATAAGACTTGATCTTCTTGCATTATGCCTAGCTCAAAGGCATAAAAGAAAGCGCTTGTTGGGAGGCAACCCAACTTGTTTTTACTTTCTGTTTTAGTGGTCTTGATGCTTGTACTGCTGTAGCAACATTATTGTATCTTTATTTTTAAGCTTTGGGCCAAGTTGTAGCCTCCGATTGCAAGAAAGTTCAAAAAATGTGACATGCTGTCCAGAAAAAGATTTTGTCTGCTTGACGGAACAATTCACCAAAAATCACCAGTTCATCTTTTTGATCTGAATGTCTTTGAAAGCATTCTCTATATAATTTCCTTTCTAGCATATGTTCTGAGTTTTTTGATTTGAGTTGCAGAAGTGCCCCGAATAAATAATTTACTATCTGATGTTCTGTTTTTCACAGATTCTGCCATGTTTTGCGTTTTCATTGTTTTGCAAATCCTAAGCTTACTTTTTATTTGCAAAAAACTTTTGGCAATCATGATAAACAGTAGATTTTCATGAAAATCTTTATTTCCAGCAGGTAATAAATTATTTTATTGAGGGTACTAACCACTCTAATCAGCTTATGATGAGTTTCGTACGAAGGGAGTTTTCAAGTATGTGATGGGAGATGATGAAAGAAGATACAAGAGTGTCAAGCGCTCAAGCTTGGGGATGCCCCCATGCACCCCAAGAAATATTCAATGGGACTAAAGCAACTAATATTGGGGATGCCCTCGTGCATCCCCTTCTCTATCAACAATCATCAGTTCGTCCATCTCCATGCTATATTTTTATCACTTCATATGTTATGTGCTATGCTTGGAGCGTCCCGCTCTTTACTTTTTAGTTTGTTTTAGTTTTACTTGCTGTTCATAACAAGTTGGAACCTAGCCTACCATGTTTGGGAGAGAAACGCGCTCCATTCCACTCTAGAACACAACATAGGTTTTCATGCTTATCCTTTTTGTGTGTTCTTCATCTTTCCATAACTACTATCATGCTTAGCTCTTAGTTTTCATGCTTATCTTTTTAAGAGATTTTATTTAGGTTGCTTTTGGAACTCTCTTGAGTTATCATGCTTATCTTTCTTAGAGAGTTGCCTCGTTGCACTGAGCTATGTGTCTTGCATAAGTAGGTAATTGAGATTGCTATTTAAGTGTAGTAGTAACTTGCAATAGTTTTGAGGTATTGATTTGAGTAATGTTTGGGATATTGGGGCCAAGATCTAGAGCCTATTAGTAATAGGTGTCGTATTTTGGGAAATCTGTGTCTTTCTCGAAAACTAAAATTAGTTGAGGACTCTAGCTACTAAATTGATCGCTAACCTCTAGAGGGGTCGGAATATATAGAGTACCCTCACGTTACCATGAGTCGAGGATGCACAAGGATAAACAAACCCCCAAACACTCCTCCTCGGGGTACTTGTCTCTTTGTGAATTTCCTAACTAGATAGAGAGTTGCCGATAATAAGTGTATGAGTTCTTCGGACTAATGTGAGTATTGAATTGTTGGCACTTCCACCATCCATATTTTGCAAGCCTCTTCGGTACCGTGCATTGCCCTTTCTCACATTGAGAGTTGGTGCAAACTCCGCCGGTGCATCCAAACCCATGACATGATACGCTCTGTCATACATAAGCCTCATTATAACTTTCCTCAAAACAGCCACCATACCTACCTATTAAGGCATTTCCATAGCCTTTCCGAGATACATTGCCATGCAACATCCACCATCTCATGACTTGATCGTCATGTCATACATTCTTTTTATTCATGTATGCCACATGATAGTTGGGCCTTGCCCCAATTATTGCTACATGACACGCTAGTATCATTGCATATCCTGCTACACTGGCACAAGCACACATTTGCATACATCATGATAGTTTTCACTTGTCTTTATGTTGAGTACTTCCTATAAAGTGTGATGATCTTCTTTTTATTCATGTAAAACATAGAGTGTTGCCCTTAAGTGAGGAAAAGATCCCAAAGAGGACAAAACAAAAGATCCCAAAGAGGACAAACGAGAGATAAAAATAAAGAGCGAAAGAGGCCACAAAAAAGAGATAAGGGGGCAACACTACTATTCCTTTGAAAGATCCACACTCGTACTCCATTGCTGTATTGGTACTACATAGAGATTATCATTCATGCATAACTATGTGGGGACCCTGTCACATCCCTATTTTTAGCTTGCACTAGGACCCATGTATATTTTTGCATGATGTTTAAATTCTCCTTAATCTGAATTGGGGATGATCTAAACCATAGCATCATTTGAAATCAAATACGTTCAACCAAAAACATTTTCAATGAACCGAAGTGGGCTTCTAAAATGTTCATCATTTTTGGATAAATGTGTAAACATAAACCAGAGATGATGCATATTTTCCATGACACTTTGTTCATTGAATTAAATCAATATCTATTTGATTTGAATTCATAAAATATTAAAAAACATGTTTACAACTTCAATAAATCTGAAAATTTTGACAGGGATTTTGGAATAATTATTCTAGTGCCACACAGAAAAGTCCCAAGATTTTTATAAATGTTTTGGTTATTAAACCAAATTCAAAACATATTGCAAATAAATGAAAAACAGAAAATAAAGAAAAGGAAGAAGAAGAGTTACCTGTCGCCAGGGGCAGGCCCAGCCCACCATGGGCTCCCTGGTCATCTTCCTTCTCATGCGAGTAGGCAGAGGGGAAGATGAGCACGGCGGCCAGCCCGGCCACCTCCTGCCTACCTGCTCGCCGCTGGAGGCCTCTAGGAGTTCCAGCGCGACGCCTCGCCGTGCCCTTCTTCCCTTTCCCCTCCCTCTGCCCCATCTCCTCTCTCTCTCGTTCTTCTTCCCCCCTCCTGGATCTTTCTCTCCCAGCAGCTCCGACCGCCAGCGATTCGCCGCCTCGAGCGCTCCCCCGACCCCGCCGTCAGCGCCAGAAGAATCGCGGTGAGGCCCTCATTACATTCCCCCTCTCCTCGACGTCGTTCCCCTCCTCTAGCCGCCTCTCGTCGCGGAGCCCGAGCTCATGCCGCTGGCAATCGCCGCCACGGCCACGGCCTCTCCCTCGCCGTCTAGGCGCGCCGGCACGCTCCAGGAGCCCCGTAGGTACTGCCCCAGCCCCTAGCTCCTCCTCCCGCACTCCCTAGCAACGCCCCCGACCTGGCCCAGCTCCGGCCACCGCCCCGGTGTTGTTGTCGTCGCCTCCGGTGACTCCCACGCCCCCTCGAGCACGGTAATAGATGCGGCCCAACGCGGGCTACCTCCTGGTGGTCTCCGCGCGCCCATCTGCCGCCGTTTGCCCGATTCCGGCGAGTTGCCGCCGTCGGTTTGGTCGTCGCCGGTGGGATTCTGGCAAGACAACGTTAGTTTAACCCCAGGGCCACTGACATGGGGCCCCACATGATTAATTAGCAAGTTTTAAGTTAAAACAAAGACTGTTAAGTTAAAACAAAGACCAGAGTCACTTACATGTGGGTCCCAGCCGCCAGGTTTGACCTGGGCTGGCGTTTTGACCTGCTCATGTCACTATGACATCACGCTGACGCAATAACTCATTTTCTGTTTTAATATAATTCCAGAAAATTGCTAAAACTTGTAAAAATCATAGAAATTAAAATATAACTCGGATGAAGATAATTTATATATGAAAAAGTATTAGAAAAATCCAAAGAATTCATTGGTACTAATGTCATGCATGATAGAGCAACCTAGCTGGAGTTTTTGGACATTTTTTCATATTACATTATGTAACATCACATGTGGAGTTGAGTTTGAACCTAGAGTTAAACCTACTTCAACTAATTTTGTTGCTAGGTTCATTAGGCCAAACCAGATCATATTGCCATGCTCATGCATCATTGTGAAGCATTTGTTGTGCTTAATTGTTCTCTTTTGTTTCTATTGATAGACCTTGCAAGATGTAGTTATCACCATCATCAAAGAACAGCTGAGTTCTTCTGATCAACAGGCAAGCAAAACCCCTTGAACATCCCGATAAAATCCTATGTTCTCATCTCTACTATCAATTATTGCATTAGGACACATCGCTTCAAATGCTTTTGCTTTGGTAGTTAATCCCATTCCTCTGCATTGAATTACAATATTTGGTAGTTGTTAAGCCTGTTGTAGTTAATATTCCCTTCCATTTTTAATCCGCTTTATCATTTGGATATGATGTTGTTTACCTTGGCTATATTTGTTTGATGTTAAGGTTATTGTACTTATCATGCCTTTCCACTAATTATGCAGGACAACAACAAGAGTGGCCAGCATTTTCTGCCCAGGTTAGTTTCATCCTTCGGCTTGTACTCCCACTACCGTTCCATAATGTAGTGCACATAGATCCAGGCATGGACACTTTTTAGCTTCTAATATTGACTTGTTGCTTGTAGGTACATATGTCATTCGCGAAGATCCATGCATCGACCCTTTTTGCGTATGGGGCAATGATATATTCATGAACCAACATCAAGTGAGAAAACTAATAAGGATTATGAGCAAAAATACACGAACAGTGGCAATCTAATTATTTGTTTACGCTATATCCAACACAACAGTGAGCTGTAGGATGGTAACTATGAACTCTGAAGCCTTCTTTTTACTGCCCATAATGAGTTGTTACACAACAATGTATGAATCTTTTTCATTTGGAGTGTTTCCGAAAGTAGTTTACTCAAGATTACATCACTAAGTACATGATTGGTTGACATGCAATGAAGGTCAAAGTATTTCATCGAGACTACAATGAGCATCGAGAAGTCCTAATGAAAACAGTGACGGATAGGCGGGAAGCCATCACAAGGGGTTGGCCTAGAGTCGTGCGCGCATTATGCATGGAGGAGGGCATAATATGTGCATTCTGCTTCAGCTTCTCCAGCAATGAGAATGTCTATCACCTCTCTCTTTACATTCTTTAGTACAACTATGGTTCATCATTCTTTAGTTGGTGCTTGTGTAGTTCTTTAGTATATGTACCTATGCATAGAATTATGCATTTGTGCTTGAACCTATATTTGTAATAAACATGGTTCAATATGAAATAAGTGATTGCCTACTTTCAAATTCAAAATCTATGATTTTTAGATGCAGGGATTAAATTAGGGATAAATTATGTTCTGCATGCTAGGGATTAAATTAGGGATAATTTATGTTCTGCACGCGAGTACCCTACACATGGTTTGCAAAATTTGGTACAATTTTAAATAGCATCACTTAAATTATGTTGAAAATACACTCCGTGGGTCATTATGGTGCACATGGTCTATAGAGCACAACCTGTGTGATATATACATCATAATCCGACACGGTTCACGGAGAGGAAACATGTGTAACCATGCACCCGATTGTCGTTTGCAAAGTGTATGCGATGTGAGACAAAATCCCAAACGGTGTGAGAAAACTAAATGTGTGTGAATGTCGCCTTATCGTACACACTTTACAATCATGAATTGTTTGTGATGTGGCGCGCATGGTAAACATAGAGCTAGTTTGATACATGCCTAGAAAATCGCATGCATGGATTGTGCCTGGACTGCGCCTGGTAAGGTAAAACCACAAAAGTCCGACTACGATGGTAATGCAATCACAAACGAGTAGCAAGGATGGAGCATTTGGGATGTTGGATATGTCAAAAACAGTTTTTTGGAAACTCACCTTTGGGATAGATTCCGGCATCGCATACGCTTAGTTATGCAAAATGTATGCATTCCCACACCCTATCCAAGATGTTTTTGGGTCATGTGGGAAGGACCCCCCTATCGCCCACACTCATTAGGCACGGTTTAAAATGTCGTCACGGAAAGGGATTAAAAACTGTTTGTATAGCACATCGCTGCACTAGTGGATGTCCCCATATAAAATGGTCTATGGAAAATCTTGTCGTTTACCTCTTGAGTTAGAACATAAAGCTTATTGGGCAATCAAAGTACTTAACTATGACTTTAAACTTGCCGATGAGAAGAGGTTATTTGAGATTACCTCATTAGATGAGTGGAGGACACAAGCCTGTGAAAATTCCAAGTTATTTAAATAAAAAATTAAAAGATGGCATGATAAGAGAATCCAGAAATGAGAATTAAATGTAGGATATCTAGTGCTTTTGTACTATTCTCGTTTCACATTCTTTTCAGATAAACTCCTCTGCAAATGGGAAGGCCCATATGTTGTCGAGATGGTCTATCGGTCTGGTGCTATAAAGATCATTAACTTTGAAGGCAAAAATCTGAGAGTGGTAAATGGGCATAGAATTAAGCATTACATCTTAGGTACACCTATTAATGTTGAAACTAATATTATCCAAGTAATAACAACGAAGGATCACATACGAGAGACCATTCACAAAGCTCCAGAAACATGAAAAGGAGTAGGTCCATGATACTGTAAGAAAACTGACTCTAAAAATTCAAAAAATATGTTCTGTTGGTCTTGTTATTTTTGAAAAATTCCAAAAAAAAGAAGGAATCACGGGGACCCACGAGGGAGGCAAAAGCCAACATGGCGTGCCCTGATGGCTTGTGGGGCCCTTGTGTGCCCTTCACACTCTGTTTCTTCCTAGACTTGTATTCTGATGTAGAAAAAACATTATATATACTCCTGACTATTTTGACCATCACATCGCGAGTTTTTCCTCCATTCTTGTTTTGAGCTATATTTCTGACATATTGCAAGGCGTGGAGCTATGTCTTTGTACTACTCCAACAACATCGGGGACCAAGCATGGCCATTACAGATGGAACTCGAGCAAGAAGGCTCTGAGGAAGTTATCTCGGGAGAAGAACCTGGGGACTCCATGAAAGTACACCCCCCGACCTCAGAACATGGAATGCTAGTTGGCATATTCTCTTCTCCAAATCCTTGCCCACCAATGGGGAGGAGAGCTCACCTAGCTTAGGAAATGCAAGGTGAATCTACCACGAGGAGGTCCTTTGGGAGGTTACATGCGAATAACTTTCATAATTTGATTCACAATTATGGAGTAGAGAATATTTCTCGCTCGCATATACCGTCCAACCGGGACATCTTTCGTCCAAGTGAAAGTGGTGTGGGAAAATGCTCTTGGCGGCCAGAAAATAAACATACCATGGTGGAAGTACAAAAGAACACTTCAATGATTCAACAACTATTTCATGAGATTAGGGAGTTAAAGGCTACCCTCCTAACCTTCACAGGAAAAAGCCTACTAACCCAACACCACCATGACCCAATAAGGACACCTAAGTACATGGGCATGGGCACCACACTTAGCTTGTTCCATGCTTGGGAGAGGTGCCCCGGTATCGTATCACCATCACTTCTACCATTACCATCTATCTTAGTTTGATCCTTAGCTACTTTGTGATTTAGAGAAATAAATTTTCAGATTTGCTTTGCTTAGAATTTTTACTTTGAGTCATACCTACCCTTGTAATCGACTATGAGAGTTATAAAATAAATATTAGTTGAGTTTGCGTGCTTTACTTGTGTGCACCCATCATCATAGCATGGCAAGAAAAGAAATATAAAAGGTGATATACTTATCTCATGAGGAGTAATGACTTCACATAGAAAAGGATACGTGATAAAAGTTCTTGAGAATAAACAAACATAGCATTAGTCATTGTTACAATCTGAGCAACATTATGATAGAGGAGAGGAGATTCTCATATAAATACACTATCTTGTACATCTTTTATGATTCTGAGCCCTCACGAAATATTATATAATGATCAAGTGTTGATGTAGGGCATGGAATACAACATAATGATCATGGCAGTTTATATCCACATAGAAGTTATATGGTCTTGGATCCTTTAACACGAGGTGCTTTTTTTAGATACTTTTCTAGCCCAAAACTATCACTAAGTAGAAATACTACTTGTGCATCCATAACCCTGAAACCCAGTTTCTTACCATGGGAGTCCACCATACCTACCTATGGATTGAATAAGATCATTCAAGTAAGTTTTTACCGGTGCATCAAGCAAAAAAAAATTGCTCTTAAATATGTATGAACTTTTATTGCAAGGGAAAATAAGCTTTGTAGAATCTTGTGATGGCAAATAAATAAAAGCGACAGAGTGCATAATAAAGTTTGCTATCATAAGGGGCAATGTAAAGTGATGTTCCTTTGCATTAAGAGTTTGCACATCCAAAAACTTAAAAGTGGATGACAACCTCTGCTTCCCTCTATGAAGGGCCTATCTTTTATCTTCGTGAGTTCACTCATGTGCGTGAGTCAATAAAGTTTATTCCTCTTCCTACCTATCAACTCTATAGTGGAAAGCATCATGTGTTGAGGAAAGATTTAGACTTATATATCCATGTGGATATAGATGATCATGTTTTATTATTGTTGACATTATTCTTGAGGTAAATGAGTTGGGTGGCACATCATTTAAGCCCCTATCTTGCTATGTGTCCTATGGAAACATGAGCTCCAAAAATATGTCTTGAGTGTGAGCTATCGTAGAAGATTAAATGATAGTTGAGTATGTGAAATTGCCAATAAGAAAGCTCTTACATAGGCTCACCTCTGAAATATGATGAATTATGATTGTCTCATTGAATGAGAACGTAGTTTGTTGATTGGCAATGGTGTTTATGCTTCATACTCCTATAATTGTGAATGGATTGTTACTTGTTTATGAGGAGATATATGATAAGATACTTTCTCCAATGCTAATAATCATGATGCTCCCATGTCCGTATTTTGTTTTTATAGACTTTGCCCTCTCAAATCATGTGGCCATTATTTTCAAGCTCGGGTTTTGCTTGAGGATAAGCGAGGTCCAAGATTGGGGGAGTTGATACGTCCATTTTGGATCATGATTACTTATTGATGTTTGTGTTATTCTTGTCCATTATTCCCTATGATCATAGAATTATTATGCCTATCTCTCCGAATTCGGAAGGTACATCACGAAGAGGGAAATATTTAGAAACTGGAATTCTGGACCGGGAAACCAAGAAAAAGGAAGAAACATTACCACACTCCAAATGACATAAAACTTCATGGAGATTTTTTATTGAATATTTAAGAATTATCAGGTCAAAAATATACCAATGGGGGGCCGCCTGCTAGCCACAAGCCAATAGGGCGCGCCCACCCCCCTTGACGCGCCCTGATGTCTTGTGAGACCCATGCAGGCCTCTCGACACCCCTCTTCTCCTATATGGTGTGTTTTACCCTAGAAAAATCAAAAACAACGTTTCAGGACGAAGTGCCGCCGTCTTGAGGCGGAAACCTGGGCAAAGGCCCTTTTTCTATCTGGCAGAGAGATTTTGTCGGGGGAATTCCCCTCCGGGAGGGGGGAATAAAAGCCATAGTCATAACCAACACTTGCTCCTTCAAGGGAGGACCAATCTTCATCAACATCTTCAACATCGCCATCTCATCTCCAACCCTAATTCATTTCTTGTATTCAATCTTTGTCTCAAAACCTAAGTTTCGTACTTTTGGGTTACTAGTTGTGTTGATTACATCTTCTAGTTGATGCTTGTTGGATTACTTGGTGGAATATACTATGTTCATATCCTTAATCATTATTATTATACCTCTGATCTTGAACATGTTGATGAGGTGTGAGTAGTTACTATTGTCCCTGAGGATATGTGAGAAGTCTTGTTATAATTAATCATGTAAAGTTGGTATTCGATCGATATTGTGATGATATGTATGTTGTTACTTCTCTTAGTGGTGTCATGTGAACGTCGACTACATGACACTTCACCATGTTATGGGCCTAAGGGAAGTCACTGTGGAGTAATAAGTAGATGCTGGGTTGCGAGAGTGACAGAAGCTTAAACCCTAGTTTGTGTGTTGCTTCATGAGGGACTGGTTTGGATCCAAACGTTTAATGCTATGGTTAGATTTATCTTAATTCTTTTTTTGTGGTTGTGGATGCTTGCGAGAGAGGGTAATCATAAGTTGGTTGTTTTTTCAAGTAAGAACAACACCTTAGCACGGTCCACCCACAGACCAAATTATCAAAGTAGCAAACGCGAATCAACTCAACAAGATGAATATGACTAGATAGAAATTCCATGTGTCCTTGGGAGCGCTTCCTTAATACAAGAGTAGTTTTTGGTATGTCCTTTGCTACAAAAAGGGTTGGGCTACCTTGCTGAACCTTAGCTACTATTATTACTTTCACTTGTTACAAATTATCTTACTCAAAAACTATTTATCATTGTTACTTACAGCACTTGCACAAAACACCTTGCTGAAATTCTCTTGTCGTTTCCTTCTACTCCTCGTTGGGTTTGACACTCTTACATATTGAAAGGACTACAATTGATCCCCTATACTTGTGGGTCATCAGCAGTCTGTTGCATGATGTTCCTCCTCCAAGCACAGATACTATTAGAGGCGATGCACTTGCGTCGCTCCAATGAAACTGTACTTGGGACTCAGCAACCGAATGTTCGAGGGAGATCGGACGAGGAGGAGATGGACCATACGGATGTGCTTCCCCAACTCTACTTCTGCTCCATAGCACTGCTTGTCGAGTGGTAATGATCTATGATCCATATCCATAGCATGTTCCTCAATGTTTTGTGCATAGGAAAATTTTAATTTGCATGTGATGCACCTATGGTTGAACCCAACACGAGGAATTTCCCGGAGTCCTTTGAAGCATACAAACTACTCCCAACAGATCCACACGCTATACGCCATTTTTTCTAGTTTATGGAGCAAAAAGCTGTTTTGCCAAGTAATATCCACCACGACTACCGCAGGGTTGCTGCTTATGTCGAAGATGATAATGAATAAGCTCATCAGAAATCACTCGATGTATTAGAGGAGGAACGCGATCTTGCAGCACCATGATCAACTATCTATTAGCAAGACCTACGCCGTTATCATAGCCGTAGGGTTAATAGTTGGACTTTCCACGAAGGATACTTAGTGCTATATTTGATTCAAGACCAAACACGCATGCATCAGTTGTCACCGCCATGGGAAGGACCCTTTATCATCAGCAAGAAGCTCAACAATGGGTCATATTATCTTCAACATACGTCAACACAAGAAGTCACGCACCTCTGAAGAGGAGACCAACGAGACTTAGAATATTGCTCATCTCCAGCCTGATTACACTTAGACTAACTGGCTCCATCTCATTGTACAGAACTATGTATATATCTTTATGATCAATACAATAAATCCAGCACCCCCAAATCTCGGGATCTCTATCGTTTCATCTCAAAAACTTGTGTATGAGTCTTTATTCTTTGAACAGTGGTCACCTGGGGGCTCCCGACTCATCGAGTTAGCCTCTAATACCCCTCTTGATCCAACAAATGTGATTATAAAAACTTGGTTAAACACACATGTGTGTTTAATTCTACTCCAAAAAGGTGACCTGGTGTACTCTTGATAAGTCAACCCATATGGACCCCAAACTTGTCAAGGTTAAAACACCGCTTAAGTCACATGAGAGTCAACTTACAGAGAGAGGGAGAGAGCATAAACCATGGGCTGTCATGCCATCTTCACAAAAGCAAGACTCGAGCCTCGAAATCTGGTCCAATGTTGTGCCTCCAAAGCCTGCTTACAAATTATACAACTTATTTAGTTTATATATATATATATCATTATTTTGTTTTACAGGAACAATCTTATCCTCATCATTTGCTGAGTTACCATAATCCAGATTATTATTTTCAGCCTTTCAAAATGATGGAATACTCGATCACACGACGACCAATTATTTTGCTTGGTGCAATTATCAAGGTTCTCTCTTATCTTGGCATGTCCTCATTATGTCGGCTTATGGAAAGCCGAAAAAGGGAAGAAATAAATGTGTAGCAGTTCTTCACTTTCAAAGTGCTAAGTGCACGATGGCACAATAGATGACCAAATGTTTCTACTACTCCTATTACAAACCTAGTTTTGGCTGAAAATCATCAAAACAATTACACAAGAAAATACTAAGCTTGTAGACGGGTCACAGATTCTCCGGGTCAACATCCTTCTACCGATCCTCTACACAAGAAGTCGTCGGGTCATATTCAGTCGTCTCATCTTGCTCGGTCAGGAGGTCCTCCTGGTCCAGTGAATAGTTGACAAAGCTTTGAAATTTGAGTCAACATGAATGTTAGACGACGAGTCAACGCCAGGAGCGAGGTTCTGCTTATGGTGTAGAGGAGTGAGTGTAAACGTCTTGTACTCCGGCAGGCTGATGTGCTTGTTCTATTTAGTATAGCCGGCTTGATATTTGGATAAGTCCAACATCCGGGTTTCTTTGACGAATTGAGCATAATGTTCCTGTGTAAATTCTAAGCCGTCAATTTTAAACTTCGGAAGCCACCCTCCATCTCAGTTGGATCCATGCCACACACATAATATTTAGTGCGAGCAAGCGCCATGTTGTCTCCAGCACGAGCCGACGATTTCTTCAACTCTTGAATTTGTTGAGGGATTGTTGACAAGTCACTAAGCATATTCTTGACCCGGAAAGGAAGTGTTGCGGCATTTTTCACTATTATAATTTCATAAGCACAACCTGAGTATAATTACTCTACAAAAGTATATATCGTCTTCAACTTCACTAAGGGCAATTGCACATTCAGGAATTTTTCTATGTGTGCAAAGGAGACGTATGCCAGTCATCCGGCTAACACAACCCGAATTATGACTATGGTGACATTTATGACTTACCAAACACAGTCCAGGTCATGTCGGTGATGTGCTTTTTCAGCGTCTTCAGATCTTCTTTCACCGGGTCAAGTTGGTTTTCTGCTACCTTTACACGTTTCCGCGGTAAGGTTTTTTCTCCGTCAAAACCAGCTTGGGCCTTATGCAAGATGTAAGATGAATGGAACAAGGATTTTTGGAGACAAGCCGCTAAGCCCTCTGCCATCTTTGTAAGCTCCTTTTCTTGCTTGAGTTTTTTATACAAGCCGACCACGGATGACTCGGCCTCATCCAACATCTCCTGCACAATACAAGTCATGAGAGTGTTTACAAAGCCCCGAGCTTTCGCATGCACACAACCCGGTACTTGGGGGCTAAAACGTAAGAATTTGTTGTGTGATCATGTCCCATGCAGTTGTAAGCACTCTACATGGCACTTGGGGGCTAATGCAAGTCACTTTTGTGAGTGCACTAAAGACTGGGATCCCTAGTGCCCTAGACTTGTGCACGGGCGCAAAGGGCCCCTGCTGGCACGGCATGGCAGGACCCAGACAAGATGCATCCCCCAAGACAATCAAAGCCTCGGCAAGCCTGCCTTGCCGGGAAGATGACCAAGGCCACACCCATTTGGTGGGGGTGATGAGCTCATCAAGTACAAGACCTCGGCAAGCCTCCCTTGCCGGGATGACGACCGAAGACCCCGGCAAGCTACCTTGTCGGGACGAAGACCCAAGGCCCCGGCAAGATCCCTTGCCGGGATGACAGGGCTGGGCACTGGAGGGTGACCACCCTTGCCAGAGTGCCACCCCCCGCCCAAGTTCCAGTGCATTCCGCATGCGCCAACGCAGCGTCGAGGTGTCGAAACACCTGGATACGTGTCTCCACTAGCACATTGCTGACAAGGACAAGACGTGCATTTAATGCACCTGACAGCGGTATATGGATAAGCACCGCTCTAGGTTCACTGTAACTTCTCGTGAATCTACCACCAAGAACTGTAGGTGACCCCGTTGCCTATAAAAGGAGGCCATTATCTCATTTACAAGGGGTTAGACTCTTTGGACATTGGCCCAGAAGAAGGTTATCAACAGTTACTGTAACTATCAACAACAAAATGCTTAATACAACCAGACAAGCATGACACAGGGTTTTATGCGTGAGCGGCCCGAACCTGGGTAAAAAGGCTTGCCGGGTGCTGATCGTTAGCTCTACTCTTGACGTCACCTTTCCCCGCCCTACGATCACAAGGGCTTCACGTTCATTCCCATAGGTGATGACCTAGCATTGCCAACATCTTTGGCATGCCAGGTAGGGGGTGCGGAATTGTGCGTGAATCAGAGCAAACTCAGCACCGGATTCTTCGAAGTTTGGGCGCTACACTGCGTTCCTTCGGAAACGGGGTACCGCGGAGGACACTCTATTCTGCTACGGCTTCCCAAGGCTTGTGCGAGCGTGGGGCAAAGGGGCAGAGGCTCCAAAGGCGGCACCGTCAGGCCGATGCGTCGCTCGAGGCCAACGCGCAGCTGTCGAGGGCGTTCCTGGGCGCTTCACAGAGGCCTCGGCGCATACTCTAGCGGACGCACCTCTGCGGAGTGATGCATAGTCATTGAGGATGCGCCACACGGTCCCGAAGCCCCAGCGCGCACTCCAGTGCAAGTGTTGCGCCCCTCAAAGCGTCGCATCGTTGCCAAAGGACGCGCTCGAGGGCTCCGCAAGCACAGCCTAGCAAGAAAAAAGCAAAGGGGTTACACCCTGGCTAGCTTTTCCTCCAAACGATGGTCGCGGACCGTCGGCAAGAAGATTTTGCTGGAGGAAAAGGCCGCCAGGAGCGGTGATTCCCTGCTTGCTGAGGGCTCCGACGCCCTGGCAAAAGACTCAAGCATCATGCAACCACGGCGCGAACAGATAAGTTTTTAAGTTTGAGATTCAGATCTAAAGTAAATATATTCTCTGCTTGCCCTTTGAAAGTTTCCAATCTTTGTGTGTGGAGTTTGCGCATACTGGGACCTTTCCAAAGATCAGTGCACCTTGTCTTTGGTTCAAACTTGTTCAAATGACCTGAATGGCCACAGTGCTCCTTAAAACAGTTGAGAACCTGATCAACAGAGCAAGCGGCTACGTAGCACCCAATCTCGTCTCAAGTTGCGCTTGGCGATTTCCATGGTTGCACTGAACGCGCCAAGGAACCTTGCCGATAGTTGCCGGCAAGCTCCCAGATTATGCAAAGATGAATCATACAAAGAACGGAATCAGAAAAAGGGGAAAACAGTATTTTCATTCATTTGAATGGATACATTGGACTCCACTTACAAAGCGTTGTTATCCTAACCTAAAGACTCTGTCTTTTGACGAGGATCAACCTACGTAGAGGAATTGGAGTTCATGAAGACAAGGCATGGGAAGACACGCGGTACATCCACGCTGGTTCCCCCAACACTGTACCGACGGAAGCGGGTCCGACCTCGTCAAGCCGCGAGAAGGGGGCGATGGATCCGGTTGAGATCCCCCCTCCGAGGCGAGGGAGGGGCGTGAAAGGGCCGCGTCAGTGCAGGAAGCACTCGGTCCGGGCCGGGGGAATCGCCATCCGATTCAATTCCCACGGGCTTGGGACTAGGCCCAACACAGTCACCGTCGTCGTCCCCCTCGTTGCCGTCGCTCGAAGTGGAGCTCTCAATGCCGCTTGAGCGACCTTCGCAGCAGTCGAGAAGCACACGTGGGCCCCTAAATCAACATGGAGGACCGCCTTAGGAGCAAGCCCCGGGGAAGGCGGAGGCGTTGGAGTAGCGCTCGGCCTCCCTCGACCTCGGCCTCCATGACGACCGCGGCCCCTCGCCCTTCCTCCGTCGGGGGCGCTCGGGCCGTCTTCCGCCGCGGCGGCCCCCAGAAGTTGTGGCATGATCCGAACGGGATCCTCTCGCCGCCCTGGCGGCCGACGGTGGCCGACCCCGTCCCCTAACCACGGTTAGGGACGAGTGCCACCCGCAGACAGAAGACGATTCTGAAGACCAAGGAAGGGGAGTTGGTGGATTCGGAAGGAGCACTACAAGAAATATGTCAACAAACGACCTTCAATATTGGTCACTTAATGGTCACTGATTTCCATTTGTGACCTTTTTATGACCAAAAACAGAAGGTCTAAAGCTGAGGGTCTTTAATGAACTATAACGACCTTTTTTCTGGATTGGTCGTAGGATTTTATGACCAAACAGAAGGTCGTAGGTTTAATGACCAAGTGATTTGGTCACTAGCAATCTGCCGGCACCATGTCAGATCCATCGTGGCAGGCTGACGTGGCTGAATTATGACCAAATGAAAAGGTCGTAAATAAGATTCAGCCCGCTCCATTCCGGTCGTCTACATGGGCCGGGCCCAATAATTTGGCCTTTTATTTTCTGGGATAGAATCTTTTACTCAGCAGGTTTTTTATTAGTCCACTTTTCTTTTGGGCCTTGGCTACTCTTTTTAGTCCAGTTCTTGTTTGGGCCTTGGCCTACTCTTTTTTTAGGCCCAAGCCTTTTTAGACAAATTCTAATTTGGGCCTTGGCCTACTCTTTTTTTAGGCCCAAGCCTTCTTAGTCTATTTCTTGTTTGGGCCTCGGCCTTTTTGCTGTCCAAACTAACTTTAGTGCCCAAACAAAACGGTCCAAACAAAACTTAAATAATTGACAACTTCACAGGTGCACAGATTCACAAAATACTTCATCAGGTTCACAGGTTCAAATAGAGCAAGACATTGTTTCATCACCAGAATGACCAATCAAGTGGGCTAACTTCATCAGGTTCTTGAGAAGTTAGCCCACTTCACTATTTCTAGGACATGTTCTACGATAGGTTCAACTTCTACAATGCTTTAGCATCGAAGAGAGCCATTAAGTGGGCTAACTTCTCTTCCTGTTCCTGAGACTTCTTGCGCAGCAGCACAAGTTCCTTATCGCGTGCAGCTTCATATTCTTCCACCTTTAGCTTGATTGCTGCCATTTCTTCTTGCATCACTTCAGCTTGAAGCTCCGACCTCTCCAGCTTCTGCTGAAGATCACGAACATGAGCACTCACAAGAGCAGTTCCTTTGCCAGAGTTGTTACTAGATGACTTGAGCCCAACATTCCTAAGGAATGTGCTTTGCTTTACTTCGGTCTTGAGCACTTCTTCAACAATCTCACCATCAGACTTTGGTTCTACACCTTCTGGTACCGGCGCGTCCTTCATTTTTTCCATCTCAAGCTAGCATATGGAGGAAAATGATAGACATTTGTGGCAGATCTATTTCACATTCTGCAAGAGAAACCAAACAAGAATGCCACCAAACGAGACCAAGAAATGGATTATTTGAAGTAATCAAACCAGGACACAAAATATATATGTAGATATTTTACTCAAACTCAAACAGAAGTAGATGATAACTACTAAACTTAAAAGCATTATTTGAATCTAACTACAACAAGTGTACACACAAGCTAGCATATGGAGGAAAATGATAGACATTAGTGGCAGATCTATTTCACATTCTGCAAGAGGAACCAAACAAGAATGCCACCAAACCAGACCAAGAAATGGATTATTTGAAGTAATCAAACCAGCACACCAAATCTATATGTAGATATTTTACTCAAACTCAAACAGAAGTAGATGATAATTACTAAACTTAAAGCATTATTTGAATCTGGCTACAGCAAGTATACACACTTATGTGATCTAGAGACATGCAATCGGAACAATATGGTGATTCTGTATAATATGGCTTCTTTGTCGAGAACTAACATTCAGATCAATGTTCATCATATCATAAAAATGCAACAAATAGCTACAACAAATTCTGATATCTTTGTTGAGAGCTGTACAACAAATTTCGATATCTTTGTTGAGATACCAAACCTATCTTAGGCTCTAGCAAACAGCATCAAATCATGGAACATAGTGTGTGTTCTTGTTGGCTGTGAATCAAACAGGGCTGAGGTCTATAGACAAAAGTTTGAACTAGCTGGACAAAAGCATGGAGTGACTTACCATAGCAATCTTGACTGGCTCCGAAAACCCGTGCTTCTTGCTGTTGTGGGTGGCCTTGAACAAGTCAATCACAGACAGCTCCTCACCCTTACGCTCTTCTTTCTGAAATGTTTTTCAACAAAAATCGAAATGTTATTCAGCAGGAATAAGAAATGATATTCAACGAGGATCAGATGGTAAGGTCTTTAGAAAAAGGTACTCACAGTGGCAAAAATGTGTGTGGTGTAGTGCCTAGAACCAGTTCTCTGTTGGTACACGACCTTTTCTTGATTAATCTTGTTCGACACACAGGTTTCCTACAAAAACGCATAATGTTATTTGCCAAGTTGAAAGAAAGTGGAATAGGCAGTAGTATAGTAGGACAATACGAGTGTGAGCATATTTGATTTGGAAATATTTCAGTTATCCTGCACTAGCACAAGTACATGAACAACTAGTACTATATAAGAGTCAGTGTATTACATATGGTGTTGATTTTGAAAGTTGATGCTCTCTATTGTTCCTACACTGATCAGAAACATGGAAGAGGAAGAAGGGGACCAAGGTCCATTCCCATCCTGATGTGCAGAACATAAATCAGCAAACAGAGCATATACATACCTTGTGTCTTGGGGTAGACCACATCTGCACCAGAGCTTGACATTCACCGTCCGTCAGATCAGGCACCGGAGACTTGGTGCTCACTTTGTTTGCTTCTACGGTATCAAAATACTTCTTCTTGATATTATGGCATCGATTCTTTGAACTTTTCTGCAGAACATCTTTGCACGCGTACTTGATGGTCTCCGAGTCTGTGTTTATCTCAAAATTTTCCTACCAAGACAACAAACAAGGAAGGAACAACATTAGTGATCATTAATTACAAAACAGAAAATAGAGTAGCACATTAACTATAAAACAAGTAGCTTACAACAACTTTCCCAATGTAGTCCTCCACTAGAGTAGCATTATTTTTGTATTCCTTGAAGTGAGGAAGAACCGGAAGATGGCTTCTTGCAACGAGTCCAAACTCAGAAGCAAACTTTGCTGCCTGTAGAGGCTTCTCTGGACGCTTTATCCCTTGGGAAATTTGGATAGGCACCTTTGTGCCAAGCGACTTGGTGATTCTCTCTAGCCCTTTGCCCTTTCTAAGTCTATGCTTGTTAGTCATTGCATCTAAAAATGAAATTGAACTCGTAAATTAGAAGAGAAATCGACAAATGCACGAATGGTTCTGCTAAACAGGTAAGCATACATGATCACTTCCATTTGCAAAATGCACTAGTAAAAGAGAAGGTGAACTTGCCTGGTTGAAGCACAAGATGTTGTTCTTCTTCACTGACGACATCATTCCTGTCAATAGCAGGTGCACCACGCCTGAGGCGTACGCAGATAGTGCCGCTTTCATCCATGCAGAAAGTGGTTTCTTCGTCCATCGGCGAAAACTCATCATGCATTTCCACCGAGCTCTCAAAGTCCATGCCCAGCGGACTTTCCTGATGGTCCGTCGCAGCCGCCATAGTTGCTTTCTGCCTTGTGATTCTATCAGGTTCATCAGATTCGAGGATCCTCTTTGTTTGTCCTGGAGGTGGGGCCATCACCCTTCCTAGAGGCATTGCAGCAGATGCTTCTGAGCTCTTCCTCTTCTTGCTGGCTATCTTCTTAACACCAGGCCTCTTTGTTCCAGGTTCCTTCAGTGCCTTGTATAAATATCATAGAAAAAAATTAGATCACAAGATAAATATGTGAGTGCAAGGAAACACAGAGCATACAAGAACCCGAACCCTCCAAGCGAGACAGAGTTTGCACCTTAACAGTCTTGTGCACTACAACTTCATCCTCCTTAGGATTGTACTCTGGGTCATCACTGATAACTCCACTACCTTCTTGAACCCCATTAATTGTACCTTCTTGTACATCATTTGTTTTCCTAATCATTGACGCTATTGCATCAATGCCAAGGGACTAGAATATCCGATTGTTCATCATCATATTTGTAGCCCTAACCTTCTCGTACTCGGTTAGAGGATGCTCATCTTTGCAAGGCAAAGTAAACATAATTATTAGCTTAATTGTTGGAATGCATGGACAAACAGCCAAACATATCTTATGATATTTTATGATCATTTAATCCTACTTATTCAGCTAAGGAAGAGTAACAGCACACACGCACAGCTAAGCCAGCTAATTCAGATTACAACAATACATTTGCATAATAAAATCTGACAGTATTTTACATCACCAGCCTCCAAGATATTTTACTTAGCATATTACATTTCACTTAGCATATTAAGACACATTTTATAAATCTGACAGTATAACCACAAGGAGCAACTTGCATACCACTGGTTGGCCTCGGGTTTGACCTTGTCATCCTTGACATGGATGATCTTGAGGTGGTGCTTGCAAAATAGAATAAACAACAATCAGATACAACATGGATAAAGTAAAATGATGCACTTATATCAATAAAGGAAAGCATTTAGACGAGCATGCACATACATGTATTACATGTGAAGCAAACTTGTTGGATCAACAATATAGTGATGTAGTTAATGCATCAGTACTAATACATGTAAAACACTTGGACCAACATGCACATACACGTGTAGAAATGCACATACAGTGAATGCATCAGTACTAAACTGACAGTTGAAGCAAGCAACTAAATTGAAGCACTTGGACTAGCATGCACATACAAGTGTAGCAATGCATCAATATTAAAACATGTGAAACATGACGTAGTAATGTACTAAACTGATAGTTGAAGAAAACTATATATGTGAAGCAATGCATTAACTATTTACAACAATTACTTTTATGTTTTAACTTGCAATTTTATCCATGTACTTGAAATCATCTATAAGCAAAGTAATTATTCAACTCTATCCCTAATGGAGGCAAACATATGCATTCATAGCAACTGGTTGCCCAACATTTGGTTAATAAAGAAGCAAGCAGTGTGCAAGCAAGCAAGCAAAGTGCATAAGTGCTACTAATACAAGAAAGCAAGCAAAGTGCATAAGTGCTACTAATACAAGCAAGCAAGCAAAAGAAGTGCTACTCATAGAAACAAGCATAGTGCTACTGATAGAAACAAGCAAGCAAGGAAGAAAATTGAAGAGGAGAAAGCAAGCAAGTACTGTTGATACCAACCCTAGTAGCTTCTTCTCCAAGTGCTACTCATACAAGCAAGTATTGCTGATGGAAACTATAATTAACCATGTATGCTTGCAAGCAAGCAAGCCATAGTAGTCAAGCAACATGAACATGAACCCTAACCCCATGAAGTAGACTACCAGAGGGGGATAGAACGAACCACTAGGAATAAATCCCATGAACATAAACAAGAACCTCCATGAGTTCCTAGATTGACTGAATCCTAACCCTAGATCGACCAGGTGGGGGATGTACCCCCATTTGTTACCCATCACAAATGCAGGACCCCATGATCCAGCCCCATTGATCCAGCCCCATGACAACTACAACCCTAACCCCATGAATCTACAGAACCACGTCAGCGGACATATTTACCCCATGAACAATAACCCTAACTCCATGAATGTACCAAACCATCCCCATTGATCCAGCCCCATGAACCCTAGAAGAACACATGAGGGGGATCTATCAAACCCTAGAAGATCTACTAGAAGAACACGTGAGGGGATCTATGAACGGGAGATGGGTCAAGGGGAGAGGTACCTATCGTCGTCGACTGTTGATTATGTAGATGTACCCGTTGTCGTCGTCAATGTAGTCGTAGCCGTTGACGTTGATGTAGATGTAGCCGTCGTCGTCGATGTAGATGTAGCCATCATCGTCGTCGATGTAGATGTAGTCGTCGACGTCGTCGATGTAGTCGTCGTCGGGGAGAGGGGAGAGGGACGGAGGGGCGGCGCGGAGCACGGGAGGGGCGGCGGGGCGGCGCGGAGCAGGGGAGGGGCGGCGGAGTGGGAAATGGAATGGAGAGGGGAGTGGGAGAGGGAGTGGTGGGTCCCGCGTGGTAGTGGGAGAGGGAGTGGACGGAAATTTTGGTGGGGTGAGAGGGCAAATTTGGTGGGGTGGGAGGGAAAATTTTCACTAGTTTTTCGGGGTTTGCAGGCACACTTTTTCTTTTTCTTTTTATAAACATTGTAGAAATAATGGTTAAAATCATACCGAATAGTTCAAGAAGACATCGGTACTCAAATTTATATCTCTTTTCTAGTTGGCAGGTCACATGTGATGATGCGACACGAAGGTTTCCCATGTTTTTGATTTTTTTTTGAATTTTTCATGGCCATTTCAAAATGCGGCCGAAACGGCGGGCATGACCGTTCCTACCTAGTGGTTGAATCTTGGAAACCTTTTGTAGTTTCTATGATTAAATAGATACTTGTGTATCTAGAAATGATTTTTGGAAAAAATAAAGAGCAAACTATAAGGCAGCCGAAGTTCAAATTTGACCCGCTTCCAGCTGATTCGACATAGATTTGTCTTTTTGACGACAGATGGATAAAAGCTTTTGACACCCAACCATTTTGTCAATTGTACATTAAATATGGCCTAGTATGTTAGAAAAATGATTTGGACCAATTTTGAAACAAATATATGGTAGGTCCTTCACAAAAAAACTCATTTTGGCCACTTGAAAAATGAAAAATGAATTTTTCATACAAGGAACATGAAAACTTCCTTAATCAACACTGTTTGTCATTCCAACATGCACCATTATGCAAAATATGAGACCATTTCAACAAAGTATGCCCTGAATATGGCCATGAGATTGATCATGTTGCTTGAAAGGCATGAATCTTCACACATGATAGCTCATTTGTGTGAACACTTTTTAAAAATAATTGTCGTATTACAAGTTCATTATTTTACATGGTAACTTTATCACATATGATGAGATAATGCAAAGGTTTCCCATTTTTTTGAATTTTTTTGAATTTTTCATGCCCGTCTCAAAATGCGGTCGAAACGGAGGGCATGACCGTTCCTACCTAGTGGTTGAATCTTGGAAACCTTTTGGTGTGTCTATGATTAAATAGATACTTGTGTACCTAGAAATGATTTTTTGGAAAAAATAAAGAACAAACTATAAGGTAGCCGTAGTTCAAATTTGACCCGCTTCGAGCTGATTCGACATAGATTTATCTTTTTCACGAGAGATGGATAAAAGCTTTTGACACCCAACCATTTTGTCAATTGTACATTAAATATGGCATAGTATGTTAGAAAAATGATTTGGACCAATTTTGAAACAAATATATGGTAGGTCCTTCACAAAAAAACTCATTTCGGACACTTGAAAAATGAAAAATGATTTTTTCATACAAGGAAGATGAAAACTTCCTTAATCAACATTGTTTGTCATTCCAACATGCACCCTTCTGCAAAATATGAGACCATTTCAACAAACTATGCCATGAAATAGGGTTTTCATGTTGTGTTGTTGAATTTATCGTTACTTATCTTACCAAAATAACAGATTATGATAATAAATTGTGTGAATTTGTGCATTATTGATGTGTTAATGTGAATTTTTTTCATATTTTGTAAGATGTCTATGCCATTTGTTTTTTTAAGGTGTCTATGCCAATTGTTTTTTATCGCAGACGAAGTGGCGGTCGTCGGATAGCACGTGGCGGACGGGACGTTGCAGGAACTGTCACATCGTATAAAGAGGGAACTGCCTCCGGGCGCATCGTCTACCTCGTCGCCTCGTCTCCCACTCCTCCCACTTCGTCTTCTCGCTCTCTCCCGTCGCACCATCTCCCTGTTGTTCTCATCTCCCACACCCAATGGAGGGCGCTCGTCGCGCCGTCGCCGTTGTGGATCTTGAAAAGGAGGTGCCGAAGCAGGAGGACACGACCGCAACCGATGTCGCCGCTGCGGATTTTGAGAAGGAGGTGCCGAAGCAGGAGGACATGAACGCAACCGCTGTCGCCGCTGCGGATCTTGAGAAGGAGGTGCCGAAGCAGGAGGACACGACCCCAACCGCTGTCACCGCTGCGGATCTTGAGAAGGAGGTGCCGAAGCAGGAGGTGGGTTTTTTAGATGAGGTTTTCTAGTTTTTTTATAGTTGATTCGTGCTTGAATGCTACATAGATTTATTGAGACTTGGATTTCTTTAATTTCAATCTTGATTTGTGCATGTGGATGTGGTAATGCTTCCCGTTCCCCTGTTTCATAGTTATCGTTGATAAGGAGAATATTTAGCATATATTCAGAGAGCAGTACACACTCTGCTTTTGCATGTGTTGGCAAACTTTTGCATTTTGTTGGCTTGAATCAACGGAATCTTTCTCTTGTTAGTAAGGATTTCACCTAGGTCATGTGCTTGATATATACGAACACCCATTCCTAAATTTCGCCTAGGTCTGCCCCCTCTCTTGCATTTTATTGGGATTATTAGTAAGGATTTCATAAGAGTTAGGTTTTGAATTGGGATCTTGATTGCTGCACGTGCTTAGATTTTATTATGTGCCGGATATGTTGATAGATTTGTTGTGGTTATCCCCTCACCGGAGCGCGACACGGGCTGAGCAGCCCAATTGTGCAATATTTAAATTTTATTTTGAATAAATCAGGCTATGTATGTTCCTCAATATGGTGGCTGATGCACCAACATTATGAATGTAATTAGAAGCACATTGTTGAATGCTTGACCTTTTGAATACTGTGTTACATAGTTTGTACTACTCGAATTACTTATGTTGTAGGAAAAGGAAGCTGCAGGCATGAAGAGGAAGCTCGCCAAGACTGGGTTCAAGAGCCCGTATGACTCTGACTATGACGACGACGACGACCCATATGAGGTAATCCCAACTATTTAAGTTCAGCGTAAGCACTATATGAATGTATGTTGGTGGGCTTTTTAATGAAATTGATGTAGAGAGTGTTTTAATGTTGTTTGTTTTTTCTTTGTTTGTTCATTAAAATTTGGTAAATTGGAATTATCTGATGTTTGTTCATTGCATCATTCTGAATCAGAAGTGTGTGTTCTGGCTCCATAATGCCTATATGAATGCATAATGTGTTCCTGCAATTAATTTGTGTGTGCAATATAACTCTCGAGATGACGTGGAGGACGGCAACAAAGAGTCCTTCATTGAGAAGGAAGCCCAGAAGATCAGGCAGAAGGGGAAGGCGGCGTACTTCAAGGGGGGAATATTCACATGCCCATACTACACCACAAAGCCAAAGCCCAAGGATGGGATTTATGAACACCTTATGTCGCACGCACGCGGTTTATCAACGAGTGCTGCAGACATCAAGACCAGGGCAGAGCATGCAGCCCTCCTGAAGGCTCTAGGTCCCATTTAGTCAGCCTCCATGATCTAGATGTCGTTGTGAACTGTTTTACTCTTGCGTAAATGGCAGGTTGTTGTGAACTGTTGGAATGTCATGGCAGGTTGTTGTGGACTGTTGGAATGTTCTACTTTTGATGTTGGAATGTATTATGAGTTTATGTGTTGCAATGATCACGGTAGCTGCTTCTATTTTGCTTCACTGATCATAAAGAGAGGGTCGACTGGCTCGATGTATTGAAAAGGGTGGGAATAGAGTAGAAAACCAACAGCCCGTTCCTAGCCGAGTGGTAGATACCTAGTGAAATGAGCGCCAGGTCGTGGGTTCGAGCCCCCGCTCGTGCATTATTTTTTGTCAAAAAACAACATCTATCTGAAAACTTGAGGAATAGCAACAGTTCTGAAAACAACAGCAACAGGCAACATCTCAATTCAACTCTCTGATGTAGATAGCAACAACAACAACTCTCTGATGTAGTTCTGAAAATAGCTCTGAAAACAACATCTCAATTCAGTTCAAAAAACTTTTGGAACATCACAACCAATAGTTTGCAATATTTTCCATTACAACAGAACAGTTTGAATCAGGATCACATCACAACCAACAGTTCTCACCAAAACTAAAAAAATGGCACCAAAACTACATCATTTTGCCTCCCCAGCCATTTCTGAATACAACATTTTGCCTCTCCAGCCATCATGATCACCAAAAATACATCATTTTGCCTCTCCAGCCATCATGATCTTCACCAGCTGCCTCTCCATCACTACAACCATCAGTCTCATGCATTTTTCTACCTGGAGAGAATTGTAGTACAAAAACTACATCAGGATCACAACAACAAAAACTATAGAGAAGGTTGATCACCAATCAAAACAAGGAACATGCAGTAATAGTTTTAGATCAGCAAAGAGACAATATTTACCTTCATGTCTATTCGCTACTCATCGTCGTCGATACCAAAACCAGGAACTCTATGCCCACTTCTGTTTTCCTCATCGTCACTACAATATTGCAGCATAGTATGATCAGTCTTGTTTTCCTCATCCTCGCTCTCATGTCCATCCGCTACCACCTTTCTTATTTTCTTGATGCCTTCAACTGTTGCAGCATCAATGAGCACATGTTCCCGGTCCCTACGCACTCTGCTTTGCACCGGAACTTCCATAGAGTCATCACCAGCTTGCACCGGAACTTCCGTACATTCATCATCCTGATATGTTAGGCCACTACCACCGGGGCCCTTTTCCACTTCAGTTTCTTTTTCAGTCACACTCCACAAGTGTCTGTGCTCAAAGTTTTGCACAACTCGCTATTTTCCGTGCAAAAGAGTGTATGGCAGGTAAAACACCATTGTTGCTTGTGCTGTTAGAGTAAAGGGATCACTCTTATACCAGCACCTTGAAGTGTTGATGCTTTTGAAGTGGCCATCATACTTGACACAAGAGCGTCAATTCTTCTTGTTACCAAGATCAAACCAGTCACAGCGAAATAAGAGAACCGAGCGATGGATGCCTCCACTAGAGTTGTACTACAACTCTATGATGCTTCTCAGCTGACCATAGAAGTCAATGTTCTCACGATCATGTGACCCCTCAGTGACGATTCCGCTATTTTGTGTCTTCCTTTTTTCCTCGCGATCAACGGTGTGGTACCATACATCATCAGCAATGCATGCCGAATACACTCGCACTCGCTTTTCCGGTAAGCATGCCAAAGCAAATAGATCATCACTGACTTTCTTCTCCTCATGCAACTTTCCAACATGATTCTTAAACCATTTAGAAAATCCCTTGGCAACCCTTGTATCAACATTGATCTGGCTTTCTTCCTGATTTAACTCTTCCTTGAATTTCCTGCAATGCCAACAAAACATGTGAATTAAAATATTAGGCTGGTGCCAACAACCCAAGCAAAAGTAAATAAATAACGAGTGCACAAGATATAACGTACTCGATATATGGTATAACCTCGGCGCAATTGCTGAGCACATACCAAACCATCTTGTCATACTCATCACCAGCCTCCAAGTATCGCGAGGCTCCAAGAAAGTTCACACCATGGTTGAAAACCGAGACATCACCACTATGCGAATCAGACCGCTCTCTATTTATGCCCGGCCGGTTCCATCTTGTTTCCACATCGCCAAAGTATCTAGAGCAAAAAGTCAAGCACTCGTCAACGACATATGCTCTTCAGGTCTTGCCGTGTTTCGCACATAACGCTTACAAGTAAGCAGCCTTCTTTCGATTGGGTACATCCAACCGTATTGCACAGGGCCTCTAAGCATTCTTTTGGTAAGTGCACCGCCAAATGGACCATCATGGTGAAGAAAGCTGGAGGGAAAATCTTCTCAAGCTTGCAAAGAATAATTGGGATTACTTTTTCAAGTCTTTCCAGAACACTTAACTTGAGTGTTTTGCAGCACGGTTCTCTAAAGAAATTTCCCAGCTCAGCAACCGGTTCATATATATCATTGTCCATGATTCCACGGAGGCCAGCCGGTAAAATCCTTTGGAGGAGGATGTGACAATCATGGGTTTTCAGTACTGAAAGCTTGAATCCATCAGAAGTAACACACTTTGCTAGGTTAGAAGCATAACCATCTGGAAATCTCACCGCTTTGATGAATTCACAGAATGCTAGCTTTTGTTCTTTACTCATTGTATACCATGCTCGTGGCATTTCAAATGTATCTTCAGCTTCATCATGTTGTAGATGCAAATCTTCTCTTATGCCCATGTCCTCCAAACCAAGCCTAGAACTAACCGTGTCCTTTGTCTTCCCTTCAATGTTCAGAAACGTCCCTAGCAGATTCTCACATATGTTTTTCTCAATGTGCATTACATCGAGATTATGCCTTAATTTCAGACCAACCCAGTATGGCAGCTCCCACAAACAAGACCTCCGGTCCCAACATTGACCTTCCGCGCGCTTTCTTTTCTTTGCAAGCTTTCCTGGTCTCACATCCTTCACCTTCTCAAGTTGGTGCTCCAGCTCTTCCTTAGTGAATTTAGCTGGATTGTCACGGGTTTCATTCTCACCATTAAAATCTTTGCTTCTTCTCCAACGATGGTTTCGGGAAAGAAAGCGGCGGTGCCCAATATAGCAGATCTTGCTCCTTATTCTCTTCGAGCAAGGGTCTTTGACACAATGGACACATGCCTGATAACCCGTTGTGATCCTCCCAGACAGAGTGTGCAGTGCCGGGAAATCATGGATGGACCATATGACTGTAGCACGTAGATTGAACTTTTCTTCCGGACTAGAGGCATCGTATGTACGTACACCAGTCCAGAGCTGGAGCAGTTCTTCTACGAGGGGCTCCATAAAGACATCAAAATCCTTTCCTAGAGACTCTAGACCCGGGATAAGCAGTGACATCATGAAGTTGGACTGATCCATGCATGCCCATGGTGGCAGGTTGTACGACACCACAAAAACGGGCCACATGCTATAAGACATGTTCATGTTCCCAAACGGATTAAAGCCATCTGTGGCAATGCCGAGTTTTATATTCCTTGGATCTACAGAAAAATCTCCATCTTCACTGTCAAATTCTTTCCATGCCTCTTCGTCCGCTGGATGGCTTAGCTCATTGTCCACAGGTTGCCGCTGAAGCTTCTACCATTGTACCTCCAACGATGATTTCTTCGAGATAAACATCCGCTGCAGCCTTGGTATCAACGGAAAGTGCTTGAGTACCTTCTCTCGTATTGACTTCTTCCCATCAACATCTTTCCACCTTGAGGCATTGCATTTTGGACAGTTGTCATGCTTCGCAAAATCCTTCCGAAACAAGACACAGTTATTTGGGCACACATGTATTGAAACATAACCTAGCCCCAGCCTGCGGATTATGCCCAATGCTTCATCATAAGATGTGGGAACACAGCTATCAGGGAATTGGAAGGTCAAAAGGCGGAGTATTGCGTTGAATGCAGCATTGCTAATCCGGTACAAAGACTTGATGTGGAGTAACTTCACGGTGAAGGTAAATCTTGAAAATTTACCCCCTTCATGAGCTGCGCGCTTAGCCTCCTCCAACACCTCAGCAAACATCGACTTCTGCCCATCAGCACGATCTTCAGCATCGTACAGATCCTTCAATAGGTCAGGAATCCTATCATCTTCATGCCCATCCTCTTCATCCAAACCAGCATTCTCTCGCAAAATATTTTCCATAAAATTAATGCCAGCATCACCACCACCCATCATATGAGGGGCCTATGTATCAGCTTCAATATTTTGTGGTTGTCCGGCTAAAGGTTCTCCATGGTATATCCATCTATCATATGTGATGGCCATCCCATTAAGAAGAAGATGATCTTCCACTACTCCTTGAGCTTTTCTCGAATGGTTGAGGCAATTAAAGCATGGGCAAACAATGATAGCATCCTTGGAAAAATTTGCCCGAACAAATTGCATGAATTCATCAACTCCTTTCATATGTTCTTTCGAAAACCTTCTAACTCCTTTTCTAATCCAGCTTCTGTCCATCTGCCAAAGAAAGCAATGGTTGCAAGTTAGCAAATCTATCTAAGTGCATCAACATTAATTAATGAGAATGGATGGCAGTAATGGCAGTTAAAAATCCAGAAAATAAGGTAGGCACCAAATTTTATATGCTAACTGCGTAACGATAACATTCAGCTATTTCCAATTTCTCACTACTTTAGTCCAGTTGACATGGTTTACTGATTTCACATGGGAGCAATAAAAAGCAGTTCAAATAGAAATACAGATGCTGTCGTGAACATGGGAGAAAAGAAAAGCTAACAAAAACATGGTGCTTCACAAAAAAATAGAGGTGGTTAACAAACAACTACTGTGGTTAAACCAACAACAATAACAACATATGGTGCCACAAAGAACTATTTTGGTTAAACTACCAACAATAACTACACTGTAAATTTACATGAATGACATTTCAAAGATTGCATCAAATCTACATCAATGAAATTTTTCCTAGTTTACATAAAATCTACATCAATATTGATGTTCTTAAATATATTTGAGGCAGAGGTGTAACATCAAATTTCATAGGTGCTGAAAAGTCTCAACTACTGTGTACTACATCAACTACTGTGGTGAAAATAAGGTGTTGAAATTCTCTTCATTAACTACATCAACTACTCAACTACATCAACTACTCAATTTCATCAACAGAAATTCTCTTCATAATTTCTACCAACTTCATCAACAGAGAGGAGAGGGGGACAGGAGAGGGGGGAAGAGAGGATAGGGGGAAGAGGAGAGGGGGAAGAGAGCATACCGGCGGCAGCAGCGAGTCCCCCATGCTCGGCGGTGAGTCCCTCATGCTCGGCGGCGGAGAGTCCCCCATGTGTGGGCAAGGTCGCTGTCCGAGGCGAGCGGCACCACCACCACTACCAGTGGGCAAGGTGGCTGAGGCGAGTGGCACAACCACCGCTACCTCCACTAGCCGGGCGAGGTCGTCATGGTCGAGGCATGGCCGAGGTGGCCGTGGCGTCGGCACCACCACCACTTCCGATGGGTGAGGTGGTCGTGGCATCAGCACCACCACCACTGGTCACCGCCCCTGTCGGTCGCCGCCCCCATCCCCGTTGGTCGCCGCTGCCCCCATCCCCGTCGATCGCCGATGCCCCATCCCCATCGGTCGCCGCCGCCCCCGAGATCTAGATTTGCTTGTCCCTTGTCGGAAATTGGCTAAGTGTTGGCCCGTGTCGGAAATTGGCCAAGTGATGGCCGTCCCCGTCGGTCCCACTTGTCAATGATACAAGAGACCCGTGATTTAATATAATATACCCCCAAATACTGATACCTGAGCAACAGTCCCTCTCTAACGCAGTGGTAGCAAACACTTAGCGGAAGCGCTCGGTCGTGGGTTTGAGTCCCCGCTCGCGCATGTTTTTTCGGGAATTAAGCGAGGCTCGCGCATGTCCGTGCTCGGTCGCCGGCACCTCACCTGCTTGTCAAATGGGTCCTACCTCAGTGACAAGTAAGCAAGGCTGCTGAGGTGGCGGCCTAACCAGCCTAGTGCATTCTGACTATTTAGTAACGACCATTCATATTGGTAATTATCACTTAGATATAATGCAGTGCCAGGTGCTGTCCGCTTTTTGACCTTTTCCAGTAAGCAAGTGATGACCTTTCTGATGAAAATGGTCGTTGGTTTTTGGGGCTAGGACCTCTCCAGACAGCTTACGACCAAATGATGTCAAATGGTCATAGATTTATGACCATTCCTTCCAACGTCACTGACAAAAGGTTGTTAGTTGACATATTTCTTGTAGTGGAGTTGGGTGAGAAAAACCCCTTGCAAACCCTCCCAAATTTATAGGACGGGGTGCGGGGGCTAGCCTCCCTTGCTCCAAAAGCCACCACCCCTCACGCCCAATCGCTCGAGTTCACGAGCGAACAGAGAACCGCCCTGCTACACCAATGCATGCACGGGCGGGCCCAGCCACTACTACGCCTTTCAAGGCCACGTCTGCCACCTGTCCATTCATAATTGTGCATGCCACGCGCGTGTGATACGTCTCCAACGTATCTATATTTTTTGATGGTTTCATTCTATTATCTTGTCAAACTTTGGATGCTTTGTATGCCTTTTATATATTTTTGGGACTAACTTACTAATTCAGTGCCAAGCGGTGTTTCATGTTTTTTCCATGTTTTTGACCCCTTTTAGAGGAGATTTTGAAACGGAGTCCAAACGGAAGAAAATCACAGAAAAGATTTTTTTGGAACGGAAGAAGATCGGAGAACTTGGAAGCCAAGCCAGAGGAGCTCCAGGGGCCCCACAAGCCCCACCCCGCGGCTAGGGGGCCACGCCATCTAGGCTTGTGGGCCCCGTGGAGGTCCCCTGACCTAGATCTTTTGCCTATATAATCCCAAAAATTCCAGAAAAAATCAAGAGACAATCGCAATCGCTTTTCTGCCGCCGCAAGCTTCTGTCTCCGCAAGATCCCATATGGGGCACATCCTGGTGCCCTGCTGGAGGCGATTCGGACACGGAGGGCTTCTCCATCAACACCATGACCTCTCCTATGATGCGTGAGTAGTTCACCATAGACCTATGGGTCCATAGCTAGTAACTAGATGGCTTCTTCTCTCTCTTGGATCTTCAATACAAAGTTCTCCATGATCTTCATGGAGATCTATCCGATGTAATCTTCTTTTGCAGTGTGTTTCTCGAGATTCGATGAATTGTGGATTTATGATCAAATTATCTATAAATCTTATTTGAGTTTCGTCTGATCTCTCTTATGCATGATTTCATATCCTTGTAATTCTCTTCGAGTTGTGGGTTTTGTCTGGCCAACTAGATCTATGATTCTTGCAATGGGAGAAGTGCTTGGTTTTGGGTTCATACCGTGCGGTGACCTCACCAAGTGACAGAAGGGGTAGCAATGCACGCATCATGTTGTTGCCATCAAGGGTAAAAAGATGGGGTTTTCATCATTGGTTTGAGATTATCCCTCTACATCATGTCATCTTGCTTAAAGCGTTACTCTGTTTGTCATGAACTCAATACACTAGATGCATGCTGGATAGCGGTCGATGTGTGGAGTAATAGCAGTAGATGCAGAAAGTATCGGTCTACTTGCCTCGGACGTGATGCCTATATGTATGATCATTGCCTTAGATATCATCATGACTTTGCGCGGTTCTATCAATTGCTCGACAGTAATTTGTTCACCCACCATAATACTTGCTATTTTGAGAGAAACCTCTAGTGAACACTATGGCCCCGAGGGTCTACTCCACACCATATTTTCAGCCTTACACTTTTTACTTCGTTGCACTTTCCGCCTTCAGATCTCACTTTGCAAACAATCTTGAAGGGATTGACAACCCCTTTAAAGCGTTGGGTGCAAGCTTGTTTGTGTTTGCGCAGGTACTCTAGACTTGACGAGACCCTCCTTCTGGATCGATACCTTGGTTCTCAAACTGAGGGAAATACTTACTGCTCCTGTACTGCATCACCCTTTCCTCTTCAAGGGAAGAACCAACACAAGCCCAGCCTCTGTCAACGTGTCAACTCCTGGCGCTGTTGTCTGTGGGATAGCAAAAGAATTTGTGGCGCCGTTGCCGGAGAGGAAGATCAAGTCAAGAACTCATCCAAGTAGGTGTCGCAAACTCATCTCTTGCATTTACTTTGTTTGCCTGATGGCTCTCGTTTTCCTCTCCCCCACTTCACCAATTTGCCTTTTTTTTGTTTGGCTTTTTCGTTCGCCCTTTTCTCTCGCTGGCTTTCTGTTCGCTTGTGTGACATGTGCCTTCAATATGCTTGCATCTTCACTTGCTGAAAATCTAGTGATATGGATCCTCATCCACTTGCTAATCTCTTTATGAGATCCAATTATGTTGATACAATTGCTAGCGAGTTGAGTGCACTTGACTATCTTTATGGAGTTTTGCTTGAGATGCGTGAATCTGAAAATTGTGAGGGAGAAATTTATGAAGTGATTCACGAGGGCTCCTTAGATGAAAAGCATGATTGCAATGGTTTCACTATAAATTCTATTAGTGACAATCATGCTAAGAATATGCAAAACCCTAAGCTTGGGGATGCTAGTTTTGCTATGTCCACTACTTGTTGCAATGATCATGAGTGGGGCGATGATTTTTCTTATAATCTTGAAAATTTGTTTAAGCCTCATGATGAATATGATATTTGCAATATTATTGAAAGTAGGTTTGGAGAAGTCATGACTTTAGTTGATGATAATACCACTATTTTTGAAGAGCGTCAACTTTGCATGCATGTGGATCATGAAAAGAATATCCTATGTGATAGCTATATTGTTGAATTTGAACATGATCCCACATGTGATTGCTATGAGAGAGGAAAATATTGTGGTAGAAACTTTCATGTTACCAAATTACCTCTCGTTTTTTTGAGATTGCTATTGTCTCTTTCTTCTTCCTTGCATTTGGTAACTATTGGTTGTCTTGCCAATGTGTTCTCCTATAAAATTCCTATGCATAGGAAGCATGTTAGACTTAGATGTGATTTTCACATGCTTTATGATGCTCTCGTTGTGCTTCAATTCTTGTCTTCTGTGTGAGCATCATCAATGCCTAACTAAGGGCGTTAAACAATAGCGCTTGTTGGGAGGCGACCCAATGAATTTGTATTTTTCTTTCTATTTTGTTGCGTCCAAACCATCATAACTCTGTTGTGATTGTGTTTTTGTGTTTCTTTTTGTGTTTGAGCCAAGCAAAGCCTTTATGATTAGTCTTGGTAATGGTTGTTTGATTCTGCTGGAAAAAGACAAAAACTTTTCGCTCACGAGATGATTTTTCATTTTTATTCAGAAAGAGATTTTGAGTTGATTCTTTTTGCTGCTGATTGATATACGTTTTCCCAGGACTTCGTAATTTTTCAGATGTTTTGAGGTACCAGAAGTATACGAAGTATACAGATTGCTACAGACTGTTCTGTTTTTGACAGATTCTGTTTTTGTTGAGTTGGTTGCTTTTTTGATGAAACTATGGTTAGTATCGGGGGGTACTAGCCATGGGGAAGTGAGAATACAGTAGCCCATCATCAATATAGATAGAATTCAAGTTTGCTACAGTACCAAAAGAAGTGGTAGTTTGTTTTCTTGTACTAATGTTATCCATAGTTTCTGTTTAAGTTTTGTGTTGTGAAGTTTTCAAGTTTTGGGTGATGTTCCCATGGATAAAGAGATAAGGAGTAGAAAGAGCTCAAGCTTGGGGATGCCCAAGGCATCCCAAGCCAATATCAAGGACACCAAAAAGCCTAAGCTTCGTGATGCCCCGGGAAGGCATCCCCTCTTTCGTCTTCAATCCATCGGTAACCTTACTTGGAGCTATATTTTTATTCACCACATGATATGTGTTTTGCTTGGACCGTCTTGTATCATAGGAGTCTTTTTTTTGTTTGGTCACAATCATCCTTGCTGTACACCTTTTTGAGAGAGAGAGACATGCACTCATCGTGATTTTGCTAGAATGCTCATAGTGCTTCACTTATATAATTTGAGCTAGATACTTATACTCATAGTGCTTCACTTATATATTTTGAGCTAGATACTTTTACTCTAGTGCTTCACTTATATCTTTTGATCTAGATACTTTTGCTCTTGTGCTTCACTTATATCTTTAGAGCACGGCGGCGCGTGATTTGGTAGTTGGCTTATGCTATGAAAGTAGTCTCAAATGTGATAGGTACCCAAAGAGGACGCAAAAACCTCCATCTTCATGTGCATTGAATAGAAAGAGAAGTTTTGATTCCTCTCAATTAGTTTTGAGACATGGATTCGGTAATATTAAGAGTTATTTTAGTAGGGTGTTGTGAATCTAGAGATACTTGTGTTGAAGTTAGTGATTCCCGTAGCATGCACGTATGGTGAACCGCTATGTTAGGAAGTCCGAGCATAATTGATCTATTGATTGACATCCTTTGTGCTGAGGTCGGGATCGCGCAATGGTTAAAACCTACCAACCCTTCCCCTCAGAGTATGCGTTTAGCACTTTGTTTCGATTACTAATAAAAACTTTCGCAATAAGTATGTGAGTTCTTCATGACTAATGTGAGCCCATGGTATAGATGCACTTTCACCTTCCACCATTGCTAGCCTCTCTAGTGCCGCGCAATTTTCGCCGGTGCACAAACCACCATATGCCTTCCTCAAAACAGCCACCATACCTACCTACCATGGCAATTTCATAGCCATTCCGAGATATATTGCCATGCAACTCCCACCGTTCCGTCTCATGACTTGTCTCTTCACTCTCATATTGCCATTGCATGATCGTAAGATAGCTAGCGAGATGTTTCAACGTCATACGCCATGCTAGATCGTTGCACATCCCGGTACACTGCCGGAGGCATTTCCTATAGAGTCATCATTGTTCTAAGCTTTGAGCTGTGAGTAAATAAAAGTGTGATGATCATCATTATTAGAGCATTGTCCCATGTGAGGAAATAAAAAAATAAAAAAAAAGAGGCCAAAGAGCCCAAAAAAAGAAAAAAGAAAAAAGAGAGGCCTAAGAGCCCAAATGAAAAAAAGAGAGAAGGGACAATGCTACTATCTTTTTCCACACTTGTGCATCATGTTAGCACCATGTTCTTCATGACTGAGAGCTTCTTCCTTTGTCACTACCATATGCTAGTGGGAATCTTCATTATATAACTTGGCTTGTATATTCCAATGATGGGCTTCCTCAAAATTACCCTAGGTCTTCGTGAGCAAGCAAGTTGGATGCACACCCACTAGTTTTCCTTTTGAGCTTTCACACACTTATAGCTCTAGTGCATCTCTTGTATGGCAATCCCTACTCATTCACATTGATATCTATTAATGGGCATCTCCATAGCCTTTTGATACGCCGAGTCAATGTGACCATCTCCTCCTTTTTGTCTCACAACCACCACCACACTCTATTCCACCTATAGTGCTATATCCATGGCTCGCGCTCATGTATTGCGTGATAGTTATAAAAAGTTTGAGAAAGTAAGAGTGCGAAAACAATTACTTGGCCAATACCGGGGTTGTCCATGATTTACATTAGTTGTGTGAGGATGATGGATCATAGCCAAACTATACGATTTTGTAGGGATAACTTTCTTTGGCCTTGTTATTTCAAAAGTTTATGATTACCTTGCTAGTTTGCTGGAAGTATTACTATTTTCATGTCAATAGCAAACTATTGTTTTGAATCTTACGGATCTGAACATTCATGTGACGTGAAAGAAGTTGCAAAGGACAACTATGCTAGGTAGCATTCCACATCAAAAATTCATTCTTTACCACTTCCCTACTCGAGGACGAGCAGGAGTTAAGCTTGGGGATGCTTGATACGTCTCCAACGTATCTATAATTTTTTATGGTTTCATGCTATTATCTTGTCAAACTTTGGATGCTTTGTATGCCTTTTATATATTTTTTGGGACTAACTTATTAACTCAGTGCCAAGCGCCAGTTCCTGTTTTTTCCATGTTTTTGATCCCTTTCAAAGGAGATTTTGAAACGGAGTCCAAATGGAAGAAAATCCCCAAAAAGATTTTTTTGGAACGGAAGAAGATCGTATAACTTGGGAGCCAAGCCAGAGGAGCTCCAGGGGCCACACAAGCCCCCACCCCGCGACCAGGGGTGGCCGCGCCATCCAGGCTTGTGGGCCCCCTAGAGGTCCCCTGACCTAGATCTTTCGCCTATATAATCCCAAAAATTCCAGAAAAAACAAGAGACAATCGCAATCGCTTTTTCGCCGTTGCAAGCTCCGGTCTCCGCAAGATCCCATCTCGGGCACGTCCTGGTGCCCTGCCGGAAGGAGGGACTCGGACATGGAGGGCTTCTCCATCAACACCATGACCTCCCCGATGATGCGTGAGTAGTTCACCATAGACCAACGGGTCCATAGCTAGTAACTAGATGGCTTCTTCTCTCTCTTGGATCTTCAATACAAAGTTCTCCATGATTTGCATGGAGATCTATCCGATGTAATCTTCTTTCGCGGTGTGTTTGTCGGGATCTGATGAATTGTGGATTTATGATCAGATTATCTATGAATCTTATTTGAGTTTCTTCTGATCTCTGTTATGCATGATTTCATATCCTTGTAATTCTCTTGGAGTTTTGGGTTTTGTCTGGCTAACTAGATCTATGATTCTTCCAATGGGAGGAGTGCTTGGTTTTGGGTTCATACCGTGCGGTGACCTCACCCAGTGACAGAAGGGGTAGCGAGGCACGCATCGTGTTGTTGCCATCAAGGGTAAAAAGATGGGGTTTTCATCATTGGTTTGAGATTATCCCTCTACATCATGTCATCTTGCTTAAAGCGTTACTCTGTTTGTCATGAACTCAATACACTAGATGCATGCTGGATAGCGGTCGATGTGTGGAGTAATAGTAGTAGATGCAGAACGTATCGGTCTACTTGCCTCGAACGTGATGCCTATATGTATGATCATTGCCTTAGATATCGTCATGACTTTGCACGGTTCTATCAATTGCTCGACAATAATTTGTTCAGCCATCGTAGATCATTGCCTTAGATCATTGCCTTGAGAGAAGTTCTCGGAATGTTCTGAAAATTTACGGAGATTTTTTCTGGAATAAAAGAAAAATACATGCGCAAAGATCCACCAGAGGGGGCGTGCCATTGGGCCACAAGCCCACAGGCCGCGACCACCCCCCTAGGTCGCGTCGTGAGGGCTTGTGGGGCCCACGTGGCACCACCGCCCCCAAACTCAGCTCTATATCTTACGTCTCGCCCGGAAAAAAATTAGAGAGAAGGTTTCATCGCGTTTTATGATAAGGAGGCGCCGCCACCTCATGTTCTTCATTTGGAGGGCAGATCTGGAGTCCGTTTTGGGCTCCGGATAGGGGAAATCGTTTCCATCGTCATCATCAACCTTCCTCCATCGACAATTCCATGATGCTCTTCATCGTTCGTGAGTAATCTCATCGTAGGCTTGCTGGACGATGATGACTTGGATGAGATCTATCATGTAATCGAGTTAGTTTTTGACGGGGATTGATCCCTAGTATCCACTATGTTCTAGATTGATGTTGCTACTACTTGGCTATGCTTAATGCTTTTCACTAGGGCCCGAGTGCCATGATTTCAGATCTGAACCTATTATGTTGTCGCCAATATATGTGTGTTTTAGATCCTATCTTGCAAGTTGTAGTCACCTACTATGTGTTATGACCCGGCAACCCCGGAGTGACAATAGCTGGAACCACTCCTGGAGATGACCATAGTATGAGGAGTTCATGTATTCACCGCGTGTTAATGCGTTGGTCCGGTTCTTTATTAAAAGGAGAACCTTAATATCCCATAGTTTCCATTAGTACCCCGCTGCCACGGGAGGGATGGGTAATAGATGTCATGCAAGTTCTTTTCCCTAAGCACGTATGACTACATACGAAATACATGGCTAAATTAGATTGACGAACGGAGCTAGTTACATATCTCTCCGTGTTATAGCTGTTACATGATGAATCACATCTATCATACTCATCCATCACCGATCCACTGCCTACGAGTCTTTTACTACTGGTCCTTGCTACGTTACTTTGTCCAGGCTTGTCCCTTGCTACAAAAGGGATTGGGCCACTTCGCTACTACTGTTGCTACTGCTGTTACTCTGTTGTTGCTGCTACTGTTGTTCCTTGCTACTTCGTTGTTACTTCTTGCAAGATCTTTTCTGACACTGTTGTCGGGGAAGAATAGTTACTCGCCCATGTGCAACCTACTGGCACCATTGATACAACAGTTAGGAATAGTCTGCCCTCAACAGACCGTTTCTGACACCGTTGTTATCATACTACTTTGCTACTGATACTTTGCTTGCAGACACTAATCTTTCAGGTGTGGTTGAATCTGACAAACTCAGCTGCTAATACTTGAGAATATTCTTTCTCTTCCCTTTTGGTGAACCAACAAATTTGGGTTGAATACTCTACCCTCGAAAACTGTTGCGATCCCCTATACTTGTGGGTTATCAAGACCTTTTTCTGGCGCCGTTGCCGGGGAAGCATAGCTATATTCTCTGAGTCACTTGGGATTTACGTCTGTTGATCACTATGAGGAATCCGAAAGATCCAAGAACTAAAATCTTGCCTTCCATTACGAGGAGAGGTAAGGAACTGCCATCTAGCTCTGCACTTGATTCACCTTCAGTTATGAGTAAGTATGCGACTTCGCCTCCTGCTAGAAATCTTGATATGTCGCATGTGCTTGATGATGCTACTTCTGCTGCCCATGATGCTTATGATGCTATGCTTGATACTATGTCTGATGATGCTATGCGTGATACTATGCCTGATGATGCTATGCTTGATACTGCTTTGCCACTTGGTGCCCTTGATGCACAAATTGCTAGAGTTGCTGCTAGATGTGATGATACTTCTGAAACTGCTGATACTATTGAGGTAGAACCTGCTATTTTGCCTGCTAGAACTAGCTCTCATATGCCTGAATTGCCTGATATGCCTGATACGCGTTATGTTATGCAGGGAGAGATAGCTGAGGATTTTCTTGCGTGTAAGGATAGCTATGATGTTGAGAAATTACTGCACAAGTGGAAAGAAAAATCTATGAACGCTAGGATGAATTACGACCCGAAGTTTGCCACTTTGCCTATCTTTGTGACCGATAAGGATTATGAATTCTCTGTCGACCCTGAGTTAATCACTCTAGTCGAATCTAATCCTTTTCACGATTATGAGTCTGAAACGGTTGTAGCCCATCTTACCAAACTACACGATATAGCCACCCTATTCACTAGTGAGGAAAAGATCCGCCACTACTATATCCTCAAGCTGTTTCCTTTCTCGCTAAAGGATGATGCTAAGACTTCGTTCACTTCTCTTGCTCCTGGTTGTGTGCGTAGCCCCTAGGATATGGTCTACTACTTCTCTGAAAAATATTTCCCTGCCCATAAGAAGCAAGCTGCCTTGCAGAAAATATACAACTTTGCTCAAGCTGAAGAAGAGAGTCTCCCACAAGCTTGGGGGAGGCTCATCCAGCTGCCGAATGCTTTGCCTGATCACCCTCTTGAGAAGAATGAATACTTGATATCTTCTATAATGGACTTATCGATGCTTCCAAAGACCACCTAGATAGTTGTGCCAATAGTGTTTTTAGGGAACAAACTGTAGAACAAGCTGAGATTCTACTGAATAACATCTTGTGCAATGAGAATGCTTGGATTATTCCCGAACCACCTCCTAAGCCAACTCCGAAGAAAATAGGTATTCTATTCCTCAGTCCTCAAGATATGCAAGAAGCCAAGAAATCTATGCGAGAGAAAGGCATTAAATCTGAAGAGGTAAAAAATCTACCACCTATCGAAGAGATCCATGGTCTCGATAACCCGATAAAGATAGTAGAAGTAAATTCTCTGCGTAGGTTTGATGAGAGTGATATTCCTTTTGATAAACCTGCTAGCTTATGCATGGATGAATTTGATAACTTTGTTGCCAAACAACAGAGTTTCAATGATTATGTTAGGAGACAATTGGAACAGAATGCTCGTCTGCTTAGTCATTTAAGTGCTTGTGTGGACAGAAATGCTAATGATCTTGAACTTCTGAGTAAACATGCCTCTATGGTTACTACTCAGGTAGAACAAGTACTTAAAGCTCAGAATGACTTGCTCAATGAGTCGAATGACAACTCCGTCAGAGTCGTTACTAGAGGCGGTAGAATGACCCAGGAACCTTTGTATCCTGAGGGTCATCCGAAGAGAATTGAACAAGATTCTCAAGGAGTTAGCACTGATGCACCTAGTCATCCTAGAAAGAAGAAGAAAGATGCTAGGAACCTACACGCTAGCAACCCTGTTACTGCTACCCCTGAGAGTCCAAACGATGTCTCTGTCTCTGATGCTGAAACACAATCTAGTGATGAACATGAGCCTAATGATAATATCAATAGTGATGCTCATGTTGATGCTCAACCTAGCAATGAAAAGGATGTGGAGATTGAACCTAGTGTTGATCTTGATAAACCACAACCTAAGAATAGAAGATACGATAAGAATGACTTCACTGCTAGAAAGCACGGTAAAGAAAGGGAACCATGGGTTCAGAAACCCATGCCCTTTCCTCCCAAACCATCCAAGCAAAAGGATGATGAGGATTTTGAGAGCTTCGTTGAGATGATTAGACATGTCTTTCTGCAAATGCGTTTGACGGATATGCTCAAGATGTCTCCGTATGCTAAGTACATGAAAGATATTGTGACTAATAAGAGGAGGATACCTGAGGTTGAGATTTCCACCATGCTCGCTAATTATACCTTCAAGGGTGGAACTCCTAAGAAACTAGGTGATCCCGGTGTCCCCACTATACCTTGCTCCATTAAAGGCAACTATATTAGAACTGCCTTATGCGACCTTGGAGCCGGTGTTAGTGTTATGCCTCTCTCTCTTTATCGTAGACTTGAACTGGATAAGCTGACACCCACTGAAATCTCTCTGCAAATGGCCGGCAAATCAACTGCTTTCCCTATCGGCATTTGCGAGGATGTGCCTGTTGTGGTTGCTAACGTCACTATCTTAACAGACTTCGTTATCTTGGATATTCCCGAGGACGATGCCATGGCTGTCATCCTCTGAAGACCCTTTTTAAACACCGTAGGAGCTGTTATAGATTGCAACAAAGGCAATGTCACTTTCCATGTCAACGGTAATGAGAATACGGTGCACTTTCCGAAGAAACAATATCGAGTACATTGCATCAATGCTATCGAAAAAACTTCGTCGATTCTTATTGGGAGCTTTGAATGCCCTATTCCTCGTATCAAGATGAAGTATGACTTGCTTGTTGGGGAGATACACATCCCCATTGAGGTGACCTAGTGACTATTCAAAAATTCTCCGTTCTCTTTTGCGATTCGAGAAAGTTTTATCGAGGGGATTTGATCAACCCCATTGACGGATTTCTTCCGATGACCATGAGATGGATGAATCAAGGAGTCACAAACCTATGTTCCAAGCTTTCACTTTAGGTTGCTTAGAAGAAAAATGATAGACTTAGTTTAGTTTTCCCTGTTTTCTGTTTTAGCGTCGGTAGAAAAATACCCTGAAAATAAGAGTTCTCCGAACGTCCTAAAAATCAAGTATGATTTTTTCTAGAATTTTTCATAAATTCTGAGACAAAGAGCTTGTTTGGGGGCTGCACCAGTGGGCCACAAGCCCAGGGGGCGCGGGCACCCCCCTAGCCGCGCCACCCAGGCTTGTGGGGCCCACAGGCACCCCCTCCACTCATTCTTGCTCTCATCCAGTTCTCCTACCTCCAGAAAAAATTGTTTCGCAGCACAAACTCGCGTTCTTGCTCCTCTTTCTGGGATTTTCGATCTCTTTATTCAAATCACCGTTCTCCTAACTGTTTTGGGGAAATAACTCCTTGGTAAGTGACTCCTCCATTGGTCCAATTAGTTTTTGCTCTAGTGCCTTATACTCCGCATATTTTTGCTGCCTTGGTGACCATGTTCTTGAGCTTTGCATGCTTATTTTAGCTGGTCCCAAGTAGTTTTGATGCGTAATATGGCCTCTAGGCACTTCTGGGAGTAGTTGCTATGAGTTTTGTTGAGCCTTGTTCACTTTTCCTTAGAATCACTAAAAATTTCAGAAATTTTTAGAGATAGAAAAGGGAAAAGACGAGGAGGTTCTTAAGAGGCTCCTCAAGCCGTGACCCCAAGGATGATGGCAGTGAGAAGAAGCCCAAGTATTTGGTCCCTCAAGTCGCGGAACTTCGAGCGTGCGAGTGGCCAAGCAACGTGTTCATACGCGCCGTTGGAATTTTTGAGGACTTTTATCACTTGGTGGAGAACGCAGGCCTTACCGCCTTCGTTGAAGATAAGTGTCCGCAATACTTCCTCCTCACTAATATCTTCGTACAAAGCTTTAACTTCTATCCGAGGAAGAATCCTCCTATGGTTGAGTTTAAACTTTATGATATCCCCCAACGCATGTCACTCCAGGATTTTTGCAATGTTTGCAAATTACCTTACGTTGGGGATATTCATGAACCTCGCCCACGAGACTTGGAAGCTTTCATCAATACTATTGTTGTAGGAGAGGAGAGAGGATTGTCTTGCGCTAGAGATGCTAGCATTCATTTTCCCATGCTTTAGTACTTCTCACTATTTGTGGGAAAATGTTTGATTGGCCGTGGGAAAGCTGGGTCACTTAGTTCCCCAGATCTTGCGGTCTTGCGTGAAGCCCTTTATAACGATAAAACTTATAGCTTGGGTGCTATAGTAGCTCAACGGTTGAACATGAACCGTTCTAAAGGTGTTGTCTATGGAGGTATCTATGTTACTCGTCTTGCTAGACACTTTGAGATACCTATTAGACTGGAGGAGGAAGAAAAGATTCTTCTTCCCGAGAGATATCTAGATTACGATAGGATGGTTCGCCATGACTTTCTTGATAGAGATATAAATAGAAGGATGATTTATAACCTCGTATTTAGTCAGGGTACTCGTGAGACTATTACTTTGCCTGCTTCTTCTTTGTTCAATCTTCATGCAAGCAGGTACATTTTTATGCCCTCGGACATCTACGCATATTAAGGCCTATCCCAACCACAGGTGTCCGTGCCCGAGCCACCAGTCGAATACCACACGCCAGTTTATCAGTGGGAGCCAGAAGAGCTCACACAGCAGTGGCATCCTCAGTCCACCCCGGAGTACCCCGGAGCTGGTTATTTCCCTCCTTAGGAGTAGACCAACTTAGGCGAAAAGCCTAAGCTTGGGTGAGTACGTGTTCTCATCGACTTTACATTTTTGCTTATGCTTTCACTTTGTTAGCCGGTGTTCACACTTTGCCACTGTATCATCCATGCTAGTTTATTTTATTTTTCTCTTTTTCTTTTCGTGTGTCTGTCTAGTTTGAGAAAAAACAAAAAGATTTTCTTTTCTTCTTTTGCTTGTTGGGAGGTTTCCCGTGTAGATAGTTTTCTTTTTCTTTGGGTCAAGGTAGAAGACCATGGTTACAATATTTAGTGGCTCTTGCATGCATACCTATTTAGCTTTCAAGGAGCCATATTACTTTGTCTTCTCCTTTGTGTTTGCCTATAGATTCCAGCATAGTCCAATGCACGCGCACTCTTATTATTGTTGACATCATTCAGTCGTGCAAGTGAAAGGCAATAATGACGATATATGATGAAGTGACTGAGCCTGGAAAAGCTGGTATGAACTCGATCTATTTTGTTATTGTAAATATGACTAGCTCATCATGCCTGATTCAGCTTTGTTGTGAGAGAAACATGTTTGCAATGACAACTTAGAGATCATAGTTGCTTATGCCATGCTTACTTAGCTAGGAGGTTATAATGGTTTCTTTTGGTTGCCAACATGAATGTTGAGATGACTATGATGTAGTATGATAGGATGGTATCCTCCTTTGAATGATTCAAGTGGCTTGACTTGGCGCATGTTCACGCATGTAGTTGAAACAAAATCAACATAGCCTCTATGATGTTCATGTTCATGGTGATTTATGTCCTACTCATGCTTGCACTCAATGTTAGTTAATCTCAATGCATTTTGATGACTGTTGTCACTCTCTAGTTGGTCACTTCCCAGTCTTTTGCTAGCCTTCACTTGTACTAAGCGGGAATACTGCTTGTGCATCCACTTCCATAAACCTAAAGTTGTGCCTTATGAGTCCACCATACCTACCTATGTGCGGTATCTACCTGCCGTTCCAAGTAAATTTGCATGTGCGACTCTCTAAATCTTCAAGAAATAATCTGTTTTGCATGCCCGAACCGCTCATGTGGTGACAAGGGGCTATTGGTATCTTCCATGCTAGGCGTGTTATCCTCGATATGTGTTTATTCACTATCATTCACGAGAAATGGGCCAGTAATTGGAATTCCCAGTTCCATGCTCAAATCGAAAATATAATTGCAAACAAAACTCCCCCAGGATTGATGTTGGTATGGACGGTACCCGAGGATTCGGCTAGCCGTGGAGTGTGATTGATTGGTGGTGGGGGAGTCAAAACTTTACTTTTCTGTTTGGGAACCGCCTATAGCACGTGTAGCGTGGAAGATGTTGAGAACTCTTAGTCATTGCATTGACAATGAAAGCATGCGGCCCAAAATTATTATCTCTGTTTTCAAAGCTTGAGCTCTGGCACCTCTGCAAATCAATGCTTCCCTCTACGAAGGGCTTGTCTATTTATGTTCCTGTTGAGTCATCCTCCTCTTACAAAAGCATCAATTAGAGAGCACCTCTGTCATTTTTATGCTTTACTTTTAACTGTGTTGAGTATGACTATGACTGGATCTTCTTTGCCATGAATTACAATGTTTAGTCAGCCCTTGGTCTTTGAAGGTGCTCTGCATTTATGTTTTGCGGTCTCAGAAAGAGCTAGCAAGATACCATCTATTTGTACTGCTTCATGTTGTTTTGATTGAAGTGTTGACACTTGAGGCTTATTATTATTTGCTCGCTAGTTGATTATGCCATTGATATGTGTTTACCGTGAGACCTAGATGTCATTTGCTTATGTGGTTTGCTAGAGATCTTGCCGAAACTCTAGATATGAGTTAGACATAGTTGCAACAACAAGATCAAACAGAGTTCGTCAAAGTTTTTCTTTTGTCTCTTTCAGTTTGTCAACTGAATTGCTTGAGGACAAGCAAGGCTTTAAGCTTGGGGGAGTTGATACGTCTCCGTCGTATCTACTTTTCCGAACTATTTTCCCTTTTTTTTACTCTCATTTGCATTATTTGAATGGAACTAACCCGGACTGGCGCTGTTTTCAGCAGAATTGCCATGGTGTTCTTTTTGTGCAGAAATAAAAGTTCTCGGAATGTCCTGAAAATTTACGGAGATTGTTTCTGGAATAAAAGAAAAATACCCTTGCAAAGATCCAGCGGAGGGGGCGTGCCAGTGGGACACAAGCCCACAGGCCGCGGCCACCCCCCTAGGTCACGCCGTGAGGGCTTGTGGGGCCCACGTGGCACCACCGCCCCCAAACTCAGCTCTATATCTTTCGTCTAGCCCGGAAAAAAAATCAGAGAGAAGGTTTCATCGCGTTTTACGATACGGAGGCGCCGCCACCTCCTGTTCTTCATCTGGAGGGCAGATCTGGAGTCCGTTTTGGGCAACGGAGAGGGGAAATCGTTGCCATCGTCATCATCAACCTTCCTCCATCGACAATTCCATGATGCTCTTCATCGTTCGTGAGTAATCTCATCGTAGGCTTGTTGGACGGTGATGAGTTGGATGAGATCTATCATGTAATCGAGTTACTTTTTGACGGGGATTGATCCCTAGTATCCACTATGTTCTAGATTGATGTTGCTACTACTTGGCTATGCTTAATGCTTGTCACTAGGGCCCGAGTGCCATGATTTCAGATCTGAACCTATTATGTTGTCGCAAATATATGTGTGTTTTAGATCCTATCTTGCAAGTTGTAGTCACCTACTATGTGTTATGACCCGGCAACCCCGGAGTGACAATATCCGGAACCACTCCCGGAGATGGCCATAGTATGAGGAGTTCATGTATTCCCCGCGTGTTAATGCGTTGGTCCGGTTCTTTATTAAAAGTAGAACCTTAATATCCCGTAGTTTCCATTAGGACCCCGCTGCCACGGGATGGACGGACAATAGATGTCATGCAAGTTCTTTTCCCTAAGCACGTATGACTACATACAAAATACATGCCTACATTAGATTGACGAACAGGAGCTAGTTACATATCTCTCCGTGTTATAGTTGTTCCTTGCTACTACGCTGTTACTTGTTGCAAGATATTTTCCGACATTGTTGTCGGGGAAGAATAGTTACTCGCCCACGTGCAACCTACTGGCGCCATTGATACAACAGTTAGGAATAGTCTGCCGTCAACAGATCGTTTCTGACACCGTTGCTATCATACTACTTTGCTACTGATACTTTGCTTTCAGACACTAATCTTTCAGGTGTGGTTGAATCTGACAAACTCAGCAGCTAATACTTGAGAATATTCTTTCGCTTCCCTTTTGGTGAACCAACAAATTTGGGTTGAATACTCTACCCTCGAAAACTGTTGCGATCCCCTATACTTGTGGGTTATCACACCTCCTTGGGCCTGTCCCAACAACGCTTCGCATGCGTGTGTGGCCCAGGCCCGGGGGCTCCTGTCGGTGCACTAAAGACTGGGGTCCCTAGTGCCCAGACATGTGCATGGGTGCAAAGGGCCCCTGCCGGCAGGGCATGGCAGGACCCAGACAAGATGCATCCCCCAAGACAATCAAGGCCTCGGCAAGCCTGCCTTGTCGGGAAGATGACCAAGGCCACACCCATTTGGTGGGCGTGATGAGCTCATCAAGACCTCGGCAAGCCTCCCTTGCTGGGATGATGACTGAAGCCCCTGGCAAGCTTCCTTGCCGAGACGAAGACCCAAGGCCCCGGCAAGCTCCCTTGCCGGGATGACGGGGCTAGGCACTGGAGGGTGACCGCCCTTGCCACAGTGCCACCCCCCCAAGTTCCAGCGCATTCCGCATGCGCCAGTGCAGTGTCCAGGTATCGAAACACCTGGATACGTGTGTCCACCAGCACATTGCTGACAAGGACAAGACGTGCACTTAAATCTCCTGACAGTGGTAGATGGATAAGCACCGCTCTAGGTTCACTATAACTTCTCGTGAACCTACCACCGAGCACTGTAGGTGACCCCTTTGCCTATAAAAGGAGGCCCTTAGCTCATTTATAAGGGGTTAGACTCTTTGAACATTGGCCCAGTAGAAGGTTATCAACAATCACTATAACTATCAACAACAAAACGCTTAATACAACCACACAAGTAGGACATAGGGTTTTACGCGTGAGAGGCCCGAACCTGGGTAAAAAGGCTTGCCGGGTGCTGATCGTTAGCTCTGCTCTTGACGTCACCTTTTGCCGCCTTAAGATCACAAGGGTTTCACGTTGATTCCCATAGGTGTCGACCTAGCATCACCGACAATTTTTTCCAACTTATGAGAAGACCGGGCTATTTCTAGAAAATACGCCGGCCCTTGGGGGATACAGGTTATGTGTCTAAAGTCTGGTCCTTACAAATATTTTAAAAGACCTATCTATATCAAGGAAATGAGCCGGCCTTTAAGGGCTACAGGTCGAACTTTTCTGGTACTAATTCTCGATGTCTTAAAAGCACACGCTCGTTATTTACAGAATGACCCGGTCCTTAGGGGGCTACAGTCAGTTCTTAAAAATTACAAGTCATTCCATGAAGATCCAGCTCACTACTTATTGTACTAAGCCATCCCTTGGGGGCTACAAGAGTATGCATAACAAATGAATAAAAGATGAGAGATTTCATACCTCATACTTCTGCTTTAGTATGTTTATCAAATTCACTTCAGCATCCTGGCTCTCAGACAGCCGGGTCAATTACTCTTAATGCAAGTCATTGACACCAAGCTTGTCAAAGCTAGGGAGCTCGAGCTTGTTTTTTTTCGGTAGATGAGATTATTGGCTCATCCTTGGCTACAATTTTAGCTAAGGAAGTCAAACTCTCTAGAGCCATATAAATCGCTCCAACAACATTTATTTCTGCACCATCCATCATATATACCTCTCGTAAAGGGTTGTATACATGATCCAGACTTGGCGGGTTAGCATATTCAGTTGTGGGGAGTTGCTTAAATAGGAAACGAGGTCTAGTGTTAGCTATTTTTTTCCTTTTTCGGACCTTTGGATGTCGTTCAGACGTCCAGAAGCAGAGGTGGGAAGCTTGGATCTATGTGGGTTTGTAGAGTTGCATTGGGCTAAGAAGAGAGGGAATTGGTGCGGCTCGGCAACAAAGTTTTAAAACTGTAAAACGTACGACGAATAAATCGATGAAACTGCTGCTACAGTTGTCTGTTCTGCAATCAAACGACCTCCAAATGCGATGAAATTTGGCAGGCGGTCTACCTACAATAAACCAAGACCGCATGCCATATTTTAATGCATTCCGAGAAAACGCTATGCACACTTTTTATAAAATGATGTCGCAGGCGCTTGCGTGTGTGGTTGGTCAGAAAACGGTCAACGCCGAGAATGGAGAGAGATGACAACTATGGACAGATGCAATTTTTCAAAAATGACGGCAAGAGAGTGTCGATGCAATGCAATGATGTGAATGATATGATGATGAATGCAACAAACAAATAAAACACACGGCGGCAACAAAATACGTCGAAGGCATCTAGATCATCTGTCTAGGGGTGTTACAACTCTCCTCCATTAACAAGAGATCTCGACCCGAGACCTTAGAATGAGAGAGGACAGAGGAAAGGAAGAGGTAAAAACTTAGTTGCTTCTTTGACAAATAAGTAAAACCAACAAAACTAGGAGGTTGCAAAGAGATGAAGAATTGCATGGGAACAAGCAAGAATTTGATAGCACTCCGGTTTAAACGAGATAGTTAATGAACGAGAAGAAAGAATCCAGGCAACACTCTGGTAGAAAAGAGTGGCAAAACTTGATAAGATGTAACTAACTTGAAAAGAAGGCACAATAATCCGATTAAATGGATAAGCATGGAAAGAACCTGATCTTAACAAAATGAGATGATGAGTTGAAGAGAGCAAAATCACAATGCCTCCAAAACAAAAGAATAGAAACTAGATCGTTGGAGAGAAGAGAATGGAGAATAAAATGACAACTTATACCACAATTGAAATTGAAAAGCTTCATTGGAAAGAAGGAAAAAACAGAGTTTTTGTAAGATCAACAACGAAAGAACAAGCTTATTGTGGACTTATGGGAAACATCTCAAAATTATGGGGTGGCAACCGACCACTAACAGAAACAAAGATTGCTTAACAATAGCAAGATATGCCAAACTTCTTTCACCAAGCGGATACCTTGAAGACTTTGATCATTTATAAGCATCACGAGTAGAAACAATAGTGCTTTGGGTGAAATCCAATCCAAGATAGATCCACGGAAGAAAATGATGGGTTGACATATCTCATGATAGAAGAAATTAGTGGGTTTAAATATCTGATTCCTGAAATAAATTCTATTCGAGACTCTTCATGAATCAAGAATGCTATAACACCATCTCAAAAGATAATGTTGAAAGAATTGCACTTTAAAATGCAAGAAAAAGAATACTTGAGCTCCTCCAACAAAAACTTGAAGAACACTTTGAGAATGAACAAAATCCTTGATGAACCACCATGAAGGACCTTCGTATACAAAAGAATGATCAAAAGAAATGAAGGTTAAAAAGAATAAGAATATGAACTTGCAAGATTTAGATGGAACTTCGCAGAGAGATACTTGAGAAAACTTGGAACTCCAGAAAAGAAAAGATAAACAACTTAGAATCAAGAATTTTATATCATGAGCAAACTCCAAAATAAGGAATTAAATCCCCTCAAGGAAACAAAACAAGAATAAGAATTATGGTAGGCTTATCCTTCATCAGGTTAAATTGATGACAAGCAACGGATTTGGCATACCACTTATTCTTCTTGAAAAGGATTGAAGATATATTGCACACTTGAGGAAGTCTTGAAATATAACACCGGTAAGAATTTGGAATGGATGGGGATAATACAAATGAATGGACATACATGAGAACAAAGACATCATAATCCATCTAGCAGAAAACATGAACGAAGCACCGGAATAATTGAGATACGAATGAGGACACAACAATTGAGAAGAATTTGAGAATGAAAGCTAAAAGATGAGAATGAAGAAATCTTCTAAAATAATGACCTTTGGAGGATCGAGAAATTAAAAGAAATCTAAAATGCACCGGATAGATATGAAATGAATTCCTTATGATTGAAACAATATGAAAGAATAGCATCAAGCTAGAAACATGAATCTTCAAGAGAATCGACCAAGATTTAAGAGGAACTCTTCCTCATTCTTCAACGCAAGGAATGATAGCGAGAAAGACCACCGAGAATCACTAAGATACTCCAAAACAATGAAAAAGGAAAGGTTGAGCCAATGATGATAATAATTCGAAGCAATCTTGGAGAAAGAATATGAATCATGGAATTCATTCTTACGTCACATTTGAAAAGAACTTGATATCTTTGGAAAAGATTTGAAGATCTAGGTAAGATCCTGGGAAAACAATTGTTGGTTATGGTCCCACTCATAGGAAAACACCATTGAAACGATTGCTTAGGTAGAGAGATTACACCGATATAAATGATAACTTGATGAGGTTGAGAATCTCGAAACACTTAAGTGGATTTTAACATTAACATGAATAGTCAGAGATATGTTCAGCACTCCGGATAGAATAGAGAGGTGAATAAACAAGAGAGGCTTGGATAAGACTTTCCAACACGGGAAAGCAATTTAACGAATGAAAAGGATACGATGAACACCAGGAGTTTGAATCGAATCCACCGGGAAGGAAACAGAAACAAAGAAATGATGGGCGTATCACTTGAGGACCTTAACAATGAATCACCGATACATATGAAACAAAAGATAGTGGAAGCATTAATGAAAAGAAAGGCATTTGGATGATAATTTAATCATTGTAGAAGAAGGGGTGGTGGATGGGGAAAACAAAGAAAATGTAGGATGGATGAAACGAACTCCAAAATGGGAAATATAAGAATAGATCTTGCAAATATTGGAGAGGATTGAATTATCTTGAAGAGAAGTAGATCGGATGGAAAAGAATCGACATGGTAATTTATTGAGAAAAAGGATTACCACTCCCCTAGAAATATGAGAACACAACTTAGGAAAGATATGAAATCAATATTTGACACTGAAGCAACTCGAATTATGATACTTCAACAAAACAAATGACGAGGCTTAGGAAACAATCCAGAAACAAATACATAACCCACCGTGCATTTGTTGTAAGGATAATCCTAGGTAACCACTTGCATTCCCACCTGAGAACTTCCGAAATATTTCTTGGTTATGTAATATAGTCCAACGGATACAAGAAGTAATTACTAAATAAATCACTCAAATCGTAGTAATAATACTACACCTCCAATGTATCACACCCGTCAACACATAACGAGAGAAACCTCGAAAACTCATTTACCTCAGACCCTCGTCATCACAACTATACTAATTATGGAAGTACATGTCGACGCTCTCCCAATACTAGGTGATGCCAAACTCCTCTCGCCACAAGAAGTATTAAAGCAATTTTGAACATCCTCGTCGTGAGATACTAAGGAAACTGAATGATACCGAGTGTGACAATAACCCCCTGGAGCTCAACTCCCCAGGACACTTCTACCCAAATTGACAGGAGGCACCAGGAACAAAATCCCGGTCACAACAACATCATAGAGGTTCCAAAATATCCGCAAGATCCTAAAAAACATAGAGACAAGAGTAGTAGAATTAAAATTCCTACGTCAGGATTCCTCACCAAAGGAGAGAAGAAGAGGAAAAAGAATCCTACTCTCAGATATATAACTAGACTCAAAGTAGTTTTTCAAGGGGGTCCTAGGTCAGTATGGCTCTCGTACCAACTTGTAACGCCCAAGATACAGTACTATCCTCATCCAGGCTCGAGGGCCTTTATAGGGATAGAAGCGCATCTCATCGTTTCGCAAGAATGGATATTGTTACAAGTACATGTAAAAGGAGATGAGTATATGTAATTGGCTTACAGCCGCCACAAGCTAAATCTGATCATCTCAAATACAAACGTCCATTGCAATCATCATACATAAAAGCAGGGTCCGACTATGAACGAAATAAAACGGTAAAAGCGACATCCATCTTGGTAATCCCAAGCTGCCATCCTGGAACCCATCCTATGATCGTTTAAGAAGAAGAAGAAGACGAAGAAGAACTCCAAATCAAACAATCATCGCTCTCATGTTAAAGCATCGCATTACCTGTACCTACAACTGTTGTTGTAGTAATCTGTGAGCCACGTGGGCTCAGCAATCTGATTTACAAGGGTATCAAGACTAGAAAAGCTTAATGGGTGAGGTACGGTTAAGTGGTGAGGATGCACCAAGCATTAAGCATTTGAAAATTTGGATAACTTACGGGTACAAGAACAAGAAGAGTGATCTACGCATAAACGGGTGTGAACTAATACTGATAAAGAAGTGATCCTGTGCACATACTTATGAGTCATTCATAACCCCACAGTGTTCTCTTCTTGGTTCAAACCTCGCAAGAAGAGAGGGTCACGGTTATGCACACGGTTGGTGTATTTTAGTTAAGTTTACTTCAAGTTTGTTATATCCGGATGTTAAACAATTTCCAAGTTGCCACATAACCATGGACACGGCTCTCAGAAAGATTTAACCCTCCAGGGGTGCTCCAACTCATCCATCACAAACTAGACACAAGCTGCGGTGGAAAACCTCAACCTCGAGATATCCGAAAGTATCCTCGGAATCCCGGTGCACAAGACGGTAGCAAGGCCTCCCGACGTGTCGATGATCCCGGTAGGAGCCATGTATCTCGTTCTCAGGACATGACGGATGAGCAACGGTTACCATGCCAATCTGTAACGCCCAAGATGCGATCATATCCTTATTTTGGCATGAGGCCCTCGACAGGGATAGAAGTGCATCTCGTCGTTTTGCAAGAATGGATATCGTTACAAGTACAGGTACTGAAGAGATGAGTATGTGGAATTGTCTTACACTCGCCATGAGCTACATCAAAATCACATCAATACAAAAACGTATTCAATCACCAAGTAGAAGAGCAGGGTCCGACTACGGACGAAAATAAATGATAAAAGAATGACGTCCATTCTTGCTATCCCAGGCTATCGGCCTGGAACCCAACCTAGATCGATCAAGAGAAAGAAGAAGAAACTCCAAATAGAACAATCATCACGCTCACGTCAAACTATCGCTTTACATGTGCCTGCAACTATTGTTGTAGTAACCTGTGAGCCACAGGGACTCAACAATCTCATTTCCAAAGGTATCAAGACTAGCAAAGCTTAATGGGTGAAGTATGGTTAAGTGGTGAGGCTGTAGCAAGCGAGTAAGCATCTATTTGAGGTGGCTAACTTACGAGTACAAGATTAAAATGGTCATTATCTACACATAACGGACGTGAACTAATAATGATCAAATGAATGATCCTGAACGCCTACTTATGTCAAACATAACCCCACTGTGTCCTCAATCGGAGAAGGAGCTCACGAAAGAGACAGTCACGGTTACGCACACAGTTGGCATATTTTAATTAAACTTACTTCAAGTTATCTAGAACCAGATGTTAAACACAGTTTCCAAGTTTTCCAGATAACCGTAGGCACGGCTTTCCAAAATATTTAACCCTGCAGGGATGCTCCAACTACTCCATCACAAATTGCCACATGCCGCATAGAAATCCTTAATCACGAAACTCGTGATCTCCTCGGATTCCTTAGTGGAAAACATGAACTCTGAGATACCCCAAAGCATCACCGGAATCCCGATGCACAAGATATTTTGTAAAAGGTAAAACAAGTCCAGCAAGGCCACGCGACGTGTCGACGAACCTGATAGGAGTCGCGGATCTCGTTCTCAGGACACGATGGATAAGTGACGCGTATGGTGGCCTAATAGAAATCACCGAAGTTGCCCTAAGTTGGCCCTGCACAGTGCTCTATTCTGGACCAACACACATGAGGAGCACTGGCCCGGGGGTTGATTAAGTATCCTTTGGTTAATTACTCCCTATGCGGTTCATTAGTTATCTGGCAAATGTAGTACTGATCGTGCAATCTCTGGCGTTAGCTAGACAAACGCTTATGACAACAAACCTTCTCCTGCAACGACACCAGAAGAATGCTGAAAGCAGTCCCCAGTAATGAGACTGGAAGAATGTTGTTGATGGCCTACCAGCGCGTGGGTTCGCAGCAGTTTTCGAGGGTAGAGTATTCGACCCAAATTTGTTGATCGCCTAAAGGAGGTGAGAGAATACTCTCGAGTATTAGCAGCTGAATTTGTCAGATTCAACCACACGTGAAAGATTAGTATCTGCAAGCACAGTAGTAACAACAAAGTAATATGATAACAACGGTGTCAGAAGCGATCTGTTGACAGCAGACTATTCCTAACGATTGTATCAATGGCGCCTCCGTTGCCACGTTGACGGAAGTTGTCAATTCCCGTCAACAGCCAGCGAACCATCAGTGTAACAGGTAGCAGCAGTGTAACGAGCAATAGAAGTGGCAAGGAACAACAGTAGTGACAGCAGTAGCAAGTAGCTACAGTAGCAAGCGACAGTAGTAGCAACAGTAGTAGCAACAGCAGTAGAGCAAGACAAGTAACATCAGTAGCAACAGTAGTAGCAACACAACAATACAAGTAACAGTAGTAGCAGCAGCGGAGCAAAACAAGTAATAGCAGCAATAGGACAAACTCGTAGGGAATGGGTCGGTGATTTGTTTGGATGATATTCATCATGCAACAGCTATAACACGGATAGATATGTGGCTAGCTCCCGTTCGTCAATGTGATGTAGGCATGCATTCCGTGTGTCTTCATATGTGCTTAGGGAAAAGAACTTGCATGACATCTATTGTCCATCCCTCCCGTGGCAGCGGGGTCCAAAAGGAAACTACGGGATATTAAGGTTCTCCTTTTAATAAAGAACCGGACCAACGCATTAGCACTTGGTGAACACATGAACTCCTCAAACTATGGTCATCACCGGGAGTGGTTCCAGTTATTGTCACTCTGGGGTTGCCGGATCATAACACATAGTAGGTAACTACAACTTGCAAGATCGGATCTAAAACACACATATATTGGTGACAACATAATAATTTCAGATCTGAAATCATGGCACTCGGGCCCTAGTGACAAGCATTAAGCATGGCAAAGTAGTAGCAACATCAATCTCAGAACATAGTGGATAATAGGGATCAATCCCCATCAAAACTAACTCGATTACATGATAGATCTCATCCTACTCATCACCGCCCAGCGAGCCTACGAATAGATTACTCAGGAACGACGAAGAGCTTCATGGAATTGGAGAGGGAAGAAGGTTGACGATGACGATGGCGACGATTTCCCCTCTCCGGAGCCCAAGACGGACTCCAGATCTGCCCTCCAGATGAAGAACAGGAGGTGGCGGCGCCTCCGTATCGGAAACGCGACGAAAACTTCTCTTTTTATTTTTTCTGGGACGAAAGGCAACTTATAGAGCTGGAGTTGGGGGCGGCAGGTGCCTGTGGGCCCCACAAGCCTGCCCACCGCCACCAGGGGGTGGTGGCGGAGCAGGGGCTTGTGGCCCACTGGCCCACCCCCTGAGGTGGAACTTGGCGCAGATATTTTTGATATTTTCCAAAACTGCTCCCCGTAAATTTTCAGGACGTTTGGAGAACTTTGATTTCCGCACAAAAATAACACCAAGGCAATTCTGGTGAAAACAGCGTCAGTCCAGGTTAGTTCCATTCAAATCATGGAAATTATAGTCCAAAACAAGGGCAAAATAGTTTGGAAAAGTAGATATGTTGGAGACGTATCAAGTACCAAAGTTGGGCCTTGGCAGACCAGTTTTAAACTAAGACGAATCTTCAATGGGGTCCCCATAACAACCCCGAGCGTGTTAGGAGTGCTCATTTATGGAATATAACACCGTTAGCCGAAACTAAGGCAGAAAAGGTGGAACAAAACACCGGGCTAGAAGGCCAAGCCTTCCACCTTTTACCAAGTATATAGGTGAATTGTATTAAATAGAAATTCTATGATGATATAACAAGGAACCCATGTTTTCACATGGAAGCAACTGCACGTGCAACTAGCAACGCTATCAAAGGAGCAGCAAGCAGTAACATAGCCAAACAGTAGTTTGCTAGGTTGTAGAAAGGTTAAAGGTTTACATGGCAATGTTGAGAGGGTGACATTTGAGCGGTAGGCAGTGAGACATATCGAAAGAAAAGAAACAACTAGCATGGCAATGATAGTAAAGATATCTATGCAAATGGTCATCTTGCCCGAGATCCCGCTTGGAAGAAGAAAGAATCCGTGAAGCAGACGAACCAACGTAATCGAACGGATCCTCACATTCTGACACGCTTGCGGAACTCTATCGAGAATAAGCAAACCGAAAACAAGAATTAACACATGATATTCACCACGGCGCATGCACTATTTGATGCACAACCTAATATGAAGCATGTCCATTTCAATTATGCAAGGCATGGCATGGAAATTCACAACAATCAAACACTACAGATTAAGTGAAGCTCAATATGCGACGAGTTGCATATTGACGAAACTCCACATTCAAATATTTAATTCACTCTCGTTTAGGTACACGACAACATTAAATGTTGTTTACACATGGCAAGAGGTGAAACACAAATAAACTACCTATCTATGCATTTTAAATGAGGTCGGGAATGACATATAGCATTTCTGAAACGACCCCACATGTTAAAATCGAAATCTGTCCACATCTGGCCTAAACATATTTTATGTTTGTTAAACGACAAAATAAAGTGGTTCATGTGAAACACGCCATTCTAGTCGGTTCACATATATAGCTCATCTCCAACGGAGTTACGGTCTAAAAGATACGAGCAAAACAAGATAATATGTTATGAATGCAAAATGTATGCAATGTGTGTGTGTGTGTGCAAAAATTAAAGCAAACATGCAAAAAAATTGGGGTGCATGATACTTGAGCCCAGGACCTCATCATTGGATTCAGTGGCTACGTTAACCAACTGAGCTAAGTACCTGCTTAAGATAATGTATGACACTATCCTATTTGAAGTAGCGCTACAGCGGGGTGCAGGTCAGCAAAGCTGAGCAAAAATATAATTGACAGACCTGGGATTCGAACCCCAAATCTTCGGGGATGGAACCGAGTGATGCTAGCCATTTCGCGTGTGCATGCTCGAGTGATAAATTCACAAGTGTGTCCTAAAAATATGAAAGAAACAGAGGTCTTCTTCCCCACAAAAGCATGCACGCAATGATAGAACAGAACATGGCAGAAGCAGCAGCTACCGCACGAGCAGAACCACAACGGGCATGTGATGACGAGTTGATGTATATACTTCTCGCCCCTCGTTGGACCCCAAGTGGAAGGTAGAGATGTAGCCAGCAGCAAATTTCCCTCACATAGAGACTGTAAGGTTTATCAAACCAGGAGGACTCCGAGGATCAACAAGTAGGTGTCTTCCACCCTGGCGCTAGCAGAAGACATGGACCTGCACACACAACAAATAACTTTGCTCCAAACGAGTACAGAGAGGTTGTCAATCTCTCCGGCCTTCTAGTTTGCAAAGGATCAAAACACAAGTAGGAAGGTAATAATGATTGCAACGGAAAAGTAAAGAAAGCGGTAAATAGTGGAGGTGTAAGCAATGATGATTATATGGACCGGAGTCACATGATGTTCACTAGTGATGTCTCCCTCCCAAAAGACGATAAACAACTATGCTAGGGTAAACAAATCACAGTTGGGAAATTGACAGAATTATGATTGCACTGCAATGCTAATTATGCTCCTTGATAGTTAGAGGTTCAATAGTAATGGGTAGTACGCCAAGACAAGTAGACCGTTTATTCATCAGCATCTACTTAATAATCATCCACCTTGAGATATCTATCTAGAACATCTCTCCGGTATTAAGTTGCGAACCCCACTCAAATTGTAAACTCAAAGCAACGGACAACTGCATTAACGAACTATGCGTAAGGTAAACAATCCTTGCAACCGTGGTCACAAGAATCGTTGTTTTCTCCCTGGTTGCAACAAGCACATCCCCTAGTCTCATGTTTCTGTCACTTAAGCTAGACATCGAGGGGCCCGAACCCACAATCATGCATAACGCTCCCTCTTGGAATTATGATCTACTACTTGGCCAAAGCAATAAAAAGCAACGGAGAACATGCATAAATCACTAAGGAACATAATATAAAAGGATAATCAAATATATAACTCATAACAATCTGAACATAATCTCATAATCCATCGGATCCCAACAAACCGAGCACAGCAAAAGCAAGAGGACTACATAGATGCGTTGATCATGTAGGGCAGCTCACAAGGACTAACCAATGAAGCACAAGATTGGAGAGAAGACATCACATAGCTACTGGTCATGGACTCATGGTCCAACGGAAACTACTCACGACACATCCGGGAAGTGTCCACGGCGGTGGAGAAGCTCTCGGAGGTCAATCCTCCCTCCGGCAGGGTACCGGGGACGGGTCTCCTGACACTCCCGATCTTGGAAGCGATGTGGCGGCGGAACGATGGATAAATTCGCAATTCCAGAAAGTCGGTGAGGGTTTCCTCATGGAACACTCAATATAGGCCAAAGGAAGGCACCGGAGGAGGTGGGACCCACCCAGGCGACCTCTTGGCGCGGCCTAGGGCCTGGCCGCGCAAGCAGGCCGCCTGGGAGGCCCCTGGCCCCCCTCTGGCCCTCCTTCGGTGATCCCGGAGCTTCTATTTCCCTGATTTTTTAATATATTTTTATGGATTTTTTCGGGCGTCGGAAAATTGAGTAAGAGCCCGTGCAAAAAAGACATCAGCACACAGAAAGTGGCACTGGGTGCACTGAGTTAGTAGGTTAGTCCAAATATGTGTAAATGATATAAAAGTATAGCAAAACATGTAACAATGTCACCCAAAAGATCATGTAACAAGCAGAAATTATAGATACGTTTGGGACGTATCAACATCCCCAAGCTTAATTTCTGCTCGTCCTCGAGTAGATAAATGATAACACAATAATTTATGTGGTGACATGCTAACACACATATAAGAACTTCAAAGTAAAGAAAGTGAAATATGCAATTCAAGTCAAGACAATAACAAGCAAGAGTCTATATCTAGTATTGAATTTAGCAAAGTAAGAACATAAAGGTGCAAGAGCTCTCGCTGTCCGTGACTCGAATGTCTCCAAATGGTGTCTGCGTGCAAGAAGTGGGAGATGGGTTCAGTGATAAAATATATTTTTTAATTGAGAACTCAATCTACTAAACCTCACACTTAGTCTCCTTCGAAATCTTATTTTGACTCATCCGCGGACCACTTGTCAGGCACAAGTCAAAATGATCCTCTCCCTTTCAATTTTGAGCACTCATGCAATGAATGAGTGTAACCAAGATATGTTGGCACTTAGGATGGAAAATAGAATAATGATGGGGAAGGAAGACAAAAAGGTGTGAAAGGCTCACATTAATTAGGACAACCATAGGCGAGAGAAAGCCAAGTGATAGATATGATGTGAGGAGTAGGGATTGCCATGTAATGGATGCACATATGAGCTAAGGTAAGCTCTCCAATGGAACTAGTGGGGTGCATCCAACTTGTTTGCTCATGAAGACCTAGAACTCATTTGATGAGGCTCATCATTGGAATATGCAAACCAAGTTCTAAAGTGTAGGGGTCCCCACATAGTTATGCATGAATAATAATATCTCTGTAGTACCAATATAGTAATGGAGTACGAGTGTGGATTTTCAAAAGGAATAGTGGTGTTGCCCCCTTCTCTCTCTTTTTTGTGTGGCCTCTTTGGCTCTTTAATTTTATCTCTCATTTTTCCTCTTTGGGATCTTTTGTTTTGTCCTCTTTGGGATCTCTTCCTCTCTTAAGGGCCACACTCTATATTTTACATGAATATAAAGAAAAATCATGATACTTTATAAGAAGTACTCAACATAAAGACAAGTGAAAACTATCATGATGTATGCAAATGTATGCGTCTGCCAGTGTAGCAGGATATGCAATGATACTAGCGCATCATGTAGCAGTAATAAGGGCAAGGCCCAACTAGCATGCGGCTCTATGATCAAGCAAAAGCATGTATAACAGGAAGATCAAGTCATGAGATGATGGATGTTACATGGCAATGTATCTCGGAAAGGCTATGGAAATGCCTTAATAGGTAGGTATGGTGGCTGTTTTGAGGAAATATATAATGAGGCTTATGTATGACACAGCATCTCATGTCATGGATTTGGATGCACCGGCGGAGTTTGCACCAACTCTCAATGTGAGAGAGGGCAATGCACGGTACCGAAGAGGCTAGCAAAATATGGATAGGGGAAGTGCCAACAATCGAATACTCACATTAGTCTGAAGAACTCATACACTTATTATCGGTAACTCTCTATATTGTTAGGAAATTCACAAAGAGACAAGTACCCCGAGGAGGAATGTTTGGGGGTTTGGTTATCCTTGTGCATCCTTGACTCATGGTAACATGAGGGTACTCTATATATTCCAACCCCTCGAGAGGTTAGCGATCAATTTAGTAGGTAGAGTTCTCAAATAATTTTAGTTTTTGAAAAACACACGGATTTCCAAAAATATGACACCTATCACTAATAGGCTTAAGCTCTTGGCACCAGTAGTCCAAACATTACTCAAATCAATGCCTCAAAACTATTGCAAGTTACTACTATACTTAAATAGCAACCTCAATTACCTACTCATGCAAGACACACAACTCAGTGCAACAACCCAACTCTCTAAACAAGATAAGCATGATAACTCAAGAGTGTTCCAAAATCAACCTAAGTAAAAGCTCTTAAAAATATAAGCATGAAAGCTAAGATCTAAGTATGATAGTAGCTACGAAAAGATGAAGAACACACAAAAAGGATAAGCATGAAAAGCTATGTTGTGTTGTAGAGTGGAATGGAGCATGTCTCTCTCCCAAACAAGGTTGGCTAGGTTCCGACTTATTATGACCAGCAAACTAAACTAAAACAAAACTAAAAAGCAAATAGCGGGATGCTCCAAGCATAGCACATATCATATGAAGTGGTAAAAATATAGCATGGAGATGGACGACCTGATGACTGTTGATAGAGAAGGGGATGCACGGGGGCATCACGAAGCTTAGACGCTTGAATCTCCTTGAATATTTCTTGGGATGCATGGGGGCATCCCCAACCTTGAGCGTTTGACACTACTTTATCTTCTTTCATCATCTCTCCCATCACAATACTTGAAAACTCCCTTCATACAGAACTCATCATAAGCTGATTAGACTGGTTAGTTCCCTTAATAAAATAATTCAATACCAGCTGGAAATAAAGATTTTCATTAAAAGCTACTGCTTCTCATGATTGCCACAGGGTTTTTGCAAATAAAAAGCAAGCTTAGGATTCGCAAAACAATGAAAACACAAAACATGGCAGAATATGTGAAAAACAGAACAACAGGTAGTAAATAATTTATTCGGGGCACTTGTGAAACTCAAATAAAAAACTCAGAACAAATGCCAGAAAGACAATTCTATAGAGCATGTTTTCAAAAAAAAAACAGGTCAAAAAGATGATCTGGTGATGTTTTGCGAATTTTTCCGTCAAGCAGACAAAATCTGTTTCGGCACAGCATGTCACAACTTTCGAACTTTCTTGCAATCGGAGGCTATAACTTGGCACAAAGCTTAAAATAAAGATACAATGATGTTGCTACAGTAGTAACACACATCAAGACCACTAAAACAGAAAGTAAAAAGATATAGGGTTTCCTCCCAACAAGCGCTTTCTTTTATGCCTTTGAGCTAGGCATAATGCAAGAAGGAGGATCAAGATTCTCCGAAGACATCGGAATTATAAAAACCTTCAAACGGATCCTCAACAAGTTCATCCTTATTTTTCCTAGCGAATGGGTACATACCTTTTGCTTTCCCACATAAGCGTATGTGTCCTTTACCTACATAAATGAAGCCTCCCATGGCTCGGAGGAAGTCCCTTCCAAGCACTATATTCCCTTTGTTGGGTTCCATGATGAAGAAATCAACCGTTGCATTCCTTTTAGAGAATGTAATATGGACATATTTTACCTTTCCCTGGATTTCAGAAATATCACCATTAGCATGTTCATCATAAGATGAAAAAAAATCAATGTCTAACCTAAGAGAATCATAAATAACTTTTGGCATAGTAGAAACCGTATCCAATATCACAATAAGTAAGGAAGTCTTGGTTAGAGATGCTAATTCTAACAAAAGGTTCCCACTCATTGTCTACTTTCAAAATTTGTTCCTTATGAACCATGGGTTTCTCTCTTTATCTTAAGTCTAGAGGATCTATTTTCCCTTCAATAGTAGCAAGTCTATCGATAATAGTGTCATAAACATGATTATAAACAAGATTATTAGATAGACCATGTATAATATCAAGAGATCTAGCCTCATCACACTCTAAGAAATCTCCTATAGCTATAATATCAAGAGAGTGATTGCACCATATAATGAGACCATGATAAAAAATTCTAAGCACAATTTTAATAGGTATCGAAGGCATAATTCTTTTGTGTGCTTCAGAAATTCTATCCCATGCTTCCTTCACATTTTCTCCATTCCATTGCTGGAAATCTAGGACCTCAGATTCCTTCCAGGAATCAAACCTTAACATGCTTGACGACTAAAAGAAAAGTAACTAATTTTTTTTGTGGTTTTTGGTATAGGACTCTAAAGCAAAAACTAGAAAGCAAACTATCAGTACTAAAAAGCAAAGGCAAAAGATGGTGTGCAACTCCCCTATCTTGAAGAGTGGAGTTCCGCGGCAACGGCGCCAGAAATTCGCTTGATGACGAGTTGACGTATATACTTCTCATCCCTCATTGGACCCCAAGTGGAAGGTAGAGATGTAGTCAGCACCAAATTTCCCTCACACAGAGATTGTAAGGTTTATCGAACCAGGAGGACTCCTAGGCTCAACAAGTAGGTGTCTTCCACCCTGGTGCTAGCAGAATACGTGGACCTGCACACACAACAAATAAATTTGCTCCCAACGAGTACAGATAGGTTGTCAATCTCTCCAGCCTTGTAGTTTGCAAAGGATCAAAACACAAGCGGGAAGGTAATAGTGATTGCAATGGAAAAGTAAAGAAAGCGGTAAATAGTGGAGGTGTAAGCAATGATTATGATATGGACCGGAGTCACATGATGTTCAATACTGATGTCTCTCTCCCAAAAGACGATAAACAACTACGCTAGGGTAAACAAATCACAGTTGGGGAATTGACAGAATTATGATCGCACCGCAATGCTAATTATGGTCCTTGGTAGTTAGAGGTTCGATAGTAATGGGCAGTGCGCTCAGACAAGTAGACCGTTTATTCTTCAACATCTACTTGCTAAAAATCCACCTAGAGATATCTATCCAGAACATCTCTCCGGTATTAAATGGCGAGGCCCACCCAAAGTGTAAACTCAAAGCAACGGACAATTGCATTAACGAACTGTGCGTAAGGTAAACAATCCTTGCAACGGTGGTCACAAGCACCGCTGTTTTCTCCCTGGTTGGAACAAGCACATCCCCTAGTCTCATGATTTTGTCACTCAAGCTAGACATCGAGGGGCCCGAACGCACAATCATGCATAACGCTCCCTCTTGGAGTTACGATCTACTACTTTGCCAAAGCAATAAAAAGCAACGGAGATAATGCATGAATCACTAAGGAACATAATATAAAAGGATAATCAAATATATAATTCATAACAATATGAACATAATCTCATAATCCATGGGATCCCAACAAACCGAGCATAGCAAAACAAGAGGATTACATAGATGCCTTGATCATGTAGTCCAGCTCACAAGGACTAACCATTGGAGCACTAGATTGGAGAGAAGACATCACATAGATACTGGTCGTGGACTCATGGTCCAAGGGAAACTACTCACGGCACTTCCGGGAAGCGTCCATGGCGGTGGAGAAGCTCCCGGAGGTCAATCCTCCCTCCGGCAGGGTGCCGGGAAGAGGTCTCCTCACGCTCCCAATCTTGGAAGCGCTGCGGCGGCGGAATGATGGAGAAATTCGCGATTCCAGAAAGTCTGCGAGGGTTTCCTCACAGAACACTAAATATAGGCCAAAGGAGGGCAGCGTAGGAGGTGGAACCCACCCAGGCGACCTCCTGGCGTGGCCTAGGGCCTGGCCGCCCCAACACGCCACCTAGGAGGCCCCTGGCCCCCCTCTGGCCCTCCTTCGATGATCCCGAAGCTTCTGTTTCGCTGATTTTTTTATATATTTTTCTGGATTTTTTCGGGCTTCGGAAAATTGGGTAAAAGCCCCTGCAAAAAAGACATCAGCACACGGAAACTGGCACTGGGTGCACGAAATTAGTAGGTTAGTCAAAATATGTGTAAAATGATATAAAGTGTAACAAAACATGTAGCAATGTCACCCAAAAGATCATGGAACAAGCAGAAATTATAGATACGTTTGGGACGTATCAGCATGCGGGCTAGATACGTCTCCATGGTATCTACTTTTCCAAACTCTTATGCCCTTGTTTTGGACTCTAATTTGCATGATTTGAATGGAACTAACCTGGACTGACGCTGTTTTCAGCAGAATTGCCATGGTGTCGTTTTTGCGCATAAATAAAAGTTCTGAGAATGACCTGGAAATTGACGAGGATTTTTTGTGGAATATATAAAAAATACTGGCGCAAGAATTACGTGGAGGGACGGAGCCAGGAGCCCACAAGCCCACCAGGCCCGTACCCTCCCCCTGGTCGGGCCTGGCAGGCTTGTGAGCCCCTCATGGCTCCGCAGCTTCCAATTCCAGCTCTATATATTATCTCTCGCCCGGAAAAAAATCAGAGAGAAGAGTCATCATGTTTCACGACACGGAGCCACCGCCACCACCTGTTCTTCCTCTAGAGGGCAGATCTGCAATCCGTTCTGGGCTCCGAAGAGGGGACATCGTCGCCGTCGTCATCACCAACCATGCTTCATCACCAATTCCATGATGCTCTTCACCGTTCGTGAGTAATCTCATCGTAGGGTTGCTGGACGGTGATGGGTTGGATGATATCTATCATGTAATCGAGTTAGTTTTGATGGGGTTTGATCCCTAGTATCCACTATGTTCTGAGATTGATGTTGCTACTACTTTGCTATGCTTAATGCTTGTCACTAGGGCCCGAGTGCCATGATTTCAGATCTGAACCTATTATGTTTTCATCAATATATGTGTGTTGTTGATCCTATCTTGCAAGTTGTAGTCACCTACTATGTGTTATGACCCCGCAACCCCAGAGTGACAATAACCGGAACCACTCCCGATGAAGACCATAGTATGAGGAGTTCATGTATTCACTATGTGCTAATGCTTTGTTCCGGTTCTCTATTAAAAGGAGACCTTAATATCCTTTAGTTTCCATTAGGACCCCGCTGCCACGGGAGGGATGGACAATAGATGTCATGCAAGTTCTTTTCCATAAGAACGTATGACTACATTACATTGACGAACTGGAGCTAGTTACATATCTCCCCATGCTATAACTGTAACATGATGAATGTCATCCAACATAATTATCCATCACCGGTCCAATGCCTACGAGTCTTTTCCTACTGGTCCTTGCTACGTTACTTTACTGCTACTGCTGTCACTTCTGCTACTGTTACTGCTACTGCTGTCACCGCTGCTACCGTTACTATCATACTACTTTGCTACTGAAACTTTGCTACAGATACTAAGTCTTTCAGGTGTGGTTCAATTGACAACTCAACTGCTAATACTCGAGAATATTCTTTGGCTTCCCCTTGTGTCGAATCAACAAATTTGGGTTGAATACTCTACCCTCAAAAACTGTTGCGATCCCCTATACTTGTGGGTTATCAAGACTATTTTCTGGCGCCGTTGTCGGGGAGGCATAGCTCTATTCTCTGAGTCACTTGGGATTTACGTTTGTTGATCACTATGAGGAATCCGAGAGATCCAAAAACTAAAGTCTTGCCCTCAACTACAAGGACAGGTAAGGAAGTGCCATCTAGCTCTGCACTTGATTCACCTTCAGTTATGAGTAAGTTTGTGACACCACCACCTACTAAAAATTATGATGTGTCGCCTGTGCTTGATGGTGCTACTTCTTCTATCCATGATGCTTATGATGATGCTTTTCTTGATACTACTTTTCCACTGGGTGCATTTCTTGATGCACTAATTGCTAGAGTTGCCGCTGAATGTGATGATACTTCTGAAACTGATGAAATTATTGAAGTAGAACCTGTTGTTCCACCTGTTAGAACTAGTTCTCCTAGATATGGATTGCCTAATATACCTGAGGGTTATGTTATGGAGGGAGATGTAGCTGAAGACTTTCTTGCTTGTAAGGATAGCTATGATCTTGAGAATTTATTGTGCAAGCGGAAAGAAAAATATCTGAATGCTAGAATGAAATACGATCCTAAGTTTGCTACTTCATCCATCTTTGTCACTGATAAGAATTATGAATTCTCTGTTGATCCTGAGTTGATCACTTTGGTAGAATCTGATCCTTTTCATGGTTATGAGTCTGAAACGGTTGTAGCACATCTTACTAAGCTGAATGATATAGCCACCCTATTCACGGGTGAGGAAAAAATTCGCCATTACTATATCCTTAAGTTGTTTACTTTCTCGCTAAAGGGTGATGCTAAGACTTGGTTTACTTTTCTTGCTCCTGGTTGTGTGCGTAGTCCCCAGGATATGATATACTACTTCTTTGAGAAATACTTTCCTGCCCATAAGAAACAAGCTGCCTTGCAGGATATATATAACTTTGTGCAAGTTGAAGAAGAGAGTCTCCCACAATCTTGGGGGAGGCTTGTCCACTTACTTAATGCTTTGCCTGATCACCCTCTTGAGAAGAATGAAATACTTGATATCTTTTATAACGGACTAACCGATGCTTCTACGGACCACCTAGATAGTTATGTTGGTTGTGTTTTCAGGGAAAGAACTGTGGAACAAGATGAAATTCTATTGAATAGTATATTGAGCAATGATAATGCTTGGACCATTCCCGAACCACCTCCGAATCCAACTCCGAAGAAACGAGGTATTCTATTCCTCAGTCCTGAAGATATGCAAGAAGCCAAGAAATCTATGCAAGAGAAAGGTATTAAATCTGAAGATGTTAAGAATCTACCATATATCGAAGAAATACATGGTCTTGATGACCCGACATAGGTAGTAGAGGTAAATACTCTTCGTAGATTCAATGAGAGTGATATTCCTTATGATAAACCTGCTAGCTTATGCTTAGATTAATTTGATAACTTCATTGCCAAACAACAAAGTTTCAATGATTATGTTAGTAGACAATTGGAACAAAATGCTCGTATGCTTAGTCATATAAGTGCTTGTGTGGATAGAAATGTCAATGATCTTAAGCTTTTGAGTAAACATGCCGCTATGGTCACTACTCAAGTAGAACAAGTACTTAAGGCTCAAAATGACTTGCTCAATGAGTTGAATGACAATTCTGTTAGAGTTGTCACTAGAGGTGGTAGAATGACTCAGGAACCTTTGTATCCCCAGGGCCATCCTAAGAGAATTGAACAAGATTCTCAAGGAGTTAACATTGAGGCACCTAGTCATCCTGGTAATAGGAAGAAAAAGAAAGATGATAGGAACTTGCATGCTAGCAAACCTATTGTTGTTACACCTGAGAGTCCAAATGATGTCTTTGTTTCGGATGCCGAAACACAATCTGGTGATGAACATGAGCCTAGTGATAATATTGATAGTGGTGTTCATGATGATGCGCAACCTAGTAATGATAAGGATGTGGAGATCGAACCTGTTGTTGATCTTCATAACCCACAACCTAAGAACAAGAGATACGATAAGGACGACTTTATTGCTAGGAAGCATGGTAAAGAAAGAGAACTATGGGTTCAGAAACCCATGCCCTTTCCTCCCAAACCATCCAAAAAAGGATGATGGGGATTTTGAGCGCTTTGTTCAAATGATTAGACCGGTCTTTCTGCAAATGCGTTTGACCGATATGCTCAAAATGTCTCCTTATGCTAAGTACATGAAATATATTGTGACCAATAAAAGGAACATACCCGAGGTTGAGATTTCCACCATGCTTGCCAACTACACTTTCAAGGGTGGAACTCCTAAGAAACTAGGTGATCCCGGAGTGTCCACTATACCTTGCTCCATTAAAGGAAATTATGTTAGAACTGCTTTAGGCAATCTTGGAGCTGGTGTTAGTGTTATGCCTATCTCTCTTTATCGTAGGCTTGAATTGGATAAGTTGACACCCACTGAAATGTCTTTGCAAATGGCCGACAAACCAACTTCTTTTCCTATCGGCATTTGCGAGGATGTGCCTGTTGTGGTTGCTAACGTTACTATCTTAACGGACTTTGTTATTCTGGATATTGCCGAGGATGATGCCATGGCGGTCATCCTTGGAAGACCCTTTTTAAACACTGCAGGGGCTGTTATTGATTGCAACAAAGGCAATGTCACTTTCCATGTTAATGGTAATGAGCATACGGTGCACTTTCCGAAGAAACAATATCGAGTACATTGCATCAATGCTATTAAAAAAACTTCATCAATTCTTATTGGAAGCTTTGAATGACCTATACCTACTGTCAAGATGAAGTATTATTTACTTGTTGGGGATATGGACTGTTGGGGAACGTCGCATGGGAAACAAAACATTTTCCTACGCACACGAAGACCTATCATGGTGATGTCCATCTACGAGAGGAGATTTGGATCTACGTACCCTTGTAGATCGCACAGCTGGGAAACGTTAAGAAACGCGGTTGATGTAGTGGAACGTCCTCACGTCCCTCGATCCGCCCCGCGTACCGTCCCACGAACCGTCCCGCGATCCGTCCCATGATCCGCTCCGATCTAGTGTCGAACGGACGGCACCTCCGCGTTCAGCACACGTACAGCTCGACGATGATCTCGGCCTTCTTGATCCAGCAAGCAAGACAGAGAAGTAGATGAGTTCTCCGGCAGCGTGACGACGCTCCGGTGATGGTGAAGGATCTACTCCTGCAGGGCTCCGCCCGAGCTCCGCAGAAATATGATCTAGAGGAAAAACCGTGATGTTTTGTGGTCGGGCTGCCGTGGAAAAGTTGTCTCAAATCAGCCCTAGACCTTCACTATATATAGGAGGAGGGGTGGGGAGGCTTGCCTTGGGGTCCAAGACCCCAACGGTCCGCCTGCCAAGGAGGTGGAGGAGTCCACCTCCAATCCTAGTCCAACTAGGATTGGAAGGTGGAGTCCTTCCCTTCTTTCCCACCTTTTTTTCTCTTTTTCCTTTGATTTCTTATCTCCTGCGCATAGGGCCTCTTGGGCTGTCCCACCAGCCCACTAAGGGCTGGTGCGTCACCCCTAAAGCCTATGGGCTTCCCTGGGTGGGTTGGGCCCCTCCCGATGAACATCCGGAACCCATTCGTCACTCCGGGTACATTCCCCGTAATGCCCAAAAACTTCCCGGCAACCAAATGAGGTCATCCTATATATCAATCTTCGTCTCCGGACCATTCCGGAAACCCTCGTGACGTCCGTGATCTCATCCGAGACTCCGAAAAAATTCGATAACCACACATATAACTCAACTATACTAAAACATCGCCGAACCTTAAGTGTGCAGACCCTGTGGGATCGAGAACTATGTAGACATGCCCCGAGGTACTCCTCGGTCAATATCCAATAGCGGGACATGGATGCCCATATTGGATCCTACATATTCTCCGAATAACTTATCGGTTGAACCACAGTGTCAAGGATTCAGGCAATCCCGTATGTCATTCCCATTTTCCTTCGGTATGTTATTTGCCCGAGATTCGATCATCGGTATCCGCATACCTCTTTCAATATCGTTACCGGCAAGTCTCTTTTCTCATTTCGTAATACAAGATCCCGTGACTTACACTTAGTCACATTGCTTGCAAGGCTTGTGTGTGATGTTGTATTACCGAGTGGGCCCCGAGATACCTCTGCATCACATGGAGTGACAAATCCCAGTCTTGATCCATACTAACCCAACGGACACCTTCGGAGATACCTGTAGAGCACCTTTATAGTCACCCAGTTACGTTGTGACGTTTCATACACACAAGCCATCCCTCCGGTGCCAGTGGTTTATATGATCTCATGGTCATAGGAACAAATACTTGACACGCAGAAAACAATAGCAATAAAATGACACAATCAATATGCTACGTTCATAGTTTGGGTCTAGTCCATCACATGATTCTCCCAATGATGTGATCTAGTCATCAAGCAACAACACTTTGCACATAGTCAGAAAACCTTGACTATCCTTGATCAACTGGCTAGCCAACTAGAGGCTTGCAAGGGACATTGTTGTGTCTATTTATCCACACATGTATCTATGTTTTCATTCAATACAATTATAGCATGGATAAGAAACAATTATCTTTAAACAGGAAATATAATAATAACTATTTATCATTGCCTCTAGGGCATATTTCCAACACTCTCCCACTTGCACTAGAGTCAATAATCTAGTCCTCCCATCGCCATGCGATTTACATTGTAATAAATCAAATACCCATACAGTTCTGGTGTTGATCATGTTTTGCCCGTGGAAGAGGCTTAGTCAGCGGGTGTGCTACATTCAGATCCGTGTGCACTTTGCAAATATCCACGTCCTCTCCTTTGACGTAGTCGCGGATGAGGTTGAAGCGTCGTTTGATGTGTGTGGTCTTCTTGTGAAACCTTGGTTATTTTCTAAGGCAATGGCACCAGTGTTGTCACATAACAGAGTCAATGGATCCAGTGCACTTGGCACAACTCCAAGATCTGTCATGAACTGCTTCATCCAGACACCCTCTTTTGCGGCCTCCGAGGCAGCCATGTACTCCGCTTCACATGTAGAATCTGCTATTACGCTCTGCCTGGAACTGCACCACCTTACCGCACCCCCATTAAGAATAAATACGTATCCGGTTCGAGACTTAGAGTCATCCGGATCGGTGTCAAAAGTTGCGTCGACGTAACCTTTTACGACGAGCTCCTTGTCACCTCCATACACGAGAAACATTTCCTTAGTCATTTTCAGGTACTTCAGAATATTCTTGACCGCCGTCCAGTGATCCACTCCTGGATTACTCTGAAACTTCCCTGCCATACTTATGGCCAAGTTGACGTCTGGTCTAGTGCACAGAATTGCATACATGATAGAACCTACGGCTGAAGTGTAGTGGACGGAACTCATTGTCTTTCTATCTTCCGCAGTTGTTGGCACTGAGTCTTACTCAATTCTATACCTTGTAATACTGGCAAGAACCCTTTCTTGGATTGATCCATTTTGAACTTCTTCAAAACTTTATCAAGGTATGTGCTTTGTGAAAGTCCTATCTGGCGTTTCGATCTATCCCTATAGATCTTAATGCCTAGAATGTAAGCAGCTTCTCCTAGGTCCTTCATAGAGAAACTTTTTATTCAAGTAACCTTTTATGCTCTCCAAAAGCTCCATGTTGTTTCCAATCAGCAATATGACGTCCACATATAATATTAGAAATGCCACAGAGCCCCCACTCACTTTCTTGTAAATACAAGATTCTCCAACCACTTGTATAAACCCAAATGCTTTGATCACCTCATCAAAACGCTTATTCCAACTCCGAGATGCTTGCACCAGTCCATAAATGGATCGCTGGAGCTTGCACACTTTGTCAGCATTCTTAGGATCAACAAAACCTTCGGGTTGCATCATATACAACTCTTCCTTAAGAAAACCGTTAAGGAACACCGTTTTGACATCCATCTACCAGATTTCATAATCGTAAAAGGCAGCAATTGCTAACATGATTTGGACAGACTTAAGCATCGCTACCGGTGAGAAAGTATCATCGTAGTCAATTCCTTGAACTTGTGAAAAACCCTTTGCCACAAGTCGAGCTTTATAAACGGTCACATTACCGTCTCCGTCTCTCTACTTCTTATAGATCCATTTGTTCTGAATAGCCTTGTGATGACCCACAAGTATAGGGGATCAATCGTAGTCCTTTCGATAAGTAAGAGTGTCGAACCCAACGAGGAGCAGAAGGCTCTGATAGATGGATTTCAGCAAGGTAATAACTGCAAGCACTGAAAGTAGCGGTAACAAGTGATTGTGTAGCGAGGTGAAACGTAGCAAGCAAAGAGTAACAAGTAACAAGTAGTAGCAACGGTGCAGCAGGTGGCCCAATCCCTTTTGTAGCAAGGGACAAGCCTGAACAAAGTCTTATAGGAGGAAAAACGCTCCCGAGGACACACGGGAATTTCTTTCATGCTAGTTTCATCATGTTCATATGATTCGCGTTTGTTACTTTGATAGTTTGATATGTGGTTGGACCGGCGCTTGGGTACTGCCCTTACTTGGACAAGCATGATTAACCTCTCTCGCAAGCATCCGCAACTACAAAATAAGAATTAAGACAAAGTCTAACCATAGCATTAAACTAGTGGATCCAAATCAGCCCCTCACGAAGCAGCGCATAAACTGGGGTTTAAGCTTCTGTCACTCCAGCAACCCATCATCTACTTACTACTTCCCAATGCCTTCCTCTAGGCCCAAATATGGTGAAGTGTTATGTAGTCGACGTTCACATAACACCACTAGAGGAAAAACAACATACATCATATCAAAATACAGAACGAATATCAAATTCACATGACTATTATCAGCATGACTTATCCCATGTCCTCAGGAACAAAAGTAACTACTCACAAGACATAATCATAATCATGACCAGAGGTGTAATGACTAGCATGAAGGATCTGAACATAAACTCTTCCACCAAATAATCCAACAAGCATCAACTACAAAGAGTAATCAACACTACTAGCAACCTTACAAGTACCAATCGGAGTTGTGAGACGAAGATTGGTTACAAGAGATGAACTAGGGATTGGAGAGGAGATGGTGCTGATGAAGATATTGATGAAGATGCCTCCCCTCCGACGAGAGGAGTGTTAGTGATGACGATGGTGATGATTCCCCCCTCTGGGAGGGAAATTTCCCCGGCAGGATCGTCCTCCCGGAGCTCTAGATTGGATCTGCTCAAGTTCCGCCCCGTGGCGGCGGCGAAACCACGAAAAAGCTCCCGTATGATTTTTTCCAGGTCAGGACGCAACATATAGCAAAAGAGGGGGGCTAGTGGGCCTTCAGGCAGCCCACAAGCTTGCCACCGCCACCAGGGGGTGGTGGCGGAGTGGGGGCTTGTGGGGCCCTGGTGGCCCCCCTCCGGTAGTCCTTTCGCCCAGTATTTTTAATATATTCCAGAAAAAATCCACGTAAATTTTCAGGGCATTTGGAGGTGTGTAGAATAGTGGACTAGGATTTGCTCCTTTTCCAGTCCAGAATTCGAGCTGCCTAAATTCTCCCTCTTCAAATAATCCTTGCAAAATAAGAGAGAAAAGGCATAAATATGGTACCACAAGTAATATAACAGCCAAAAAAGCAATAAATATCAACATGAAAGCATGATGCAAAATGGACGTATCAACTCCCCCATGCTTAGACCTCGCTTGTCCTCAAGCGAAAACCAAGTTCCATAAACATGTCCACATGGTTGGGAACGAAGGTGTCGATAAAACATAATACGTACATGAGGGCATCAGGATCACACACACAACAACAATATATCATAAAGATTCTTATGGGAAAGTAACAATTCCTTCACAAAGCAAAGCATGAAGCAAAAACCTTACCGAGAAGTAACCAACAATAGTCCATAGTCATTGAAGCAATTGCAATTTATCACAACATCAGAAAGAGTCAAATAAGGGCTTGTAAGGCAAACCCACATACTCAATCATCTCTTTTGTTTTCCACAATTGTTACAACTCACGTGGTACTCATGGTGTCAAAGTTTCAGCTGGACACAGAGGAAGATAGGGGCTTATAGTTTTGCCTCCCAACGATTTACCACAAGGGTAAAGTCAACAACAATAAAGCATGAGTACTCAACTCCAAGTTGATATATGAATATAGATCCTTCCCAAGCATGTGACGGTAGCCAAGACAAAGGCAAAAAGGGAATTGGTGATGATCACCATGACTCCTACAAGGGTAAAAAGTAAAGGTACAAGATAGGCCCTTCGTAGAGGGAAGCAGAGGTTGTCATGCGCTTTTGAGGTTTGGATGCGTGTCCTCTTAGTGCGGAGGAACGACACTTTATATTGCCCCCTGTGACAAAGAACTTTATTATGCAGTCCGTCGCTTTTATGTCTTCCTCATCACAGGTTCGTACAAAGCTTATTTTCCACACACTAATAGATTATACATATTAGAGAGCAATTTTTATTGCTTGCACTGATGACAACTTACTTGAAGGATCTTATTAAATCCATAGGTAGGTATGGTGGACTCTCGTGGCAAAACTGGTTTGGAGGTTTATGGATGCACAAGTAGTATCTCTACTTGGTGCGGGAGTTTTGGCTAATATGAAGTGGAAGCAATCGTCACATGCTAAGGGATCTCTAATCATATAACATTGTTTGGAACCAAGCAAACACAATCCATTATGTTGTCTTCCTTGTCCAACATCTACTCCTAGGCATGTAATAGTTTGGTGAGTGCTCACAATTGTAAAAAGTGTCTAATATGATATATTTATATGTGAACCTCTCTTTCCTTATTACTACTTATTAATTGCAACAATGACTGAGGTCTATGTTGATTTATTCTCAACAAGTTTCAATCATCATACATGTCATAAGTGAAGTTATCACTTTCCATAAGATCGTCTCATGATCTTTCATGCTATCGTTCTTTTCATACTTTTGACCATGGCACAAAGCAAAGCCCTTGACTAAGACACTCTTTATTATATAGCTCGTAAGCTCGAATACATCGGGGGAGAGACAAAAGCAAAAGACTCAAACTAAAAACTAAAGACTTATTCCTCTAAAAGAAGAAATAAAAACTGAAAAGGAAAGAACTAAAACGAAGATAAAAGAAAAAGATATAAAGGTGATACGATACTAGGGAACTCCCCCAAGCTTGGCAGAAGCCAAGGGAATTGCCCATACCAATGCTTAGTTGTCTTCCTTTGGCGGTGATGGTGGTGTTGTTGTCGCCTTTGATTCCAAGAGAGCTATCAACCTTTTATTTATACCTCTGAGATCTGTGACATGGCTTTCCAGCAAAACAACTTCACGAGAAAGAGAAATATTGCGAGCACGAGTTGTTTCACAAAACCTCAATACTTCAATCAAGGATGGAGACATCATGTGGAGGAAGGGTTGGAGAAAGTCTACTCCTTCAACATCTTCAATGTTGAACATAGGTTGAACTTCCTCCCTAGCTTGGGTTTTCACCTTAGCTTGGTCCCTGGCTTCCGTAACTTCTACTTTCTTCAGACCAGCATCTACTTCCTCATGAACTTGGTGAAGATCATTCTCCCCAACAGATTCCTGAGACATCTTTGTTCTAAATCTGCGGCAGACAACAAGCTCGAAACGAAAACAGAGGAAAACTACGCGATACGGAGATCAAAACCTTCAGGCGACTATATATTGATTTTTTCTGGGCCAGAAGGAGTCCTCCACAAGAAAATGGAGTCCGGGAGGCACACGAGGTGCCCACAAGCTTGCCCACCGCCACCAGGGGGTGGTGGCGCAGTGGGCCCTTGTGGCTGCCTCGTTCGCTCTCTTGACTGCTTTTTATTTTTCTAATTTTCCAAAAATTCCAAAACTAAGTAAATTTCCTATTGGAAAAGTATCGGAGTCCAACTTCTTGCCGAAACAAATACATCTTCGTTTTCAAGGTCTGAAACAGGCTGATAAACACCCCTTATGTACTTCTCTGGAGTTATGACATTGATGATATTGGTCTCAACATTTATGGGAGTACCAGAGATTTAATGCTTGATTCTTTGCCCATTTACCACTCTAGGAAAATTTCCTTCCATGTTATTTATTTTCATGGCACCGGAACGATATACTTCCTCGACAACATAGGGACCTTCCCATTTAGAGAGATGCTTGCCTGGAAAGAATCTCAAACGAGAATTGTATAGCAAGACATAATCACCTACATTAAACTCTCGTTTCTGTATTCGTTTGTCGTGCCATCTCTTAACCTTTTCCTTGAACAACCTGGCATTCTCATATGCCTGGGCTCTCCATTCATCCAACGAGCTGATATCAAACAACCGCTTCTCACTGGCAAGTTTGAAATCAAAGTTGAGCTCTTTGATTGCCCAATAAGCATTGTGTTCCAGCTCAAGAGGTAAATGACAGGCCTTACCGTAAACCATTTTATACGGAGACATGCCCATGGGATTCTTATAAGCAGTCCTATAAGCCCATAGTGCATCGTGAAGTTTGCTAGACCAGTTCTTTCGAGATCTATTGACGGTCTTTTGTAGGATCAACTTGATCTCCCTATTACTCAACTCCACTTGACCACTAGACTAAGGATGATAACGAGATGCAACTCTATGGTTGACATCATACTTAGCTAGCATCTTGCGGAAAACACCATGAATGAAGTGTGAACCGCCATCAGTCATCAAGTATCTAAGGACTCCAAATCTTGGGAATATGACTTCTTTAAGCATCTTAATAGAGGTGTGGTGATCAGCATTTTTAGTGGGGATAGCCTCTACCCACTTAGTAATGTAATCCACAACAACTAAGATGTGAGTGTACCCATTGGAACTCGGGAAGGGTCCCATATAATCAAAGCCCTAGACATCAAATGGTTCAATGACAAGTGAATAGTTCATAGGCATCTCTTGACGCTTACTGATGTTCCCTATCCTTTGGCATTCGTCACAAGACAAGACAAACTTACGGGCATTCTTGAAGAGAGGGGCCAATAGAAACCTGATTGCAATACCTTATGGGTAGTTCTATCTCCAGCATGGTGTCCTCCATAGGCTTCGGAATGACACTTCTACAGGATCTGTCCCTGTTCATGTTCAAGCACACAACGTCTAATAACACCATCTACTCCTTCCTTATAGAGGTGAGGATCATCCCAAAAGTAGTGTCTCAAATCAAAGAAGAATTTCTTCTTTTGTTGATAGGTGAAACCGGGTGGTATGTATTTGGCTACGATATAGTTTGCCTAATCGGCATACCACAGTGCACTAAGTGAAGTGCGGATGACATTTAGTTGCTCATCAGGAAAGCTGTCATCAATTGGTAGTGGGTCATCAAGGACATTCTCTAGCCTAGACAAGTTATCTGCTACAGGGTTATCAGCACCCTTTCGATCAACGACGTGCAAATCAAATTCCTGTAGCAGGAGAACCCATCTGATCAGCCTAGACTTAGCGTCCTTCTTCTCCATGAGGTACTTAATAGCAGCATGATCAGAGTGAATAGTGACTTTGGAGTCAACTATGTAAGATCTGAAATTTTCACATGCAAACACGACTGCTAAAAATTCCTTCTCTGTAGTGGCATAGTTTCTTTGGGCACTATCTAGAGTTTTACTAGCGTAGTGAATGACATTCAACTTCTTGTCAACTTTTTGTCCTAGAACAACACCAACAGCATAATCACTAGCATCACACATGATTTCAAAGGGAAAGTTCCAGTGAGGTGGTTGAACAATAGGTGCAGTTATCAAAGCCTTCTTAAGTATTTCAAAGGCTTCCTCACAATCCTCATCAAAAACAAAAGGAACATCCTTCTGCAAGAGATTGGTAAGAGGCCTAGAAATCTTAGAGAAGTCTTTAATGAACCTTCTATAGAAACCATCATGACCTAAGAAACTTCGTATACCTCTGATATCTGTCGGGCAAGGCATTTTCTCAATTGCATCAACCTTAGCCTTATCAACTTCAATGCCTCTTTCAGAGATTTTGTGTCCTAAGACGATGCCTTCATTAACCATAAAGTGGCACTTCTCCCAATTCAAGATGAGGTTGGTTTCCTCGTATATCTGTAAGACTCGATCAAGGTTGCTGAGGCAATCATCAAAGGAAGACCCGTAAACGGAGAAGTCATCCATGAAAACCTCGACAATCTTTTCACAAAAGTCAGAGAATATAGACATCATACATCTTTGGAAGGTGGCAGGTGCATTACATAAGCCAAAAGGCATACGTCTATAGGCAAAGGTACCGAAAGGGTAGGTGAAAGTGGTTTTCTCTTGATCAGATTGTGCAACAGGTATCTGCGAGAAACCTGAATAACCGTCTAGAAAGTAGAAGTGTGTGTGCTTTGATAGCCTTTCTAGCAGTTGATCGATGAACGGCAAAGGATAATGATCTTTCCTGGTTGCCTTGTTCAGTTTCCGGGAGTCTATCACCATTCTATAGCCGGTAATAATCCTTTGTGGGATTAGTTCATCCTTATCATTTGGAACGACGATGATACCTCCCTTCTTGGGTACGCAATGTACTGGACTTAACCAATCACTATGAGGAACAGGATAAATGATTCCTGCTTCCAGAAGCATTAATATTTGTTTTATAACGAGCTCTTTCATCTTAGGATTTAATCTCCTTTGATGATCCACAATTGGTTTAAAGTCAGGATCGGTTTTAATCTTGTGCTGACATAGAGTAGGACTAATACCCTTAAGATCATCAAGAGTATATCCAATAGCAGCGCGGTGCTTCCTCAGAGTTTTTAGTAACTTCTTCTCTTAGCGCTCTGAGAGGAGAGCACTAATAATGACAGGATATATCTCCTTCTCATCAAGATAGGCATACTTAAGAGTATCAGGCAACTGTTTAAGGTCGAACACAGGATCACCCTTTGGTGGGGGAGGATCCCCAAGCAGTTCAACAGGCAGATTATTCTTGAGAATAGGATGTTGTTCTAAGACAATTCTATCTATCTCATCTCTCTCCTCCTTATGCATATCATTTTCATGCTCAAGAAGATATTGCTCTAAAGGATCCATAGGAGGTACGACAATAGAGGCAAGAGCAATGATTTCATCTCTACCAGACGACTCTCTTTCATGGGTTTGTCTTCCAAACTTGGAGAAGTTAAATTCATGAGACACACCCTCGAAACTTACTGTGACAGTCTGCTTAATGCAGTCAATGTGAGCATTGACAGTGTTGAGAAAGGGTCTACCAAATATGATGGGACAAAAGCTATCTTGTGTAGTACCAAGGACGAGGAAATCAGTAGGATACTTCGTCTTACCACACAGGACTTCTACGTCTCTCACAAATCCGAGAGGGCAGATAGTGTCTCTATTAGCTAACGTAATAGTGACATCAATGGGTTCTAACTCAGCAGGTGCAATCTCATCTTTGATTTCATCCTAGAGAGAATGGGGTATTGCACTAACACTAGCTCCCATATCACATAAACCATGGTAACAGTGCTCTCCTATCTTAGTAGAAACAACGGGGAGGCCAACTACAGGTTTGTGCTTGTCTTTCGCGTGAGGTTTAGCAATTCTAGCGGAGTCCTCACAAAATTTGATAACATGCCCATCTATGTCTTCGGCTAAGAGATCTTTGATAATAGCAACACTTGGTTCAACTCTAGCAGTTGGAGCTTTAGAATAATCCTTCATTCTAGCAGGGTATGGTGGTTTCTCAGTGTAAGCACAAGGAACAACAGGATCACTAAAAGCTATGATTTTCTCCTCAACTAGATTGGTTTTGTCTATGTTGCTTTCTACTGGAGGATGATATTTAAACCACTTCTCTTTGGGAAGATCAACATGAGCAGCAAAAGATTCACATAGAGAAGCTACTATCTCAGAGTCAAGTCCATACTTAGCGCTAAAATCTCTAGAAGTGTTTGTCTTAACAAAAGATTTAACGCAATCAAACTGGAAATTCATACCTGAGTCCTTACCTTCCTCCAGCTCCCAATCTTCAGAGTTGCATTTGATTCTCTCCAATAAATTCCACTTGTGATCAATATCCTTCTTCATAAAAGAACCGGCACAAGAAGTGTCAAGCATGGTACGATCTTCATGAGAAAGCCGAGCATAAAAGTTTTGAGTGATGATTTCTCTCGAGAGCTCATGATTGGGGCATGAATATAGCATTGATTTAAGCCTCCCCAAGCTTGAGCTATGCTTTCCCTGTCACGAGGCCAAAAGTTATAAATAAAGTTCCAATCACGATGTACTAAATGCATAGGATAGAATTTTTGATGAAATTCCAATTTCAACCGATTGTAGCCCCATGATCTAGCATCATCACATAGCCTATACCATGTCAATGCCTTATCCTTCAAAGATAAAGGAAAGAGTTTCTTCTTTACCTCATCCTCTGTCACACCCTGTTTTCATTCCAAGTTTTCTGTGTTGCAAAAATCAGAGCTTGTTAAAACTTTTTCAAATAATGTTGTGAGTGCAAAGTCAACCCTTGTTTGAGTGTATGCTTGCTTGTGTGATGACTCAAACCCATGAAAAACTTATTATTTTGCTCTCATCGAAAACCCTTCTTCCTTTACATCAAGATCACCTTCATCATGTTGGGATACACTACTAGCTCATGAAGCCAAGTGGCACTTCCAACTAAAGTTGGTGATCTGATCCTAATATCATTTTCATTCTTTAAAAACATTATTTGGTGATTTAAAATATTATTTTCCTATTTTATATCTATGTCTATTTCTAAGGCCAGTAATGATAATTCCACAAGGAAAATTTCCTTCCTGCCTTAGAAAATTCTGAGTAAATTCATGGAAGCTCAGAAGGACATATATTTTCCATACATAAGATTTTCAACCCTATTTTATATTAATATTATTTGAGTAAAACCCTGAAAACCATTTCTGTCCGTTTTATCTTTTTGAGATGTTTCCAAAGGAAAGTATCTCAGTAAATTCCCATAAAATTACAGGAGCCCTCCCAAACCATATTAGGTGCTCACCAAAAATCTCACCTTGATCCAAGGTGGGTAAGTGCTCCTAGAGAGCCCAAAACCCTTTGTGTCCAGAGTAGAGTTGGAACAACTCTACATTGCAAAAATTCTCCAATGGAGCTGAAACTTTGGAGAGGTGTTTAACACCCCAAATGAGGACTCCACACCAAAAATGGGATTTGTGAGACTCTGTTTGACCACACTTCCTTTGTAAGGGACAGTACTGGTCACCTTGAGACATTTTCAAGTTTGCAAAGTCAAACTTGTCCAATGGAGCTCATATTTGGTGGAACCCCATGTTTTTACCCGAAGACCAAACCTGTTAAGTTTCATTTACACTGGTGGGGTGGAAGCACCCCAAGTCACTGTCGAACACCTACTGATAGGAAGGTACAAACCTTCCTAGCCACTGTTTTACCCAATGTCAAGGCCCCAAACTTGGTGGGTTAGAGCACCAGAACACCGTGAGCACCCAGTCAACCAGCCCCTCCCCAATTCCAAGCACAAGTGACAAGAACTCCAATTTGAGCTGCAGGACAGTACTGGCAACACTAGTGTTCCTTGCTCCCTTGACCAGCTCGAGCTCCCACTAAACCACAGCAACTAGGCACACTCCCAGCAACACTCAGGACATGGAGGACACGTCCCAAGTGCCCCAGGGCGAGCCAGCATGCCGTGGCATGCCCAAACTGCGCTCTGGGCGCACTGCAGAGAGCCACCCGCAAGGGGCCGACGCTCCGGCCGGTCCCAGCCTCCCCAGTAGTGTCCAAGCGCTCCCCCGACAGCCCCTCAGTGCAAAGCTACCCCAGGGACCCTCTCCCCCTCGCGCAAGAGCTCAGGTGATGCGTGCCCGTGCGCGCCCGACGCGGCCGAGCCTGCACGGTCGCTGCAGCTCGTCCCCACTCACTTTCCCTCTGCGGCCGTTGCATCAGGAGGCCCTAAACCACGTCCCGAACCCGTGGTTTCGCGGCCAGCACCTCACTGTGCTTGCACGCGTGCCACGGTGAGTCACCGGCGTGCCTGAATCGGGTCACTATCGTTGGCCTATAAATAGACACACCGGCACTCCAGCACCCTCCAAGCAGCTTCAGCACAACCAGTAAACACTCCCTAGCCACCCAATCGAGCTCGCAGAGGCCCGGTGCTCGAGATCGACCGAGGCCCCTCCGCCTCGGAGCTCCGGTCGATCTCCGGCTACACGTCGGCTCCTGCGCTGCCCGACCTCTCATTTCACCCCTCGACACCAGGAACGTTTCCCCTAACTCTCCCGAGAAAATCCATACCTCTAGCCCCTAGTTCAACACGAACCCAAAACCATTCCGCTACGAGCACCTCGTCGCCGGCGACCCTGACCACCTCCGGTGACGTCCCGACCACGAGTAGGTAGGTGGAGGCACGAGGAACCCGTTCCCGTTCCTAGCTAGGCCTGAGGACAACGGCAGCCTCGCCGGCGTCCATCTCCACCTCTCTAGCCAGAGGTAGGAGAAGGACCCGACAGGTGGAGCCCACCTGTCGGTGTCCTGGGGCAGCCAGCGCGCAGCCGCTGACGCTGACCCCAGGGGCCCGCAGGTCAGGTTTGAACCTGGCCCGCGCGCGCCTGGTGGCCAGGCCTGCTGGGTGAGCCGAGTGGATCTGTTTCCCTGGCCTTTTTCCTTTTGTTTTAATATAGCAAACTAAATGATTTTTATAAAAGATTTAACCAGTAGAAAAATATAATTCTTCCACCAGTATTTTTCTAAAATGAGTAGTATTTGATTCTGTAATAATTGACATTTATCAATAACAGAAACTATTTTGGTATAATAAAATGATATTAAAAAGCACTTGTTTGCTTCTGTTTGCTTTTAAATAAATATGCTTAGCTAATAAAACAGCAGGGAACATTTTTCAAAATAATAACCTGAATTTATCCAAGCCTTGCAACTTTTTTTAAAAGCACTTTGTGAACTGTTTTAGTAAAAGCTAGTATTTATTTATTCCTTTCTCGACGATAGAATTACCGAGTGACGGAGGATCCGAAGCGGAAGACCTTGAAGACCCCGGATACCTAGCTGACTAAGGCAAGCAGACCTTTTGCCATGACTTAAGTAATTAAAATGATGCATGCTAGAATAGTAAGTACTTTCCGTTGCATGTGATCACGATGCCGGTTCATCACCGATGTGATGGTACCGAAGGCTTCTCCGAAGCACTTGCATTTATAGTAGTGTTATTACATGGCTCCTCGGAGCACAAATATGATGAGCTTGATCTTACCATCTACCAGGATCATGCTACTGTCATGTTGGCTAGTAGAGTAGAATCACTGCATTGAGCTTGACCCGTGAGGGTCATGATATTATCATGTTGACAAGTAATAATAGAGCATTTTATCATGAGCATGATGATGAGTTAAATAAAGAGTTTATGAAAACCCCATCGGGTGCCACTAATGCCCGAGGGTGATGATGAGTTGGTGATCACTTTTGGTGAAGTGATGCACCGGTGATTTTGGTGTGAGTATGGTTTCGAAAATGGATTAGATTTATGATGTGTCGATCGTCCCAACCTTACCCAGTACGACCACGATACCCCTTTATGGGACGGGGCTTTGTTGATTACTCTGGTCGGTGCTAGCAAAGAGCCACATTACTATTGGCGGGAGTGATCGGTGTCACTCTCGTGATGGGGTCGTGCGAGGTAGGACGACTATGCCATTATTATGAGTTACAGGCACACCGTTGGTCCCTGCATGGTTGTTACAGTCCAGAGTCGGTGCAACAAGTGGGCTGGGTACCAATCGAGTGGATATCTTTGTCTAGTATCATCAAGGGAAAGATGATGATCCGATACTTACCTCGGGTATATGTGATATACCGCGAGTCGTGGATGACACGGAAGTATTCCGTTTCTCGTGGGTCCAGCGTACTACCTCTGCAGAGTGTAAACTATTCGAATAGCCGTGTCCACGGTCAAGGACAGTTGGGTGGTGCTGCTTAAACTACGTCCTGAGTTTCCGCATAAACCAAGTGCGTGTGTGTGGTGTTAAAAAGGTGTTGTTATAATCATGATAACCGCAATAATGTGATCAAGTTCGGTGACTTGACATATAGGGTAAACCCGGATGGTTTAGCCCTCATTAATACATTGAGGTTATGACAAGTCCGATGACTTGGCATTTAGGGTGAACACGGTGTGTTCAACCCTTAGCAGATATGATGATATCTGTAACCTGTTCTTCAAAAGTAGTTCTTTAACTTGTTGCATATACTTGATCATACCACCTCATCGCATTCCATCCAAGATAGCTGTCACTGTTATTCATTACCATTTATGTCATGGACTGTTTGCGAGTACATTCAAAGTACTCATTGGCTTGCCATTGGTTATGTTATTGACCAGACATGGAAGGACCGGAGTTTGGCGATGAGTACGCCGTCGGAGTCGGACCTGCGATCTAGGACGCTTCCGAGTCAGAATGCCTGTCGGTGTAGGCTTGATGGCATGGGCACCGCTTAACCCTTACGAGTTTCCGCTACTCGATGTATCCCTTTATTTGGCTTTAGGCCTTGTTCTTGAACCCAACCTTCTGGTCATTTGATGTAATAATTTGGTTCTTGGATGTAAGACTCTATTATTCACTATATGTGTTCAGTGAACATTGATCCTTGGGGTCACTGGGCACGGCGAACTCGACTTGCTAGTCGGGGTCCCCACAGAAGGGGTATCAGAGCCATCCTGACTATAGAAAGCCTTAGATAGCATGGACGTTAACCAAGAACGTTAGGACGCCAGCCTTGCACAAGACTCTTGCACATACAACCTTCTGACTTCTCTCCAATGCCTTGTAGATTGGTGTTGTACCTGAGACGCTTCTGGAGACCGGCTTTCCACTACTTCTGGTGGATTGTCTCGAGAAGTGCCACGTACGACGCACGCCCATCTTCCTCTACCACGAGCACTGTGTCAACGCCGACACCAAGGAATATCACGTGGACGTGATAGTGAAGGCTAATGACTCCCCGTCTAGTTGGTTCTTTGAAGGACCACAAATGGGAGAGCTGATGTTGGTTGTGGAGACGGCTGCACGAGAGGCGCTCGTACAACTCCGCAGCATCCTCCCTGAGATGGCTAATGAGCCTGTCACTCGTCTTCTACCCTTCATTAAGGAAGGAGTGGATGGGAGTTGGACACTCACCCCCGCCACGGAGGATGGGATGCCACTATGGTTTCAGACCTACTTCAGTCTCTCGTCAGACACCCTGACACACTTCCTGGTTAAGGAATCAGTCAAGCTTCGCCAAGAGCTGCACCTAGTCAAAGGCCTGCTCCACACTGAGAAGATGCAGAACCGCAAAGTAAAGAAGGCAAGCGCACCTGAAGGGAGGGCAGTTGTTGCCACTAGGGGTGGTGTGTTACCCATCCAGGCAGGCCCTCTTCAGAGTCGCCGCCTGACAGCGGAAGAGTATTCTGAGATCTTCGCCGCCTCGCCCAAGAGACGCCGAGACGTGCGGATTCTTTCTTCCACTCCAATAAAGGAAGAGGATGTTGATGAAGATGAGGATCCTGTTGAGTCCGCCTTTGAGACCGAGCAGTCCGCCGCGTAGGCTTTAGCATTGGCAATCAGAGTACCCGAGTATAGGGTATCCTTGTATCCGTTTTAATTTGCGTATGTGTGCTTGATGTAAGTCACCTATTGCCTTGGGCAGTCTGTAAGTGACTACGTTACCTAGTTGTCATGAATGCAATATCCAGTTTGTCAAAAACTTTGGTTTCAAAAAAAAACTTGGCACATGCCCGTATTGGACCCCCTCTTACTAGGAGCAAATCCTTGTACTCCTGAGCAAGGTGGCATTTTGACCTGTCCGTTTCTATGACAGGATGGTGAACGCAACCCGCAACAGCACCTTCGGCAACCCCGGCGCCGGCTCCTCAGGGACGCCGCGGGGAACCGAAGGAGAAGCTCGCGCTGGAGGTCACCACGAGCAACCTAGAGACCTTCTGCCACCACCTCCTCCTGAGAACTTGACGATGGCTCAATTCCTTCAAGCTCTTCGAGAGGAGCGTCAAGCCAGCAATGCCGCTATCCAACAGCTGACCCAAGTCCTGGTGGACAACCCGCCGCGGAATGAGTATGGCGGTGGTCGCTCTACTCTTTCTGAGTTCATGCGGACTACACCCCCAATATTCACGGAATCGACTGAACCCCTGGACGCTGATGACTGGATTCGCACCATTGAAGACCTCCTTGCGCTGGTCAAGTGCACTAACGATCATCAGAAGGTCCTTTATGCTTCTCAGTATCTCGGAGGCACCGCCAGGGCATGGTGGGATGGATTCCAGATCATGCGGGCAGGGCAAGTCATCACGTGGGAGATGTTCAAGGAAGGATTTCGCGTGGCTCACATTCCACCTGGACTGATGACCATTAAGAAGCGGGAATTCCGAACCTTAAGGCAGAGCAGTGGAACTGTTAAGGAGTACCTGCAGAAGTTTAATCTCTTCTCGAGGTACGCACCTAAAGATGTTAACACTGAGGCCGCTAAGGTGGAACGCTTCATGGAAGGGTTACAGCAGACCCTGCAATACTAGCTGGTAGTTTGCGACTGCCAAACTTTGAGCGAGTTGGTTAAAAAAGCGCTTATGTTGGAAGACAAGTGTCGTGCAATGGACGACACCCGCAAGCGCACGCTGATAGGCAGTGGAGGACCCGGTAACGCAAGATCAAGATCGTGGCAGTCAGCACCTACAAGACCCAACTTTCAGCAGCAACAGTACAAGTACCCGGTGTTCCGCCAGAATTATCAGCCTCAGCAGCAAGTCAAGCCAGTAGTCAAACCGCCGAACAATGGTGGGGTCCAGACCAACCCTCCAGGGCAAGTCACCTGCTTTGGGTGTGGTCAGACTCGGAACTATTCCAGGCAGTGCCCCAACAAGAAGCCCGATGCACCGCGTCCCAATACACCCAACCCCGGTCAAGGTGCACCAGGGAGGAACCAGGCCCCCCACAACCAACAGTTCAATGGTAGGGGCCGGATCAATCACATCACTGCAGAAGAAGCACAGGAAGACTCGGACTGCATTCTCGGTACGTTCCTCGTCAACTCAACTCCAGCAACAATGTTGTTTGATTGTGGTGCTTCACATTCTTTTGTTACTCAAGGGTTTGCGGAGAAATGCAGTTTAAAACACACTTTACTCCGCGGACAGATGGCAATTCAAACCCCGGGAGCAGTATTAAGGACCAACCTAGGGTGTAGAAGGGTCGAGATAGTTATCAATGGGACGAGTTTCTTGGCAGACCTCCTTGTGCTCAAATCACAAGGTGTGGAAGTAATCCTCGGTATGGATTGGTTGGCCAAGCACCAGAGTCTTTTGGACTGTGCCAACAGAGCCATCACCATGATAAGCAACCAAGGGGTCAAGGTCAAGTTCGTCTCCGAACCAGTATCGACTCACGCACCTCGAGTCAACAGTCTCTCCGAGGTAGAGCTTGATCGAGTGCCTATAGTCTGTGAATACCCGGACGTCTTTCCTGACGAGCTACCCGGAATGCCTCCTGACCGAGACATTGAGTTCATCATTGAGCTTATGCCCGGATCGAGGCCTATTTATAAAAGCCTTACAGGATGGGTTCCGAGGAGTTGGCAGAGCTGAAGAAACAGCTGGATGAGCAACTCAGGAAAGGGTTCATTCGTCCGAGTGCGTCACCTTGGGGATCACCTGTTCTGTTTGTTTCAAAGAAGGATGGTACCATTCGACTCTATGTCGACTATCGTTCCCTTAATGAAGTAACAATTAAGAACAAGTACCCGCTTCCCAAGATCGAAGATCTGTTTGACCAGTTAAACGGGGCCAGGGTATTTTCCAAGATCGATCTCCGATCGGGATACTACCAGTTGAAGATCTGACCAGAAGATATACCCAAGACTGCATTCGTGACCCGGTACGGTCTGTATGAATGCACGGTCATGCCCTTCGGTTTGACAAATGCCCCAGCCTACTTCATGTACCTCGTGAACAAGGTCTTCATGGAATATTTGGACAAGTTTGTCGTCGTGTTCATCGATGACATACTAATCTTCTCCAAGTCCGAAGAAGAGCGTGAGCAACACCTGAGGCTAGTTCTGGGAAAGCTTCGAGAGCACCAACTTTACGCCAAATTCAGCAAGTGTCAGTTCTGGCTGAACGAAGTTGGATTTCTGGGTCATACCCTGATGACACGCGGGTTAGCCGTGGATCAGTCCAAGATTTCTACAGTGACCAACTGGGAATCACCTAAGGACGTGAAGGATGTCAGGAGTTTCCTCGGGCTCGCGGGATACTACCGCAAGTTTGTCGAGGGATTCTCCAACATCGCTCGACCTATGACTCGGCTCTTGAAGAAAGGCCGGAAGTTCGAGTGGACACCGGCGTGTGAAGCAAGCTTCCACGAGTTGAAGAAGAGGCTAACTACCGCTCCGGTATTGGCTACCCCAGACATCAACAAGGAATTCGTGATATATTGTGATGCCTCGGGAACCGAGCTCGGTGGAGTCCTGATGCAAGATGGCAGGGTCGTGGCATACTTGTCACGGCAACTTCGACCGCATGAGGAGAACTACGCCACCCATGATCTCGAGCTAGCGGCAGTAGTGCATGCTCTGAAGACGTGGCAACATTACCTTCTGGGAAAGCGATGCGAGATATATACAGACCACAAAAGTCTGAAGTATATCTTCACCCAGAGAGAGCTGAACATGAGACAACGGAGATGACTTGAGTTAATCAAGGATTACGACCTCAGCATTCAGTACCATCCCGGCAAGGCAAACGTGGTAGCCGATGCCCTGAGCCAGAAGGCAGGCTCCTTGAACGTCGTGCTCAAGGAAAGGTTACCCGCCTTGTATGAAGAGATGGAGGGCTTAGGACTTGAGATAGTCGAATGAGGGTACCTGGGCAACCTCGAAGTCACGCCTACTCTGGCAGACGACATTAAGGAAGCCCAGAAGGGGCACAAGAGTATCGAAGGCCTCAAGAGGAAGGTGCGAGAAGGCAAAGCCCCAGGATTCTCGATTGATAAACAAGGAGTATTGGGGTATGGGAAACGCTTATGCGTACCCAATAAGGCCGAACTTAAGGACTTGATCCTGCAAGAGGCACATGACACACCATACTCTATACATCCAGGTGGTACCAAGATGTACCAAGACATCCGAGAATGATTCTGGTGGCATGGCATGAAAAGGGAAATGGGCTCCTATGTCGCTAAATGCGATGTATGTCAGCGAGTCAAGGCTGAACACCAACGACCCGCTGGATTGCTACAACCTCTACAAGTGCCAGAATGGAAGTGGGATAAAGTCGGCATGGACTTCATCACCGGGTTGCCCCGGTCGAATAAGGGTCATAACTCCATTTGGGTCATAGTTGATCATTTGACCAAGGTGGCCCATTTCATCCCGTTAACACCACTTATGACGGCAGCCAGCTGGCCAGTCTGTACATTCATCGAGTGGTGAGTCTCCATGGAGTCCCCAAAGAGATTGTGTCCGACCGCGGCACGCAGTTCACCTCAAGATTCTGGAAGAAGTTTCAAGAAGCTCTCGGAACCAAACTCTCCTTCAGTACGGCTTTCCACCCGCAGACGGGCGGACAGACCAAGAGGGTAAATCAGATACTTGAGGACATGCTCCGCGCTTGTGTTTTGGCCCATGGTGCCAAGTGGGAAGACTTTCTACCATTTGCTGAGTTCTCTTACAACAATAGCTACGAGTCCAGTATTCAAATGGCCCCATTCGAAGCATTATATGGGTGGAAATGCCGCACCCCGCTCAATTGGTCCGAAACCGGTGAAGGGCTAGTTTTCGGGCCAGAAGCACTGCAGGAAGCAGGGGACAAGGTTCAGCTTGTCCGAGAGAACTTGGAGGCAGCTAAGTCAAGGCAGAAGAGCTATGCAGACCCTCGCCGCAGAAACGTGGAGTTTGTTCCCGGAGACCAAGTGTACTTGCGAGTCACGCCTCTCAAGGGGACCAAGCGCTTCCACGTCAAGGGGAAGCTAGCTCCAAGGTTCATTGGACCCTTCAAGATCACGGCAAGGCGCGGGGAAGTAGCTTATCAGTTAGAGCTACCTCCTGAACTTTCGGGTGTGCACAACGTGTTTCACGTGTCACAGCTCAGGAAGTGTTTGCAAGTGCCGAACCGTCCCGATCTTTACAAGGACATTGACCATCAAGCTATTGACCTTCAACCAGATCTTACCTACCGCGAGAGACCGATCCGCATTTGGACGAAGCAGAGCGTGGCACCAGAAGCCGCACCATCAAGTTTTTCAAGGTTTAGTGGAGCAACCATACCGAAGCAGAAGCCACATGGGAGCGTGAAGACTATCTCCGATCAGTATTTCCCGAGTTGTTTAACGCTTAGCTTAGGAATCTCGGGGACGAGATTCTTGTAAGGGGGATAGGTGTGTCACACCCTGTTTTTCATCCCAAGTTTTCTGTGTTGCAAAAAACAGAGCTTGTTAAAAAAATTTCAAATAATGTTGTGAGTGCAATGTCAACCCTTGTTTGAGTGTATGCTTGCTAGTGTGATGACTCAAACCCATGAAAAACTTATTATTTTGCTCTCATCAAAAACACTTCTTCCTTTACATCAAGATCACCTTCATCATGTTGGGATACACTACTAGCTCATGAAGCCAAGTGGCACTTCCAACTAAAGTTTGTGATCTGATCCTAATATCATTTTCATTCTTTAAAAACATTATTTGGTGATTTAAAATATTATTTTCCTATTTTATATCTATGTCTATTTCTAAGGCCAGTAATGATTATTCCACAAGGAAAATTTCCTTCCTGCCTTAGAAAATTCTGAGTAAATTCATGGAAGCTCAGAAGGACATATATTTTCCATACATAAGATTTTCAACCCTATTTTATATTAATATTATTTGAGTAAAACCCTGAAAACCATTTCTGTCTGTTTTATCTTTTTGAGATGTTTCCAAAGGAAAGTATCTCAGTAAATTCCCATAAAATTACAGGAGCCCTCCCAAACCATATTAGGTGCTCACCAAAAATCTCACCTTGATCCAAGGTGGGTAAGTGCTCCTAGAGAGCCCAAAACCCTCTCTGTCCAGAGTAGAGTTGGTACAACTCTACATTGCAAAGTTTCTCCAATGGAGCTGAAACTTTGCAGAGGTGTTTAACACCCCAAATGAGGACTCCACACCAAAAATGGGATTTCTGAGACTCTGTTTGACCACACTTCCTTTGTAAGGGATAGTACTGGTCACCTTGAGATATTTTCAAGTTTGCAAAGTCAAACTTGTTTAATGGAGCTCATATTTAGTGGAACCCCATGTTTTTACCCCAAGACCAAACCTGTTAAGTTTCATTTATAGTGGTGGGGTGGAAGCACCCCAAGTCACTGTCGAACACCTACTGACACGAAGGTAAAAACCTTCCTAGCCATTGTTTTACCCAATGTCAAGGCCCCAAACTTGGTGGGTTAGAGCACTAGAACACCCTGAGCACCCAGTCAACCAGCCCCTCCCCAATTCCAAGCACAAGTGACAAGAACTCCAATTTGAGCTGCAGGACAGTACTGGCAACACTAGTGTTCCTTGCTCCCTTGACCAGCTCGAGCTCCCACTAAACCACAGCAACTAGGCACACTCCCAGCAACACTCAGGACATGGAGGACATGTCCCAAGTGCCCCAGAGCGAGCCAGTGTGCCGTGGCATGCCAAAACTGCGCTCTGGGCGCACTGCAGAGAGCCACCCGCAAGGGGCCGACGCTCCGGCCGGTCCCAGCCTCCCCAGTAGTGTCCAAGCGCTCCCCCGACAGCCCATCAGTGCAAAGCTACCTCAGGGACCCTCTCCCCCTCGCGCAAGATCTCACGCGATGCGTGCCCGTGCGCGCCTGACGCGGCCGAGCATGCACGGTCGCTGCAGCTCGTCCCCACTCACTTTCCCTCTGCGGCCGTTGCATCAGGAGGCCCTAAACCACGTCCCGAACCCGTGGTTTCGCGGCTAGCACCTCACTGTGCTTGCACGCGTGCCACGGTGAGTCACCGGCGTGCCCGAGTTGGGAAACCGTCGTTGGCCTATAAATAGACCCCCCCCCGACACTCCAGCACCCTCCAAGCAGCTTCAGCACAACCAGTAAACACTCCCTAGCCACCCAATCGAGCTCGTAGAGCCCCGGTGCTCGAGCTCGACCGAGGCCCCTCCGTCTCGAAGCTCTGGTCGATCTCCGGCTACACGTCGGCTCCTGCGCTGCCCGACCTCTCATTTCACTCCCCTCGACACGAGGAATGTTTCCCCTAACTCTCCCGAGCAAATCCATACCTCTAGCCCCTAGTTCAACACGAACCTGAAACCCTTCCGCCATGAGTACCTCGTCGCCGGCGACCCTGACCACCTCCGGTGACGTCCCAACCACGAGCAGGTAGGCGGAGGCATGAGGAACCCGTTCCGGTTCCTAGCTAGGCCTGAGGACAACGGCAGCCTCGCCGGCGTCCATCTCCACCTCTCTGGCCAGAGGTAGGAGAAGGACCCGACAGGTGGAGCCCACCTGATCACGATGCCGGTTCATCACCGATGTGATGGTACCGAAGGCTTCTCCAAAGCACTTGCATTTATAGTACTGTTATTACATGGCTCCTCGGAGCACAAATATGATGAGCTTGATCTTACCAACTACGAGGATCATGCTACTATCATGTTGGCTAGTAGAGTAGAATCACTTCATTGAGCTTGACCCATGAGGGTCATGATATTATCATGTTGACAAGTAATAATAGAGCATTTTATCATGAGCATGATGATGAGTTAAATAAAGAGTTTATGAAAACCCCATCGGGCGCCACTAATGCCCGAGGGTGATGATGAGTTGGTGATCACTTTTGGTGAAGTGATGCACCGTAGATTTTGGTGTGAGTATGGTTTCGGAAATGGATTAGATTTATGATGTGTCGACCGTCCCAACCTTACCCAGTACGACCACGATACCCCTTTATGGGACGGGGCTTTGTTGATTACTCTGGTCGGTGCTAGCAAAGAGCCACATTACTAGTGGCGGGAGTGATTGGTGTCACTCTCGTGATGGGGTCGTGCCAGGTAGGACGACTATGCCATTATTATGAGTTACAGGCACACCGTTGGTCCCTGCATGGTTGTTACAGTCCAGAGTCGGTGCAACAAGTGGGCTGGGTACCAATCGAGTGGATATCTTTGTCTAGTATCATCAAGGGAAAGATGATGATCCGATACTTACCTCGGGTATATGTGATATACCGCGAGTCGTGGATGACACGGAAGTATTCCGTTTCTCGTGGGTCCAGCGTACTACCTCTGCAGAGTGTAAACTATTCGAATAGCCGTGTCCACGGTCAAGGGCAGTTGGGTGGTGCTGCTTAAACTACGTCCTGAGTTTCCGCATAAACCAAGTGCGTGTGTGTGGTGTTAAAAAGGTGTTGTTATAATCATGATAACCGCAATAATATGATCAAGTTCGGTGACTTGACATATAGGGTAAACCCGGATGGTTTAGCCCTCATTAATACATTGAGGTTATGACAAGTCCGATGACTTGGCATTTAGGGTGACACGGTGTGTTCAACCCTTAGCAGATATGATGATATCTGTAACCTGTTCTTCAAAAGTAGTTCTTTAACTTGTTGCATATACTTGATCATACCACCTCATCGCATTCCACCCAAGATAGCTGTCACTGTTATTCATTACCATTTTTGTCATGGGCTGTTTGCGAGTACATTCAAAGTACTCATTGGCTTGCCACTGGTTATGTTATTGACCAGACATGGAAGGACCGGAGTTTGGCGATGAGTACGCCGTCGGAGTCGGACCTGCGATCTAGGACGCTTCCGAGTCAGAATGCCTGTCGGTGTAGGCTTGATGGCATGGGCACCGCTTAGCCCTTACGAGTTTCCGCTACTCGATGTATCCCTTTATTTGGCTTTAGGCCTTGTTCTTGAACCCGACCTTCTGGTCATTTGATGTAATAATTTGGTACTTGGATGTAAGACTCTATTATTCAGTATCTGTGTTCAGTGAACATTGATCCTTGGGGTCACTGGGCACGGCGAACTCGACTTGCTAGTCGGGGTCCCCACATCCTCGGGCAAACCTGCAAGCTTAAATAAACCACAAACTTCATCTACATAGATTAGATGAAAGTATGGATGTGAAGATCCATCTCCTATAAAAGTATTAGCCAGCAGTTTCTCAAGCATACCCAAAGGAATTTCATAAAAGATATTTTCAGTAGGTACCTCAGGTCGAGGAGCAACTACTCGTGCTTCCGTTCGTGGTGAAGATACCCCAAACGAACTCCTCAAAGGAAGAGTTTCCATAGTGACAAGTGACAATAAATTTCAGCATAGTATATAAATGTTTCCTTACGAATTTCCACTTACCAAGGGCGCTTCACTCCCCGCCAACGGCGCCAGAAAAGAGTCTTGATGACCCACAAGTATAGGGGATCAATCGTAGTCCTTTCGATAAGTAAGAGTGTCGAACCCAACGAGGACCAGAAGGCTCTGATAGATGGATTCCAGCAAGGTAATAACTGCAAGCACTCAAAGTAGCGGTAACAAGTGATTGTGTAGCAAGGTGAAATGTAGCAAGCAAAGAGTAACAAGTAACAAGTAGAAGCAACGGTGCAGCAAGTGGTCCAATCCCTTTTGTAGCAAGGGACAAGCCTGAACAAAGTCTTATAGGAGGAAAAACGCTCCAGAGGACACACGGGAATTTCTGTCATGCTAGTTTCATCATGTTCATATGATTCGCGTTCGTTACTTTGATAGTTTGATATGTGGGTGGACCGGCGCTTGCGTACTGCCCTTACTTGGACAAGCATCCCACTTATGATTAACCTCTCTCGCAAGCATCCACAACTACAAAAGAAGAATTAAGACAAAGTCTAACCATAGCATTAAACTAGTGGATCCAAATCAGCCCCTCACGAAGCAGCGCATAAACTGGGGTTTAAGCTTCTGTCACTCCAGCAACCCATCATCTACTTACTACTTCCCAATGCCTTCCTCTAGGCCCAAATATGGTGAAGTGTTATGTAGTCGACGTTCACATAACACCACTAGAGGAAAAACAACATACATCATATCAAAATACAGAACGAATATCAAATTCACATGACTATTATCAGCATGACTTATCCCATGTCCTCAGGAACAAAAGTAACTACTCACAAGACATAATCATAATCATGACCAGAGGTGTAATGACTAGCATGAAGGATCTGAACATAAACTCTTCCACCAAATAATCCAACAAGCATCAACTACAAAGAGTAATCAACACTACTAGCAACCTTACAAGTACCAATCGGAGTTGCGAGACGAAGATTGGTTACAAGAGATGAACTAGGGATTCGAGAGGAGATGGTGCTGATGGAGATGTTGATGAAGATGCCTCCCCTCCGACGAGAGGAGTGTTGGTGATGACGATGGCGACGATTCCCCCCTCCGGGAGGGAAATTTCCCCGGCAGGATCGTCCTGCCGGAGCTCTAGATTGGATCTGCTCAAGTTCCTCCCCGTGGCGGCGGCCAAACCACAAAAAAGCTCCCGTATGATTTTTTCCAGGTCAGGACGCAACATATAATAAAAGAGGGGGGCTAGTGGGCCTTAAGGCAGCCCACAAGCTTGCCCACCGCCACCAGGGGGTGGTGGCGGAGTGGGGGCTTGTGGGGCCATGGTGGCCCCCCTCCGGTAGTTCATTCGCCCAGTATTTTTAATATATTCCAGAAAAAATCCACGTAAATTTTCAGGGCATTTGGAGATGTGTAGAATAGTGGACTAGGATTTGCACCTTTTCTAGTCCAGAATTCCAGCTGCCTGAATTCTCCCTCTTCAAATAATCCTTGCAAAATAAGAGAGAAAAGGCATAAATATGGTAACACAAGTAATATAACAGCCCAAAAAGCTATAAATATCAACATGGAAGCATGATGCAAAATGGACGTATCACCTTGCGGCCTTCAGGTAGTACTTCTAAAGTCCACAATTTGTTCTCGTACATGGATCATATCTCGGACTTCATGGCCTCCAGCCATTTGTTGGAATCCGGGCCCACCATTACTTCTTCATAATTCACGGGTTCATTGTTGTCTAACAACATAATCGTCAAGACAGGATTACCGTACCACTCGGGAGCGGTACGTGATATTGTCGACCTGCGAGGTCCGACGGTAACTTGATCCGAAGTTTCATGGTCATCATCATCAACTTGTTCCTCAACCGGGGCGGTAGCAACAGGGGTTTCCCCTTGCCCTGCGCCACCATCAAGAGGAATTAGAGGTTCAACATCCTCATCAACTTCTATCTTCCTCCCACTCAATTCTTTCGAGAGGAACTCCTTCTCTAGAAAAGCTCCATTTTTAGCAACAAACACTTTGCCCTCGGATTTGAGATAGAAGGTATGCCCAACTGTCTCCTTTGGGTAACCTATGAAGACGCACTTTTCCGCTTTGGGTTCCAACTTTTCAGGCTGAAGCTTTTTGACATAAGCATCACATCCCCAAACTTTAAGAAAAGACAACTTTGGTCTTTTGCCATACCACAGTTCGTATGGTGTCGTCTCAACGGATTTTGATGGTGCCCTATTTCAAGTGAATGTAGTTGTTTCTAATGCATAACCCCAAAATGATAACGGCAAATCGATAAGAGACATGATAGATCGCACCATCTCTAATAAAGTACGATTACGACGTCCGGACACACCATTACGCTGCGGTGTTCTAGGCGGTGTCAACTGTGAAACAATTCCACGTTGTCTTAAGTGAGTACCAAACTCGAAACTCAGATACTCACCCCCACGATCAGACCGTAGGAACTTGATCTTCTTGTTACGATGATTTTTGATTTCACTCTGAAATTGTTTGAACTTTTCAAACGTCTCAGACTTGTGCTTCAGCAAGTAGACATAACCACATCTACTCAAATCGTCAGTGAAGGTGAGAAAATAACGATATTCGCCGTGTGCCTCCACACTGATCGGACCACACACATCGGTATGTATGATTTCCAACAACTCACTTGCATGCTCCATTGTTCCGGAGAACGGAGTTGTAGTCATCTTGCCCATGAGGCATGGTTCGCACGTGTCAAGTAAATCAAAGTCAAGTGACTCCAAAAGTCCATCGGTATGGAGTTTCTTCATGCGCTTTACACCAATATGGCCTAAGCGGCAGCGCCATAAAAACATGGCGCTATCATTGTTCACTCTAACACTTTTGGTCTCCATGTTATGTATATGTGTATTATCACTATCAAGATTCAATATGAACAATCCTCTCACATTGGGTGCATGACCATAAAAGATATTACTCATAGAAATAGAACAACCATTATTCTCTGACTTAAACGAGTAACCATCTCGCAATAAACAAGATCCAGATATAATGTCCATGCTTAGCGCAGGCACTAAGTAACATTTATTTAAGTTCATAACTAATCCTGATGGTAACTGAAGTGAAACTGTGCCGACGGCGATTGCATCAACGTTGGAACCATTTCCCACGCGCATCGTCACTTCATCCTTTGCCAGCCTTCGCTTATTCCGCAGTTCCTGTTTTGAGTTGCAAATATGAGCAACAGAATCGGTATCGAATACCCAGGCACTACTACGAGAGTTGGTTAAGTACAATCAATAACATGTATATCGAATATACCTAATTTTTCCTTGGCCGCCTTCTTATCAGCGAGATACTTGGGGCAGTTGCGCTTCGAGTGACCCATACCCTTGCAATAATAGCACTCCGTTTCAGGCTTAGGTCGAGCTTTGGGATTCTTCGTTGGATTGGCAACAGGCTTGCCGCTCTTCTTTGAATTACCCTTCTTTCCTTTGCCGTTTCTCTTGAAACTAGTGGTCTTATTCACCATCAACACTTGATGCTCTTTACATAGTTCTGACTCTGCGACTTTCAGCATCGCGAATAACTCGCCGGGTGACTTGTTCATCCCTTGCATGTTATAATTCAACACAAAGCCCTTATAGCTTGGTGGAAGTGAATGAAGAATTCTGTCAGTGATAGCCTCTTGCGGGAGTTCAATCCCCAGCTCAGCTAGACAGTTTGAGTACCCAGACATTTTGAGCACATGTTCACTGACAGACGAATTCTCCTCCATCTTGCAAGCGTAGAATTTATCAGAGGTCTCATACCTCTCGATCTGGGCGTTCTTCTGAAAGATAAACTTCAACTCCTGGAACATCTCATATGGTCCATGACTCTCAAAGCGGCGTTGAAGTCCCGGCTCTGAGCCATACAAGACTGCACATTGGACTACTGAGTAGTCCTCCTTGCGTGTTAACCAAGCGTTCTTAACATCTTGGTCAGCCGCGGTGGGTGGTTCATCTCCTAGCGCAGAATTAAGGACATAATCCTTCTTCCCATCTTGCAGGAGCAACTTAAGATTATGAGCCCAGTCTACAAAGTTGCTTCCATCATCTTTCAACTTAGCTTTCTCTAGGAACGTATTAAAATTCAGGGTGATTGTCGCGTGAGCCACTGATCTACAACACAAATATTTTCAAAGTGGACTTAGACTATGTTCAAGATAATTAGAGTTTAACTAATCAAATTACTTGCTAAACTCCCACTCAAAAAGTACATCTCTCTAGTCATTTGAGTGGTTCATGATCCAATTCCACTAGCTCAAGTCCGATCATCACGTGAGTTGAGGATAGTTTCAGTGGTAAGCATCCCTATGCTAATCATATCAACTATATGATTCATGATCGACCTTTCGGTCTCATGTGTTCCGAGGCCATGTCTGCACATGCTAGGCTCGTCAAGCTTAACCCGAGTGTTCCTCGTGTGCAACTATTTTGCACCCGTTGTATGTGAACGTTGAGTCTATCACACCCGATCATCACGTGGTGTCTCGAAACGATGAACTGTTGCAACGGTGCACAGTCAGGGAGAACACAATTTCGTCTTGAAATTTTAGTGAGAGATCACCTCATAATGCTACCGTCGTTCTAAGCGAAATAAGGTGCATAAAAGGATTAACATCACATGCAATTCATAAGTGGCATGATATGGCCATCATCATGTGCTTCTTGATCTCCATCAACAAAGAACTAACACGATCTTCTAGTCACCGGCGACACACCATGATCTCCATCAATGTGTCGCCATCGGGGTTGTCATGCTACTCATGCTAATACTACTAAAGCTACGTCCTAGCAATACAGTAAACGCATCTACAAGCACAAACGTTAGTTTAAAAGACAACCCTATGGATCCTGCTGGTTGTCGTACCATCGACGTGCAAGTCGATATTAACTATTACAACATGATCATCTCATACATCCAATATATCATATCACGTCTTTTGCCATATTATATCACAAGCATACCCTGCAAAAACAAGTTAGACGTCCTCTAATTGTTGTTACATGTTTTACATGGTTGCAATGGGTATCTAGTAGATCGCATCTTAGTTACGCAAAGACCACAACGGAGATGTGCAAATTGCTATTTAACCTCTCCAAGGACCGCCTCGGTCAAAACCAATTCAACTAAAGTTGAAGAAACAGACACCCGCCAGTCATCTTTATGCAACGAGGTTGCATGTCAATCGATGAAACCAATCTTTCGTAAGAGTACGAATAATGTTGGTCCGGGCCGCTTCAATCCAACAATAGCGCTGAATCGAGAAAAGACTAAGGAGGGCAGCAAATTGAACATCACCATCCACAAAACCCTTTGTGTTCTACTCAAGATAACATCTAGGCATGAACCTACCTCATGATGCCACTGTCGGGGAACGTCGCATGGGAAACAAAAAAAATCCTACACGCACGAAGACCTATCATGGTGATGTCCATCTACGAGAGGAGATTTGGATCTACGTACCATCGTAGATCGCACAGCAGGAAGCGTTAAGAAACGCGGTTGATGTAGTGGAACATCCTCACGTCCCTCGATCCGCCTCGCGAACCGTCCCATGAACCGTCCCATGATTCGTCCCAAGATCCGCTCCGATCTAGTGCCGAACGGACGGCACCTCCGCGTTCGGCACACGTACAGCTCGACGATGATCTCGGTCTTCTTGATCCAGCAAGCAAGACGGAGAAGTAGATGAGTTCTCCGGAAGCGTGACGGCGCTCCGGTGGTGGTGAAGGATCTACTCCTGCAGGGCTCCGCCAGAGCTCCGCAGAAATACGATCTAGAGGAAAACCCGTGATGTTTTGTGGTCGGGCTGCCGTGGCAAAGTTGTCTCAAATCAGCCCTAGACCTTCACTAAATATAGGAGGACGGATGGGGAGGCTTGCCTTGGGGTCCAGGACCCCAAGGGTCCGCCTGCCAAGGAGGTGGAGGAGTGCACCTCCAATCCTTTTTTTTGAGGGGAAGTCCACCTCCAATCCTAGTCCAACTAGGATTGGAAGGTGGAACCCTTCCCTTCCATCCCACATTTTTTTCTCTTTTTCCTTTGATTTCTTATCTCCTCGCATAGGGCCTCTTGGGCTGTCCCACCAGCCCAGTAAGGGCTGGTGCGGCACCCCTAAAGCCTATGGGCTTCCCCGGGTGGGTTGGTCCCCTCCTGGTGAACATCCGGAACCCATTCGTCACTCCCGGTACATTCCCGGTAATGCCCGAAAACTCTCTGGTAACCAAATGAGGTCATCCTATATATCAATCTTCATCTCCGAAGAATTCCGGAAACCCTCGTGACGTCCGTGATCTCATCCGGGACTCTGAACAACATTCAGTAACCACACATATAACTCAACTATACTAAAACATCGTCGAATCTTAAGTGTTCAGACCCTGTGGGTTCGAGAACTATGCAGACATGCCCCGAGGTACTCCTCAGTCAATATCCAGTAGAGGGACCTGGATGCCCATATTGGATCCTGCATATTCTCCTAGTAACTTATCGGTTGAACCTCAGTGTCAAGGATTCAGGCAATCCCGTATGTCATTCCCTTTGTCCTTGGTATGTTATTTGCCCGAGATTCGATCATCGGTATCCGCATACCTATTTCAGTCTCGTTACTGGCAAGTCTCTTTTCTCGTTCCGTAATACAAGATCCCGTGACTTACACTTAGTCACATTGCCTGCAAGGCTTCTGTGTGATGTTGTATTACCGAGTGGGCCCCGAGATACCTCTCCGTCACACGGAGTGACAAATCCAAGTCTTGATCCATACTAACCCAACGGACACCTTTGGAGATACCTGTAGAGCACCTTTATAGTCACCCAGTTACGTTGTGACGTTTGATACACACAAGGCATCCCTCCGGTGGCAGTGGGTTATATGATCTCATGGTCATAGGAACAAATACTTGACACGCAGAAAACAATAGCAATAAAATGACACGATCAATATGCTACGTTCATAGTTTGGGTCTAGTCCATCACATGATTCTCCCAATGATGTGATCCAGTCATCAAGCAACAACACTTTGCACATAGTCAGAAAACCTTGACTATCCTTGATCAACTAGCTAGCCAACTAGAGGCTTGCTAGGGACATTGTTGTGTCTATTTATCCACACATGTATCTATGTTTTCATTCAATACAATTATAGCATGGATAATAAATGATTATCTTTAAACAAGAAATATAATAATAACTATTTATCATTGCCTCTAGGGCATATTTCCAACATGCACATCCCCGTTGAGTTAACCTAGTGATTATTCGAAAATTCTCCGGTTCTATGTGATTCTAAAAAAGTTTGTCAAGGAGACTTGATCAACCTCATTGACGGATTTCTTTCGATGACCATGAGATGGATGAATCTAGGAGTCACAACCCTCTGTTCCCAACTTTTACTTTTTGTTTCTTAGAAGAAAAATGATAAATTTAGCTTTATTTTCCCGTTTTCTGCTTTCTCCGTCCCTTAGAAAAGTGTCCCGAAAATAAAAGTTCTTCAAATGCCCTGAAATTCAAGTATGATTTTTTCTGGAATTTTTGAAAATTTCCAAGATAGGAAGCTAGTCAGGGGGATGCACCAGTGGGCCACAAGCCCAGGAGGCCCGGCCACCCCCCTGGTCGGGCCTGGCAGGCTTGTGGGCCCCACGTGGCCCCCCTCCACTTATTCCAGGTCCCATCTTCTTCTTCTACCTCTAGAAAAAATCATCCCACAGCTCAAACCCGTGTTCTTGCTCCTCTTGTTGCATTTTTCAATCTCCTTGTGCAATGCCCCATTCACCAAACTGTTTTAGGGAGTTGTTCCTTGGTATGTGACTCCTCCATTGGTCCAATTAGTTTTTTCTCTAGTGCTTTATTCGTTGCGTATTTTTGTTGCCTTGGTGACCCTCTTCTTGAGCTTTGCATGTTAACTTCAGTTGGTCCCAAGTAGTTTTGATGCATGGTATGGCCTCTAGGCACCTGTAGGAGTAGTTTCTATAAGTTTTGTTGAGCCTCGTTCACTTTTCTTTTGAGTCACTAAAAATTTCATAAACTTTCGGAGAAAGAAAAAGGAAAAGATGAGGAGGTTCCTAAGAGGCTCTTCAAGCCGTGACCCCAAGGAAGATGAAAATGAGAAGAAGAAACCCAAGTATCCGATCCCCCGAGTTGCAGAAGTTCGAGCATGCGAGTGGCCAAGCAATGTGTTCTTACGTGCCGCCGGTCTTTATGAGGATTGTTATTACTTGGTGGAGAATGCAGGCCTTACCGCATTTTTTGAAGATAAGTGTCCACAATACCTCATCCTCACTAATATTTTCGTGCAAAGCTTTAATTTCTATCCTAGGAAGGATCCTCCTATGGTTGAGTTCAAGTTATATGATATCCCCCAGCATATGTCACTTCAGGATTTTTGCAATGTTTGCAAATTAGCTTATGTTGGGGATATTCATGAACCTCGTCCATGGGACTTGGAGGCTTTCATTGATACTATTGCTGTAGGAGAGGAGAGAGGACTATCTTGCGCTAGAGTTGCTAGCGTACATTTACCCGTGCTTCGGTATCTCTCATTATTTGTGGGAAAATGTTTGATTGGGCGTGGGAAAGCTTGGGCTCTTAGCTCCCCAGATCTTGCGGTTTTGCGCGAAGCTCTTTATAATGATAAAACTTATAGCTTGGGCGCTATATTAGCTCAACGGTTGAACACGAACCATACTAAAGGCGTTGTTTATGGAGGTATCTATGCTACCCGTCTTGCTAAACATTTTGAGATACCTATTAGACTGCACGAGGAAGAAGAGATGCTTCTTCGTGAGAGATATCTAGATTTTGATATCATGGTTCGCCATGACTTTCTTGATAGAGATATAAATAAGAGGATGATTTATAACTTGGTATTTAGTCAGGGTACTCGTGAGACTATTACTTTGCCTGCTCCTTCTTTGTTCAATATTCATCTAGGCAGGTATATTATTATACCCTCGAACATCTACGCATATTGGGGCATAGAGCCACCACAGGCGCCCATGCCCGAGCTACCAGTCGAGTACCAGGCGCCAGTTTATCAGTGGGAGCCATAGGAGCTCACCCAGCAGTGGCACCCTTAGTACACTCCGGAGTACCCCGGAGACGGTTACTTCCCTCCGTGGGAGTAAACCAACTTAGGCCAAAAGCCTAAGCTTGGGGGGTACGTGTTTCTCACCGACTTTATATTCTTGCTCACACTTTCATTTTGTTAGTCGGTGTTCACACCTTTCCATTGTATCATCCATGCTAGTTTATTTCTTTTTCTCGCTTTATTCTTGTGTGTTTGTTTAATTGAGAAAAACAAAAAATTAGTTGTAAGTGTTGGAATTATGCCCTAGAGGCAATAATAAATATAGTTATTATTATAATTCCTGTATCAAGATAATCGTTTATTATCCATGCTATAATTGTATTGAATGAAGACTCATTTACATGTGTGCATACATAGACAAAACACTGTCCCTAGCAAGCCTCTAGTTGGCTAGCCAGTTGATCAAAGATAGTCAGTGTCTTCTGATTATGAACAAGGTGTTGTTGCTTGATAATTGGATCACGTCATTAGGAGAATCACGTGATGGACTAGACCCAAACTAATAGAAGTAGCATGTTGATCGTGTCATTTTGTTGCTACTGTTTTCTGCGTGTCAAGTATTTGTTCCTATGACCATGAGATCATATAACTCACTGACACCGGAGGAATACTTTGTGTGTATCAAACGTCGCAACGTAATTGGGTGACTATAAAGATGCTCTATAGGTATCTCCGAAGGTGTTAGTTGATTTAGTATGGATCAAGACTGGGATTTGTCACTCCGTGTGACGGAAGGTATCTCGGGGCCCACTCGGTAATACAACATCACACACAAGCCTTGCAAGCAATGTGACTTAGTGTAAGTTGCGGGATCTTGTATTACGGAACGAGTAAAGAGACTTGCCGGTAAACGAGATTGAAATAGGTATGCGGATACTAGCGATCGAATCTCGGGCAAGTAACATACCGAAGGACAAAGGGAATGACATACGGGATTATATGAATCCTTGACACTGAGGTTCAAACGATAAGTTCTTCATAGAATATGTAGGATCCAATATGGGCATCCAGGTCCCGCTATTGGATATTGACCGAGGAGTCTCGCGGGTCATGTCTACATAGTTCTCGAACCCGCAGGGTCTGCACACTTAGGGTTCGACGTTGTTTTATGCGTATTTGAGTTATATGGTTGGTTACCGAATGTTGTTCGGAGTCCCGGATGAGATCATGGAAGTCCCGAGGGTTTCCGGAATGGTCCGGAAACGAAGATTGATATATAGGATGACCTCATTTGATTACCGGAAGGTTTTCGGAGTTACCGGGAATGTACCGGGAATGACGAATGGGTTTCGGGAGTTCACCGGGGGGGAACCCACCCCGGGGAAGCCCATAGGCCTTAAGGGTGGCGCACCAGCCCTTGGTGGGCTGGTGGGACAGCCCAAAAGGGCCCTATGCGCATTGGAAGAAAAATCAAAGAGAAAGAAAAAAAAGGAGGAGGTGGGAAGGGAAGGAAGGACTCCCACCCACCAAACCAAGTCCAACTCGGTTTGGGGGGGAGACCTTCCCCCCTTGGCTCGGCCGACCCCCTTGGGGCTCCTTGAGCCCCAAGGCAAGGCCCCCCTCTCCCACCTATATATACGGAGGTTTTAGGGCTGATTTGAGACGACTTTTCCACGGCACCCCGACCACATACCTCCACGGTTTTCCTCTAGATCGCGTTTCTACGGAGCTCGGGCGGAGCCCTGCTAAGACAAGGTCATCACCAACCTCCGGAGCGCCGTCACGCTGCCGGATAACTCTTCTACCTCTCTGTCTCTCTTGCTGGATCAAGAAGGCCGAGATCATCGTCGAGCTGTACGTGTGCTGATCGCGGAGGTGTCGTCCGTTCGGCACTAGATCGTGGGACTGATCGCGGGATAGTTCGCGGGGCGGATCGAGGGACGTGAGGACGTTCCACTACATCAACCGCGTTCACTAACGCTTCTGTTGTACGGTCTACAAGGGTACGTAGATCACTCATCCCCTCTCGTAGATGGACATCACCATGATAGGTCTTCGTGCGCGTAGGAAAATTTTTGTTTCCCATGCGACGTTCCCCAACAGTGGCATCATGAGCTAGGTTCATGCGTAGATGTCTTCTCGAGTAGAACACAAAAGTTTTTTGTGGGCGGTGATGTGCATTTTGCTGCCCTCCTTAGTCTTTTCTTGATTCCGCGGTATTGTTGGATTGAAGCGGCTTGGACCGACATTACTCGTACGCTTACGAGAGACTAGTTTCATCGCTACGAGTAACCCCGTTGCTCAAAGATGACTGGCAAGTGTCGGTTTCTCCAACTTTAGTTGAATCGGATTTGACCGAGGAGGTCCTTGGATGAGGTTAAATAGCAACTCATATATCTCTGTTGTGGTGTTTGCGTAAGTAAGATGCGATCCTACTAGATACCCATGGTGACCACGTAAAACATGCAACAACAAAATTAGAGGACGTCTAACTTGTTTTTGCAGGGTATGCTTGTGATGTGATATGGCCAACGATGTGATGTGATATATTGGATGTATGAGATGATCATGTTGTAATAGATAATATCGACTTGCACGTCGATGGTACGGCAACCGGCAGGAGCCATAGGGTTGTATTTATACTAATGTTTGTGCTTGCAGATGCGTTTACTATTTTGCTAGGATGTAGCTTTAGTAGTAATAGCATGAGTAGCACGACTACCCCGATGGCGACACGTTGATGGAGATCATGGTGTGGCGCCGGTGACAAGAAGATCATGCCGGTGCTTTGGTGATGGAGATCAAGAAGCACGTGATGATGGCCATATCATGTCACTTATGAATTGCATGTGATGTTAATCCTTTTATGCACCTTATTTTGCTTAGAACGACGGTAGCATTATGAGGTGATCTCTCACTAAAATTTCAAGACGAAATTGTGTTCTCCCCGACTGTGCACCGTTGCTACAGTTCGTCGTTTCGAGACACCACATGATGATCGGGTGTGATAGACTCAACGTTCACATACAATGGGTGCAAAACAGTTGCGCACGCGGAACACTCGGGTTAACCTTGACGAGCCTAGCATGTGCAGACATGGCTTCGGAACACATGAGACCGAAAGGTTGATCATGAATCATATAGATGATATGATTAGCATAGGGATGCTTACCACTGAAACTATACTCAACTCACGTGATGATCGGACTTGAGCTAGTGTAAGTGGATCATGAACCACTCAAATGACTAGAGAGATGTACTTTTTGAGTGGGAGTTTAGCGAATAATTTGATTAAGTTAAACTCTAATTATCTTGAACATAGTCTAAGTCTACTTTGAATATATTTGTGTTGTAGATCATGGCTCATGCGACAGTCACCCTGAATTTTAATACGTTCCTAGAGAAAGCTAAGTTGAAAGATGATGGAAGCAACTTTGTAGACTGGGCTTGTAATCTTAAGATAATCTTACAAGCTGGGAAGAAGGATTATGTCCTTAATGCTGCGCTAGGAGATGAACCACCCGCTACGGCTGATTAGGATGTTAAGAACGCTTGGTTAGCACGTAAGGAGGACTACTCAGTAGTTCAATGTGCAGTCTTGTATGGCTTAGAACCGGGACTTCAACGTCGCTTTGAGCGTCATGGAGCATTTGAGATGTTCCAGGAGTTGAAGTTTATCTTTCAGAAGAACGCCCGGATCGAGAGGTATGAGACCTCCGATAAATTCTATGCTTGCAAGATGGAGGAGAACTCGTCTGTCAGTGAACATGTGCTCAAAATGTCTGGGTACTCAAACCGTCTAGCTGAGCTGGGGATTGAACTCCCGCAAGAGGCTATCACTGACAGAATCCTTCAATCACTGCCGCCAAGCTATAAAGGCTTTGTGTTGAACTACAACATGCAAGGGATGAACAAGTCTCCCGGCGAGTTGTTTGCGATGCTGAAAGTCGCAGAGTCTGAACTCCGTAAAGAGCATCAAGTGTTGATGGTGAATAAGACCACTAGTTTCAAGAGAAACGACAAAGGCAAGAAGGGTAATTCAAAGAAGAGCGGCAAGCCTATTGCCAATCCGACGAAGAAACCCAAAGCTGGACCTAAGCCTGAAACAGAGTGTTACTATTGCAAGGGTATGGGTCACTGGAAGCGCAATTGCCCCAAGTATCTGGCAGATAAGAAGGCGTCCAAAGAAAAATCAGGTATATTTGATATACATGTTATTGATGTGTACTTAACCGGCTCTCGTAGTAGTGCCTGGGTATTCGATACTGGTTTTGTTGCTCATATTTGCAACTCAAAACAGGAACTGCGGAATAGACAAAGGCTGGCGAAAGATGAAGTGACGATGCGCGTAGGAAATGGTTCCAAGGTTGATGCAATCGCCTTCGGCACAGTTTCACTTCAGTTACCATCAGGATTAGTTATGAACTTAAATCATTGTTATTTAGTGCCTGCGTTGAGCATGAACATTATATCTGGATCTTGTTTATTGCGAGACGGTTACTCTTTTAAGTCAGAGAATAATGGTTGTTCTATTTCTATGAGTAACATCTTTTATGGTCATGCACCCAATGTGAGAGGATTGTTCATATTGAATCTTGATAGCGATACACACATACACAACATTGAGACCAAAAGAGTTAGAGTTAACAATGATAGCGCCATATTTTTTGTGGCACTGCCGCTTAGGTCATATTGGTGTAAAAACGCATGAAGAAACTCCATGCCGATGGAATTTTGGAGTCACTTGACTTTGATTCACTTGACACGTGCGAACCATGCCTCATGGGCAAGATGACTAAAACTCCGTTCTCCGGAACAATGGAGCGTGCAAGTGACTTGTTGGAAATCATACATACCGATGTGTGTGGTCCGATGAGCGTAGAGGCACGCGGCGGATATCGTTATTTTCTCACCTTCACTGACGATTTGAGTAGATGTGGTTATGTCTACTTGCTGAAGCACAAGTCTGAGACGTTTGAAAAGTTCAAACAATTTCAGAGTGAAATCAAAAATCATCGTAACAAGAAGATCAAGTTCCTACGGTCTGATCGTGGGGGTGAGTATCTGAGTTTCGAGTTTGGTACTCACTTAAGACAACGTGGAATTGTTTCACAGTTGACACCGCCTGGAACACCGCAGCGTAATGGTGTGTCCGGACGTCGTAATCGTACTTTATTAGAGATGGTGCGATCTATCATGTCTCTTATCGATTTGCCGTTATCATTTTGGGGTTATGCATTAGAAACAACTACATTCACTTGAAATAGGGCACCATCAAAATCCGTTGAGACGACACCATACGAACTGTGGTATGGCAAAAGACCAAAGTTGTCTTTTCTTAAAGTTTGGGGATGTGATGCTTATGTCAAAAAGCTTCAGCCTGAAAAGTTGGAACCCAAAGCGGAAAAGTGCGTCTTCATACGTTACCCAAAGGAGACAGTTGGGTACACCTTCTATCTCAAATCCGAGGGCAAAGTGTTTGTTGCTAAAAACGGAGCTTTTCTCGAGAAGGAGTTTCTCTCGAGAGAATTGAGTGGGAGGAAGATAGAACTTGACGAGGTTGTCGAACCTTTCATCCCTCTGGATGGTGGCGCAGGGCAAGGGGAAACCTCTGTCGTTGCGACGCCGGCTGAGGAGGAAGTTAATGATGGTGATCATGAAACTCCGGTTCAAGTTTCTGTCGAACCACGCAGGTCGACAAGACCACGTGCTTCTCCAGAGTGGTACGGTAATCCCGTCTTATCAATCATGTTGTTGGACAACAATGAACCTGCAAATTATGAAGAAGCAATGGTGGGCCCGGATTCCAACAAATGGCTAGAAGACATGAAGTCCGAGATAGGATCCATGTATGATAACATAGTGTGGACTTTGGAGGTACTGCCTGAGGGCCGCAAGGCTATTCAGAACAAATGGATCTTTAAGAGGAAGACGGACGTTGACGGCAATGTGACCGTTTATAAAGCTCGACTTGTGGCAAAGGGTGTTTCACAAGTTCAAGGAGTTGACTACGATGAGACATTCTCACCCGTAGCGATGCTTAAGTCCGTCAGAATCATGTTAGCAATAGCTGCATTTTTCGATTATGAAATCTGGCAGATGGATGTCAAAACGGCGTTCCTTAACGGTTTCCTTAAGGAAGAATTGTATATGATGCAACCCGAAGGTTTTGTCGATCCTAAGAATGCTAACAAGGTGTGCAAGCTCCAGCAATCCATTTATGGACTGGTGCAAGCATCTCGGAGTTGGAACAAACGCTTTGATGAGGTGATCAAAGCATTTGGGTTTATACAAGTGGTTGGAGAATCTTGTATTTACAAGAAAGTGAGTGGGAGCTCTGTGGCGTTTCTAATATTATATGTGGACGACATATTGTTGATTGGAAACAACGTGGAGTTTTTGGAGAGCATAAAGGATTACTTTAATAAAAGTTTCTGTATGAAGGACCTAGGAGAAGCTTCTTACATTCTAGGCATTAAGATCTATAGGGATAGATCAAAACGCCTGATAGGACTTTCACAAAGCACATACCTTGATAAAGTTTTCAAGAGGTTCAAAATGGAACAGTCCAAGAAAGGGTTCTTGCCAGTTTTACAAGGTACGAGATTGAGTAAGACTCAGTGCCCAGCAACTGATGAAGATAGAGAGCATATGCGCTCCGTCCCCTATGCTTCAGCCATAGGCTCTATCATGTATGCAATGTTGTGCACTAGACCGGACGTTAGCTTGGCCATAAGTATGGAAGGTAGGTTCCAGAGTAATCCAGGAGTGGATCACTGGACAGCGGTCAAGAATATCCTGAAGTACCTGAAAAGGACTAAGGAGATGTTTCTCGTGTATGGAGGTGACGAAGAGCTCGCCGTAAAAGGTTACGTCGATGCAAGCTTTGACACAGATCCGGACGACTCTAAGTCACAAACCGGATACGTATTTATTCTTAATGGGGGTGCGGTAAGCTGGTGCAATTCCAAGCAAAGCGTCGTAGCTGATTCTACATATGAAGCGGAGTACATGGCTGCCTCGGAGGCGGCTAAGGAGGGTGTCTGGATGAAGCAGTTCATGACAGATTTTGGAGTGGTGCCAAGCGCACTGAATCCAATAACCTTGTTCTGTGACAACACGGGTGCCATTGCGTTAGCAAAGGAACCACGGTTTCACAAGAAGTCCAAACACAGCAAACGACGCTTCAACCTCATCCGCGACTACGTCGAAGGGGAGGACGTGAATATATGCAAAGTGCACACGGATCTGAATGTAGCAGACCCGCTGACTAAACCTCTTCCACGGGCTAAGCATGATCAACACCAGAACTGTATGGGTGTTAGATTTATTACAATGTAATTCGCATGATGATGTGAGGACTAGATTATTGACTCTAGTGCAAGTGGGAGACTGTTGGAATTATGCCCTAGAGGCAATAATAAATATTATTATTATTATTATTCCTGTATCAAGATAATCGTTTATTATCCATGCTATAATTGTATTAAATGAAGACTCATTTACATGTGTGGATACATAGACAAAACACTGTCCCTAGCAAGCCTCTAGTTGGCTAGCCAGTTGATCAAAGATAGTCAGTGTCTTCTGATTATGCACAAGGTGTTGTTATTTGATAACTGGATCACGTCATTAGGAGAATCACGTGATGGACTAGACCCAAACTAATAGACGTAGCATGTTCATCGTGTCATTTTGTTGCTACTGTTTTCTACGTGTCAAGTATTTGTTCCTATGACCATGAGATCATATAACTCACTGACACTGGAGGAATACTTTGTGTGTATCAAACGTCGCAACGTAACTGGGTGACTATAAAGATGCTCTACAGGTATCTCCGAAGGTGTTAGTTGAGTTAGTATGGATCAAGACTGGGATTTGTCACTCCGTGTGACGGAGAGGTATCTTCCGGGCCCACTCGGTAATACAACATCACACACAAGCCTTGCAAGCAATGTGACTTAGTGTAAGTTGCGGGATCTTGTATTACGGAACGAGTAAAGAGACTTGCCGGTAAACGAGATTGAAATAGGTATGCGGATACTAGCGATCGAATCACGGGCAAGTAACATACCGAAGGACAAAGGGAATGACATACGGGATTATATGAATCCTTGACACTGAGGTTCAAACGATAAGTTCTTCGTAGAATATGTAGGATCCAATATGGGCATCCAGGTCCCGCTATTGGATATTGACCGAGGAGTCTCTCGGGTCATGTCTACATAGTTCTCGAACCCGCAGGGTCTGCACACTTAAGGTTCGACGTTGTTTTATGCGTATTTGAGTTATATGGTTAGTTACCGAATGTTGTTCGGAGTCCCGGATGAGATCACGGACATCACGAGGGTTTCCAGAATGGTCCGGAAACGAAGATTGATATATAGGATGACCTCATTTGATTACCGGAAGGTTTTCAGAGTTGCCGGGAATGACGAATGGGTTCCGGGAGTTCACTGGGGGGCTACACACCCCGGGGAAGCCCATAGGCCTTAAGGGTGGCGCACCAGCCCTTAGTGGGCTGGTGGGACAGCCCAAAAGGGCCCTATGTGCATTGGAAGAAAAATCAAAGAGAAAGAAAAAAAAGGAGGAGGTGGGAAGGGAAGGAAGGACTCCCACCCACCAAACCAAGTCCAACTCGGTTTGGGGGGGAGACCTTCCCCCCTTGGCTCGGCCGACCCCCTTGGAGATCCTTGAGCCCCAAGGCAAGGCCCCCCCTCTCCCACCTATATATACGGAGGTTTTAGGGCTGATTTGAGACAACTTTTCCACGGCAGCCCGACCACATACCTCCACGGTTTTTCCTCTAGATCGCGTTTCTGCGGAGCTCGGGCGGAGCCCTGCTAAGACAATTTCATCACCAACCTCCGGAGCGCCGTCACGCTGCCGGAGAACTCTTCTACCTCTCCGTCTCTCTTGCTGGATCAAGAAGGCCGAGATCATCGTCGAGCTGTACGTGTGCTGAACGCGGAGGTGCCGTCCGTTCGGCACTAGATCGTGGGACTGATCGCGGGATAGTTCGCGGGGCGGATCGAGGGACGTGAGGACGTTCCACTACATCAACCGCGTTCACTAACGCTTCTGCTGTACGGTCTACAAGGGTACGTAGATCACTCATCCCCTCTCGTAGATGGACATCACCATGATAGGTCTTCGTGCGCGTAGGAAAATTTTTGTTTCCCATGCGACGTTCCCCAACAGTAAGTTTGCTTTCCAGCTTGCTTAGTGGTATTTAAAAGGAAAACCCAAAAAGATTTCCCTTTCTTATTTTGTTTGTTGGGAGCTTTCCCATGTAAATAGTTTTCTTTTTCTTTGGGTCACGGTAGAAGACCATGGTTAAAATGTTTAGTGGCTCTCACATGCATATATGTTTATCCGTCAAAGAGCCATACTACTTTGTCTTCTCTTTTGAGTTTGCTTGCAGATTCCAACTTAGTCCAATGCACGAACACTCTCTTTATGATTCACATCATTCGGTCGTGAAAGTGAAAGGCAATAATGACGATATATGATGAAGTGACTGAGCCTGGAAAAGCTGGTATGAACTCGACCTATTTTGTTTTTGTAAATATGACTAGCTCATTGTTCCTAATTCAGTTTTGTTATGAGAGAAACATGTTTGCAATGACAACTTAGAGATCATAGTTTCTGATGCCGTGCTTAATTAGCTAGGAGCTTATAATGGTTTGTCTTGGATGCCAACATGAATTTCAAAATGATTATGATATAGTATGATAGGATGGTATCCTCCTTTGAATGATTCAAGTGGCTTGACTTGGCACATGTTCACGCATGTAGTTGAAACAAAATCAACATAGGCTCTATGATATTCATGGTCATGGTGATTTATTTCCTACTCATGCTAGCACTCAGTGTTGGTTAATTTCAATGCCTATTGATGACTGTTGTCGCTCTCTAGTTGGTCGCTTCCCAGTCTTTTGCTAGCCTTCACTTGTACTAAGCGGGAATACTGCTTGTGCATCCACTTCCATAAACCTAAAGTTGTTCCCTATGCGTCCACCATACCTACCTATATGCGGTATCTACCTGCCGTTCCAAGTAAATTTGCATGTGCCACTCTATAATTATTCAAGTAATAATCTGTTTTGTATGCCCAAACCGCTCATGTGGTGACAAGGGGTGGTCAGTATCTTCCATGCTAGGCGTGTTATCCTCGATACGTGTTTATTCACTATCACTCACGAGAAAGGGTCCGGTAATCGGAATGCCCAGTTCCATGCTCAAATCGAAAATATAATTGCAATCAAAACTCCCCCTGGATTGGTGTTGGTATGGACGGCACCCGAGGATTCGGCTAGTCGTGGAGTGTGATTGATCGGTGGTGGGGGAGTCAAAACTTTACTTTTCTGTTTGGGAACCGCCTATAGTATGTGTAGCATGTAAGATGGTGAAAACTTTTGGTCATCGCGTTGACAATGAAAGCATGCCACCCAAATTATTTATCTCTGTTTTAAAAGGTTGAGCTCTGGAACCTTTGCAAATCAATGCTTCCCTCTGCGAAGGGCCTATCTATTTACGTTTTTCTTGAGTCATCCTCTCCTTATCAAAAGGCACCAATTAGAGAGCACCTCTGTCATTTTTATGCTTTGCTATTAATTGATATTGAGTATGACTGTGACTGGATCTTCTTTGCCATGAATTACAATGTTCAATAAACCCTTGGTCTTTGAATGTGCTCTGCATTTATGCTTTGCGGTCTCATAAAGGTCTAGCGAGATACCATCTGTTCATATTGTTTCATGATTGTTTTGATTGAAGTGTTGACATTTGAAACTTATTATTATTGCTCGCTAGTTGATTATGCCATTGATATGAGTACATCATGAGACCTAAATGTCATTGCTTATGTCGTTAGCTCATGATCTTGCTGAAAATATGAATATGAGTTAGACATAATTACAACAACAAGATCAAACAGAGTTCGTAAAAGTTTTCTTTTGTCTCTTTCAGTTTGTCAACTGAATTTCTTGAGGATAAGAAAGGCTTTAAGCTTGGGGTTGTTGATACGTCTCCATCGTATGTACTTCTCCAAACTCTTTTGCCCTTGTTTTGGACTCTAATTTGCATGATTTGAATGGAACTAACCCGGGCTGACGCTATTTTCAGCAGAATTGCCATGGTGTTATTTTTGCGCAGTAATAAAAGTTCTCGGAATGACCTGGAAATTGACGAGGATTTTTTGTGGAATATATAAAAAATACTGGCACAAGAATTACCTCGAGGGACGGAGCCAGGAGCCCACAAGCCCACCAAGCCCCCCTGGCCGGGCCTGGCAGGCTTGTGAGCCCCTCGTGGCTCCGCAGCCTCCAATTCCAGCTCTATATATTCTCTCTCGCCCGGAAAAACAGAGAGAAGAGTTCATCGCGTTTCACGACACGGAGCCGCCTCCACCACCTGTTATTCCTCTGGAGGGCAGATCTGGAGTCTGTTCTGGGCTCCGGAGAGGGGAAATTGTTGCCGTCGTCATCACCAACCATCCTTCATCGCCAATTCCATGATTCTCTTCACCGTTTGTGAGTAATCTCATCGTAGGCTTGCTGGACGGTGATGGGTTGGATGAGATCTATCATGTAATCGAGTTAGTTTTGATGGGGTTTGATCCCTATTATCCACTATGTTCTGAGATTGATGTTGCTACTACTTTGCTATGCTTAATGCTTGTCACTAGGGCCCGAGTGCCATGATTTCCGATATGAACCTATTATGTTTTCATCAATATATGTGTGTACTTGATCCTATCTTGCAAGTTGTAGTCACCTACTATGTGTTATGACCCGGCAACCCCGGAGTGACAATAACCGGAACCACTCCCGGAGATGACCATAGTATGAGGAGTTCATGTATTCACTATGTGCTAATGCTTTGTTCCGGTTCTCTATTAAAAGGAGACCTTAATATCCCTTAGTTTCCATTAGGACCCTGCTGCCACGGGAGGGATGGACAATAGATGTCATGCAAGTTCTTTTCCATAAGCACGTATGACTATATACGGAATACATGCCTACATTACATTGACGAACTGGAGCTAGTTACATATCTCCCCATGCTATAACTGTTACATGATGAATGTCATCCGACATAATTATCCATCACTGATCCAATGACTACGAGTTTTTCCTACTAGTCCTTCCTATGTTACTTTACCGCTACTGCTGTCACTGCTGCTACTGTTACCGCTACTGCTGTCAGCGCTGCTACCGTTAGTATCATACTACTTTGCTACTGAAACTTTGCGGCAAATACTAAGTCTTTCAGGTGTGATTGAATTGACAACTCAATTTCTAATACTCGAGAATATTCTTTGGCTTCCCCTTGTGTTGAATCAACAAATTTGGGTTGAATACTCTACCCTCGAAAACTGTTGCGATCCCCTATACTTGTGGTTTATCAGGGCTTGGGCAACGGATTCTCCTCACTATCCACGGCCGACATGGCAGTCTAGGGTGAGGCAGAGGACACGTGAGGACGTCGTCCTCCTGCCACGAACCAGAGGAGGAGGCCATGGCAATGGAGCACCATGTCTTGGACGAGGCGTGCCATGGATGGGGCGGGGAGACGAGCTCGAGCGGGATCCATAGGTGTTGGTGTCCCGGATCCATTTTTTAGGGCGGCGGCGTCTGGCACCGGGTTGCTGCCCGACGGCGAGCTCCTTGGGGCGGTGGCTATGGAAGTTCATCCCTACGGGAGGGAGATTTCAGAGAGAGATTATTGATATCCGTTATGCTACTGCACAAAAGACCTTCCGGTGGCGCCAGAAATGGGCACGTTGACGGCACCAGGAATCCTTCTGCGTTGGTGTTCCCTCGAAGCGGAGAGGATGATGTAGCACAACGGAGGTAAGTATTTCCCTCAGTTTGAGAATCAAGGTATCAATCCGGCGGAGGAGTATTTCAAGATCCTGCACAAACACAAAAACTTGCACCCAACGCTATAAAGGGGTTGTCAATCCCTTATAGATTGTTTGCTAAGTGAGAACTGAAAGCAGCAAAGTAACAAAGCAAAGTAAAAGCGGAGTTGTATACGATGGATGTGAATAGACCCGGGGGCCGTAGTGTTTACTAGTGGCTTCTCTCATGAAAGCAAGTAGACGGTGGGTGAACAAATTACTGTCGAGCAATTGATAGAACTGTGCAGAGTCGTGACGATATCTATGCAATGATTATTTCTATAGGCATCACGTCCGAAACAAGTAGACCGATACTTTCTGCATCTACTACTATTACTCCACACGTCGACCGCTATCCAGCATGCATCTAGTGTATTAAGTCCATAAGAACAGACTAACGCCTTCAGCAAGATGACATGATGTAGAGGGATAATCTCAAACCAATGATAAAACTCCCATATTTTTACCCTTGATGGCAACTGCTTGATGTGTGCCTTGCTTCCCCTACTGTCACTGGGAAAGGTCACCACATGGCAGAACCCAAAACCAAGCACTTCTCCCATTGCAAGAATCATAGATCTAGTTGCCAAACAAAACCCAAGACTCGGAGAGACTTACAAGAATATCAAATCGTGCATATAAGAAATCAGCAAAGTCTCAAATATATATCATAGATAATCTGATCACAAGTCCACGATTCATCGGATCTCGACAAACACACCGCCAAAGAAGATTACATCGGATAGATCTCCATGAAGATCATGGAGAACTTTGTATTGAAGATCCAAGAGAGAGAAGAAGCCATCTAGCTACTAACTACGGACCCGTAGGTCCGAAGTAAACTACTCACGAGTCATTGGAGGGGCGATGATGATGATGAAGAAGCCCTCCAACTCCAAAGTCCCCTCCGGCAGGGCGCCCGGAAGGGTCTCCAGATGAGATCTCGCGGAAACGGAAGCTTGCGGTGGCGGAAAAGTATTTTCAAGGCTCCCCTGATTTTTTGCAGAATATTTGGGAATTTATAGGCCAATGACCTAGGTCAGGGGCGGCCAGGGAGGCCACAAGCCTTCCCACCGGAGCCTCCCCCCTGGTGGTGGAGTGGGGGCTTGTGGGCTCCCTGGAGCCCACCTGGCTTGGCCCAAAAGCCCCCTGGACTTCTTCCGTTTGGGAAAAAATCATTTCGGGGTTTTTCTTCCGTTTGGACTCTGTTCCAAAATCAGATCTGAAAAGAGTCAAAAACACGGGAAAAACAGGAACTGGCACTTGGCACTAAATTAATAAGTTAGTCCCAAAAAGATATAAAAAGGTACATAAAACATACAAAGAAGGCAAGATAACAGCGTGAAAACATCAAAAATTATAGATATGTTTGAGATGTATCAAGCATCCCCAAGCTTAACTCCTGCTCGTCCTCGAGTTGGGAAGTGATAAGAATGAATTTTTTATGCTTTCATGCTACCTAGCATAGGTGTCCTTTGTAATTCCTCTTATGTGACGTGAATGTTGAGATCCATTAGATTCAAAACGATTGTTTGCTATTGACGTGGAAACAATAATAATTCAAGCAAACTAGAAAAGTAATCATGAACTTTCAAAATGACAAGTTCAAAAGAAAGTTATCCCTACAAAAGCATATAGTCTGGCTATGCTCTATCATCATTGCACAACGAATTTAAATCATGCACAACCCCGGTATTGGCCAAGTAATTGTTTCACACCTTTACTTTCTCAAACATTTTCAACTCTCACGCAATACATGAGCGTGAGCCATGGTTATAGCACTATAGATGGTGTGGAATGTGGTGGGGGTTGCAAGAGAAAAAGGAGAAGATAGTCACATTAACTAGGCATATCAATGAGCTATGGAGATGCTCATCAATAGATATCAATGTGAATGAGTAGGGATTGCCATACAAATGATGCACTAGAGCTACAAGTATGTGAAAGCTCTTAAAGAAAACTAGTGGGTGTGCATCCAACTTGCTTGCTCACGAAGACCTAAGGCAATTTTGAGGAAGCCTATCATTGGAATATACAAGCCAAGTTATATAATGAAAATTTCCCACTAGCTATATGGTGTTGACAAAATGAGAGACTCTCAATCATGAAGATCATGGTGCTTAATATGCACAAGTGTGGAAAAAGTGGTAGCATTGTCCCTTCTCTCTTTTCTCTCATTTTTTTGCTGGGCTCTTTGGCCTCTTTTTTCACATGGGACAATGCTCCAATAATGATGATCATCACACTTTCAACTCAAAACTTAGAGCAACTATGACTCTATACGGAATACCTTCGGTAGTGCACCGTGGCAATGATCTAGCATGGCATAGACATCAATGGAAACATCATGCTAGCTATCTTACGATCATGCAAAGGCAAAGTAGACGTGGTGGCACATGTCATGGTGGTAGTTGCATGGAAATATATCTCAGAATGACTTTGAAAAAGCCACAATAGGTAGGTATGGTGGCTATTTTGAGGGAGGCTAATGGTGAGTTTTGTGCACCGGCGAAAGTTGCACGGCACTAAGAAGATAGTGATGGTGAAAGGTGAAAGTGCATCTAAACCATGGACTAAACATTAGTCATGAAGAACTCATATACTTGTTGCAAAAGTTTTATTAGTAATCGAAACAAAGCATTCAATGCATACTCCTAGGGGACGGGTTGGTAGGTATAAACCATCGGGCGACCCCGACCACCACGCAAAGGATGACAATCAATATACTAATCATGCTCAGATTTCATCACATAGCGGTTCACCATACGTGCATGCTACGGGAATCACTAACTTCAACACAAGTATTTCTAGATCCACAACACCCTACTAGCATGACTTCAATATTACCATAACCACAACTCAAAACTAATTGAGATGAATCAAACTTCTCTAACTATCCAATGCACATGAAGGTGGAAGTTTTCATATCCCTTTGGATAACTACCCATTTCGAGACTACTTTAAAAGCATAGATCAACTACCAAGCCACGCACAGCTTTGCTCTAAAAGATATAAGTGAAGCACATAGAGCAAAAGTATCTAGCTCAAAAGATATAAGTGAAGCACATGTGAGCTGAATTGTCTACCAAAAGATATAAGTGAAGCTCGACAAAATCACGGTGTGTGCATGTCTCTCTCTCTAGGTGTGCAGCAAGGATGATTGTGTCACAACAAAAATAAAAGACTCCTACGATACAAGACTCTCCAAGCAAAAAACACATAACATATGGTGAATAAAAATATAGCCCCGAGTAACGTTACCGATGGATTGAAGACGAGAGAGGGGATGCCTTCCCGGGGCATCCCCAAGCTTAGGCTTTTACGGCATCCTTGAATCTCTTGGGGTGCCTTGGGAATCCCCAAGCTTGAGCTCTTGCTACCCTTTATCTTTTTGTCCACAAGAACTTCACCCAAAACTTGAAAACTTCACAACACGAAACTTAAACAGAAACTCGTGATAACATTAGTACAAGAAAGGAAACCACCACTTCCTTAGGTACTGTAGCAAACTTAAATTCTACTTGTGCTGATGTTGGGTTACTGTACTTTCAATCTTCCATGGCTAATACCCATCGATACTATCCATAGTTTCATCAAAATAAGCAACCAACACAACAAAAACAGAATCTGTTAACAGCAGACCAGTCTGTAGCAATCTGTATGTTTCGTATACCTCTGTTACTTCAACAATTCTGAAAAATTACTAAAGTCTGAAGAATTTGTGTAGAAATCAGCAAAAAAAAAATCAACTCAAAATCTCTTACAGAAAAAAATTGAAAATTCTTTTCGTGAGCAGAAAGTTTCTGTCTTTTCCAGCATGAACAAACGATCATCCTCAAGACTAATCATAACGGTTTTCCTTGGCACAAACGCAAAAAAGAAACACAAAAACACAATCATAACCGAATTATGAAAGTGCGGAAAACATAAACAGAAAGAAAAAGGATAGATTCGTTGGGTTGCCTCCCAACAAGCGCTTTTGTTTAACGCCCTTAGCTAGGCGAAAGTGATGGAATCACGTATAGTCATCTTTGGTACTCAAACCATAGGTAGCCCTCATCATAGATTCATAAGGCAATGTTATTTTCTTTCTAGGAAAGTGCTCCATGCCCTTCTTTAAAGGAAATTGAATTCTAATATTCCCTTCCTTCATATCGATGATAGCACCAATAGTCCTCAGGAAAGGTCTACCAAGAATAATGGGACATGAAGGATTGCAATCTATGTCAAGTACAATGAAATCCACGGGTACATAGTTCTTATTTGTAATAATAAGAACATCATCGATCCTCTTCATGGGCTTCTTGACAGTAGAATCCGCAAGATGCAAATTAAGAGAACACTCTTCAATCTCATGAAAACCAAGAATATCACATAAAGACTTTGGAATCGCTGAGACACTAGCACCCAAATCACACAAAGCATTGCACTCATGGTTTTTGATCTTGATTTTGATAGTAGGTTCCCACTCATCATGAAGTTTTCTAGGTATAGAGACTTCTAGTTCGAGCTTCTCTTGAAGAGATTTCATCATAGCATCTATGACATGCGCGGTAAAGGCTTTACTTTGCCCATAAGCATGTGGAGAGTTTGCAATAGATTGCATCAAAGAAATGCATTCGAACAACGAGAAATTATCATAATTGAATTCCTTGAAATCCAAAGTGGGAGTTTCATTACTACCCAAAATTTTGACTTCTTCTACTCCACTCTCCACACCTTTATCATCAAGATAGGTGGACTCCGAATCATTGGGGCGTTTTTCAACCAAAGTGGATTCATATCCAGCCCCTCCATAAGTAGGTTTGACACGCGAAAACAAAGATTCAAGAGGAGACACACCAAGCTATTTAAGATCTTCGTGATTTGCATCACTAGAACGCACCCTTTTAAACCATTCATGTCTAGCGCTAATTTGGGCGGTTCTTTCTTTCCTCTCATTCATGGAGATACGCATAGCTTTCAAAGTTTCATCCAAGTTGACCTTGGGAGGAGCGCATCTAACTTTCAAAGCATCAATATCACAAGTCCTCCTATCAACGCTCTTAGCCAAATCGTCTATTTTGAGTAGTTTTTCCTCTATGGACGCATTGAAAATCTTTTGAGAGTTGATGAACTCTTTGATATTACTCTCTAGATCAGAGGGTAATTTGTTGTGATTTTGATAAGTGTTGCCGTAGGAATTGCCATAATTGTTAGAGGAGCTACTAGGAAAAGGCCTAGGAACATAGTTTCCTCTAAAAGCATTGTTGTTGCCAAAATTGTTCCTACCAACAAAATTCACGTCCAAACTAGCGTTGCTACTCTCACTCAAAGAAGATAGTGGCATGCCATTAGGATCTACGGTAGCATTTTTACTAGCAACCAAATTCATCAACTCGTCCATCCTAGCACTAAGCGAGTTAATCTCTTCTATAGCGTGTACCTTTTTGCTAGTACGCGACCTTTCAGTGTGCCACTAAGAGTAGTTGGTCATGATATTGTCTAGGAGTTTTGTAGCATCTTCTAACGTGATTTCCATGAACGTTCCACCTGAGGCGGAGTGCAAGATATTGCGAGAAGCGAAATTCAAGCCAGCGTAAAAGATTTGTATAATCATCCACAAACTCAAGCCATGAGCAGGACAATTTATAATCATAAGCTTCATCCTCTCCCAAGATTGTGCAACGTGTTCAGGATCAAGTTGCTTGAAATTCATGATATCATTACGGAAGGAGATGATCTTAGCCGGCGGAAAATACTTGGATATGTAAGCATCTTTGCACCTATCCCAAGAATCGATACTATTTTTAGGCAAAAAAGAAAACCAAGTTTTTGCGCGATCTTGCAACGAGAAAGGAAAAAGTTTCAACTTAATCACATCATTATCCACATCTCTTTTGTTTTGCATATCGCAAAGCTCAATGAAGGTATTGAGATGGGATGCGGCATCTTCACTAGGAAGGCCAGAGAATTGCTCTTTCATAACAAGATTCAGCGAAGCTGCGTTGATTTCATATGATTCCGCACTAGTGGCGGGAGCAATCGGAGTACTAAAAAATCATTATTATTAGTGCTCGAGAAGTCCAAAGTTTGGTGTTTTCAGACATGATGTCTTCAACAAACAAACAAGCACACAAGCAAGCAAGAAACCGGCAAAGGAAAACGGCAAGGGCAAGAGAAAACGGCGAAGGAGAAAGGCGAATGAAAACGGCAAATGTGAAGTGGGGGAGAGGAAAATGAGAGGCAACTAGCAACAAAAGTAAATGCAAGTGAAGAGTTTGTGAGACCTACTTCGATAGATCTTGATTTCTCCTCCCAGGCAACGGCGCCAGAAATGCTTCTGATGTCCGTTATGCTACTGCACAAAAGACCTTCCGGTGGCACCAGAAATGGGCACGTTGACGGCACCAGGAATCCTTCTACGTTGGTGTTCCCTCGAAGCGGAGAGGATGATGTAGCACAAATGAGGTAAGTATTTCCCTCAGTTTGAGAACCAAGGTATCAATCCGGCGGAGGAGTATCTCAAGATCCTGCACAAACACAAAAACTTGCACCCAACGCTAGAAAGGGGTTGTCAATCCCTTATAGATTGTTTGCCAAGTGAGAACTGAAAGCAGCAAAGTAACAAAGCAAAGTAAAAGCGGAGTTGTAAACGATGGATGTGAATAGACCCGGGGGCCATAGTGTTTACTAGTGGCTTCTCTCATGAAAGCAAGTAGACGGTGGGTGAACAAATTACTGTCGAGCAATTGATAGAACTGTGCAGAGTCGTGACGATATCTATGCAATGATTATTTCTATATGCATCACGTCCGAAACAAGTAGACCGATACTTTCTGCATCTACTACAATTACTCCACACGTCGACCGCTATCCAGCATGCATCTAGTGTATTAAGTCCATAAGAATAGAGTAACGCCTTAAGCAAGATGACATGATGTAGAGGGATAATCTCAAACCAATGATAAAAACCCCATCCTTTTACCCTTGATGGCAACTGCTTGATGTGTGCCTTGCTGCCCCTACTGTCACTAGGAAAGGTCACCACATGGCAGAACCCAAAACCAAGCACTTCTCCCATTGCAAGAATCATAGATCTAGTTGGCCAAACAAAACCCAAGACTCGGAGAGACTTACAAGGATATCAAATCATGCATATAAGAAATCAGCAAAGACTCAAATATATATCATAGATAATCTGATCACAAGTCCACAGTTCATCGGCTCTCGACAAACACACCGCCAAATAAGATTACATCTGATAGATCTCCATGAAGATCATGGAGAACTTTGTATTGAAGATCCAAGAGAGAGAAGAAGCCATCTAGCTACTAACTACGGACCCGTAGGTCTGAAGTGCACTACTCACGAGTCATTGGAGGGGCGATGATGATGATGAAGAAGCCCTCCAACTCCAAAGTCCCCTCCGGCAGGGCGCCGGGAAGGGTCTCCTGATGAGATCTCGCAGAAACGGAAGCTTGCGGCAGCGGAAAAGTATTTTCGAGGCTCCCCTGATTTTTTGCGGAATATTTGGGAATTTATAGGCCAAAGACCTAGGTCAGGGGCGGCCAGGGAGGCCACAAGCCTGCCCATCGCTGCATCCCCCACTGGTGGCGGAGTGGGGGCTTGTGGGCTCCCTGGAGCCCACCTGGCTTGGCCCAAAAGCCTCGTGGACTTCTTCCGTACGGGAAAAAATCATTTCGGGGTTTTTCTTCCGTTTGGACTCCGTTCCAAAATCAGATCTGAAAAGAGTCAAAAACACGGAAAAAAACTGGAATTAGCACTTGGCACTGAATTAATAAGTTAGTCCCAAAAAGATATAAAAAGGTACATAAAACATACAAAGAAGGCAAGATAACAGCGTGAAAACATCAAAAATTATAGATACGTTTGAGACGTATCAATTACCGGGAGGGACGGAAGAAGGAGCATGGGCATGGGCAGCGGGGCATGACCTACTGGTCCTAGTTGCCGACGGCGGCTCTCCGACAAGGCATGGTCCCTCGTTGAGCGCGGCAACGGAGGCACGATCCCTGAGCGGAGGCGGTTGCCTCGATCCAGATCAGATCGAGCGTTGCGGGAGGCTGCGGGGGCTCACTGCAGGCTGGTTGGCTCGGTGCTGAAATAGAGGGAGTTGGGTGGCAGTGGCTGCGAGGTGGATGGGACTGATGGACAAAAAAATAGGCTTTGGACATATTGGGCTAGGGGTTGCCCCGCTATATATAGCAGGTGGGTAATAGAAGGGGGTTTCACACTGTTTCGAGCCGTTCGATTGAATCGGATGGCTCCGGTTGCGGGACTAGGCTAGGTGGGTTAGGTTGGGCTGTGTAGAGTGGTTGGGGTGAGAGAATTGAGGGAAATGAGCAGCCCGTGACTAAGTTTTAAAACGCGAAAACTTTGGACAATTAAAACTGCTATAGCACTCCTATATATTTAACGGTTTGGGTATCAAAAAACTCCGATTGCGACTAAAATTGACAGGCGGCCTACCTACACTATATTAAGACCGCACACCAACTTTGAACCCAATCCGAGAAATTTTTATACACACTTTTAAAAACAATATTTTAACGATATCGCGGGCGCGTGCGTGTGTGGTTGGTCTCAAAACGGACAAAAACAGAGAGAACCTGCAACTAATAATGGATGCAAGTTTTGAAAACTGGCGGCAACGGACTGCCGATGCAATGCGGATGATGCAAATGATGCTATGATGAATGCAACAATCAAATAATTTATACGCGACAATGGACTAAAAGGGGAATCTTCTCGAGCGACGGTCTCGGGCTGTTAGAACTCTCCTACACTAACAAGAGATCTCGCCCCGAGATCTAAGAATGAAAAGGGGAAGAGGAAGAGAAAGAGAAAAAGGTAAAGCTTAGTTGCTTCTTTGACAAACAAGTGAAACCAATGAATCTTGAAAGTTGCAAAGAATTGAATAATGACATGAGGAAGAAGCAAGAATTCAATAGAAATTTCAGCAGCACTTCGATAGGAAATTGAGGCAAAATTTGATAAGATGGAAAGATCTTGACAAGATTCACAACAAACCAACTAAATTAATAAGCAAGGAAAGAACATGAAAGAAGACACAACACTCCGGTTAAATGAATAAGAACGGAAAGAACACGATCTTCACAAAACTAGGCAATGGATGAAAGAGAGCAACATCACAACAACTCCGCAACTAGAGAATAGAAACTAGATCTTTGGGAAGAAATAATGAAAAAGAAAATGACAACTTGCACCACAATAGAATTTGGCAAGCATCCATGCAAGAAGAATTGAATGGAGTTGTTGGCAAACCGACAACGGAAAGAACAAGCTTGTAGTGGACTTATGAAAACCATCTCAACAATGAGGTGACAACAAGCCACAATTGGAAAATAATTGATTCATTGGGAGCAACAAGATATCAAAACTTCTTACACCAAGAGGAAACAATGAGAACTTGGGTCAAAGATGATCACCATAATAGCAACAATCCTTAGGAAAAAAACTTTAGGTGAAATCTCATCCAAGATAACTTAATGAAGAAAACATGGGTTGAAATATCTCATGATTGAAGGAATTGGTGGGTTTAATTATATCATTCTTGAAACATTCTCTTCGAGACTCCTCCACTAACAATAATACTATAACACCACCTAAAAGGATAAAGGAGGGAGAATTGCACCATAGGGTTAGTTGTATGATGATAGGACTATGCATTAGAGGTCAAGAGTGACAGAATACTTCTTCCTAATATAGAAATAGATGCATACGGGATTGAAGGGGGGACAATATATATCTTAATGCTATGGTTGGGTTTTGTATCAATGAACATTAGTAGTTGTGTCTGCCTACTAATAGTTCCAATAGTAAGTGCATATAATTATGAGTAGGGGATGACATGCTAGTAGCGGCCTCTCCCACATAAAAACTTGCTATCGTTCTAGTAACATAGTCAATTACCTAGGGACAAATTCTTCTCTTGTGTTAAAAAAGCTTGCTAATACACTACTATATTTACTATCTTGCAATTTATTTCTAGTTTTATTCTCACAAAGTACTTCTAGTTTTATTCTTGTTCTAGGTAAAGCAAACGTTAAGTGTGCGTAGAGTTGTATTGGTGGTTGATATAACTTGAGGGAATATTTATTCTACCTTTAGCTCCTAGTTGGGTTCGACACTCTTACTTATCAAAGAAAGGCTAGAAACGATCCCCTACACTTGTGGGTTATCAATACCTTTTTCTGGCGTCCTTGTCGGGGAGCAATAGCGTGGGGTGAATAGTCTCGTGTGTGCTTGTTCACTTTATCACTAAGTAGTTTTTAACCTGTTCTTGTTTTCTACTTTTATTTTTGGGTAGGAAACGCAAAATGCAAAAAAATAGTTGTAGCTACCGAACCAATGGTTGAACAACCACTCAAAATCTATCATACTGCTGAAGCTTTTAACTTGGATCATCTTTGATCCCTATGTGCTCGTGCTAAAACTCCAACTAGTTTAGTTGAGGGAAAATCATTAGATGAGCATGCTTATTATGTGCGACACCGCTTATATCAAAAAGGGTAACTTTTATGGCATCATATTAATACTTTGCATTGCTATGCTTGGAATTTTTGTGAAATATATGATTTTACTTGTTGTTCTGAAGACCCTAAGAAACACCTTCCCTGCCAATGTGAGTTTAGTGATAATGGAATCTTATCTTCTTATGCTAAAGGTGTTTATAGTTATAATGATGTTAAACAAATTGAAGAATTTGTTGCTTTTAAGGGTGCTTATGAAATTGCTTCTTTGATTGAAAAGTATGATGCTACTCTTTACGAATCTGATTTTTTTGCCATACTTAAATATTGCTATGAAAACTATGCTTCTAATGGTTATGTTAACTATATATTGAGGACTCCAGTGATGTCCAAGAAGAGAGTAATATTTTGCAGGAGCCTATGGAAGAATAAATTTATGAAACTGTGAGCTCATTGGAAGAAAAAGATGAGGAGGAGAGTTAAGAACAAAAGGAGGAAGAGTGGATTAGCTACCCGTACCCACCTTATGATGAGAGTGACTCTTCAACTCATACATTGTTTAAATTCCCTTCGTGCTTACCGAAGGATGAATGCTATGATAACTGCTATGATCTCGTTGATTCTTTTAAAACATCCCTTTTTGATGAAATTGATGCTTGCTATGCTTGTGGCCAAGATGCTAATATTAATTATGCTTGTGAATATGAACTTTCTATAGTTCCTTATGTTAAGAATGAAGTTGTTGCTATTGCACACACACATGATAGTCCTATTATCTTTTTGAATTCTCCCAACTACATTATTTCGGAGAAGTTTGCTCTTATTAAGGATTATATTGATGGGTTGCATTTTACCATTACACATGATGATTTTGATGGATATAATATGCATGTGCTTGTTTCTCCTACTTGCAATTATTATGGGAGAGGAACTACATCTCCACCTCTTTATGTTTCCAGCACGATAAAATTGCAAGAAAGTGCTTATGCTATGTATTGGCCCTTACTTGATGTGCATGAATTGTTCTTTTATGACATTCCGATGCATAGGAAGAGAGTTAGACTTTGTCATTTCAAGATATATGTTGCTTTGTGCTCACTAGTAAATTACAAATCGTTGTTAATTAAAATTGGCTTTGATATACCTTGGGATCCGGGTGGATCCATTACTTGAGCACTTTATGCTTAGCTTAATGGCTTTATAGACAGCGTTGCGAGGGAGACAACTCAGAAGTTTTAAAGAGTCAATTATTTATGTGTGTGATTTTATAAATTTTAAAAACAAAAAATAGAGAGGGGAACCTAAAAAATTTCAAAAAGGAAAGTGAAAGTGAGAAAGACAAACACCGTTGAAGTGGGGGCGTCCATGAACTTTGTTCATGCCCATGGAAACTTTGTGAATATCAATTACATAAAATTTTCAGAAAAAATAATTAACCCTTGTACAAATCCATTGTATTATAAAAATAATGTGCCAAGATTTGCCTTTAGGATGATTATATTGCTCGTTGGTATGTGCGGTGCAAAAGCAGAAACTTTGGTTATAGTGCGTGAATTTACATTTTTCAGTCGGACATTGAAAGTTTCTGAAATTCTTACACATTAATGCTATGATTTTTTTTATTTCGTCCTAATTGTTCAGAATTTTTAAATTTACAGAAGTATGGTCAATGTTCAGATTACTATAAATTATCTTGTTTTTGACAGATTCTGTTTTTGATGCATTGTTTTGCTGGTTCTGATGAAACTATCAATTGTATCGGTGGTATAATCCATGGAGAAGTTATACTACAGTAGCTATAATTCAAAAACAAAATATGAACGGGTTTGCAAAAATACTTGAGGTAGTAATTTGCATTATTATACTAACAGATCTCACGAGTTTTCTTTTAAGTTTTGTGTGGATGAAGTGTTCGAAGATCGATGAGGTGTCGATATGAGGAGAAGGAGGAGAGGAAAGAGTTAAAGCTTGGGGATGAACAAGGCACCCCAAGTAAATATTCAAGGAGACTCAAGGATCTAATCTTGGGGATGCTTCGAAAGGCATCCCATCTTTCTTCAACAAGTATCGGTATGTTTTCGTCTTCGTTTCGTTCATGTGATACGTGTAAATGTTGGAGCATCTTTTGTGTTTAGTTTTCACTTTTATTTTATGCACCATGCTGGCATGATAGTCCATGGTTGATTTATAGAATGCTCATTGCACTTCACTTATATCTTTTGAGTATGGCTTTATAGAATGCTTCATGTGCTTCACTTATATCATTTGAAGTTTGGATTGCCTGTTTCTTTACATATAGAAAACCGTTATTTGTAGAATGCTCTTTTGCTTCACTTATATTTATTAGAGTGTGGTCTTTTGTATAAATAATTAAACCCTCATGCTTCACTTATACCTATATAGAGAGTCAAAAGGAATTATTCATTTACTTTAGTCATAAAATCCTACATAAAACTTGTAGATCACTGAGTATGATATGTTTGATTTCGTACAATAGTTTTGCGACATTAACATAGTAATATGTGGGTGCACTAGTTGATGATTGTGTATTAGTAAGAATATTTATGTTAAGGTTTGTGATTCCCTAAGCATGCACGTATAGTCTCTGGTTATGCGATGAAGTTGGAGCATAATTTGTAATTGATTGAAATCCTTTGTGTTGTTATAATCGAAGTCGCGTGATGGTTAACTCCTCCCAACCTTCTCCCCCGGGGCATTGATACGTCCCAAACGTATCTATAATTTCTGCTTGTTCCATGATCTTTTGGGTGACATTGTTATATGTTTTGCTACGCGTTTATATCTTTTTACACATATTTGGACTAACCTACTAACTCAGTGCACCCAGTGCCAGTTTATATCTGTTGATGTCTTTTTTGCAGGGACTTTCACCCAAATTTTCACAATGCCAAAAAAACCAAGAAAAATATAGAAAAATCAGCGTGACGGAAGCTTCCGGAGCACCAAAGATGGGCCAAAGGGGACCAGGGACTGCCCAGGCGGCCTCCGTGTGCGGCCTGGCCCCTGGCCGCGTCCATAGGTTGCCTAGGTGGGTCCCACCTCCTCTGACACCCTCCTTTGGCCTATATTTACCCCTCTGATCGGAAACCCTTCCGTCATATCCAGAATCGCGACTTTCTCCATCGTTCCGCTGCCGTAGCGCTTCCAGGATCGGGAGCGTCACGAGACCTCTTCCTGGCACCCTGCCGGAGGGAGGATTGACCTCGGGGAGCTTCTCCACCACCATGGACGTTTCCCGGACGTGCTGCGAGTAGTCTTCCTTGGAGCATGAGTCCATGACAATTAGCTATGTGATGTCTTCTCTCCAATCTTGTGCTTCAATGATTAGCCCTTGTGAGCTGCCCTACATGATCAAGGCACCTATGTAATTTTCCTCGTATTGCTATGCTTGGTTTGTTGGGATCCGATGGATTATGAGATTATGTTCAGATTGTGATGAGTTATATATTTGATTATCCTTTTATATTTTGTTCTTTAGTGGTTCATGCATGTTCTCCGTTGCTCTTTATTGCTTTGGCCAGTAGTAGATTGTAACTCCTAGAGGGAGCGTTATGCATGATTGTGGGTTCATGCCCCTTGATGTCTAGCTTGAGTGACAGAAACATGATACTAGGGGATGTGTTGTTGCCACCAGGGAGAAAACAACGGTGCTTGTAACCACCGTTGCAAGGATTATTTACCTTACTCAAAGTTCGTTAATGCAGTTGTCTGTTGCTTTGAGTTTACACTTTGGGTAGGGCTCGCAACTTAATACCAGCGAGATGTTCTGGATAGATATCTCAAGGTGGATGATTAGTAAGATGAATAACAAGTCTACTTGTCTTGGCATACTGCACATTACTATTGAGCCTCTAACTTTCAAGTAGCATAATTAGCATTGCGGTGCGTTTATAATTCTGTCAATTGCCCAACTGTAATTTGTTTACCCATGCATAGTTGTTTATCGTCTTTTGGGAGAGAGACATGACTAGTGAACATCATGTGACTAGGTCCATATTACCACCATTTCTTACACCTCCATCATTTACTACTTCCATTTATTTTTTCGTTGCAATCACTATCACTATTCCCGCTTGTGTTCTGATCCTTTGCAAACTACAAGGCCGGAGAGATTGACAACCTCTCTGTACTCGTTGGGAGAAAAGTTAGTTGTTGTGTGTGCAGGTCCACGCATTCTTCTAGCGCCAGAGAAGCGGACACCTACTTGTTGATCCTCGGAGTCCTCCTGGTTCGATAAACCTTACATTACCCGTGTAAGGGAAATATGCTACTCACTACATCTCCATCTTCCACTTGGGGTAACCATCGAGGGCCGAGAAGTATATCCATCAACTCGTCATCAGGCATGCGGGTAGTGCTTTGCTTCGAGAGAGCTAATAAAATCTTGCAATAAGTATGTGAGTTCTTTATGACTAATGTGAATCCATGGATATACGCACTCTCATCTCCATGCAACTTCCACCGCTACTGTTTTGATGACTTGAACATTCATTGTCATATTGCTTTGCATGATCGTAAGATAGCTAGCATGATATTTCCATGACTTGTATGTTTTTTATGTCCGTGCTACGCTAGATCATTACACGTCATGGTACACTGTGAGAGGCATTCATAGAGAATCATACTTTTTTCTAGGTATCGAGTTGTAATATAGAGTTGTAAGTAAATAGAAGTGTGAGGTTCATCATTATTCATTATTAGAGCATTGACCCGGTGAGGAAAGGATGATGGAGAGTTGGATTCCCCCACAAGTTGGGATGAGATTCCGGACAAAAAAGAGAAAAAGAAAGAAAAAAAGAAAAAGAAAGAAAAAAGAAAAAAAAGAGAGAAAAGAGAGAAGGGGCATGCTAATTCCACACTTGTGCTTCAAAGTAGCACCATGGTTTTCATATGGATAGTCTCCTATGTTGTCACTTTCATATATTAGTGGGAATTTTTCATTATAGAGTTTGATGTACATCCCCTTAGTTTTAATATTGAGCTTTCAAAAACTTATAACTCTTAGTGCATCCGGTGCATGGCAATCCCTACTCCTCACATTGATATCTATTGATGGGCATCTCCATAGCCCGTTGATACGCCGAGTTGATGCTAGACATTCTTCTTCACTTTTACTCCTTTGAAACCTACAACCATATTCTATTCCACCTTTATGCCATATCCATGGTTCACTCTCATGTATAGAGTGAGTAATAAAAAGCTGAAGCGCCTTACAAACTATGATACAATTGCTTGATTTGACACCGGGGTTCTCATGATTTATACCATATGCTAAGAATACCAAGCATGACAGGCGATATGTTTTTGTAGGGATAGCATTCTTCAAGCATTGTTATTGTGAAAGGACATGATTGTTTGCTAGTAAACCTGAGTACGGATATCTTTTTGTCAAATGATAGGCTATTGCTTTAAAAAACTTGTATCTTAATATTCATGCCATGATTAGACATTTGTTCAACACTATGTTAGGTAGCATTCCACATCAAAAATTATCTTTTTATCATTTACCTACTCAAGGACGAGCAGGAATTAAGCTTGGGGATCCTGATACGTCTCTTTCGTACCTATAATTTTTTTATTGTTCCATGCCAATATTATACAGCTTTCATATATTTTTGGCAACATTTAATATGATTTATTGGACTAACATATTGATCCAGTACAAAGTGCCAGTTCATTTTGCATGTTTTTTGTTTTGTAGAATATCCATATCAAACGAAGTCCAAACGCGATAAAAAATTATGGAGAATTATTTTGGAATATATGTGATTTTTGGGAGTTGGAGTCAACGTCAAAGGAGGCCCACAACCTCCACTAGATACGAGGGCGCACCCCATACCCCCTGGCGGACGATGGTGGTTAGTGGCCACCCTGTAAGTCAGTTGGGGATCTTCCTCGAGCGCAAGAAATATAATTTATTGAAAAAATTGTATACAAATTTCAGCCCGATCGGAGTTACGGAACTCTGGGAATTTAAGAAAGAGTGAAGGGCTAGAAACCAGGAACATGAAACAGAAGATAAGAGAGAGAGAGAGATCCAATCTTGGAGGGGCTCACGCCCCTCCTCCACCATGGAGGCCATGTACCATAGGGGGAACTCTCCTCTCATCAAGGGGGTGCAAGGAATAATAAGAAGGAGGGGGCTCTCTTCCCCCCTATCTCCGAGTGGCGATGGAGTGTCGCCACGGCAAGCAGCGTGACGGCGATCTACATCAACAATTTTCATGTCCTCAACACCAACTCTCTCCCCCTCTATGCAGCGGTGTAACACCTCTTTTCCTGTTGTAACTCTCTACTTAAACATGGTGCTCAACACTACATATTTTTTCGCAATGATATGTGGCTATCCTATGATGTTTGAGTAGATATATTTTGTCCTATGGGCTAATTGGTGAAATTGCTATGATTGGTTTAATTTGCTTGTCGGTATGTTGTTGTCCTTTGGTGCCCATCATATGAGCGTGCGTGTGGATCACACGATAGGGTTAGTTGTATGTTGATAGGACTATGCATTGGAGGGCAAGAGTAACAAAATACTTCTTCCTAACATAGAAATTGATGCATGCAGGATTGTAGGGGGGCCATATATATCTTAATGCTATGGTTGGATTTTGCATCAATGAACGGTAGTAGTTGCAGATGGTTTCTAATAGTTCCAATCATAAGTGCATAGAATTCCAAGTAAGGGATGACATGCTAGTAGTGGCCTCTCCCGCATAAAAACTTGCTATATGTCTAGTAACGTAGCCAAATGCCTAGGGACAAATTCTTCTCTTGTGTTACAAAAAGCTTGCTACTACCCTACTATATTTATTTTCTAGCAAATAATTTCTAGTTTTATTCTCGCACAGTGCTTCTAGTTTTATTCTTGTTTTAGGTAAAGCAAACGCTAAGCGTGCGTAGAGTTGTATCGGTGGTTGATAGAACTTGAGGAAATATTTATTCTACCTTTAGCTCCTCATTGGGTTTGACACTCTTAATTATTGAAAAAGGCTAAAAACGATCCCTTAAACTTGTGGGTTGTCACATGTCCATTTAGTTATGCAGGCCATGATAGAGCACAATAATCAAATACTACACAATAAGCGAAGTTCAATATGCAACGAAATGCATATTGGCGAGACTACATATTCGGATTATTTAGTTCACTCTCGTTTTATTACACGACAAGCTTAAGTGTTGTTAAACATGGCAAGAGGTGAAGCATAATTAAACTACACCATCTAGGCATTTTAAATGAGGTCGGAAACAACTTATAGTATTTTCGAGATGACGTCGTATGCTAATTTCAAAATTTTGCGGATCTGACAAACCATATTTGATATTTATCAAAGAGGAAAACAAAATGCACCATGTGATTCTACTCATCATTCTATGTGATTTACATATATAGATCATTTAAAATGGAGCTACGGCCTAAAAGATATGGCACACATAGCATGAATATGTCATGAATGCAAAATGCATGCAAACAACACCCACAAACATTTTAAATCATGGATGCAACAAGATATTATGAAAATACATGAGATTATAGACAAGTTCCATATATGGCATGTTCAAAACGGTGCAAAGAATCAATAATAACAACCAACACAAGTTCTAGCTATAATCTGTCCAAAATAGCATGTAACATCCCAAAATTATAAATTTTGGAATGTTAATATAATTATTAGATCCATTGTTTGTTTGTTTGAGTGACTGAAACTTGAGTGGAATTTGAAACTTTTTTTAAAACATTTGAATGAGAGGGAATAAAATGAATTTCCCATTTTCTTTTGAATTCAAATTCATCCATTTAAAATCAGTGAGAGAAGATAACATGACTTCTTCAACTATAATGAATTTGAATGAATGTGGCATTTGATTTTTTTTTCCTTTGGTTTTTGATTTGAATTTTATTTCTGGCACAATATTTCAACCACCAATTTTTTCCTAACAATATACTTGCCAAGCAAGCAAGAGAGGAGGTAACATGACACCCCCCAAAAAAAATAAAAGTCAGAAGAAAAATAGTGCCAAAAATTTTAAAGACAAAATTTGGATTTTATTGAATTTTAAAAAAATAAATTTTTACAAATTTTTATTTTGTGAAAAATAAAATGTTCATGTTGTAGGAAATTTTATTCTGAAAATTTTGATATATAATATGCCTATATAAAATATTCTCTTAATTTCGTTAATTTTTTTTGCTGTTTATTTTCAAAAATAAAAAAAAGACACTATTCATGAGGAAACACTGTTCATCCGGGAAGAAAAATGGGCTGGCCGGACTTGCCTGTGGGCTGGCCGAAATTTACTTAGCCCGTGGGCATTTGGTCCCTCCTTTTCTCCTCTTTTCGTCTATGTTTAGTCCCACATTGCCTACCTAATGACTTTTAGACCTTCTTTCCACCTATAAATATAGACCCATAGGAGCATCCAAAAATCATATATTTCGGGTTAAATCAATCTTTTGGTTTGACTAGGTTTATTAAATAAAAGTATTCTCTTCGTATTTTTTTACTCCAGTAGTTTATTATTTCTAGACTAGTATTCCTACACTAGTATACAGTAGAGTAATTAGATATATTAATTAGTCTTTGTATTTATACATTAGTACTAGAATTGTTTTAGACATAACATTTTTCTTCCGTAAAACAGCTTGGCTCTGATTTTTCAAATAGCCATAACTTTTTACTCGTTTATCCGAATTAGATGAAACCAACGCATAGAGTTTCATCTTGATCCGACCTATCCGGTGAACCTATCATATGAGCTTTTTGAAATTTTCAAAATTAGAAATTTGTTCACACTCATATTCAAACTTCATTTGATCATATCTTTTTATCCGTAGCTCCGTTTTAGATGAATCCAATTGCGTCGGATTCGTATCAAAGTAATCTTTCCGTTTGTATCATTAGTTTTAACTTTTCAACTTATAATTTTGATCAAATCAGATTTATCTATTAGTGCCCAAAAGTGTTCACATCGTTCTAAGCCGATTCAGTGTTATATTGAAGTATTTGTATCTTTTGATCCGCTATTTCAAATATAGTAATTCTTTTTTCTACATGTTCATATTGATCTCCTATATCCAGTAGCATCATTAGTTTTGACCTTTGAACCTTACAAATTTGAGCGATTCAAATTTGTATTCGAACATTCATTTGATCTTACCTTGCAAACAGTAGCACCTTTTCCATTGATTTCTTTTGCCCCTAAACACTAGTGTTATGTACTTTCTATTCATAACAACCATGCTCCAATTCAAATACTTTGGACCTTTATGGAATTCAAATTCTATTCATACTTCAATTCGCTATAACTTGCGTTGTAGTGCTCCATTTCAAGAAATTCTTTCTACAAATAAATTCTTATGTCTTATTCTATTTGTCAAACAACATTCATGTTGTTCTCTCAATATTTTTGATCATCTCCCATAGTGTATGCAAGTCGAGCTTATATAGCGATTGTTGATCATCCTTTGACTCTTTTGAGTTGACCCCTTTCAGCTTTCCTTGTACAACACCATAAGGCCCTATCTTTTCTTATTAAATCTTGGTATGTTGATATTTTGCACCAAGACATGTTTTGTTCTTATGTTCTTTTGGTTCTTCCTCTTGGCATGAATGTTTATTGAATGCTATTCGTTTACGATAGATTGATCGGAGTGTGGCGAGTAGAATTATCAGGATTATGAGAGCGACTATCTTCATCAAGTAATACCAGGCAAGTTCACATTGATCATATTTTTACCTACGGTTTTATTGCATTAGTTTCAACCTTCTTCACCCATTGCATGCAAGTAGGTACTTGGAAACTTTGGTTATTGAGTAGTATGTTATGATAGGCACCCCTAAACCCTTGTTACTTTGGTCGGGACGTTATTTTGCTATGCTCCTAGGAGACGGGGTTTGGTTGAGTGTTTATCATGAGTGTTGTGAGAAACTTAATAATCAAGACCGGATGACTCAAAGACTTGCAAGACCTCAGAACAAAAAATTCAACTTTGGTTGAAGGACGGTTTAGATGGGCTCCCTGGAGAAACCAGTGGACGACCCGGGATGCATGGAGACGTGCCATGACATCTTGCGGAAAGCTTCACCCAGGCTCGAAGAGATGGACGGAGGCTTCAAGACCCAAGGCTTACCTACACAGCCACAAGTCATTATGGGCTCTGGCTTGGTTGGACAACGTGGCGACTCTAGACAGGCGGTGCTAGCAGATGTAGAAGAACGGTAGGATTGGATGGGCACCGACAGGGGATCAGAGGGACCCGTTGAAAGACCATGTTTTGATCATCCGGTCTTCAAACACCCTGAAGTGCGAGGACATACTCGGAGGCGATCAAATCTTGTGGGGAACGTGTGCAAAACTCTGCAGAGTACCAAAACCTAATCGATTAGCCGTGTCCACGGTCATGGACAACTTGAGCCGAAGGCATTGAAATTTCCTGAACTCTCAACACAATTTAATAATGATGTGGGAATTATTGACAACTCAGGTACGAGAATTGGTTGGTGGAACCATCTTGTTAACAACAAACAACGTAGTAATATTTTTCTTTTAACCCTCTCTTGATGTAGGAGAAAACTTTGCTTTCCGCTAAAAAAAACTTATAGCCCCACCTGCCATATATGCATATAGTATAGATGATTTTCACCCCTCTCTTTTGTGACTTGCCGGCATATTCAATATGCTGACCTACACGGCTGCAACGTCTTATGTTGCAGATATTTTATTCGACGAGTAAGAGTACGATTCAGGGTTACAGTCCGCACTCAACCTGTCGTTGGTGTTTATTGGGACTCCACTCCCTTGACTGTTTCCGCTGAGATTCTGAGGTATATATCAGGTTTACGTTATTTACATGTGATTGCACATTGATATATACATTGATGCACTATGTGTGCCAGTATACTGATCCAGGGATGGCACAGAAGCACAGAGGCTTGACTCGTTTTGAGTCGGGTCGCTACATAGCAACATAGCATTTTGCACACATCAAACCAGAAGCTTCAGGAATCTAAAATGCACAAACAAAGTATGGGGCAGTAGCATGTAACATACACTTCATTTCATCAAAAGGAATCATACTCAAAAGGGTCATGGATCACATGGTAGGAAGCTTACAACATGACTATAAAATGTAGGATTTAGGGACAAAATAATAGTTTGACAAACAGTTTTAACTTGAAGGCATATTGACAGCAAGAAAAATATATGTTACATGCATTATCATAGCATGAAAATTTTCGGCATGGTAGTGGACATGATGAACTACATTTCACTCAACATGAGCATGGTCTAAATATGCACAGAAACATGGCTAACATCAACACAACAAGGCAATCTGAAGAAAATAGATTCTCACACTTAGTGAAAATAACAGGGTGCAAGAGCAACAGTTTTTAAAAGATTGACATGTCTGATAACAGAAATATATATGATGCAAATCCTATAGATGTAAACTAATGTCACAACATGATAGTCCATACCAAGCTTTACAAAATACTCCATGGGGGAAACACGAAAGGAGTTATAGATCAATGGAAATTCATATGGCAAAACAACAACAAAATATTACAATTTGAGACTTCAAATTATTTTAGTATCTCAAAACAACAACATTTTGGTAGCATGTTCACATGCTGAAAACTATATCTAAACATGAATTTCATGGCATCGCAAACATACTACAAGCAAGTAGACAACACATAGACAAAATCTCATGAAGGAATAACATGCATAGGACCTATAGATTTGATGCAATCATCCACGTGAGTTTGCATGTTCTAACAATTTTTCTTTATTACGACGGGATGCACTTTTTTAACACATATTACAGCAAGTAGATGACTCCTGATATGTGTGCACATGATGCCATCCTATTGATCATGAAACACGGATCATTTTTCATATATTAAACATCTCAATCCAATGAACGGGTTAAAAGTTACCACTCGATTAACATGCAAATATGATGTTAAATCGCACACACAAAATGACTTAGTCATATTTAGGCAGAGCGTTGGGTAACTATATCACACATGCACGAGGGATGGACGGGGCGCTCGCCTAGTGGGACTAGACCAATTCGATGAGGAGGTCGGTCGGCATGACCGCGGGCTCGGCCTGTGGAGGTCAACGAGGAGGCTGGGCCAGCTTCTGGCTTGGGTCGGGTGCGACTAGCCCACATGGGAGGTGGCAGCCCTCCTGTTGTCTAGGGCGCCCATCGTCCTCCATGAAGCTGAGGCGAGGAGCGATGGGTACAGGAGGCAGCGATGGTTGGCTTTGGGGGCGAAGGGGCGGAGGCCGATGGGAGGCTGTGGGGGCGACTGGATCTGGCTGGTCGACGCCCGATCCTGGCGACAATAGCTGCGGGAAGCAACAAGGCCGGCTGTGGAGCCTCAGCGTCCATGGCGGCGGAGTTGACCTGTATGAGAGAGAGGGTTGGCGGGAGCTTATGGGAGAGGAGGAATGTGAGAACCCGAAATTTACTTCCAAACCCTCCTGTGTTTAATCCTCAACCCCGGAATCATTGTTGACAACACAGCGAAATGGTATCATTGCAGAACGTTAAAATAATACAATATGAGTTTAGTAAATCTTGCCACAAGGCATACATAGCGAATGTCTCATGACATTTATTACATTCAGAAAAACACATCGGAAAAGAAAAATGCGCATCGACTCCATCTCAGCCATGGGCAGTCGATGTAATCCATGTGACCTCACTCCTCAGGATCATCATAATAATCCTAGTCGGCACCCTCGTCTTCATAGATCTCTGTTGTTCAACAAAATTATTGCCATGAGTACATTACGTACTCAACATGCCTCCCTCGGAGAAGGACCTAATAGCTACATGCGGCTTCAAAGGAAGGTTGTATGGCTCCTTTGCATAAAAGATAATTTTATTTGAAAACAATAGCAATTGGATAAAAGTAGTTTTTGATGAAAACATGTTTATATCCAGAGTAACTTTCATCAAAGTGAGGATCCTCGATCAAATCACACTCATCATAGGTTCCAACAATTGGGGCAAAGAGGGAATAAGCAAGAAAGGTCATGTATGTCAAGAAAGATTCATGTGTCGTCCATGACCGTGGACACGGCTATTCGAATAGTTTTACACTCTGCAGAGGTTATACACTTTAACCACACGACACAATCCGGACTTGTTGCCACTAGCCGTCGCTAGCGTAGTACACCATTTGGTATACCGGCAGGGAGATTGTGACGAGGTCTTTGGACTAGATCCCCCAAAGATGTGACATGCCCACCGGGTCTGGCGCACGGAACTGAGAGTACGTTCTCAAACTGGTTCCCCCATCTGTGCCGAGGATACTCCTCGCAAGGCAGCTATCCCATCTGCGGTACGGCGACATCGACACCTAAGGCTAACTAGCTTACTTGACCAAGCCAGTGCCCATATAGCATGTGATTGTACTGTTTACACAATCTTCAAATCCAAGACTTATTAGGCCTCATGCGGCATGGACGACTTATTGCTCCGTTCACCTTGGGCAGCCAATCGCTCCTTCAATCCTTGATTCAGCTGTTGCCCGCGCCAGTATTCAGATGGTAAGTTTCACCTAGAGTAAAAGAGGATAGAGAAGGTCAACAAGGACAACTGGCTAGCTCAGCTATAAGTTTCAGGTGTCAATGACTCAAAGGTCAATCAACAAGCACCTATAGGGTAATGAGCATGGCTAAGCATTTCTACTCTACCGGATACAGTATACTTCTACTCAGGTGTCAAATGGAGAGGAGACAAGCGGATCAAGGTAATGTGTCAATCGACACGCTAGCTACAAGATTAAAAACATGCATATTGTAACCAAAAACTCAATGCAATTTATAAAACATAGGATAAGTATGATCAAAGAAGGAGGCATGCCTTCGTTGTCGAGTTCTCCTTTTCCTTATTCCTCGTAGTGCTCCTCTCCCGTACCGTCACCTCCTAATCGTAGTAACGTCGAAGCAATAATAAATACAAAAACATATCCAATAACATCCAGAACGAAAAATAAAAATAAAAGAAGAATGGGTAGTAAGATCTGGATGGAAATAGAGATTTCAAAGGAGGTGGCACGATTGAAGATGAGTAGACGGATTTGAACGGTTGGTTGGGTTTTGGGTCTACCGACACTAAGTCAAACTTTGTCGTCCCACTAATGTTTTGATTCGCATGTTAACTAAATTTTATAGTGCAAAATATATATAAGCCTCGCGAAAAAAAGGCCACATCATAGCATGAACACACGAAGTAATCAACTATCCTATGCATTGGAATGACATGGCTCAACATCTAAATATTTATAATGGTTGAAACATCAACTATTTCATTTTAACAACAACATCGCAAAAGTCCACCAAGCTAACTAAAACCAAAGTAAACTATAGTCTACAAACATCATACGTACCACACATGATGCTAAAAGGATTACAACATATTATAGAGTCAACTCATGTGACATCCATATAATATAATCTAAATGGACATGTATCAACACGTTGAAAATAACCTAGTCATGACATGATCATTTCATGTGTTATTTCATGTAACAAAAATATAAGAGTCATCGTTCATATGATATGCATCACCACATCTCCTATACTCAGTAACACTTCAACAACAATTATATTATCCTATACAAATTAAGTTAATGTTAGATTAAACCAAACATAGAAATATTATCAAAAGTACGCATGCATATATTACGTCTAGATACCAACAACAAATTACCAAACCATTTATCATGCATCATTTTTTTAGGCGAAACTAATTCAACAACATTCTAAAATAATCCTAAAATCATAACAATAATTCAAACATATTTTCACGCATGCTAAGGACATGAATAATTTTAAAACAAAATCATATGATTTACAATACAAACAATAACATATATGTACTTGCTAAGTGAACATATAGTGTAATCAATCAAACGATAATGAAAACCAAAAACTCGCTCCTAGCATCATCGAATATTCGCTCTATGGTATAGGTTTGAATTTGGGTCACCGACTCGACGAACAGTCAACGAATGACAATGGCGTCGGTCGCGAACGGTGGCAGCAACATGACGCTATTGCGATCGCGACCAACGATGATAATCCGACCGGAAAAGATGTCTAGGAGGTAGCCTGATATGAGAGGAGTCCAAAAGTGGAAGGAATTTGACTTGAGGTCTAACCTGAGGCGACGGTGGGCGAAAAACAGTGTAGATGACGCTATCTTGCGGGATGGATTGAGAGAGCTACGAAATGAATTGGAGGGTGAGATGAGAGGTCTTTTATAGAGGAGCTCCTAGCGCACACCGTGACGCGAACGGTCTGGAGAATAATAGCCGGAGGAAGGAGATCAATGGACAAATGCCAATGGCCGGTCTTTAAGTTCGTCAGTTTCCTGTGCTTGATTAAGACCATCAAACGAAGAACGAACAGACTGAATGGAACCGTTGAGTCATGGGAAATAATGTTCGTGTTGAAGTCTAATGGAATTGATGAACGAATTGATGGGTTCTGGAGCAATGAAGTGGCAGCCATGAAAGTGCAGTTTCTGTACGTGCATATCCTGGAGGAAGAATACGACGCTTGGACTCGGTCGCTGGGCCATGCTAGTGCGCCAGATAGAGCGTTTGTTGCCTAAAATGGGCCTTGGGCCACATTCGATTTTGTGGCTGATTAGAGAATAAAAGGAAGAAAATTTGAGAGAGGAGAACATGCTACGGTGCATGTGTAGAGATATGGAAATGGAAAAAATAGAGAGAGAGGAAGAAATGGAAAATCAATATAATATAATATTGATTTTTTAAGATTTTGCTACAATAAAATCAAAAGAAAAGACAATTTAAAACCCTTTGAATAAAATCCAAGAAATACATGCTTGAAAATAAATAAGAACTTAAATAAATAAATAAACTACGAACGTGTAATTCAACTCGAAATATTACGGATTTTATTCGTCCTGCATATGCTAAATTAATTCTAACGACCTCAAAGAATAATTTGAGCAACTCCAAAATGAAACAAAAAATAATAAAGTATTATGTTGCAACATCCTTTTCTTTAAAAAAATCTTGAAAAAAAAACAGGATGTTACAAATCTACCCCCCTTTTAGGCAACTCGACCCCGAGATTCAGAGCTAAGAGAAAAGATTTGGAAACTCCTTTCTGAGGTCATCTTCTCTCTCCCAAGTTGCTTCCTTCTCTGTGTGGTTGCTCCACTGTACCTTGCAAAGTTTAATCACATTGTTTCTAGTTCTTCGCAACAGCTCATCAAGAATCTTAATGGGATACTCCTCATATGTTAGATCATCCTTGACTTCTATGTTGTCGAGTGAAGTCTTCTGCATCTCTTCCTCGTGTTTCTTAAAAAATTTCTTCAACTGTGATACAAGGAAAACATTGTGCACATTTGACATTTTCTCTGGAAGTGCCAACTGATCGGCCACCTCTCCACATCGAGCTATAATTCCGAACGGACCAATGTACCGAGGTGCTAGCTTACCCTTGATTCCAAAGCGACGCAGTCCACATAGTGGGGATACCTTGAGGTACACATCATCTCCTATCTTGAATGATATATCGTGGCGACGTTTATCCAAATAAGCCTTTTGTCTAGACTGAGCTGCCTTCAACCTTTCCTGAATCATTTTCACTTGCTTATCCGCCTCTTCGAGCGTGTCAGGACCTAAGATCTGGTTTTCTCCTACCTCATGCCAATTAAGTGGTGTACGACACTTCTGTCCGTATAGAGCCTCAAATGGGGCCATCTTTATACTTGCCTGGTAACTGTTGTTATCAGAAAACTCGGCATAAGGAAGACTCTTATCCCAACTACGCAGATAAGTCAAAGCACAAGCTCGAAGCATGTCTTCGAGAATTTGGTTTACCCGTTCAGTCTGTCCATCTGTCTGTGGGTGATATGCTGTACTGAAATCTAATTGAGTTCCCAAAACCTCGTGTATTTTCTTCCAAAATCTTGATGGAAACTGAGTACCTCTATCCGACACTATCCTCTTAGGAACTCCATGTACGCAGATGATTCTTGCCATATATAACTCCGCTAGCTTCTCTCCACCATATGTAGTCTTTACTAGAATGAAATGAGCTGACTTTGTCAATCTATCCACTATAACCCAAATAGAATCAAACCCAGAAGATGTCCTTGGAAGGCCTGTGATAAAATCCATTCCTATCTCTTCACATTTCCATACTGGAATCTTAAGTGGTTGCAGTAGTCCTGCGGGCTTCTGATGCTCTGCCTTGACCCTTCCACATACATCACATTTTGAAACGTACTCAGCGATTTCTCGCTTCATACTAGACCACCAAAAACTATTTTGAAGATCATTATACATCTTTGTACTCCCACGGTGTATTGAGTATGCTGACTCATGAGCTTCCTTCACGATTGTGTCCTTGATCTCTTTTCGGTCTGGTACCAACAAACGATCTCGGAACCAGATACTTCCACTCCCATCTTCTCTATAGTCGGGTGCTTCACCCAATCTGATTTTCTCTCGAATCTCTTCAATGCTCTTGTCATTTTTCTGTGCTTCTCGCACTTGATCCTGGAGAGTAAACTTAACCTCTAACGTTTCTCCATTTTTTGCCAGGCTCACATACAGGTTCATCTTTTGAATTTCCTCAAACAGCTCCGGCACTTCCTTTTGAATCATCACATTACTGATGTAAACTTTCCTGCTAAGCGCATCAACTACGACATTTGCTTTACCAGGGTGGTAATTAATGCTAAGGTTGTAATCCTTGATCAAGTCTAGCCACCTTCTCTGTCTGAGATTCAAATCCGTTTGTGTGAAAATGTACTTCAAACTCTTATGATCCGAGTATATCTCACGCCTATTTCCAATAAGGTAATGCCTCCATGTTTAAGGGCATGCACTACGGCAGCTAATTCCAAGTCATGTGTTGCATAGTTTTTTTTTGACCGGCTACTGTAGGGAAAACCCCCCCGACAGCTTTTTTTTCTTTTATTCCCATATATAAGAGCAGTATGTACAAGAAGAATTTCGAATGTACAAATGGGATGGGAAGCTAAGGTTACAAACCTCAAGGAGGCAAAAAGGAAACCCATTTAAGGAGATCATCCCTGAAACTAGCCTTAATCCTATGAGCTAATAGGGAAATGTCATGGATGAAACCAGATCACCATTTTCTGAACTTTGGCTGCTCCTGGTTAAAAACCTTGGCATTTCTGACAGTCCAGATGTTCCAACATGCAGTGAAGATCACCTCAGCAAAAAAGGGGTTATGGAAGTCTCGCTTAGCCGCTACAGTAGCACTCCACATGGATAGTCCCTGCCATGTGATCTGCAGGTAGTTCCAGACCCTGGTACTGAAAAGATAGTTGAAGAATAAGTGATCTCTGTCTTCTTTGACTCTAGCATGGCATAGAACACACAGATTGGAGTCTGAAACATTCCAGTGACGCCGTTCAAGCATATCTTGGGTGTTAAGCCTGTCCATGATGAGCATCCAGGCAAACATCTTGATCTTCATGGTACAACAGCTCTTCCAGATCCAGTTGAGCAAGGGGTTTGGTGTAATACTGTTTTGAATATGAATATAGTATCTCTTGGCTGTGTAGGCCTTAGCATCCTTTCCCCATACCCATCTGTTAGAGGCCTGAGGGTCAATATCCAGGGCTTGAAGCAAGGATTGGACTGAAAGCAGCTCCTGGTAAGCTTGAGCAGAGAGTGGCAAGTGGAACATAGAGAGCATGCTGTCATCGTAAAAGGCTTTAAAGACCGCCTGAGCTGTGCAGAAAGGATCAGCCACAAAGGAAAAAAGTCTTTGGAATCTAGCAGCCAGAGGCCTAGTGGATTTTCCAACCAACCAGGAGTCAGACCAAAACAGGAAGGAGTCACCCTTGTTAGGCTGAACATATGTAACTGATCTGAATTTGTCAAGCCTTTTATATATATCCTTCCACCAAAAAGAACCACAAAGGGCAGTTCCCTGAGGTACTGTGTCATGATAGTAAGTGTTCCATATTAAGTTAACCCATGGGATATCAACATCATTTAGAAATTTATCAACATGCTTGAGCAGCATTGCTTCATTCTGGATTGCTAGATTCACAATTCCTAACCCCCCTTTATTTTTAGGTCTGCACACCAGTTGCCAGGCAGCAAGAGAGGGTGCATGATCTTGCCCATTTTTCCTCCATAGGCATTGCCTCTGAATTCTTTCAAGCTGCTTCAGTATGCCTGGTGGGATATCGAGACTGCATAGGAAGAAAATAGGAACAGATGACAGTGTTGAGTTTAGATACTGTAACCTTCCCCCTGAGCTAGGAAAGATGAACTAGCACTGAGCCTTCTATCCATGTTGTCAACCAGTGGCATGAGATCAATGATTCTTGGTTTAGTTGTCCCAACTGGAAGGCCAAGGTATGTGAAGGGCAAAGATCCCACTTTGTAGCCAATGGAGTCTGCCAGGTCTTGGAGTTACTGTGGAGAAGTGTTGACAGGTAGAAGGGCAGATTTGTGATAGTTCACATGTAGTCCAGTGGATTGGGAGAAAAGTAAGAGCATTTTCTTGAACTGTAACAACTGAGTTTCATCAGCAGGTAGGATGATAAGGGTATCATCAGCATATTGCACTATAGGGAAATCCTTATCATGACAAGGTATGGGCAGCATAGTTAGGGCGTAATTGTCTCGATGAATAAGCTATAACTTTTCCTTGTTGCATAAGCACACAGCCCAAACCTTGTTGAGAAGCATCACAATAAACCTCAAAATCTTTCTGGATATCAGGCAATACCAATACTGGTCCGGTTGTCAATCTTTTCTTGAGTTCTTGGAAACTTTCTTGACAAGCTTCTGACCACTCGAACTTTTTATCCTTCTTTAACAACTGAGTCATAGGTCTTGCAATTCGGGAAAAATGTTCTATGAACTGACGATAATACCCGGCTAGTCCAAGGAAATTGCGTATCTCTGACACATTTTTGGGTTGCTTCCAAGAGAGTATTGTCTCCACCTTTGTTGGGTCCATGGAAACTCCTTCTGCTGAGATAACATGTCCCAAAAAGTCTACTTGTTTCAACTAGAACTCAGACTTACTAAACTTAGCATAAAGCTGACGAGCCCTTAGCCTCTCCAAAACGATTCGAAGGTGTTTCTCATGCTCTTCCTCGCTCCGGGAATAAATCATAACATCGTCAATAAACACTACAACAAACTTATCCAGGCAATCCATAAATACGCTGTTCATGAGATACATGAAGTAAGCTGGCGCATTTGTAAGTCCAAATGACATCACCAAAAATTCATAGAGACCATATCGAGTAACAAAGGCAGTCTTTGGAACATCTTGTGGGCGAATCTTGAACTGGTGGTATCCTGATCTGAGATCTATTTTGGAAAACACACATGCTCCCTTCAACTGTTCAAACAAGTCATTAATCCTTGGCAAAGGATATTTATTATTAATAGTTGCCGCATTCAGTGCTCGGTAATCCACACACATGCGCATGGTACCATCCTTCTTTTTCACAAATAGCACAGGTGCGCCCCATGGTGATGTGCTTGGCCTAATGTAGCCCTTCTCTTCTAGCTCCTGAATTTGCTTCTTCAACTCAGCCAATTCGTTCGCTGTCATCTTGTAAGGTCTCTTCGCAATAGGAGCAGTGCATGGTATTACCTCAATGACAAACTCAATCTCACGATCTGGTGGTAGTCCAGGCAATTCATCCGGAAAGACATCTGGATATTCCTTCACAACCCGAACATCCGCCACTATTACTTCCTTCACTTTATTTAGCATGGAATCGACCTTGAGTTGATGTGCGATTTTAGCTTGGTACTCCAAAATGACACCTTCAGTGCTTGTTAAAGTAACCGAAGTCCCAGCACAATCCATAAATGCTTTGTGTTTTCTTAACCAATTCATTCCTAGAATGATATCCAAGCCTTTGGAGTCTATTAGGATAAGGTTTGCTATGAACTCTACTCCTTCTATAACTATGACCACTTTAGGACACTTCATCCCAGTCCTTAGTATACCCCCTAGTGATTGTACTATCATTTGCAAGTTCATACCCTCGGTTCGAAAATGATGTTTTTCGACAAAACTCTTTGAAATGAAAGAATGTGAAGCTCCGGTATCAAAAAGTACTGAACCATAATATGAGTTAATCGGAAACTTACCAAGAACCACATCTGGTGCCTCTTGAGCCTGCTCAATAGTGACATGGTTAACCCTGCCACGTCCCTGTGCATGAGGTGCACTCCCAGGTGTATTAAGAATACCTCGTCCACGTCCTGCTACGAGCATCTTAGTTGCAGAACCCAAGTTGAACTTCACTGGAGTAGGACTGGTATTCTTGTTAGGACATGCAACAGCAAAGTGACCCTCCTGTCCACAACTGAAGCATGCTCTTCTAGCTGTATTAGCACGATTGCCTCCCACTTCAGCTCGTGGAGTCTTATATGCATTGGACTGAAATATGTTGTTGGGCCTTGATGGCTTGACATTTGGTGAATGATAACCTGGATGATGACCAATCTTCTGTCGTGAGCTACCTGCACCATGGTGACCCTGTGGTGCTCTGCGCTTACGGTGTTCCTCTAGCTCCCTCCTAGAGTTCTCTTGGAGTATAGCCTTGTTGACAAGTGTTTGAAAGGTAGGGAAATCATGAGAAACCAGCCTATCCTTCAACCCAGGGTTCAACCCCTTCAGAAACTTGGTTGTCTTGTCAGCTTCAGTTGGAATATCTGCCCTTCCATAACGTGCCAGCGGTGTGAAACGACTCAGATATTCAGACACTGTTATCTTTCCTTGAGTAAGAGCTCAGAATTCATCCCTCTTTAGCCCCATGATGCCTGCAGGAATATGTGCAGTGCGAAAAGCTTCCGCAAACTCATTCCATGTGATAGCTTGTGCATCCTCATGTGTTTCACAATAGTTCTCCCACCAATCTGCAGCCACACCCTTGAGCTGGTGTGCTGCAAACTTGACACGATTAGCCAGAGTGCAATTTGCTAAGTTGAGTGTCTTCCTGATGTCCTTCAACCAATCATCAGCATCAAGTGGGTCCGATGATCCTTCAAAAGTAGGTGGTTTTGCCCTCATGAACTCGGCAAATCCTGACTGTGGTGGATGACCCTGATTCTGATTTGCTACGTTGGCTACGAGTTGCTGAAGTATCTGGGTTTCCATCAACATCATTTGTGCCAAATTGGCTGGCAGCGGTGGTGGTGGCACATCCTCTCCTTCAGGGTCAGAGTCTGTATCATGGATATGTCCTTCCTCAAAGTTTTCTTCAAAGACAGGATCCTCAAAACCGGGTCCACGGCCGCGTCCACGTCCTCGACCACGACCTCCGCGGTTAGCGTCCATCCTGATGACCTCCCGATGTTAGAATAGGAGAGAGGGAAATATCTAACCCGTAAACCCAACATATGAGCAACGAGCAAACAAATCAAGCAACTCAACTCCAAATAAAAATCCAACTTAAACACTCAAATATGAAGGTACTGGATAATATAGTAGCTATACCACACATCTCGGTATAGTCAACCATGGATATAGCAACAAGAAGATAACTAACGTTCACTCGCATAACCATAGATATCACTCATGGTACCTATAGTCCAACTATTCGCTCGATATAGACTCCCATACTGCTCTGAACAATGGTAATGAGGTCCCCTCTGGTGTAGAAGGAACTCTCTCTTCAGGCTCCGTCTCCTCCTCCTCAAGGTCGCCGAGCTGCTCCTCACGAGTTGGTGGTGTTGGAAGTGTGGGCGGTGTTGAAGGTGTGATGGCGCTGAGTGTCAGACGACGCCTCTTCGCCGGGATACTCTTCTTCATTCTCGTAATCATCATGCGTGGGTAAAGCCTCTCTCGTGGGGTGGGTGTAGGGTCCTCTGGTGGTATCTCCTGCTGGTCACCATTGTCCATGGCAAGCACAACATTCGCCGCGGTGATAGCCTGCTCCGCAGCTACCTCGATGGCCTCTCGTGCCTCGTGAGCAGCCACCAAAGAAGTGTTTGCCTCCACCAACCTCTCCTCAAGTGTCTCCACGCGTGCCTGGTAAAACTCTAAGCGCCGACGATTCTCCTCTAGCATATGCGTAGTAATAACTAGGTTTTGTTCAACTCCATAGATAAGTGAAGCCATACGAATGATGGTGGGTTCATCCTCGTCCATGTACTTCCAGTTTTGTCAAACCGCTCCATCCCCGATACGAAAAGTGAAGTATCAGAATGGGGTGTGCTTCAGCTCTTCCTGATGAACTCGTGCTATCTCATGCATCACCTTATGCACAACTCGAATAACAGCATCCATGAAATCTTCTCCATCATCCATGAATCGATATCCTCTAGTTTGTTCCATCCTAGGGTACAACACCAACTTGACTCTGTAACGCTCCTCACCTCCGATCGTGCGGTATGAGTGTCCGGAAACATCTGGATCCTTGTCGAAACCCAAGCATGTTAGCATGTCCCGAAACTGACGACCCAGGTTAACAAACTGCTCAATCCGGCGTGCGGATGATATCTCCATCTATATTTTGAATAAGACGAGAATTAGCAAATATTTTTTTTAAAGAAGAGATCATAATACAAGAAAATTTGTAATATATTATTTTGAAAAAGAACAATCCTAAGGCTTTCCATTTCTAACTAAGGTCACGTTACTAGGTCGACGTAGTGACTCCATCTCAGCCACGGGCAGTCGATGTAGTCCACGTGACCTCACTCCTCAGGATCATCATAATAATCCTAGTCGGCACCCTCGTCTTCATAGATCTCTGTTGTTCAACAAAATTATTGCCATGAGTACATTACATACTCAACATGCCTCCCTCGGAGAAGGACCTAATAGCTACATGTGGCTTCAAAGGAAGGTTGTATGGCTCATTTGCATAAAAGATAATTTTATTTGAAAACAATAGCAATTGGATAAAAGCAGTTTTTCATGAAAACTTGTTTATATATAGAGTAACTTTCATCAAAGTGAGGATCCTCGATCAACTCACACTCATCATAGGTTCCAACAATTGGGGCAAAGAGGGTATAAGCAAGACAGGTCATGTATGTCAAGAAAGATTCATGTGTCGTCCATGACCATGGACACGGCTATTCGAATATTTTACACTCTGCATAGGTTATACACTTTACCCACACGACACAATCCCGACTTGTTGCCACTAGCCGTCGCTAGCGTAGTACACCATTTGGTATACCGGCAGGGAGATTGTGACGAGGTCTTTGGACTAGATCCCCCAAAGATGTGACATGTCCACCGGGTCTGGCGCACGGAACTGAGAGTACGTCCTCAAACCGGTCCCCTCATCTGTGCCGAGGATACTCCTCGCAAGGCAGCTATCCCATCTGCGGTACGGCGACATCGACACCTAAGGCTAACAAGCTTACTTGACCAAGCCAGTGCCCATATATCATGTGGTTGTACTGCTTACACAATCTTCAAATCCAAGACTTATTAGGCCTCATGCGGCACAGACGACTGATTGCTCCCTTCACCTTGGGCTGCCAATCACTCCTTCAATCATTGATTCAGCTGTCGCCGGCGCTAGTATTGAGATGGTAAGTTTCACCCAGAGTAGAAGAGGATAGAGAAGGTCAACAAGGCCAACTGGCCAGCTCAGCTATAAGTTTCAGGTGTCAATGACTCAAAGGTCAATCAACAAGCACCTATAGGGTAATAAGCATGGCTAAGCATTTCTACTCTACCGGATATTGTATACTTCTACTCAGGTATCAAATGGATAGGTGACAAGCGGATCAAGGTAATGTGTTAATCGACATGCTAGTTACAAGATGAAAAACATGCATATTGTAACCAAAAACTCAATGCAATTTATAAAACATAGGATAAGTATGATCAAAGAAGGAGGCATGCCTTTGTTGTCGAGTTCTTCTTTTCCTTCTTCCTTGTAGTGCTCCTCTCCCATACCGTCACCTCCTACTCGTAGTAACGTCGAAGCAATAATAAATACACAAACAATAAAATCCAATAACATCCAGAACGAAACATAAAAATAAAAGAAGAATGGGTAACAAGATCTGGATGGAAATAGAGATTTCAAAGGTGGTGGCACGATTGAAGATGAGTAGATGGATTTGAACGGTTGGTTGGGTTTAGGGTCTACCGTCACTAAGTCAAACTTTGTCGTCCCACTAACGTTTTGATTCGCATGTTAACCAAATTTTACAGTGCAAAATATACATAAGCCTCGCGAAAAAAAAGGCCACATCATAGCATGAACACACGAAGTAATCAACTATCCTATGCATTGGGATGACATAGCTCAGCATGGCATGAAAATACCCTATTTAACCACAAATAAATATTTAGACGAACATCTAAATATTTATAATGGTTAAAACATCAACTATTTCATTTTAAAAACAACATCGCAAAAGTCCATGAAGCTAACTAAAACCAAAGTAAACTATAGGCTACAAACGTCATACGTACCAAACATGATGCTAAAAGGATTACAACATATTATACAATCAACTCATGTGACATCCATATAATATAATCTAAATGCACATGTATCAACACGTTGAAAAGAACCTAGTCATGACATGATCATTTCATGTGTTATTTCATGTAACAAAAATATAAGTCATCGTTCATATGATATGCATCACCACATCTCATATACTCAGTAACACTTCAATAACAATTGTATTATCCTATACAAATTAAGTTAATGTTAGATTAAACCAAACATAGAAATATTATCAAAAGTACGCATGCATATATTACGTCTAGATACCAACAACAAATTACCAAACCATTTATCATGCATCATTTTTTTAGGTGAAACTAATTCAACGACATTCTAAAATAATCCTAAAATCATAACAATAATTCAAACATATTTCCACGCATGCTAAGGACATGAATAATTTTAAAAGAAAATCATATGACTTACAATACATACAATAACATATATGTATTTGCTAAGTGAACATATAATGTAATCAATCAAAAGAAAATGAAAACCAAAAACTCGCTCCTAGCATCATCGAATATTCGCTCTATGGTATAGGTTTGAATTTGGGTCACCGATTCGACGAACGGTCAACGAATGACAATGACGTCGGTCGCGAACGGTGGCAGCAACATGGCGCTATTGCGCGCGCGACCAACAATGATAATCCAACCGGAAAAGATGTCTAGGAGGTAGCCAGATATGAGAGGAGTCCAAAAGTGGAAGGAATTTGACTTGAGGTCTAACCTGAGGCGACGGTGGGCGAAAAACAGTGTAGATGACGCTATCTTGCGGGATGGATTGAGAGAGCTACGAAATGAATTGGAGGGTGAGATGAGAGGGCTTTTATAGAGGAGCTCCTCGCGCACACCGTGACGCGAACGGTCTGGAGAACAATAGCCGGAGGAAGGAGATCAATTGACGAATGCCAATGGCCGGCCTTTAAGTTCATCAATTTCCTGTGCTTGATTAAGACCATCAAACAAAGAACGAACAGACTGAATGGAACCGTTGAGTCATGGGGAATAATGTTCGGGTTGAAGTCTAATGGAATTGATGAACGAATTGATGGGATCTGGAGCAATGAAGTGGCAGCCATGAAAGTTTAGTTTTTTGTACGTGCATATCCTGGAGGAAGAAGACGACGCTTGGACTCGGTCGCTGGGCCACGCTAGTGCGCCAGATAGAGCGTCTGTTGCCTAAAATGGGCCTTGGCCCAGATTGGATTTTGTGGCTGATTAGAGAATAAAAGGAAGAAAAATTGAGAGAGGAGAACATGCTACGGTGCATGTGTGGAGATATGGAAATGGAAAAACATAGAGAGAGAGGACGAAATGGAAAATTAATATAATATAATATTGATTTTTTTAAGATTTTGCTACAATAAAATCAAAAGAAAAGACAATTTAAAAGCCTTTGAATAAAATCCAAGAAATACATGCTTGAAAATAAATAAGACCTTACATATATAAATAAACTACGAGCGTGTAATTCAACTCGAAATATTAAGGATTTTATTCGTCCTGCATATGTAAATTAATTCTAGCAACCTCGAAAAATAATTGGAGCAACTCCAAATGAAACACAAAATAATAAAGTATTATGTTGCAACATCCTTTGCTTTAAAAAAAATCTTCAAAAAAAAACAGGATGTTACAAGGTAGAATGAGAGGGAAGGGTGACGGCGACCGGTGACTGGGTGTGGTGGTCCGGCGGGCGGCTGCTCGTCGCGGGGCAGCAATGCTCGCAAGGGCTACCCTAGCAACTAGGGCACACGGGAGCCTGCAGGTGTCGGGCAGCTACGAGCGGCAATAGGCTCGGTCGGGCCTGGGTGGACTCGCGCGGTCTGCAATCTAGGTCGGGAGGGCCTGCGCGAGGTGGAAGGAAAGGTTGCACAGCAGTGGCGGTTGGGGTTGATCTAACATAGATTTCGAGGAGGCTAGTCTAGGGTTCCAAAAATGAACGTGGGGTGCTTAAATAGGAAGCGAGGTCTAGGGTTAGCTCTTTTTCCGTTTTCAGACCGTCGGATCTCGATCGGACGGTCCGAAAGTGGAGGGGGCTAGCTCGGCTATAGGGGGATTGTGTAGAGTGGCATTGGGCTAAGAAGAGAGGGAATTAGTGCGGCCTGGCAACAAATTTTTAAAACCAAAAAACGTCTAACGAATAAATCGATGACGATGTTGCTACAGTTGTCTGTTGGGTTATCAAACGACCTCCGAATGCAGTGAAATTTGGCAGGCTTTCTACCTACAAATAAACCAATACTAGATGCGAATTTTCGACCAATTCCAAGATTAATTATGCACACTTTAAAAAAAATTAATGATGTCACGGGCACGTGTGTGTGTGTTTGGTCATGAAACGGTCAACGATGAGAACACAGCGAGTCGACAACTCTGGACGGATGCAAATTTCAAAAAATGACGGCAATGGAGTGCCAATGCAATGTGAATGATGCAATGATGAATGCAACAAACAAATAAAACATATGGTGGCACCGAAATACGTCGAAGGCTTCTCGACCATCGGTCTTGGACTATTACAGAGGGGGTACCCACCATGGCTAGGGCATTGTTCTGTATAGCCCTCCTCTCTCGTCTATTATATATAGGAGGCAAGGGGCAGGTGTGGGGAAGCCCCTGCTGCCTCCTCCAAGGAGGGCCGGTGGCTAGGAAGGAGTCCTCCCTCCAAAAGGAAGGGAAGAGTCCCATTCCTCGAAGGGACCTATGGGGTGCCTTGTCACTTTGGGACTCCTACCCCCATGCCTCTCTAGGGGATGGTCTCCTTGGCTTAGGTTGGAGAGGGCGCCACCCCTACATCCCATGTGGGCCCCGGGTTGCTAGTCCCCCCGGTGGACCCCGGGAACCCTGCTGTCACCTCACTACGTTACTGGTAATGCGTGAAAGTTTTCCGACGACCAAAATAGGACTTATCATATATAAATATTTACCCCCGGACCATTCTGTTGGAATTATGCCCTAGAGGAAATAATAAATATAGTTATTATTATAATTCATGTATCAAGATAATCATTTATTATCCATGCTATAATTGTATTGAATGAAGACTCATTTACATGTGTGGATACATAGACAAAACACCGTCCCTAGCAAGCCTCTAGTTGGCTAGCTAGTTGATCAAAGATAGTCAGTGTCTTCTGATTATGAACAAGGTGTTGTTGCTTGAAAACTGGATCACGTCATTAGGAGAATCACGTGATGGACTAGACCCAAACTAATAGACGTAGCATGTTGATCGTGTCATTTTGTTGCTACTGTTTTCTGCGTGTCAAGTATTTATTCCTATGACCATGAGATCATATAACTCACTGACACCGGAGGAATGCTTTGTGTGTATCAAACGTCGCAACGTAACTGGGTGACTATAAAGATGCTCTACAGGTATCTCCGAAGGTGTTAGTTGAGTTAGTATGGATCAAGACTGGGATTTTTCACTCCGTGTGACGGAGAGGTATCTCGGGGCCCACTCGGTAATACAACATCACACACAAGCCTTGCAGGCAATGTAACTTATTGTAAGTTGCGGGATCTTGTATTACGGAACGAGTAAAGAGACTTGCCGGTAAACGAGATTGAAATAGGTATGCGGATACTGACGATCGAATCTCGGGCAAGTAACATACCGAAGGACAAAGGGAATGACATACGGGATTATATGAATCCTTGGCACTGAGGTTCAAACGATAAGATCTTCGTAGAATATGTAGGATCCAATATGGGCATCCAGGTCCCGCTATTGGATATTGACCGAGGAGTCTCTCGGGTCATGTCTACATAGTTCTCGAACCCGCAGGGTCTGCACACTTAAGGTTCGACATTGTTTTATGCGTATTTGAGTTATATGGTTGGTTACCGAATGTTGTTCGGAGTCCCGGATGAGATCACGGACGTCACGAGGGTTTCCGGAATGGTCCGGAAAAGAAGATTGATATATAGGATGACCTCATTTGATTCCCGGAAGGTTCTTGGAGTTACCGGGAATGTACCGGAAATGACGAATGGGTTCCGGGAGTTCACCGGGGGGGAAACCCACCCCGGGGAAGCCCATAGGCCTTGTGGGTGGCACACCAGCCCTTAGTGGGCTGCTGGGACAGCCCAAAAGGGCCCTATGCGCCTAGGAAAGAAAATCAAAGAGAAAAAAAAGAGGAGGTGGGAAGGGAAGGAAGGACTCCCACCCACCAAACCAAGTCCAACTCGGTTTGGGGGGGAGCCTTCCCCCTTGGACTCGGCCGACCCCCTTGGGGCTCCTTGAGCCCCAAGGCAAGGTCCCCTCCCTCCCACCTATATATACGGAGGTTTTAGGGCTGATTTGAGACGACTTTTCCACGGCAGCCCGACCACATACCTCCACGGTTTTTCCTCTAGATCGCGTTTCTGCGGAGCTCAGGCGGAGCCCTGCTGAGACAAGGTCATCACCAACCTCCGGAGCGCCGTCACGCTGCCGGAGAACTCTTCTACCTCTCCGTCTCTCTTGCTGGATCAAGAAGGCCGAGATCATCGTCGAGCTGTACGTGTGCTGAACGTGGAGGTGCCGTCCGTTCGGTACTAGATCGTGGGACTGATCGCGGGATTGTTCGCGGGGCGGATCGAGGGGCGTGAGGACGTTCCACTGCATCAACCGCATTCACTAACGCTTCTGATGTACGGTCTACAAGGGTACGTAGATCACTCATCCCCTCTCGTAGATGGACATCACCATGATAGGTCTTCGTGCGCGTAGGAAATTTTTTGTTTCCCATGCGACCTTCCCCAACACATTCCAGAGTTCCTTGTGACATTCGGGACTCTGCATAACATTCAATAACCAACGTACATATCCCAATACTACTCTAACGTCACTGAATGTTAAGCGTGCGGACCCTATGGGTTCGAGAATCATTTTGACCTGATCGAGACACCTCTCCGCCCAGTAACCAATAGTGGGACTTGCATGTCCATATTGATTCCTACATATTCCACAAATATCTTTATCAGTCGAACCACGATGCTAAGGATTCAGTCAATACTGTAAGCAGTTCCCTTTGTCCAGCAGTATGTTACTTGCCCGAGATTCGATCATCGGTATCTCCATACCTAGTTCAATCTCGTTACATGAAAGTCTCTTTACTCGTTCTATAATACAATATCCCATGACTAACCTCTTAGTCACATTGCTTGCAAGCTTCTTGTGATGTTGTATTATCGAGAGGGCCCAGAGATATCTTTCCCTCATACAGAGTGACAAATCCTCGTGTCGGTCCACGCCAACCCAAGAGATACCCTCAGAGATACGTCTATAACACCTTTATGATCACCCGGTTATGAAGTGATGTTTTATGCACACAAGGCATTCCTCTGATATCAGGGAGTTGCATGATCTCATGGTCTTAGGAACAGGTACTTGACATTGAAGAAAGCAATAGCAATAAACTAAGTGATACAATCAAATGCTATGCTTAGTTTGGGTCTTGACCATCACATAATTCCCCTAATGATGTGACCCCGTTATCAAATGACAACACATTTCTATGATTATGAAATCTTAACCATCTTTAATCAACGAGCTAGTCTAGTAGAGGCTCACTAGGGACATAATGTTGTTTATGTATACACACATGTATCTAAGTTTCCAGTCAATACAATTCTAGCATGGATGATAAACGTTTATCATGAAGAGGGAAATATGATAATAACCAATTTATTATAGTCTCTAGGGAATATTTCCAACACACTGGGGATGCAGTACCAAGGTAACAATTGTAGTAGAGTGAGAGTAGGGCGGTAGTACCATTCCCCACTACTGCCCTACTACATCTGAAATGAATAAGAGACCGGTACCACAAAATAACCGGTAGTAGCAGCGGTATTAGAGAGCAGTAGTACCGAGTTAAGAGAAGACTAACAAAACCTTCAAATAAGCGATAGTAGCAGTGGTAGTACATAGCGGAACTACTGCCTAAGGGTACTACCGTGTTACCGAGCGATACTATCGCGTGAGCACTCGAAACTGTCCTAAGAATGAAGTTGTCGTAATTTTTGCGTACGAGCTCTGAATTGAGCAAACTCAAGCTTCTTGGATAGAGGAGACAAGAGCTACCCAACTGTAACACCTTATGTTTAACTCTCCTCACTGATTTGTCTTACCTAAAAAATTAGGACCAATTAAAATTTTTGTGAATGCTTGTGATGCTTGATGTGATGTTTGCTTGCTTGCCTATTGCTTGTGTTTGAATCCAATGCTCCTGCTACTCTCCAAACTCAGCTCCTTGACCCAAACCCTTGCGTAATGATCATGCCATGTCTGTAGGACCAAAATCTAGTTTTACCAAATATTATTGTCATAAAAAGCATTACTTTGATTTAAGCTTTGGAAACCCGTTAGTTGGGATTTGTACTACAAGTCCTAAAATTAGGGAAGTTATTTTTCACCAAATGTTTTATTTAAAACCCATTATAAAAACTGCTTCCCAAAACCACAATAATATTATTTTAAAAGTTATTTTACTATTTCATTTAAATGCCTTCCTGTGAGGCCAGAAATGGTCTCTTATGAAGGAAATTTATTTTTATTGCTTTCAAAATATTTGAGAAAAATTTAGAGAAACTAATTGGACATATATATTCCATATATAGGAGTTTCAACACATGGTCATGATTAAAATATTGGGCAAAACCCTTAAAAACCCTTCCTGCCTATTTCCAGCTTTTGGAATATTTCTATAAGAAATATTCTCAATAAATTCGTGTAAAATTCTGGCATGTATCATATGATATATGTGATCATCTTGCCAAGTTTCATCTCAATCCAAGTTCATTTGATTCACTTAATTATTCTCAAACCTTATCTGTCCAAATCCAAATTTGAGCAACTCTACATGGTCAAGTGTTTCCAATTGTGCTCAAATTTGGTGGACATGTTCTGATACTCCAATAATGCATCCACACGAAGTGGTGCATCAAGGACAATAGAAGAACTTGTCCCAAACCCCTCAAAACCTTCTCTGATGATTTCTGACCTTGGGAAACTTTACATTATAAAGTTTCTCTATTTGATCCCAAACATTTTGGGAATCCTTTAATGCTCAAATAATTCCCCCACACCAAATATTGGATTTGTGGGAATTGATTTGAATAGTTTTGTAAGCAGAAAGTCATTTCTTCCAATTTCATGGGTTTTTCAAGTCTACATTGGAAACCTTCTCCACCAAATCCCAAATTTGGTGGACATGCTTATTTTCATCTATTACGTGATCCTGTTAAGTTTCACATCAATTGAAGTCCATCTGGTATCCCTAACACCTACCAAACACCTTGTGTGCACTCGCCAAAGTTGTTGCTTTGGGCCCTTCAACTTTTACCCTTGAGCTTAAATTTTTACCACAACTCTATATAGTTACATTTTACCTCTAGTAGCTTTGCCATGGCATGTGGTGTGCACTCGCCAAAGTTGCTGCTTTGGCCCCTTCAAATTTTACCCTTGAGCTTAAATTTTTACCACAAATCTATATAGTTATATTTTACCTCTAGTAGCTTTTCCATGGCCTCTGGTCAATTATTGGAGGGTTACTTCATGTAGCTACCTCTCATTTTTACCCTTAGAGCACCATTTTTACCCCTCTTCCTATACTTTTGCTTAAGCCAAAGCCACCACATTCTTCCAGGGAATCTCTGGCACGCTAATGCATCATTTCAAATCAAGATATAGCATGCTCACGTGGTAAAAATGAGCAGCACCTCTGAAACTTGATTTCTGGCTGAATTGTAGCTTTGTACAACAAGTACTAGCTACCCTCCTCTGCTTGAGCTCAAACTTGGCAGTATCGTAGTCCTTGCATAGCCAGGCATGCTAGACAAAGTTTCATCCCGAGGTCACTCCATTAAGTACCCTCATTTCTAGCCCTAAGTCTGCTGCTACAAGATAAACTCTAGTCAAAACCTATTCAAGTCAGCCCCATATGCAACCAAACTCTAGAGTTACCTTTCTACATGCATGCCTTGCACGAGGGACATATTTGACTAGTAAAAATGTCACTTTGGGTACATGTGGCCGTGGTGACCACCACCCTAGCATGCAGAAACGGTGCTCTGCACCTTGGCCTCTTGTTGCAGCTCGGGTCCATCAATAGCCGCATGTCCCAGCACGCCAGGGCACTCCCCTTTGACCGTTCAAGCCTTCCCCGATGTTGGCTAGCCTCCAAATGCCCCAGGGACGCATGCCCTCCCATGCCAGAGAACGTCCGCCACGAAGTCGGGCTCCTCCTCGTCGGCCCCTCTCCTTTTGGCTCTCCCCGAGCGCTCTGAGCCTCTAGACCAACTCCTCCTTGTCCCTAAAAGCCTCCCAGACCTCCCCAACCTCCCTCCCGTGCTCTCTCCTCCTCCCATGGCCGCCCTTGCCAGGTTCGGCCCCGCTCGTGTCCGAGCTTCCCCCGACCCCCTTCTCTCCCTCGAGCACCTCCAAGAGCACCCGAGACCTCTGTGGGCTCCTCCCTTTCCTTCCTCTCTCCTCCAGGTGGTCCGTGCACGCTTGGTCGGGCTCCCCTGCCCCTCCCCTATCCAGACGGGAGGTGGGAGAAGGGCCTGCCACGCAGGCCCGCCTGTAAGCCACACACCAGTCGGGCCCCCTGTTTTAAGTGGTCGCGCCCTGGCTGGTGGCCGTTTCCCTCGCGTGGAGGCACATGCTGAAGAAAACGCCTCCGGCGTAGCCGGTTGCTCGCAGCTGGAGCCGTTGGGCCGGTCTATCTGCTTATCTTGCGCTCTAAGCGCACTGCAAGCTCCTGGTAAAAGTTTTTTTCATTTTTCAGAAACTTCATAAATCCATCAAAACCCCATCTGAGCTCCAAATACGATGATTCAAAATCCTGCAGATACCTAAAATAAAGGTCCATCCAAAGATGTGCTTTGCACATTTTTCCAAACAACTTTTATATGGTATTAATATTCAAATGCAGATTTCAATATATTTAGCCCACCTTGCAAAATTCCTAGAGGATTCAAATCAACTCCAAATGGAGTGATTCCAATTTCTAGAGCCTTCTTATATCATGCACTATTTTTTAAGCCTTAGTCGACATTTTTATATAGCATGTTTCTATTGCATTAAATAAATAGCTCATTTTTGCTATGTATCCAATGTTAGAAAATCCATAGAATATTCGTATCAACTCCAAATCCACTTAAACAACTCCCTAAATGTTTCTAAAATCAATATCTGTTAAATGAGTGCCTCCACTCATTTTTACCAGAATGTTTTCTATAGGCTTCTTTAAGGATCACGTATTCCTGTTTTTGTCCATTCAAAAATCCCTGATGGCCCAAATCTCTTATAGCAAGCTTCGGGTATTTTTCTTATGACCAGAGAGATCCAAGAAAAATAAAAGTCATATTTATATAGAATTTTCGCTTCTTCTTGTTGTGTGGCTTCCTGTGATTATTTCCGATGATAGTTGACGGAGTACACGGAGTACTCGGAGTTGGACCGGAAGACCTCGAAGACCCTGAGGACTTATGTGAGCAAGGCAAGCAGCAGCCATTTGACCATGTCTAAGAAAACATTTTCATGCATGCCAAGTTGAATACTTATTTCCGATGCATATAGTTAAGGTTATTCGGTGCACCCCAGCATGGTGTTGCCGATGGCTCCTCCGGAGCACTTGCATTTGAGCATGGCCCTACCATCTATGAGGGTCACGCTGGCAAATGTTGACAAGTAGTAGTTGTAGTGCTACGCATAGAAAGAGCATGTTGACGATGTTGGTGACACGGAGTTGATATCAAAGGTTTTACAAAAAAAAACCCGTCGAGTGCCACTAATGCCCGACGGTGATGATGAGTTAGGTTACCACTTGTGAAGAAGTGGTGCACCGGGAAATGTTTTGTGTGAGTGGTTTCGGAAATGTGATTAGATTTATGATGTGTCGACCGTCCTAACCTTAGATGTGCGACCACGTTACCCCTTTATGGGACGGGGCTTTGCTGATTACTTTGGTTGGTGCTAGCAAAGAGGCCACATTACTAGTTGCGGGAGTGATATGTGGTCATTCTCGTGACAGGGTCGTACCAGGTAGGTCGACTCTGTCGTTTTTACGTGTTTCGGGCACACCACTTTGATATTTATGATGGATCATACGGTCTAGAGTCGGTGCACGTAAGACGTACATCATGTGGGTTGGGTACCAATCGAGTGGACTGTCGGGACCCCAATCCTGAGTCATCAGAACCTAGCCCGTAACACATCACATCACTTTGCGGCCTCACGCACGGTAAACTTCACGGCTGCCACCTTACCTTGGCCGGGACCGTTTGCGTCTTTTGGCTCACGTATATGAATAAGTTGCTAGCGTTCATACGACAAAGAACCCGGGTCGACATGACTAGTTATAAACCCAAGCGGTACATCCGTACCGGGACAGGCATACATAACCCAGCAAAGCAGGTGTCGATGAACAACGTGTGTATGCGAGTCGTAGCAAGCTACAAGGACTCCATTACACCGCGTGACATTTCCCCAAGGGGACAGACACAGCAGCAAAGAAGGATACATGCCGGTCAATCAATGTGTCTAGAGCAGTAGCAAGCTACCAAGGCTCGATAGAAACACAAAGAGGCATTTCCCTGTAAAGAGTGCTACTAAAGGCACACAACTAGGTGTCGTATCCCACACATATAATGCATTTCATAACATTCACACAATATGCACGATATGTGTAGATACAACATGGCATCACAACATAACTCTATGACTCAAGCTTTCATTAAGGACTCATAAGAATCAACATAGTGTGATATTACAAACAGGGGTCCCATGACCCGACACTCAAGTCATACAAATGACAAGTGGAAGCAAAACATGTCTGGGTACAGACATCTACTAAAAGTAGCTGGAAGAGCCTGAAAAGCTACTACGACCCTACCAAAGGAGCCAGACCTCTGTCTGGGATTCCCAAGCTATTCCGGTCAACATCGAACACATCGCGTAGAACCTTTTAATGAGTCTAAGTCTTCTCTACAAAAACATAAATAAAGCAACCGTGAGTACAAAGGTACTCAGCAAGTCTTACATCACAACTATCTACATATGCATCATGTTTCAATGAAAGGATTGTGGGGTTTGATTGCAGCAAGCCAGCTTTGACTCTTGGCTAACCTGTACTATGACTACAAGTTCTTTCTTTGAGGTGGGATAGCGCACACGATTCACATATTCACTAATTCAATACACCACTATGGATCCACTCTTGTCTCTCTACGAGAAGTCCTTCCATAGCACTCACACTTATTTTGCATGTTTTAGAGTATCCATTTAAATTGTCTATGTACCATGTAATGCTTCCAAGTAGTCCATATCCAAGGACGCAGCTATTCGAACAGATTAAATCACCCTGCAGGGGTATACTTCTTCACACATGCTCTCACCACTTAGCACCATATGCATGTCATGCATCCCGGCAACGTTCAAGCGGAAGCACTGGCGTGGGTGTCGGCCACGACCGTTAACCACACAAGACCCTAGTCCAGGTTTATCGCGTATTTGAGACTGAACCGGCAAGGAAGTCTGGCCGAGGTTTCCTCTACGGCCCCAAACGATGTGCGCGGGGTTCCCAAGCCCACCATCCGGGTGCCACTTGGTACACCGTCCCACTGTGTATCTACCGCATAGAAGCCTACCCCGTCGGGCAGAGCTAAACACGGCCGCCAACACTTTTCCTACAAACTCCAGAAACTAGTTGCAACTCCTCGACAGAGATCTAGGCGATTAATAAGCCAAGAGGGTCAATTGAATATCCCTATGTGTGGTAGTATCTTGTCTTGGATAACATACACAGAACTCAGTTCTTAAGGACGGTCCCAATGAGACAACCCACCATGTACTCCTACATGGCCTCTCATCGCTACCTTTACCAAATCGCATGCACACTTCTACTCTCACACTGTAGGACATGAACACAACCATTCCGATTCATCATCCCGATGGATCAGACCCGACACGAATCTAAGCATAGAAGGCATTGTAAGTAAGCATGGATGAGTAGGCACAACAAGGCTCAAGCAGTTGCTACTCATGCTAAGTGGTTTCAACTATTTACTGTGACAAAATCAGGTCATGCAGAGGAATGGGTTCAACTATCGATAACATGTACAATTGAATCGTGTTTATCCTAATGCAGTAAAAGAGAGCAGGAGCGAGAGAGTGGGTTTATATCAATATGCTCAAGGGGGTTTGCTTGCCTGACACGTCTGAAGATAGCAATGAGTCTTCATCAATGTCAACGATCACATCGTCGGAAACATCGTCTACCGAGAGGGAACAACACCTGCAAACAAGAAAAGAACAACAATTACTTCACAGAAATGCAACACTATGATGCATGATCAAGAAATGGAGTTGAAATGTGGCAGGGCCAATATAGCTACCATTTCTTAGGTTGAAGCTGGGTTTGAATCAGGATTCAAACATCACTTCAACAAGGTATTTTCTAGATACCCTTTTAATTGATTCAACCTGATGCTCAAGTATAACTTGTTTTTAACATGCATGAGGATGGCATTTTGGGGTGCTGAGTTTCCTAGATCATTGTTTGGTCATAGTAATTGAAGTGGAATTCAAATAGGAATCAAATTCCAACTCCAAACTATTTATTAAATTTACCCTATTCATCATTTTTCCTATTTGGTGTTGTTAACTTTCTCAAACCAGCATGAAAATGCCATAATCAGATTCTTTGGATTTTTCTGTTCCTTTTTCATATATTAATTATTTTCATCCGAGTTATATTTTAATTTCTATGATTTTTACAAGTTTTAGCAATTTCCTCGATTTAAATTAAGTCGGAAAAGCTATTACTGCATCACTGTGATGTCATCACTGCATCAGCAGTCAACAGCACCTGGACCAGGTCAAACCTGACCAGTGGGGTCCACTGGTCAGTGACCCAGGTGCTAATCCCGTGCTGACCCGCACTAAGTGAGGTTTGACTCACCAGTGGGGACCTCTATCGGTGGCTCTCGGGGGTAGTAGGTTAATTAGGCTGGCCACGTCAGGGGCTGCCGGAGCCTGGCCGGCGGCGACCACGGGCGCGGCGGAGGCTCGTCGGAGATGAACTAAACGGCGCTACAGAGGCCCATTTTGCACGCGGTTGACGGCTACAGAGAGTTGGCGAAGCACCCGATCTAGCGGGGGAAACGACTGGGGCTAGAGTGGACCGGAGCATCGCCGGCGATGAGCGGAGCAGTCGTCGGAGTTTGGCCACGGTGGGGAACGGCCTAAGTGGTACGGAAGAAGGAGTTGAAGACGGCTACGGCTTCCTGCGAGCGCGGAGAGCACAGGGAGGTGCTCGGCAGCGGTCCTAGGTGGCACTGGCCACGGCGGCGCCATGGTCGGCGGCAACGATCTTCGGACTCCGGTGGCACGGGGTGCTAGGAGAGGGGAACGACAACGAGGCAAGGGGGAAACGGATCCGGAGCTCACTGCAAGACTTATGGCATCGACGACAAGCTCGGGGTTGCTTCATATGTTGCGAATCGACGGAAGAGGTCCGGCGGCCGGAGGTGGAGAAGATGGCGGCGAGGCGATGACAGGGGGCCTCTGGGCTTGATTCCTTCTTCCAGGAGACGAGGAGGAGCACGGCGGGGCTCTGGGCCACAACAGCTGGGCTAGAGGGGGCTGGTGGCCACGGCTATGACGATCGTCGGTGACAAGCAGGCTCGGCCATGGTGGGAGAGGGCGAGAGAGATGGAGGGGAGCCAGAGAGGGGTGGAGAAGGGAGAGGCGTGCACGGGGTACTCATCCCCGCCCTATGCGTGGCTCGGGCAAGCAGGAGGTGGCCAGGGGACGTGGCCGCGCTCGCCGGCGCGTCGGCACGCACTTGCTTCTCCTCCTGGCAGGAGGAAGAAGACAGTCGTGCCCGTGGTGGGCTGGGCTGGACCAGGTAGGTGCCAGGTAGCTCTCTCTCCCTCTCTCTCTCTTCTTTTCTATTTTATTTATTTCTTTCTGGCATTTAGATTTAGGTTTTAAAATAAATTGTTTGACCAAAAATAAAACCCTAAAATGTTATTATGTGACAGAGATAATAATATCCAATGCCACATAAAAGTTTCAACATTTTTGAAACTTCAAAAATAGAAGGAATCAAAATAATTCCATTCCAAATAGCTATTTGGTCAAATCAAAAATCCATTTCAAAATGTTTGTGTGACTTCAAATTTTGGTTAGACAAATTTATTTTATGTCACTATTTTTCCAAGTATTTGGAACATTTTCTTAGTCCCTTTTAAGGTATTAATTTTTATTGCCTTGTTGTCAATTTTTCAAATCATTGGGGTTTTGATCACTTCCCAATTGTAGATCATACCCATTGTATTAAGTTGATTTGAATGCATGCATGAATGCTCACTGATGCAACTAACTACAAGCTATAATCTAGGGATGTGACAAGTCACCCCCACTAAACAAGAATCTCGTCCCGAGATTCAAGCGTAGTCGGGAAGAGGAAGAGGGGACACTACACTATCACAATCTTCACGATCCATTTGCTCCTCTCAGGGATATTGATTCATGCATCATGTTGATCTTGACATCTTTGTCTTTGAGATCTTCATCTAGCTTGACGACAAAAGAATAGGAAGGCTCTACAAGATTCGATCTCCTCAAGATCGAGCAACTCAAGATCAATTTTTAGAATGAGACGTGGAAACGTCCCTTGAGCTGAGACACTATACACATAACAGGGATAAGGAAATGGGACATATTACAGAGGTTCAATTGGTAGGCAACAAATCCACGCTTAAGACAGATGGTGACGAGGTTTCAAAGTAGCAAGGATTAGATTGCCCTTCATACCATAACGGGGCACCTTAGAAGATGACTCATAGAGGTGTTCCTTTAAGTGGCAAAAAGAATTACTTTTGATCCAAAGATCATTGAAACTCTTCATACCAGAGTAAGGCAATTCACAAATGATTGTTGAAGGAATTTGAAAGAATGGCATACTCAGTTGGAAAGGAACTAGAGTTATAGAACAACTCGGCGAACGGAAGGCACATTCCAAGTATTACCGAGGATATAACCTAGTGTCTGAGTGTGCTCTCAAGAACTTGAGCATTTCCATATTCATCAAAGTTTTACCAATATTTGTGCCAAGATCTTGGTGACACAACATACTACCATGATGAACAGTGATGGAGGATGCAGATGCAAAGGAAGACAACACTTCCTCAGATTTCACCTTAGCTATACCAAGGGAACTAAATCTGGTTGATCGACCGAGAGACATTTAGCACTCCGCTTCTAATGTTCTCCTTGATGTACTAGCATAACCTAATTATAGATCATGCTTGATATTTAGCACATCAAGTATAGGTCGGACTTCGGGGCTCAAAGGGAGTCCATGAGGAACAACTTCCAAAATTAGTCATACAAAAACCTCACCGAAGATGACTAAGATTGCTGATGCAAGATATTATAATATCAAGTCTTCCGTCTAGGTGTGTTAGCCATTACATCACTTCACCGGGTTACATAGAGACCAATATTATAATTCTTGGGAAAGTTTCAACCATTATAAATGCCTGAGATTCAGCTCCGGTTGGTAACATGATGCTTCAGACTCAGCACGTCTGAAAAGAAGGTTTGCAACACAAATTGACAAGATAATGTTGCGACACTCTCAGGAATGAACTACGGAAGATAGCTCCAAAACATGAGCTGGATTGCATGACCCACGTGAACACACTGCCCAAGACAATGATGAGCACATGAAAAGTCTTACAACAAACACTACCGCGTTCTGGTTTGGGAACCATCATTGCGGATGACGAAGCCATGTGCAAGTCCGTCTGGTACCTTCAGGAATGGCACTTAACTTCTTTTCCTTGAACAAATCAATCAGTGGCTTGGTGTGCTAGGAGCTACATATGGAATGGAGGTAGCTAATCTCTCAGACCATAGAATACTTCGCATGTGCATGACTGACTTGAGATGATTCCGAAGACAACAAATTAACTTTTCTCAGATTCACGGCGACAACTTGCATTAGATGCACATGAATTAGAGGAAGTCACTTCTTACACCTAACATATACCTCGTGCACGAGACACGAAGACAATGTCTACAAAGTTTCCAGCACTAGCTTAATGTCCAACATAGATCATGGAACAAATGAGAATGTTGCCGATGGTCTCAACAACAATTCATCAAGATACCCATGTAAATGGATTTCCACAACTATGTGAGCAAGATAATAGCATTGGTCAGATCAAAGAATACAATAGTGTAGGCTCAAGGAAAACCCCGAGTAAGACATCGTTACGAAAATCTTTGGTTCTGAGTTTGATTTGACAATAGCCCATACTCAAATCAAGATTGGACAAGATAATATATGCAACAATTGATCACATGGATCAACCGATGACAATATCATCTTCTTCAGACTCACACAACAAGAAAGATATCCATTTTGATTGAACTAAGTTTAGGCGAAGCTTTTATCTTCCAACTCTCCAAGTTGTTGTTTAGCTTAACCAACTAGCTCGGGGTATCCAACACGGATTCTTGGAGAAGATGGCTTATAAAGAAACCAACTTGATCACGAGCTCTATCATAACAGTCAGGAAACAACCTGGTAATACTTCCGAGAAGATATTCGGAAAATCACGAACCACCGATATATTATTAAGCTCGGGAACAATCTCGCTTTTCAGGGCAAGATGATGTGATCAATAGAGCGAGGGATTGACACAATCCTAACCCATCGATCGAAAAGTGCACCATGCAACATGGACTAGGTAGCACGCTCAGTCTTAGGATGACGATTCAATCACCATCACCATAAGAGTGAATTTATTTCCCATTAACTACTAAACAATGACATTGCTAGGAGTATTGATTTCACACATCATGGTTCACTTGTCGATATTCCGGTTACAACCAACACGAAAACTGAGGAATGAACAATGATAGCGAAAAGTATCACTATATCAAGGGCTCATAAGAGATGGTGCAATTCTCACGACATTCTTGACAACAAGAGGGTAATACTCCAAGATAGAACAGAACAAAAGCTGGGTTAGCATTTCGATCTGCGGAATACAACTACTTTGACCCAATCCAAGAAATGGATGTGGTACTGGAGTTTGCTTCTCCCAGCCATTCAAGAATAGAATAACTTGACAGACCACCTGAATAAAAGGCATTAATGACACGAATGCACAACTATTCTTGACTATCCTCTCATGGATGAAGGTCAGAATACAACTAGATAGGGCCAACTCAAGAGCACATGGTTTCTTGAGTTGTGGATGCATGGATTAGCATGTCGAACGGGTTCAACATAATTCTTCTAGATAATCCGTGCAGAAGGGCGAAGTAGGCAGAATCACGATATGGAGTAGAGAACTCATCACGAGCACTCTTGTTATGATCTTTAGTTCACGGAGAACTTCTGCCAAAGATGATTCATGGTGTTGGAAGAATGATATACCATGAACCTTGGGAGCTACAACAAGGTTAATAATCACTCTAAAGGAACTAGCAACACTATCAACAGAGATGAGCAAAATGATCCTTGGATTCAAAGACCCAGAAATAGAATACCTAAAAACTAAATAACATCACGAGATGTTTCCGAAAATGTTGGCCAGAACTATCGCACTGGAAGACATAACACAAATCTAGACTATTGGGTAGTTTTCGGAGTAACATGTTTTCCTAATACTTCAACAAAATGTCGAGGTAATAGAGTACCTCAACACAATTATTAGTGTGCTTTGTCTGGCCAAAGACATTGGAAATAAGAGGAAGGGATTTGCAATTGCATCAAATTATTTGGGAACTTTGGAAAACTCGGATAGCATAACGGCTGTACGGGCATGAAATATGAGGCAACCTGCAAGAAAACTAACAACATAACAATTGAATTCTTATGGAGACACTGATCCTTGAATATAACAAATTTCCTATAGGTCTCCAACCTAGTAACTCGTCATCCTAGTGAATAGATGAGAAAGCCTAATTCTTAAACCCCGTGGAATAAAGAAGAGGGTGACTCAGAATAAGAATGACACAAGGAAAGGAGTAAAAAGAGCCTTACGTTCCCTTCCACAATTATTCCCTTATATAACTAAAGAGTTGCTAGACTCAACATCGACCAGTTTGGCTTGGTTATCCTACAGGCAGTCAAGCTCTGATACCAAATCTGTTGGGACCCCGATCCTAAGTCATAAGAACCTAGCCCGTAACACATCACATCACTTTGCGGCCTCACGCACGGTAAACTTCACGGCTGCCACCTTACCTTGGCCGGGACCGTTTGCGTCTTTTGGTGCACGTATATGAATATGTTGCTAGCGTTCAAACGACAAAGAACTCAGGTCGACATGACTAGTTATAAACCCAAGCGGTACATCCGTACAGGGACATGCATACATAACCCAGCAAAGCAGGTGTCGATCAACAGCGTGTGTAGACGAGTCGTAGCAAGCTACAAGGACTCCATTACACCGCGTGACATTTCCCCGAGGGGACAGACACAGCAGCAAAGAAGGATACACGCCGGTCAATCAATGTGTCTAGAGCAGTAGCAAGCTACCAAGGCTCGATAGAAGCACAAAGAGGCATTTCCCTGTAAACAGTACTACTAAAGGCACACAACTAGGTGTCGAATCCCACACATATAATGCATATCATAACATTCACACAATATGCACAGTATGTGTAGATACAACATGGCATCACAACATAACTCTATGACTCAAGCTTTTATTAAGGACTCATAAGAATCAACATAGTGTGATATTACAAACAGGGGTCCCGTGACCCGACACTCAAGTCATACAAATGACAAGCGGAAGCAAAACAAGTCTGGGTACAGACATCTACTAAAAGTGGCTGGAAGAGCTTGAAAAGCTACTATGACCCTACCAAAGGAGCCAGACCTCTGTCTGGGATTCCCAAGCTATTCCGGTCAACATCGAACACATCGCGTAGAACCTTTTAATGAGTCTAAGTCTTCTGTGCAAAAACATAAATAAAGCAACCGTGAGTACAAAGGTACTCAACAAGTATTACATCAGAACTATCTACATATGCATCATGTTTCAATGAAAGGATTGTGGGGTTTGATTACAGCAAGCCAGCTTTGACTCTTGGCTAACCTGTACTACGACTACAAGTTCTTTCTTTGAGGTGGGATAGCGCACACGAGTCCACATATTCACCAATTCAATACACCACTATGGATCCACTCTCGTCTCTCTACGAGAAGGCCTTCCATAGCACTCACACTTATTTTGCATGTTTTAGAGTATCCATTTAAATTGTTTATGTACCACGTAATGCTTCCAAGTAGTCAATATCTAAGGACGCGGCTATTCGAACAGATTAAATCACCCTGCACGGGTATACTTCTTCACACATGCTCTCACAACTTAGCACCATATGCACGTCATGCATCTCGGCAACCTTCAAGCGGAAGCACTGGCGTGGGTGTCGGCCACGACCGTTAACCACACAAGACCCTAGTCCAGGTTTATCGCCTATTTGAGACTGAACCCGCAAGGAAGTCCGGCCGAGGTTTCCTCTACGGCCCCAAACGATGTGCGTAGGGTTCCCAAGCCCACCATCCGGGTGCCACTTGGTACACCGTGCCACTATGTATCTACCGCATAGAAGCCTACCCCGTCGGGCAGAGCTAAACACAACCGCCAACACTTTTCCTACAAACTCCAGAAACTAGTTGCAACTCCTGGACAGAGATCTAGGTGATTAATAAGCCAAGAGGGTCAATTAATTATCCCAATGTGTGGTAGTATCTTGTCTTGGATAACATACACAGAACTCAGTTCTTAAGGACGGTCCCAATGAGACAACCCACCATGTACTCCTACATGGCCTCTCATCGCTACCTTTACCAAATCGGATACACACTTTTACTCTCACACTGTAGGACATGAACACAACCATTCCGATTCATCATCCCGATGGATCAGACCCGACACGACTCTAAGCATAGCAGGCATTGTCAGAAAGCATGGATGAGTAAGCACAACAAGGCTCAAGCAGTTGCTACTCGTGCTAACTAGTTTCAACTATTTACTGTGACAAAATAAGGTCATGCAAAGGAATGGGTTCAACTACCGATAACATGTACAGTTGAATCGTGTTTGTCCTAATGCAGTAAAAGAGAGCGGGAGTGAGAGAATGGGTTTATATCAATATGCTCAATAGGGGGTTTGCTTGCCTGACACGTCTGAAGATAGCAATGAGTCTTCATCAATGTCAACGATCACATCGTCGGAACCATCGTCTACCGAGAGGGAACAACACCGGCAAACAAGAAAAGAACAACAATTACTTCACGGAAATGCAACACTATGATGCATGATCAAGAAATGGAGATGAAATGTGGCAGGGCCAATATAGCTACCATTTCTTAGGTTGAAGCTGGGTTTGAGTCAGGATTCAAACATCACTTAAATAAGGTATTTTCCGGATACCCTTTTAATTTATTCGACCTGATGCTCAGGTATAACTTGTTTTTAACATGCATGAGGATGGCATTTTGGGGTGCTGAGTTTCCTAGATCATTGTTTGGTCATAGTAATTGAAGTGGAATTCAAATAGGAATCAAATTCCAACTCCAAACTATTTATTAAATTTACCCTATTCATCATTTTGCCTATTTGGTGTTGTTAACTTTCTCAACCCAGCATGAAAATGCCATAATCAGATTGTTTTGATTTTTCTCATCCTTTTTCATATATAAATTATTTTCATCCGAGTTATATTTTAATTTCTATGATTTTTACAAGTTTTAGCAATTTCCTGGATTTAAATTAAGTCAGAAAAGCTATTACTGCGTCATTGTGATGTCATCACTGCGTCAGCAGTCAACAGTGCGTGGGCCAGGTCAAACCTGACCAGTGGGGTCCACTGGTCAGTGACCCAGGTGCTAATCCTGCGCTCACCCGCACTAAGTGAGGTTTGACTCACCAGTGGGGCCCTCTGTCAGTGGCTCTGGGGGGTTAGTAGGTTAATTAGGCTCGCCACATCAGGGGTTGTCGGAGCCTCGCCGGCGGCGACCACGGGTGCGGCGGAGGCTCGCCGGAGATGAACTAAACGGCACTACAAAGGCCCATTTTGCACGCGGTTGACGGCTACAAAGAGCTGGCGAAGCACCCGATCTAGGGGGGCAACAGCTGGGGCTAGAGTGAATTGGAGCATCGCCGGCGACGAGCGAAGCGGTCGCCGAAGTTTGTCCACGGTGGGGAACGGCCTACGGGGCACGGAAGAAGGAGTTGAAGACGGCTACGGCTTCCTGCGGGCGCGGAGAGCACACGGAGGTGCTCGGCAGCGGACCTAGGTGGCACTGGCCACAGCGGCGCCGTGGCCGGCGGCAACGATCTTCGAACTCCGGTGGCACGTGGTGCTAGGAGAGGGGAACGATAGCGAGGCAAGGGGGAAACGGATCCGGAGCTCACGGCAAGTCTTATGGCGTCGACGGCAAGCTCGGGGTTGCTTCATATGCTGTGAATCGACGGAAGAGGTCCAGCGGCCGGAGGTGGAGAAGATGGCGGCGAGGCGATGACAGGGGGCCTCCGGGCTTGATTCCTTCTTCGAGGAGACGAGGAGGAGCACAGCGGGGCTCTGGGGCACAACAGCTGGGCTAGAGGGGGCTGGTGGCCACGGCTACAACGTTCGGTGACGACAAGCAGGCTCGGCCATGGTGGGAGAGGGCGAGAGAGAGATGGAGGGGAGCCAAAGAGGGGTGGAGAAGGGAGAGGCGTGCACAGGGTACTCATCCCCGTCGTCTGCGTGGCTCGCGCAAGCAGGAGGTGGCCAGGGGATGTGGCCGCGCTCGCCGGCGCGTGGGGACGCAACTGCTTCTCCTCCTGGCAGGAGGAAGAAGACAGCCATGCCCCTGGTGGGCTGGGCTAGACCAGGTAGGCGTCAGGTAGCTCTCTCTCTCTCTCTTCTTTTCTATTTTCTTTTTATTTCTTTCTGGCATTTAGATTTAGCTTTTAAAATAAAATTTTTGACCAAAAATAAAACCCTAAAATGTTATTATGTGACAGAGATAATTATATCCAATGCCACATAAAAGTTTCAACATTTTTGAAACTTTAAAAATAGAAGGATCCAAAATAATTCCATTCCAAATAGCTATTTGGTCAAATCAAAAATCCATTTCAAAATGTTTCTGTGACTTAAAATTTTGGTTTGACAAATTTATTTTATGTCACTATTTTGCCAAGTATTTGGAACATTTTCTTAGTCCCTTTTAAGGTATTAATTTTTATTGCCTTGTTGTCAATTTTTCAAATCATTGGGGTTTTGATCACTTCCCAATTGTAGATCATCCCCATTGCATTAAGTTGATTTGAATGCATGCATGAATGCTCACTGATGCAACTAACTACAAGCTATAATCTAGGGCTGTGACATGGACTCTTTGTCTAGTGTCGTCAGGGGAAAGGCAATGATCGGGTACTTACCTCGGGTGTGTTATATACCGCGAGTCGTGGATGACATGGAAGTTTCCCGAATCTCGTGGGTACAACGTACAACCTCTGCAAAGTGTAAAAATATTCGATTAGTCGTGTCCATGGTAAAGGACAGTTGGGTAATCCTGCTTAAACTACGTCCAGCCATTTCTGTATAAACTAAGTGTGTGTGTGTGTGTGTGTGTGTGTGTGTGTGTGTGTGTTTAAGTGTTATTTGAGAAAGATGATATGACAAGTTTGGTGACTTGGCATATAGGGTGAACCTGTGGTGTTCAACCCTCAACAGATATGTTGATATCTGTAACCTGTTCTAATGGTTATTGTTTACTACTTGATGCATGACTATCTAAATACTTGACCATGTTTGTGCATTAATAAAACCTTCTTTCCGCAAAGGCCGCATATCACTTTATTATCGTACCAACTGCATTATCCATATCATGGGCTGTTTGCGAGTACATTCAAAGTACTCATTGGATTGCCGCTGGTTATTTCATTTACCAGCTATGAGAGAACAGGAAATGGTGAAGAGTAACTTGGTGACGTTCCTCCGAGCTAGGACGCTTCCCAGTCAGAATGCCTGTAGGTTAAGGCTGATGGCATGGGTTCACGCTTTTGACCAATATCTCCGCTATTAGTCAAGTTGGGTGTGTTGGCCTTCAAGGCAATATAAATGTAAGACATGACTGCAATGGTCATTTATTGTATCAAATGGTATGTATGGATGTAAGACTCTTGTTATTCAGTTTTTATGTGTTCGGTGAGCATTGATCTCTGGGATCACTGAGCACGTTCATTAGGCAATCTCGACTCGTAAGTCGGGGCACCCACACCAACAGTGACTAATTATATTAAGAACGAGCAATGGATAATAAATGTCAATAGGATAAGGAATGGGACCTTCCTAAATATGATCAGACAAAATATCCAATGCCGAAAACGCAAAAATGATGCATACAGAATCCGTTCTTGATGAGCTTGAGATTATCATGATGAAGACCATAAGCTCCAAACTCACACATCAAAAATCCAAACAAGAACGAAGAAAGATGATGATGCCAAGAATGCAATGGTTTGAGCTCTCTACGAATGATACGATCAAGCTACTCACTTGAGAGCCCCCCTTGATAGTACGTCAATCAATCCTATAACCCGATCTCCCAACTAACACCAAGAGACCGATAAAATAGAAAATATATCAAGGACAAACATTTGTATTGCGCATAGTCCACTTGAGCTAGATGATGTCGATCTTGTCCTCCTCGAGATGGACCATCTTTGTTGATTGCATCGACTCGATGAAGACTAGTAGATTGCTCCTCCATACTCCACCATAGCTCAACCTCTCTTCCACACATCTTCACATTCCCATTATCACCATAATGGACGGCAAGCTTCAAGCATGTAATCTCTTTGTGATGGTCCACTTGAACTTGCACACCGCAACCTTGATGACGATCACCACTAGATGTCATCCTCCATGGGTTGTAAGAGAACTTATTTTTGATGCGAGCCAACATAAAGATACCTAACCCCACATAGAAGATCTCACAAAGATCATGGGTTAGTACACAAAGCGTAATCGACAATTCTTACCATACCATAGGATCACTTGATCATACTTGGTACAACGCCTACACTTTGTGCGTTGATCAACTTGAATCACTCTTTGCCTTAGACTTGATCAACCTTGTATATTATCTTCTCTCTTCATAAATATGATGTTTGGAAGGTAAACATGAATGTTCACACGGTCTTCTTGTTCGAGACATGCTTGCAATAATCTCAACTCTCATGTGACCAATATTTGGATAAATCCTTGAATTCCACCTTGGTCATCACATAAACTCCTTGAAACCAACAAATGGACTTCAAGAAATGCCTGTGGACAAATCCTTCGAATATAACTCAAGGCAATTGAAAGCACAACTTCTCCCTAGGTGTTTTTGGTAACTAATAACAACATATATTTCATTGGACCATCTATTGGCAAAGGTTTGTGAGGAGATCCCTTAGATGCATGGAACATCTATTCGCAACAAGCTTCAAGACTAATTTTCTGCATTTTATGAGAAATCACAATTGAGTCCATGGGAAAGCCAATACTATTAAAAGGGGGTGAGGTATCAATGATGATCTGGTTGCTCGAGTGATTAAATTTAGCCACCAAAATACCTCAAGTATTCTCCCACAAAAATATTCTATAAAAACCCAAACAGTCAAATTCGGTGCTACCATCTATTCCCATTCGGACCTACCGAGTCTTACCCTAGACAGAATCCAGAGCCAACCCTAGCCTCTGAGTGACACCAAGTTCTATCTCGGTCATGCCAAAAATTAGTGTACAACTCCCTGGTATCCATGTGCTAAAAGTCAGAATCTCCAAGTTTTACAAATCAATGCCACCGAGTCTGTGTAACTGCCTAGACCAGCCAAAATCAGACTCATCGAGTTTTATATGCTAGTCTTACTGAAACGCTGAAAGTATCCACATTTTGCACTAGTCGGTGCAACTGAGTTTTTACTTTAGTTCCATCGAGTTGGAAAATAATGTTGTAATGGTTGATTTCTGTACATGCCTATATATACCCATCCACCTCCCTCTCATTCCAAGAGAGAACACTCAGAACAAGCCAACACTTGCCCCATCCATTATTTGAGAGATAGCCACCTACTCATGTGTTGAGATCAAGATATTCCACTCCAACAATATGAATCTTGATTTCTAGCCTCCCCAAGTTGCTTTCCACCCAATAAATCTCTTCTACCAAGCCAAATCTGTGAGAGAGTGATTGAGTGTTGAGGAGACTATCTCTTGAAGCACGCGAGGAAGTATTTCATCATCCTTTTCGAGAGTGGTGTCTCCTAGATTGGTTAGGTGTTGCTTGGGAGCCTTCGACTTCGTGTGGAGTTGAACCAAGAAGTTTTAAGGGCAAGGAGATAGCCTACTTCGTGAAGTTCTACCCCGAATAAGGCTAGTCCTTCGTGGACGTAAGCCAAGATGGAATAGACGAGGTTGCTTCTTTGTGGACCCCTTGTGGGTGGAACCTTCCGTGGACTCGCGCAGCCGTTACCCGTTGTGGGTTGAAGTCTCCATTAGTTTGGACGTACAATATCACCACACACCGGAACCACGGGAAAAATTCCTCATGTCCCCATTGTGTTTGACCTTCCCTTCCCTACCCTCTACTTATATGTGCATGTCTTTACCTTCCATTGCTATAGTCTTAGACTTGCATGTGTAGGGTTTGCTTGACTTGATATAATTGCTAAAACTTGCCAACATTTAAAATTGAGAAAAAGCTATACTTTTATTTGGTCAAGTAGTCTAATCATCCCCCCTCTATAGATACTTAGGATCCTACAAGTGGTATGAGAGTTTAGTTCTCCATTGCATTGGTTTAACAACCTAGGAGAGTATGGCGTCTAATGAGGGAAATTACCATCTTAGAGGTCCATATTTTGATGGTACAAACTTTGCTAGTTGGAAGCACAAAATGAAAATGTAAATTCTTGGACATAACTCCGTCGTTTGTGCTATTGTTCATATTGGATTGCAAGGTAAATTCTTTGGTGATGGAAAAGAACCGGATCATGAAGCGACCGCGGATGAATTGAAGATACTTCAATACAATGCTCAAGCATACGACATTCTTTTCAACTGCTTATGCCCCAAAGAATTCAACAAGATAACCCGTCTTGAGAATGCAAAGGGAATTTGGGATACTTTGGTTGATATGCATGAAGGAACCAAATTTGTCAAGGAATCTAAGTTGCATGTGCTACAAAGTCAACTTGACAAGTTCAAGATAAAGGATGGTGAAGGAGTCGCTGAAATGTACTCTAGGCTCTCTCTCATCACAAATGATATTACCGGCTTAGGAAGCACATGGATGACTGAAAAATTCATCATCAATAAGATCTTTAGAGACTTGGATGGAAAGTATGACACCGTGTGTACATTGATCCAAATGATGACAAACTACAAATTTCTCAAGCCTATGGAAGTCATTGGAAGGATTGTTGCTCATGAAATGTCACTCAAGGACAAAGAAGAGACTCACAATAATTCAAGCGATGTGTACGTAGCTTCAAGCGACACTCCCACTACCTCAAGTGACAACCTTGTTACCAATGAATAGATAAGCCTCGTGTTCAAGAAATTCGACAAGTTCTACAGTAATAGAGGCAAAGAGAGAAGCTCCAACTCAAGGTATGAAGAGAAACATTCATCTAGTCGTGACCAAAATTGTTACAATTGTGGAAAGCCCCGACACTTTTCCAATGAGTGCTCTATACCCTCCAAGAGAAGAGAAGACTCACCTAGAATAAGAAGCTAAAGAGATGAGTCACCTCGTAGGGAGATAAGGAGTAGAGAAGCAAGGACTCGGAGAAAAGGACATGTACACCAAGAGCTACACAAGAACAAGACATCAAGCTCATGTTGGTGAATGGGTATCCAGCTCCAAATCCGACAACCAATCCGAGAGAAGCTACCACTCCAACTCCGACTAAAGTCAAGACAAATGTGTTGCCGGACTAACACTTGTTTACTCCAACTCCTATGATTTATTTGATTCACCAAATGAAGGAACCAGAAGTTGCTTCATGTCTCAATTCCCCAAGGTATCACACCCCGAATACTTTCACTTCAATAGTGATGAGGATGACTTACTAGGAGATGATGACTTGCTCTTTGATAAAACCTGTGATGTCAATGAAAGTGAACTTGATAATAATGATGCTAGTCAAGATAAGTTGTGTGATGATGATAAGAAGGAGATTGAGTGCCTAACTAAAGAACTAAACACTCCTAGGTTATCTCGTGAATCTACTCAAGAACAACATAGAGAGCTTCTAAGAACTCATGAGAAGCTATGCTTCGAGAAGCTAAATTTAGAGAAAGAACATGAGTTTCTTAAAGCTATTAATGATAATCTTTCAAAGATTAGTTCATCCTATCTAGCCAAATGATTACTCTTCTCTACATTTTTCCACAAGTTAAAACTAAGCAAACTAGTAACAACTCCAAGAAAGGTTCTCCATCAAGTAGGAACAATGAATGTCGTGGTTTTGTCACTGCATATGTCCTCATGAATGGACTTAGTGGTGAGTCCATCATTGCGGTGTGGCCACTCGAATGGGTTGATTGGAAAATGAGTATTGGATTTACCCAGGCTCGGCCCCTCCGATGGAGGTAAAAGCCTACGTCCTGCTTTGTATCTGTATTGATGGGAATCTCGATTACAAGGGTGCGAGATCACTAACCTAGCTCTCGGGGGTTTTCTTACATGATCTTTCTCACTTGAGGTATCTCCTTTATATAGGTAGAGGCCCAAAGTTTACAATGGAGTCTGGGTCGAATAAACAACCATGACTTACTACAAATCTACCTTATCTTTGTTCCCAAGTAAGGAAAGCTTCTATCGTGTCTTGCCTTGTACGTCTTTGAGATGTCGCCTTCTCGTGATGGGTCGCTTGGTGGCTCGTCGACTAAATCCTCCGGCCCATCTTCTCATGTTGTCCTTGCGACTTAACCCGCCCCCATAGGGTGGGTTAAATCCTGGGGTTAGATCCCGGCATTAAGCCCCAGATTGACTTGAACATGTTCACGTCAAGCTATATTGATAGATAAATGAGCCAATAAATAATGTCGAGTCATTGTCCCTTCTTTGAGACTTAACATCCCTTTAGTCTTTCGTTGTCATGATGCCATCAACTCGACTGATGTCGTCTTAGGTCATTATGGCAAATCCTTTCAAAAACAGCGTTGAATCCAATCTCGCGCGAAAATCTAGGCACAAACTCAACCGCTTATTTCCTGCGACCGTCCCGTTTCGGTCCACCTTTTCCTTATAAATAGGTGGGCAACCCCCCGTGCTATTGTTTCCATGTTCTTCTTCCTTACGCCTTCCTCCATTACCACGTGCGTCGAATCTTGATTGCGGCGAACGAATTTCTTTGAGCAGCTCGCCGTTCCACAAACCTTTTGCTCTCCTTGTTGAACTACCCGAAGTCATCAATCTTCTCTTCCGGTCACATCACGTACGCATACTACTTGTCGATGGTTTGTGTATTTCCTAACGGGTTCATGTCATGCTCTTTGGATCATCGTAGAAGTAATGCTTCTCAGATCCATAACCTCACGCATCCATATTGTTGTTGCAGCCTCATCCGACTTGCTCAGTGCATAAATTTGGACCAAAACCCTTTTTAGAACAGCTTTGTTCCAAAACACTCGGCCAGATCTCAAGAATCCAAACTTACTTTAGATAATCTGGTAAGTCAAGGACTTCTCCACCCAAGAAAGAGATAAATTGGGGAGCTCCCAAAGAAGAGTCTTATCCTCATCCTCACGAAGGGGAAGTCCTTATCTTTACTCATCATTTGCGAAGAGGTTTCCGCCCTCCCGGCTCAAAATTCTTCAGGGATCTTCTACACTATTTCAACCTCAGGCCCCAAAACATTGCACACAATTCAATGAACAATGTATGTCAGTTCCAGGTTTTATGTGAAGTATATCTCCAAATTGAGCCGACAACAACCATATTCACGGAATTATTCTATGCCAACCGCCACACAGAGGTAAAAAATGGTCCATCTTGTGAAGATGGCGGAATTTCTTTCCACAAAAGAAAAAATAACTTGTTTCCTGAATCAAAATTGCTGGGTGATCCCAAAGGGTGGTACAAAACATGGTTTTACTGCAAGAATACCGCCCCCGCAAATGAAAATCTCTTGCTGGGTTATAGGCTAGAGAGGATTGATAAAAATATGGTGTTGTCTGGCTGGCCAACAGAAGAAGAGAGAGATGCAATGGCTCCCATCCACACAAAGTTATGGGTCTTAGTTGCCCATGGCCTGACCGGGATTGATTTAATCCACTGCTGGTTATAGTGGCGTATTCAACATGTTAGTGTGAGACCCGATTTTATGTGCGATTATTCAGGCTCGTCCTCCGACCCTCAACGCTTCTCCTCCAACAATGTAACTAATGATGTTCTAATTAAAGAGACGAAGAAGTTATTTTTCTGATTCGAAGGAGAGGTGCGGTACCGCTCGTTTGAGCCAGTTTTATTTGTTGAATCCTCCTCCTGAGGTATTGATATTTTCTTATTTATATACACTTTAACCCGTCTTTTGTCATACTACTTTGTTCTATAGGAGGGTACTAGCTTTTGCAAAGTTACACCTCAATCCTATGCCCCTTCCATGAGCCAAGAGAATGATCCGGCTCAAGGTGACTCGACTCTTTGTTCATCTTAAAACGAATCATCGGAGGTGGAACTTGATTCACTTGGTGACTTATTTATTCAACTTGCTGATATGTGTTCTTCCCACGACGAATCCGAAACCAACCAAGTCAGCAATGTTGAATTAATTGCAATCTCTTCCAGTTCTTTAGAAAATTTTGCTGCGAGAAGGGCAAGACAAGTTGTCCGAAAGTAAAAATGTCAAATCAAGCTTATTTAGCTACCAATTTTCTGTTGAAGAAAACACAGTTGGTTGGTCAATCCAAACGCAAGACCTGGAGCGATGCGGGCGAGCTAGACCGAGGCTTGCCTCATGTAACGACGGCTCACAAACCTTGTGTTGAGGTAATAAGTTTGTCGGCTGCTTACTCACGTTGATCTCTGTTCAATACAAACTTTGAAACTTGAATCCCTCTTAATATTAGGAATCTTCCCCATCTTCGGGCACCTCATCAGCAACTCTACTTCCCGCTTTTGACGTTAATCGTGGGTAAGTTTCTAAGCACAACTTGATTGCTTATTTTACTCTCTTTAGTATATTTACTTGACTTCTGACTTGTGTAGGGCGAAGGCTACTTTATCCACCCGCGTGGCAGGGTCAAGTTCTCGTACTGAGAAGCAAGACATCTTGGACCCTCAAGCCGAAAAGGCAACCGCCAAAGTTGACACTCCTGAAATACATGTCACGGACGCCACGATTGATGTGGTGACTGTGGTTGAGACGTCCCCTCCGGATGAGCCGGTTTTAATGGACGAAGCATCAAAATGCATAGCTTCTCATGCTAAACCGACGAGATCGGCTCGAGACCCCAGCCTCGCGGCTCATGCTGAGGACCCTACTCCACCGGTTGGTCCAAGTGCTTCGGAAGTTGTTTTTGTCAAAGAACAGTTTCGAGCTCCCACTACTTCCACTACTCTTGCAAAAATTGTGGCAAAGGAAGAAATAGTTAATCTTGCCAAAGGGAAAGAACAGTTGGTAATCCCAAATATATCTTTCAGTATTGAAGAAATCCACCAACAATATTTGACCCGGTTATTTGAGGACCAGGATACTGAAGCCAATATGATTCGTGTTTTGAAGGAGAAATCTGAGGTAAAGACCCCTTGCTTACTTGTTTCCAATATTACTTTCAGCTTTTTTCTATGTATCGCGTGTAGCAGCCAAGGGTCGGCTCATCTCCTTGAGATGAGTCAGGTCTTTATGTTTGAAAAAGCGTCGACCTGTAGCCCCCAAGGGTTGGCTCATCTTCGTGCGATGAGTCGGGTCTTTATGTTTGAAAAAGACTTGACCTGTAGCCCCCAAGGGCTGGATCATCTCCTTGACATGATTCGGGTCTTTATGGTATGTTCCTTAATGAATTGACATGGATTAGCCCCTAAGTGCCAAGTATATTACTTGCAATTTGCTCGGAACTTGCTTATGTTCTTTATTATCTTTGCTCTGCCTTCGTATTATCGCCATGTTTCTGTTGTGTATAATAACCCATCTTCTAGGCATGTCACAATCTCGTTTTCTTAATAAAGCCTTGTCTATTTATCAGAAATTCGTAGGGCATGCCGAATCCGCAGTTGTTGATGTGCAAGTCCTACTTAAAAAGTGCAAGGACGCGGATGTCACCTAGAGGGCGGTGAATAGGCGCTTTAAAATAATTACGGTTTAGGATTGAACAAATGCGGAATGAAACTAACGGTTAATTTATCAAGCACAAAACCTAAAACAACTAGGATCACCAACTTATGCTAAGCAAGATTAAACAACTAAGTGATAGCAAGATATATGACAAGAAACAATATGGCTATCACAAAGTAAAGTTCATAAATAAAGGGCTCGGGTAAGAGATAACCGACGCACGCGGAGACGACGATGTATCCCGAAGTTCACACCCTTGCGGATGCTAATCTCCATTTGGAGCAGTGTGGAAGCATAGTGCTCCCCAAGATGCCACTAAGGCCACCGTAATCTCCTCACGCCCTGGCACAATGCAAGATGTTGTGATTCCACTAAGGGACACTTGAGTGCGGTCACCGAAACTGAACAAACAAGGTTGGGGCAATCTCCACAACTTAATTGGAGGCTCCCAACAAAACCACGAAGCTTCAGCACAATGACATATGGCTTCTAGGTGACCACAAATGCTCTGGGCAATCTCCACAACTTAACTGGAGACCCCGACGCTTGCCCGGAGCTTTACACCACAATGATTGAGCTCCAAGGCACCACCAAGCTTCTAGGGATACCAAGTACCCAAGGGTAATAAGCTTCTCAACTTCTCACTTCCACGTATCGTCGTGGAGAACTCAAACCGATGCACCAAATGCAATGGCAAGGGTACATGGAGTGCCCAAGTCCTTCTCTCCCAAATCCCACGAAAGCAACTAAGCTAGGGAGGAAGAATGAAGAAGAACATGAAGAACTCCAAGATCTAGACCCAAGGGGTTCCCCTCACTTAGAGGAGAAAGTGATTGGTGGAATGTGGATCTAGATCTCCTCTCTCTTTTCCCTCAGGAACTTCAAGAATAATTGGAGGGATTGAGAGTTAGAAAGCTCAAAGAAGGTCAACAATGGGGCAGCAAACTCGACCTTCACAGATAAGGTTCAATGGGGAGGAAGACCCCCTTTTATAGGTGGGAAAAAATCCAACTGTTATGCTTCATAGCCCGCAAAGAGAGGTACTACCGCTCGGTAGGTTCACCAGCCATGATAAGGCAAAAAGGATGCGCAAATAAAGTCCAACAGAGCGGTACTACCGCTTGGTAGGTTCACCAACCATGCTAAGGCAAAAAGGATGCGCAAATAAAGTCCGACGGAGCGGTACTACCGCTCGGCACAAGCAGTACTACCGCTCGCCACAGAAACTGCCTTAACTTTCGCATATGGACTCCGAATTCAACGAAACAAAGTTTGTTAGAAAGCTAACAACATGGGCTAACTCAACATTGATAGAAATGTCAATAAGAAGCAAGTGAGAAAAGTCCCATAAGAAAATGATGAGAACCCTTCCTCGAATAAGACCGGTAAAAACTCCCAACATCGAAAACATCAAAGAAGATGCATATGGACTCCGTTTTCGATGAACTCGAGCTTGTCATGAAGATGACCATAAGCTCTAAAACTAACAAAGATAAACACCAAACAAGAACCAAGAAGTATGATGCAATGATGCAAATGGTTTGAGATCTCAATGAACAATATGATCAAGCTACTCACTTGAGATCCCCCCTTGACAGTACAGCTATCTATCCTAAAACAGAAAACCTATCAAGGGCAAACCTATACCTTGCACCTCGTCCTCTTGAGCTAGATGACGATGATCTTGGATTCCTCAAGGTGGACCACCATTCTTGATTGTGTTGGCTTGATGAAGGCTAGTTGATTGCTCCCCATACACACTATGGGTGAGTCGCTCTTCATCATATCTTCACAAGTACATTGCCACCACAATGGATGGCAAGCTTCAAGCATGATATCTACGTGATGATCCACTTGAACTTGCACACCGCAATCTTGATGATGATCACCACTTGACGTCATCCTCCATGTGTTGTATGAGATCTTCCTCGTGATGCAAGCCCAGGGAAACACACCTAACCCCGCATAGAACTCTCACGAAGACCATGGGTTAATACACAAACACGTAATGGACAATGCTTACCATATCATGGGATCACTTGATCCCTCTCGGTACATCTTGTACGCTTTGTGTGTTGATCATCTTGATTTAATCTTTGTCTGACGATCTTGATCAACCTTGTGTCTCTATGACCATTATTTGGATAATACCTTGAATACCACCTTGGTCATCATATAAACTCCTTGAACCCAACAGATGGACTTAAAGAAGTGCCTATGGACAAACCCTATAAATATAACTGAGGCAACCATTAGTCCATAGGGATTGTCATCAGTTACCAAAACCACATATGGAGAAATATTCTCTAACAAAAAGGAAAAAGGACTTCGAGATGAGGCTGAATCAAAGGCGGCTCTTTTCCAAAGTTCTGCCAATCAGGCTCAAGATCGTCTTGATCAAGTCAAAAAAGATTTTAGAGAAGAAAGAACTGCCCTCTTAACCCGTGCTGAAAAAGCTGAAGGGAAACTTGGCCCTCTTAAAGAGAATTATTCCACCCTAGTGAAACAAATCAATGAGATGCTAGCCGCCATCTTTGGTAAAGTCTTGCAACATTGATTCCTTTATGTTTTTAATTCTGATGTTCAATTGGACGACTCAAAAAGGTTTCATATTTGTTCTTCTGTCTACAGGCCGAACGGATCAATCCCTCGTACAGCCGCCTTTGATGAAGTTGAAAGCAATTTTTTCCTATGTGGAAAAAATGTACATCGGGTTTGTCTACTCTATCATGGCTGCGAAAAATCCCAAATAACCACCACGGACCATCAAAGATATGCTGAAAACTCTATCCATCGTGTCGTAGTGGGTTTTTGAAACCCGGAAATTAGCAGCTCATGGCAGGACAAACTTGGCTCTTGCATGTGCCAAAGCGTATTTACCAGAGCTGGACTTGGCGGCTTTAAAATACGGATCTCTTGAATACAAGTTGGATGGCTCGGAATTCACCCGAGAAGACTTTGCTTGTGTTATGAATGAGATCCAGCCTCTCGCGGCCATTATTGGAGAGTAGGTTGACACATCTCATTATTACCCCACATATACTGCTGATAATGAGAGTGTTCCAATGCCTAAAGACAAGCCCTCCGAGCTTGTCCCTCCTCATTATAAGAAAAAGACTGCTTCTGACACCGAAGCTTCTACTTCAGTTGGGACCGCTTCAAATTTTCAATCTTTGATATCAATTTGGTGGATCCAACAAGGCCAGGAACATATTGACGATGATGATGAGTCGGAAGAATCGGGTGCTGAATCGGCCGATGGCGAAAACTGATGGTGGGTCACAAATGACTTTGCCTAGTAGAAAAAACTTTATCCTCTCATATTTTTGTATCAAAACATCTTTGAATTTTGATGACTCCTGATGTGAGTCTATAATAGGGGTAGTAAAAACGCTGAGATGCTTATGGTCACGCCATCGAGCGAGTTTATTTAACTAGTCACCAGAGTCTTTATGGCCATATCTTATATGACCCAGTTGTCCATGATGATCTAGTAATACATCTTCTTTTCAAAAGGTTAAGATACAATGTTTTTACCCTGAATCCTATATGAAATAGTCCAGCTCAATGTAACACGGTAAAACCGTCGATATGAGCTTGGGTTGCACAACCTACCATCTTCTCACGACATTGTTGTAGGAGAAAACAAACATTAAACTTGTTGCAACATGTCATAATCCATTTTTATGACAACTATTAGATGGTACTTCATGCTGAAAGATTTCTAAAAAATAATAGATCACATGAAGTATTAGTCATGATTCATAGGCCGACTCAGTGAGACGCGGTTAAAAAATAAGAGACTCGCTTTTGAGGCCCTAGCCTTGCCTCAAGGAAGCGGGAATAATAACACATGCTTTATCCTATCTTTCAATAAATCGTCTCTCACGTAACATAACCATGTTTTAACCTTGCTGATTCAGGGTCCATAATGGATTGGTCAGTCAAGAGTACATGGGGTCACCTTCTTCGGAGTCGCCAAAACATACCGACAGGTTTAACAATTTTGTGGTGACTTTGCCGATCAAGAGGGTAAGAAGCTAAACTCTTTGATTTAGAAGCCCCCAAGTGACCTATGACCAAAATAGAAAGGTCTGGCATTGGATTGTGAAGACAACGCTATTACTATTAAACAACCCCGGGGCAGGTAGCCCCCGGATAAGCCGGCTTAATTCTGTTGACCATGATAATTTATTTGAACTTTGTAGCCCCCAAATAACATACTAGCTCGTAAAAAACTCATGCTCAATTTTTGGCTAAAAATGAGCTTTATTAGATTCAAATTTCATAGAAGTATCTACAAAATTTGGGGATCGGTACAAAAGATAATGAGTCGGTAGCTCTTAGTATGATAGGGCCAAAAATTGGCTGGGTTGGATTACTTAAACTGGTGGCTTACTTGAGGGAGGCTTGATGAGAGTTTTCCGTGAGGGACTTTATCTTTTCAGTAGCCACATGCCGACTCAGCATAAGCCGCGTCTCCTTCCTCACATTTTTGAGCTATCTTTCTGCTGCATCCTATTATTATGGTGCCTTTGGGTCCCAGCATCTTGAGCTTGAGGTAGATATAACAAGGCCGGGCCATAAACCAAGCGCAAGACGACCTTCCAAAGAGAGTGTGATAAGGACTCCTTGTTTTCACCAGCTCAAACATTAGGGGTTCACATCTGGAATTATGTTCATCCCCAAAAGTAACATTAAGCTTGATCTAACCAACCGGGTATGATGGCCTCCGAGAAATGGTTCCATGAAAAATTGTGGACGAAGTTTGCAAACTGTTGTCCCGGAGGTTCATCCGCTAGAAAGTGTCATAGTATAAAATGTTGATGATACTCCCTCCATCCATGAGGACTTTTGTGAGGGTGTATCCACCAACCTAAGGTGCTACTACCAAAGCTAGATCTCCTGGATTATCGACCCGGGGCGGGTGATCCTCACGGATCCAAATAATTGGTTGCTTGGACCACTTGAGATATGTAGGAACTACCGGCTTAAACATGCTTCCTATCCTCTTTGCAGCCATTGGTGGTGAAAATGTGGTATTGGCCAATATTCAGCTGTTTAGGATTGCTCTGAAATCCAGACTGATTGCTATTTTGTTGATTTCCTTGGTCAGACCGCTGCCTATTACCAGTATTTCCTTGGTGTTGATAATCTGATCTAGAGCCACCTGATTCCTTAAATCCCGACCCTCAGAAATCTCTAGACGAGGCGCCTTGCGGGCCAGGTTGTCCATACTGACCCGGATGTCCACCATTAGCCCGTGGGTGGCCTTGAAAGGCTTGATTCCTAAACTCCTACATGATATAGCAATTCTCCCATGAATTATTAGATGGCTTATCATGAGTACTATGCTTTGGGCAAGGCGCTTTGAGTGCCTCCTCATAGTTGTGCCGCTTATTCCCGTTATAAGGCCCTCTGGAATGGCACTGGTGTTTGAACCCAGTGTTGGTATTGGACACAAACTCTGAACTGCCCTCAGGCTGCTTCCGTTTATTATTGTGGCTTCCCTGGTTTCCAATTTGTTGGTTACCCTTGGCACCTTCGCCTTTCTTTCCCTTGCCGACCTTGTCCTCATCTGATCCGGGGTCTTTCGTCACATCTGTCTCTGCATACCTAGTCAGAACGTCCATCAAGTCGCCCATGTCTTGAGTCTTTCGCTTCAAACGACCCAACTTAAGCACTAGTGGTTGGAAATGACAATTTTTCTCTAGGATCAGAACAACTTGTGAGGCTGCTATACTATCCGATGAATGGATTATTTCTGCAACCCGACGAGTCCAATGATCACGCGACTCGCCCGTGCGTTGAATGCGGTGCTGGAGATCCACAATTGTCATCGGGCGCTTGCGCATTCCTTGAATTTTTTTGATGAAACGTTCCTTCAACTCTGCCCAAGTGTTGATGGAATTGGCTAGAAGATTCTTAAGCCAAGTTGGAGTTGGTCCTTCTAACATCATTGTTAGATACTTTGCACATACCGCATCGTTGACGTCGAGCATGTCCATGGCTAGCTCGTAACTTTCAATCCATGCCACCGGCTCGAGTTTTGATGTATAGTTTGGCACTTTGCGAGGTCCTTTTAAGTCTTTAGGCATGGGCTCTCTGCGAAGAGACGGAGATAAGTAGGGAATGTCGATCGTCCTGGTGCTATTTCTGGCTCCATGCATTGTTAACTAGGGTTCTGTTACATGCGGTTGAGTCGCCTGCCTTGCGACCGCCTCTACCTCCACCTGACGAGTGGCTCTTGCTACATCCACCAAGTCTTGGGCATTCTGCAATCCTGGTCGGGCCGGGGAAACCCGAGGCTGCTGTCTCCGCATGTTATTGGAAACAACCGGCGACTCCCCATGGCGGCTCATATAAGGTGTGGAGTGCATTCGATCTCGACTGTATAAATACTGCACCTGTTGGGCCACTTCCGTCTTCAGCATCTCAATGGAGTTCCTAAACTCAATTTCCACCAGGGTGTGTCTGTGTTTAGGAAGCGCCTTCAAGTTACGTGTTGCAGCCAACATATTGTCAACAGGGTTGGAAAAATGACCCTTCGGTGTGTGAAAATGTTGTGGCTATGCCTAAGTCAGCTGACCTTGAGCCGGCTGTCCCTGACCATGCGGCCGTTTGTGCACATCACCAGGGGTGCGGGGACTAGCGAATAGGCACATCGGTGTCACGTCTGGTGGTAACCGAGATTTATGCCTCCTCGGGTGAACCGCCTCATTAGCCTCTTGTCGAAGTCCAAGCTTCCACGCCTCTACCCGTAAACGCTCCGACTCATCACGGATTCAAGCCTGCGTCTCTGCCAGTTGAATGTTTTTAGCGTCAATATCTTTCTCGATCTTGAGCATCTCTGTGCGGAGTCTTGTGTAGTGCCCCAAGTGTAAACCTTCCCTATTTGGAACCTATTGGAAGTGGGTCCACCTTGTCAGGAATATGATGATATCATTTGTGCCATGACTTCATGTGATGTCCCTTGTATTTTCTTCCTTGCATGCATGCATGTCATATCATATCTTCCATGTTTCTTTGAGACTTTGTGATTGCAAGTGTGGTGGTGATGATGTTGTGGTCTTATGCTTCATGTGGTGTTTGTGTTCTTGTGGACATATGTGTGGTGTGGTGCAACTCTACTAGGTTGCTTGTCCTAGTAGGATAACATGTGGATGCTTAGGTTTCAAATCATCTTCACCCCTCTCTCTATTCCTCCTATGTCAAGATTCACTTCTTCCTTTTCTGTTTTTGAAATGTTCCTGTTTTAGCTCTTGTTTGTGGTGGATTTGTGAAGAAAAGATGCTGTTTTAAGGAGGGGTGCAAGACATGCAAATAATTATAAAACAGGTCAAACAATGGCTGTTTTGTAAATATTAATTTGCCCCATATATTCATGTTGCATTTTATTCAAATAGTTCATGATTTGTCATGACCAGGGATGTGCTAGCTTATTTTTTTTTCTCTTATAGTTTTCCTTGTGCATTTCTTCCTTCTCTCGTAATTCCTGTTAAAAGAAAGCACCAGGGAATTGTCTTCTCTCTATCTAGCGCCTAAGTGGGATTCCTCCCGTTCTGGTGGCCCATCTTCTCCTCCTCTTCGCAGCGCAGGAGCCCAGCTAGCGACCCTCTCTTCTTCCTCCCGACGTCGCGCTTGTACGACCGAGTCTCAGCCTCCCGATCGTCCTTGCCTTGGTCTTGCGGCTCCAGCTCGTCCCCCGAGGCTCATATAAGCTCTCCTCTCCCTCCCCCGGGTGGCTAGGGTTCCTCCTCTCCCTCGTCTTCTCCCTCCAGCGCCGCCAGGCCATCACCTCGTCGTCTCCAACGCCATGGCCGGCTCCACGTGAGCTCGACGCCGGCAGATCGTTGCTCCTCCTCCTGCTCCAACCAGTGCAAGAGGGTGCGGTGGTCAAGGGGGGCCCATTCCCGTCAAGAGCGAGCAACGGGAGCGACCACGTCGTCGGCCTCGTCGTCCTCTTCTTCCTCCTCTACGGTGGACGTCCCTCCTACACCTCGTCGCCGCTTCTTCTTCTTCCACGACGCATCGCCCTCCTCTCTCGTCTCCCCCTAGGTGAACAGCCGTAGATCAGCTCCTTCCTCTCTAACGCATGCACGCGAGCTCGTCGTTGGGTCGCTCAGGTGCAGTAGCAGGGTGCAACGCTGGCAGACGACAGCAGCTTCTGCTCGTTGATAGTTGTGGCACTTGGTGGTTTCGGGGCAGGAATGGATCCTCCTCTGTAGCGTAGTATAGCCGTTGGTGGTCGTGGTAGTCGCCGCCGTCCACCTCTGTTTCGTTCGCCGACGAAGTGTATCGTAGCAGAGAGGTGCTCGTGGTGTGTGTGTCTGCTTGGGGTGCAATGATTGTGAGTGGTGTGGTGCTCGCAGGTTTCGGCAACAAGAGGGGTGCCCTCCTCGTAGCCCTAGCACATCCCGTCATAGCGCTGCAACAGTAGCAGAGTAGCGCCGGCGAGACCCCTTCCCTGTTCCGGCAAGCCATCGGAGAAGAGTAGCAGAGAGGGGTTCCTTCTCTGTCAGCTGTCGAGCCGTAGCGTAGTGGTAGTGGTGCTGTGTGCCTGATGAGTAGGGCGTGGGTTCGAATCCCCCCTCGGCACCTTTTCGGTTTGTTTGTTTTCGGCACAGTAATCTACAGCGAAGCCTTACCCTGTTCATCCCATCTCTTTGTCAAAGGCAGTAGCAGTAGCGCAGTGGTGGTCGTATGGTGTGTTGCACCAGGGGCTCCGTGGTTCGAAACCCAGAGAGACCCCATTTTCTTTTTCCTTGTTTCTTTTATTTTGTTTTCCTTTGTTGTTTTAATTTCTTGCAGCCCTGTTCATTGTAGTAATTGTGAAGTGCTTGCACATGAGAGCATGTATCTTTTTCCTTCTCAGGCAAGAGGGAGTGTTGTAGTTTTTGCTAGCTTGTGAACCCTTGGTGATGCAGTTGTGTGTGTGTAGATATACTTGGTAGGAGGATATGTAGGTTATTTGTATACTTGTAGGATTGCAAGCATAGTTCTTGTTGTGTGTGTGATGCATTAGAATTTCGTGTGTAGGTGCAACTTGTGAGATTTAGTGTTGTGTGTGGTTTGTGCATGTGATCTCATGAGTGTGGTGTGTGTGTGGATCGGTTAACCCTCCCCACAAACCTTGTGTGTGTGTGTGCCATACACATGCCCAAGTCATATTGACCTTGATATTCCCATGTTCTTGCCTATGTAGTAGGGGTAGCATCTTTGGTGTCAACTAGGTGGTTTCTTCTATTTCATGAGAAGGTGTTTTATCTATGTTGTGCTTGTCTCATATGAGGATGTGGTGGTGTGCCAAGGCACATGGACATGAGTTCTACCCCTCGTGTGCACCATTGATATTTTCGTCATGTGTATATGCTTGTGTAGGAGTTGTTCTACTGATTTTTGCACATAAGATGTGCATTATTCAATTTGTAGGAATCTATGTAGTTTTTCCTTCCTAGTTTGAGCTCACTTGCTCCAAGCAAGTGCATGTGTTCTTTATATGTTGTGGGGGTAGAAAGATCCCAGGAATACATTGGTGAAAACATTTTTTCCATTGGAACAATTTTCTGGAAAAGTCACATTCGCATTTTCTTCTAAGTTTAGAGCTTGGTTCCATGGATTGTGATGTGCTCTTGTATTTGTTTCTTGCTTGCGGTAGTAGAGGGTGACCCCCTCTACCACATGTTGGTTTCAATTCATGATTTGGAATCCATGTGTGCAAGTTGTGCCCATCCAAAGTAGGCTTGGGACTGAAATTCCAGATTAGTGAAAAACTGAGATTTTCACCAAGTCTGAGAATCTGTTTATATTTTCGTATCATGTAGATGAGGTTGTGCTGGTCATTGTGTTGTGATCTAGCCCTAGCTTTCAACTAGAAAGTTGTACCTGATATGTTTGTCTAGCTCCCTATAAAATTTTATGTCATTTAGAGCCCTGTAGGTATTGTTTTGGCTGCTGTCAAAAAGCTTCAGAGCAAAGACAGAAAGTTAGGTGCAGGAATTTTCACTAAGTCCGTGTGATCTGATGGTTTTGGGCAAGTTTGCAACCTTATAACTTTGTGTTGTGTGATTCTTGCTTGTGCTGGTAGTATTATTGGCTAGCTACAGCCACATATATTATTTGTCATAGTTGGGTGGTTGTAGATGCTTTGCATGTAGCTCACAAAGTGCTATGATGCAGTTTATGGCAGATTGTGTAGTTTTGTCATTTTTATGTTTGTGAGTGCTTAGTTGGAGATGTGGTGTTCTTCCTTGCTCCAACCCATTCATTTTGGGTTGTTATATGTCTTGGTAACCTGGAAATACCAGGGTTGTGCCATTTGAGTGTGTGGTGATGATTTTGACACGTAGGGCTTCATATCTTGTTTCGTTGATTCCCGTTGATCCGTAGCTCCGATTGTATTGTTCTTTATATGGTTTTGCATCGTTTTCACGAGACGCATCTGATCACGTCATCCTCATGCATGTCAAAATAGGTTAGCATGCCGTTCTGTCCAGGAACTTGTTTAGCTTCTTAAGCTTGTGTTAGTGATAGAAATAGTGATGCATGCTCATATTCATCTCATGCATCATGTGCTTGTTGCATCTTGAGGTGTTGTTGTTCATTGGATGTTTTTCTTATGTTAGGTAGCACCTGGACCGGAGAACGAATACGTGGAGTCAGGAGAGTACGTGCAGGACGATCAAGAACCATTCCAAGCCAAGGATCTCACAAGCAAGATGATATGACATTGATTCCATCTCTAGACTTGTTATGCTAGATTACGTTTCCTTTGTCATATGCTTGCTGCCTACCACTGAAACATTTTCCTCTTGATATGCCATGAACCCAAACACTGATCCCTTCCTGGAAAACTTGAATGGCTAAGTAGGCTTTGCTCAGCTGCTAATGTTAGCGTTGCTAGATGCAGGTGCTTCGAATCATGTGATAACATGAGCTTGATATCATTATCTTAAATTCTGTTATTTAATTAATGCACCTATATACTTGGTAAATAACGGAAGGTCTAGCCTTTTTCCGGGTGCTTTGTTCCGTTATTGCCGCCATAGTTACCGGCTACCGGTGTTTGATTCCATATTGATCGCTCCTAACACGTTCGCGGTTGTTATGGGGACCCCCTCGATAAATCACGTAGTGTTAAGACTTGTCCGGAAGGACCCAACATTGGTGTTAATTTGCTAATCACTTAATAATAAACTGCATAGGGAATAGCTACCCCGAGGAATTTAATCAACAACCCGGGCCAGTGCTCCTCATGAGTGTTGGTCCAAACTGGGCAGACTATGGGGCCACCACAGGGCAACCTGAGGTTTGGTATACCTGTAGTGTGACTCATGCAGCGTGTCCTGAGACAGAGATACGCGGCTCTTATCAGGGTGGTCGACACGTTGGGAGGTCCTGCTAGTCTTGTCTTACCTTAGCGATATATCTTGCGTATAGGAATCCCACTGAAGCTTTGGTTTTCCCCAGAGTTCAGGTTTTCCTCTAAGGAATCCGACGAGATCACGAGATTCGTGATAGAGGATTACTTTGCGGCCTTTGTACATTTGTGATGGACTAGTTAGAGCACCCCTGCAGGGTTTAATCTTTCGGAAAGCCGTGCCCGCGGTTATGTGGCAACTTGGAATATTTTGTTAACATCCGGTATTAGATAACTTAAACAAAAGCTAATAAAATTGCCAACTGTGTGCGTATCCGTGACTGTCCCCTCGAAGATCTCTCTTCGATTACGAACACGGTGGGGTTATGAAGGACGTAGATAGGTGTTCAGGATCACTTAGTGATGAAGTATTCACGACCGCTAGTATAGACCACCTTCATAAATGTTCTACGTAAGTTAGCTACCAAATCAAGCTAGGATGTTGCAACCTTAAACACTTCACCTTACCCTACCTAATAACTTGACTAGTTCTATCACCAAGGTCTTAGATTGTTGAGTCCCCGTGGCTCACGGATTCCTCCACAATACAAACAGGTTCAGGTACCCCAGAGACAGATGATCCCGATGGCACGCAGCTGGCGTGGCAGTACGATGAGGAGACAGACCGCCTGTACGTGAACTATCCAGAAGATTGAGGCATGGTCGTGATCATGGGCCTGCAAGCAGGGTAGCATAGCCTTTCTATGTTTTGTAGTCTGTAGCGGAACTACTTTGGTTGTATGCGTGATGTACTCTGATATATTTATGAGAAGGCAATTGAACCCCGATTTTTCTATCTTTATTATTATGTATGTTCTGTGTTACATGTTTGCGAGACGCTTAGATGCGCTCCTTTCCAATTCGGGGCCTCAATCCCCAGATCGGAAAGGACCACATCTTGGTCGTTACAAGTTGGTATCAGAGCCTTACGACCATAGGAGCCTTTGTGTGATCATACTTGGCCGACTCGAGTCTAGAAAATGTTTTGAGTCTTAGTTATATCGGAGAGTAGGATTATTTTTTCTCCTCTTCCATGCTCTGGTGAGGTTCCCGGCTTAGGAAATCTTTAACTCTACTCCTTTTCCCGCTCAAAAAAATTTTAGGATCACGCGGGTATTTGTGAAATCTATATGATTTCGATGTGACGGAGTCATGTCCTGGTGCCTCCTATTTGCTTTAAGTTTCAGGGGAGTTGAGCTCCAGGGGATTCTTGCGCACATCACCATCATTCAGATTTCTGAGTATCTAAGAACGAAGGATGTTCGTTATTGCTTCAATACTAGTAGTGGTGAGATAACCCCGATGTCCCCGGTACTGGTGCAGATTGTTCGGGGGTACTACCACACTTGGTATCGTTGTGATCACGAGGATCTGTTGTAGATGAAGGTCCGAGATGCTGGTTGTGTGTTGAAGGATGTGATACAGGTGACGGGTTAGTTTAGGAGTTGTGTGAAATACTCCTTGTGTCCGTGTACCAGATTGCATGACCAGTTATTTCGGGAATTCATAGGTGGGATATCAAGTAGTATCTTATAGGACTATCTTCCTACAGACGCTTGATTGAGGTTTGGGAAATCTTGATCATATGTTTGTTCCGAGCAATTCTAGCTCACACTTGTTTGCAGTGGTCCTTATCGGAATTTTGTCGTCTGTCACTTTGAGGATGCATTCTTGCTATGTTGTTCGAGTGCAATTGCTAAATTCTGTTCAGATATTCTGCCTTTTGATTCAGCAATATCTTCAATTATTCTGTGGACTAACATGTTGTCTGTCTTCAGGATGGCTCCACCGACTCGTCAGAACCCAGGGCGTGAGGATATGTCGCCACCACCTCCTCCCCCTCCGCCGCCGCCTCCTCCTGCAGAGGCCTGGCAAGCGGTGATGGCAGCTACTAATGCAAAAACCCAGATGTTGATTCAGTTGCTGCAAGAGAGAGCCAACCAATAGCCACGCAATTTTCAACATGGTGGAAATCAGTTTGCGAGTCCGAGCCAGTTCCTGTCAAACCAGCCAAAGACGTTCACTTCATGCGACCATCCATTTGATGCAAAAGATTGGATCCATGATATGAACAAACATTTCGAGCGTAGCAATGTGCGTCCGGAGGATTATGTCAAGTTTGCAACGTTTCAGTTGAAGGGGTGGGCTTCTATATGGTGGCAGCAGCTGAAGGACTCCAGAGGCGCCAGGGTGATGTCTTGGGAGGAGTTCTGTCGTGACTTCAGGTCCCACTACATCCCTTCCAGTTTTGTGGAGGAGATGCGTGAGAAGTTCAGGCGTTTGAAGCAGGGCGGCAATTCCATGTACAAGTACAATATTGAGTTCCACGAGCTGGCCCGTTACGCGCTGCAGGATATCCCGGATCAGAAGAGCAAGATTTATCAGTTCAGGGGTGGCTTGAAAGAAGACTTGCAGTTAGCTCTTGCCTTGCACGATCCTGAGGAGTTCGACAAGTTCTACAACCAAGCTCTCAGAGCAGAGGCAGCCTTGCTCAGGGTGGAAAATTCCAAGAAGCGCTTCAGATATTCCAGCTCTTCCTCGACTCAGGTGGTTCAGAAGCAACAGAAGTTTTGGGTTTCTCCTCCTCCTCCTCGGCACTCGCAGCAGATTAATCACTCGGGTGGTCGTGGTTCTTCCCAACCACCCAACCCTGGCTTCCAGCAGAGATACCAGCATCAGAAGCAAGGGCCTCCTCAGACTCAGTACCGGCAGCCAACAGATGTCACTTGTCACAAGTGTGGACAGAAGGGTCACTATGCCAACAAATGTACTTCTCAGCTCCGACTGCCGCCTCCTCCTCCAGGCAAACCTCCAAGCAACGTTCTTGTCAAGTTCAACCCCAGATCAGCTCGAGTCAACATGGTGAGCGCAGCTAAAGCAGACAACTCCTCTGATGTGATCATGGGTAACCTCCTCGTCAATGATATTCCTGCTAAAGTGCTATTCAATTCTGGTGCATCGCATTCTTTCTTGTCATATCCTTTTGTGGCAAAGCATGATTTCCATCTTCAAGAGTTGGATAGGTCTTTGGACATTGTTTCTCCGGGTATGCTTATGAGTTCTCGTTGGGTTGTTCCGGATGGTTCTATCAAGATAGGAAGTTATTCTTTTCTGGCCTCTCCGTATGTCTTGGGCAATTTCGATATCGACTTGATTCTTGGTATGGACTGGTTGGCCATGAACAAGGCATCAATTGATTGTGAAGCCAAAGAAGTGAAGCTTACCCACTCTTCGGAGGATGTGATTATATTCGCGGCGCGCGATGATACAATCCGTCTGTTCTCTTTGAATGAAAAGGGTGAGATCAATCCTATTGAGAAAGTCCCAGTGGTCTGCGAATATCAAGATGTGTTTCCTGAAGAGCTGCCAGGCATGCCTCCGCACCGTGAAGTTGAGTTTGTCATTGAGCTTGAGCCGGGCACAGAGCCAGTGTGCAAACGGCCGTACAAGCTAGGTCCAGAAGAATTGAAGGAACTTAAGAGGCAACTCGATGAGCAGGAGCGTTTGGGTTTGATCAGACCGAACTCGTCTCCGTGGGGCTGTGGTGTTCTGTTTGTCAAGAAGAAGGATGGCACGGACCGGATGTGTGTCGATTACCGTCCATTGAATAAGAAAACAATCAGGAACAAATATCCACTTCCGAACATAACTGAGTTGTTCGAACAGTTGAAAGGTGCTAAAGTATTCTCCAAGCTTGATCTCAGAATGGGCTATCATCAAATTCGCATTCGCGAGGAAGACATTCCGAAGACGGCCTTTAGGACTAGTTTTGGCTCGTATGAGTATACAGTCATGTCTTTTGGTCTGGCAAATGCTCCTCCGACATTCTGTCGATTGATGAACTATATTTTCTCCCCGTACAAGAATGAATTTGTCTTGCTCTATCTCGACGACATTCTGGTCTTTTTTGAGACTGAGGAAGAACATGAAGAACATCTCAGATTGGTGCTTGATAAGCTGAGAGAGTACAAGCTGTATGCTAAGTTTTCCAAGTGTGAGTTCTGGCTGAAAGAAGTGGTTTATCTTGGGCACATTATCTCTGTCGAGGGCATTAAAGTTGATCCGTCCAAGGTTCAGGCCATTGTTGAATGGGAGCCTCCGCAGAATGTGAAATAGCTTCGAAGCTTTCTCGGGCTTGCTGGATATTGCAGAAGGTTCGTTGAGAACTTCTCCAAGATCACCAAACCGCTCTCAACTCTTCTTCAGAAGGGTGTTAAATATGCTTGGTCTCCAGAGTGTCAACTGACCTTCGATACACTCAAAGAGAAGCTTTCCTCCACTCCGGTCTTGGCCCCTCCGGATGATTCCAAGCCGTACCAGGTCTTTTGCGACGCTTCTCTCCAGGGTCTTGGTGCAGTCCTGATGCAAGATAAGAAGGTGGTTGCTTATACCTCCAGGCAGTTGAAGCCTGCGGAGAAGAACTATCCTGTGCACGATCTCGAGCTAGCAGTTGTGGTTCACGCCTTGATGACTTGGAGACATCTCTTGTTGCAGCGTAAGGTTAAAGTTTTCACCGATCATAAGAGTCTCAAGTACATCTTCACTCAGACTAACTTGAATCTTCGGCAAACACGTTGGTTAGAGATGCTTTAGGATTTTAACCCGAGTGTTGAGTACACGCCAGGCAAAGCTAATGTCGTGGCGGATGCATTGAGCGGGAGGGCATATTGCAATAGTCTGATTCTGCAACTTCTCCAGTCGGGTCTTTGTGAGTCTTTCAGGAAGCTCAACCTTCAGCTAGTACCTCAGGGATTTCTTGCAAACCTTGAGATCTCTCCTACCTTGGAAGATCAGGTCCGAGCAGCACAGCTTCTTAACGCTATGGTGAAGAAGGTCAAGAATTGCGTGGGAAAGAGTCTCCCCAAGTATAAGTGCTTCACTGTTGATGCTAGGGACACGTTGTTTTTCGAGGATCGCCTTGTCGTCCCGAAATGTGATTTCAGGAAGGTGATCATGGAAGAAGCTGATAACTCTCTGCTCTCTATTCATCCTGGAAGCTCCAAAGTGTACCATGACTTGAAGCAGACATTCTGGTGGACTCGTATGAAACGTGAGATTGCTCAGTTCGTAAACGAGTGTGATGTATGTCGAAGGGTGAAAGCGGAACATCAACGCCCAGCGGGCCTTTTGCAGCCTTTGCTGATTCCCTAGTGGAAGTTTGATCACATTGAGATGGATTTCGTCACCGGGTTTCCGAAGTCCAAGAAGGGTAATGATGCTATCTTCGTCGTCATCGACAAGTTGAGTAAAGTGGCTCATTTTCTTCCAGTCAAGGAGTCCATTTCAGCAGCTCAGCTGGCAGAGTTGTACACCTCCAGGATTGTCTCTTTGCACGGCGTGCCAATGATGATCTCTTCAGATCGCGGAAGTATCTTCACTTCCAAGTTCTGGGACTCCTTTCAGTCTGCTATGGGCAAGAAGATCCGCTTCAGCACAGCGTTCCATCCTCAGACTAGTGGTCATGTGGAGAGAGTGAATCAAGTTCTTGAGGATATGCTGAGAGCATGTGTTATCTATTTTGGCATGAAGTGGGAAGATTGTCTGCCTTTCGCGGAGTTCTCGTATAACAACAGTTATCAAGCTAGTTCTGGCAAGGCTCCGTTTGAAATTCTTTATGGCAGGAAGTGTCGTACCCCGCTCAACTGGTCCGAGACCGGCGAGCGTCAGATCCTTGGCAATGATATGATAGAAGAAGCTGAGGAGATGTGTCGGATCATTCGCGACAACCTTAGAGCAGCTCAGTCCCGTCAGAAGAGCTATTATGATAGCAAGCACCGTGACATGTCTTATGAGCTTGATGACTTTGTTTATCTCAAGGTGTCGCCTATGAAGGGTATGCAGCGCTTTGGCATCAAAGACAAGCTTGCGCCTCGTTTCGTTGGTCCATTCAGAGTGGTTGGCAAGAGAGGCGACCTTGTGTACCAGCTCGAGCTTCCGTCAACCTTTGCAAATGTCCATGATGTGTTCCATGTTTCTCAGCTTCGGAGGTGTTTCAAGACCCCCGAGCGCACTGTGCATCTCCAAGACATCGACCTTCAGCCTGACCTTTCTTATCGTGAGCATCCAGTTTCAGTTCTCGAGGCGACTGAGTGCAAGACCCGTAACAAGACTGTCAAATTTCTCAAAGTGCAGTGGTCACACCATTCCGATAAAGAGGCGACTTGGGAACGCAAGGATCACCTCCGTTCCGAATTTCCCGATTTCTTTCAGTCTTAGATCTCGAGGGCGAGTTCTTCTTTGTAGTGTGGTAGAGTTTGTAGTGCCCCAAGTATAAACCTTCCCTATTTGGAACCTATTGCAAGTGGGTCCACCTTGTCATGAATATGATGATATCATTCGTGCCATGACTTCATGTGATGTCCCTTGTATTTTCTTCCTTGCATGCATGCATGTCATATCATATCTTCCATGTTTCTTTGAGACTTTGTTGCAAGTGTGGTGGTGATGATGGTGTGGTCTTATTCTTCATGTGGTGTTTGTGTTCTTGTGGACATATGTGTGGTGTGGTGCAACTCTACTAGGTTGCTTGTCCTAAAAGGATAACATGTGGATGCTTAGGTTTCAAATCATCTTCACCCCTCTCTCTATTCCTCCTATGTCAAGATTCACTTCTTCCTTTTCTATTTTTAAAATGTTCCTCTTTTAGCTCTTGTTTGTGGTGGATTTGTGAAGAAAATATGCTGTTTTAAGGAGGGGCGCAAGAGGTGCAAATAATTATAAAACAGGTCAAACAATGGCTGTTTTGTAAATATTAATTTTCCCCATATATTCATGTTGAATTTTATTCAAATAGTTCATGATTTGTCATGACCAGGGATGTGCTAGCTTATTTTTTTTTCTTTTATAGTTTTCCTTGTGCATTTCTTCCTTCCTGGTAATTCTTCTTAAAAGAAAGCACCAGGGAATTGTCTTCTCTCTATCTGGCGCCTAAGTGGGCTTCCTCCCGTTCTAGTGGCCCATCTTCTCCTCCTCTTCGCAGCGCAGGAGCTCAGCTAGCGACCCTCTCTTCTTCCTCCCGACGTCACGCTTGTACGACCGAGTCTCAGCTTCCCGATCGTCCTTGCCTTGATCTTGCGGCTCCAGCTCATCCCCCGAGGCTCATATAAGCTCTCCTCTCCCTCCCCCAGGTGGCTAGGGTTCCTCCTCTCCCTCGTCTTCTCCCCCCAGCGCCGCCAGGGCATCACCTCGTCGTCTCCAACGCCATGGCCGGCTCCAGGGGAGCTCGACGCCGGCAGATCGTTGCTCCTCCTCCTTCTCCAACCAGTGCAAAAGGGTGCGGTGGTCAAGGGGGGCCCATTCCCGTCAAGAGCGAGTAACGGGAGCGACCACGTCGTCGGCCTCGTCGTCCTCTTCTTCCTCCTCTACGGTGGCCGTCCCTGCTACACCTCGTCGCCGCTTCTTCTTCTTCCACGACACGTCGCCCTCCTCTCTCGTCTCCCCCTTGGTGAGCAGCCATAGATCAGCTCCTTCCTCTCTAACGCATGGACGCGAGCTCGTCGTTGGGTCGCTCGGGTGCAGTAGCAGGGTGCAACGCTGGCAGAAGACAGCAGCTTCTGCTCGTTGATAGTTGTGGCACTAGGGTGGTTTCGAGGCGGGAATGGATCCCCTGCGGATCCTACTTCCTCCTCCGCAGCGTAGTATAGCCGTTGGTGGTCGTGGTAGTCGCCGCCGTCCACCTCTGTTTCGTTCGCCGACGAAGTGTATCGTAGCAGAGAGGTGCTTGTGGTGTGTGTGTGTGCTTGGGATGCAGTGATTGTGAGTGGTGTGGTGCTCACAGGTTTCGGCAGCAGGAGGGGTGCCCTCCTTGTAGCCCTAGCGCATCCCATCGTAGCGCTGCAACAGCAGCAGAGTAGCGTCGGCGAGACCCCTTCCCTGTTCCGGCAAGCCATCGGAGCAGAGTAGCAGAGAGGGGTTCCTTTTCTTATTTTCTGCTCCTTCTCTGTCAGCTGTCGAGCCGTAGCGTAGTGGTAGTGGTGTTGTGTGCCTGATGAGTAGGGCGTGGGTTCGAATCCCCCCTCGGCACCTTTTTGGTATGTTTGTTTTCGGCACAGTAATCTACACGGAAGCCTTACCCTGTTCATCCCATCTCTCTCTCAAACGCAGTACCAGTAGCGTAGTGGTGGTGTTGTGGTGTGTTGCACTAGGGGCTGTCTGGTTCGAAACCCAAAGAGACCCCAGTTTCTTTTTCCTTGTTTCTTTTATTTTGTTTTCCTTTGCTGTTTTAATTTCTTGCAGCCCTGTTCATTGTAGTAATTGTGATGTGCTTGCACATGAGAGCATGTATCTTTTTCCTTCTTAGGCAAGAGGGAGTGTTGTAGTTTTTGCTAGCTTGTGAACCCTTGGTGATGCAGTTGTGTGTGTGTAGATATACTTGGTAGGAGGATATGTAGGTTATTTGTATACTTGTAGGATTGCAAGCATAGTTCTTGTTGTGTGTGTGATGCATTAGAATTTCGTGTGTAGGTGCAACTTGTGAGATTTAGTGTTGTGTGTGGTTTGTGCATGTGATCTCATGAGTGTGGTGTGTGTGTGGATCGGTTACCCCTCCCCACAAACCTTGTGTGTGTGTGTGCCATACACATGCCCAAGTCATATTGACCTTGATATTCCCATGTTCTTGCCTATGTAGTAGGGGTAGCATCTTTGGTGTCAACTAGGTGGTTTCTTCTATTTCATGAGAAGGTGTTTTATCTATGTTGTGCTTGTCTCATATGAGGATGTGGTGGTGTGCCAAGGCACATGGACATGAGGTCTACCCCTCGTGTGGACCATTGATATTTTCGTCATGTGTCTATGCTTGTGTAGGAGTTGTTCTACTGATTTTTGCACATAAGATGTGCATTATTCAATTTGTAGGAATCTATGTAGTTTTTCCTTCCTAGTTTGAGCTCACTTGCTCCAAGCAAGTGCATGTGTTCTTTATATGTTTTGGGGGTAGAAAGATCCCAGGAATACATTGGTGAAAACATTTTTTCCATTGGAACAATTTTCTGGAAAAGTCACATTCGCATTTTCTTCTAAGTTTAGAGCTTGGTTCCATGGATTGTGATGTGCTCTTGTATTTGTTTCTTGCTTGCGGTAGTAGAGGGTGACCCCCTCTACCACATGTTGGTTTCAATTCATGATTTGGAATCCATGTGTGCAAGTTGTGCCCATCCAAAGTAGGCTTGGGACTGAAATTCCAGATTAGTGAAAAACTGAGATTTTCACCAAGTCTGAGAATCTGTTTATATTTTCGTATCATGTAGATGAGGTTGTGCTGGTCATTGTGTTGTGATCTAGCCCTAGCTTTCAACTAGAAAGTTGTACCTGATATGTTTGTCTAGCTCCCTATAAAATTTTATGTCATTTAGAGCCCTGTAGGTATTGTTTTGGCTGCTGTCAAAAAGCTTCAGAGCAAAGACAGAAAGTTAGGTGCAGGAATTTTCACCAAGTCCGTGTGATCTGATGGTTTTGGGCAAGTTTGCAGCCTTATAACTTTCTGTGTTTAATTCCTTTTTGTGTGATTCTTGCTTGTGCTGGTAGTATTCTTGGCTAGCTACATCCACATATATTATTTGTCATAGTTGGGTGGCTGTAGGTGCTTTGCATGTAGCTCACAAAGTGCTATGATGCAGTTTATGGCAGATTGTGTAGTTTTGTCATTTTTATGTTTGTGAGTGCTTAGTTGGAGATGTGGTGTTCTTCCTTGCTCCAACCCATTCACGTTGGGTTGTTATATGTCTTGGTAACCTGGAAATACCAGGGTTGTGCCATTTGAGTGTGTGGTGATGATTTTGACACGTAGGGCTTCATATCTTATTTCGTTGATTCCCGTTGATCCGTAGCTCCGATTGTATTGTTCTTTATATGGTTTTGCATCGTTTTCACGAGACGCATCTGATCATGTCATCCTCATGAATGTCAGAATAGATTAGCATGCAGTTCTTTCTAGGAAATTGTTTACCTTCTTAAGCTTGTGTTAGTGATAGAAATAGTGATGCATGCTCATATTCATCTCATGCATCATGTGCTTGTTGCATCTTGAGGTGCTGTTGTTCATTGGATGTTATTATTTTGTTGGGTAGCACCGGGATCGGAGAACGAATACGTGGAGTCAGGAGAGTAGGTGGAGGACGAGCAAGAACCATTCCAAGCTGAGGATCTCACAGGCAAGATGATATGACCTTGATTCCATCTCTAGACTTGTTATGCTAGATTACGTTTCCTTTGTCATATGCTTGCTGTATACGACTGAAATATTTGCCTCTTGATATGCCATGAACCCAAACACTGATCCCTTCCTGGCAAACTTGAATGGCTAAGTAGGCTTTGCTCAGCTACTAATGTTAGCATTGCTAGATGCAGGTGCTTTGACTCATGTGATAACATGAGCTTGATATCATTATCTTAAATTCTGTTATTTAATTAATGCACCTATATACTTGGTAAATAACGGAAGGTCTAGCCTTTTTCCGGGTGCTTTGTTCCGTTATTGCCGCCATAGTTACCGGCTACCGGTGTTTGCTTCCATATTGAGCGCTCCTAACACGTTCGGGGTTGTTATGGGGACCCCCTCAACAAATCGCGTAGTGTTAAGACTTGTCCGGCAGGACCCAACATTGGTGTTAATTTGCTAATCACTTAATAATAAACTGCATAGGGAATAGCTACCCCGAGGAATTTAATCAACAACCCGGGCCAGTGCTCCTCATGAGTGTTGGTCCAAACTGGGCAGACTATGGGGCCACCACAGGGCAACCTGAGGTTTGGTATACCTATAGTGTGACTCATCCGACGTGTCCTGAGACTTAGATACGCGGCTCTTATCACGGTCGTCGACACGTCGGGAGGTCCAGCTAGTCTTGTCTTACCTTAGCGATATATCTTGCGTATAGGAATCCCACTGAAGCTTTGGTTTTCCCGAGACTTGAGGTTTTCCTCTAAGGAATCCGACGAGATCACGAGATTCATGATAGAGGATTACTTTGCGGCCTTTGTACGTTTGTGATGTACTAGTTGGAGCACCCCTGCAGGGTTTAATCTTTTAGAAAGCCGTGCCCGTGGTTATGTGGCAACTTGGAATATTTTGTTAACATCCGGTATTAGATAACTTAAACAAAAGCTAATAAAATTGCCAACTGTGTGCGTATCCGTGACTGTCCCCTCGAAGATCTCTCTTCGATCAGGAACACGGTGGGGTTATGAATGACGTAGGTAGGTGTTCAGGATCACTTAGTGATCAAGTATTCACGACCGCTAGTATAGACAATGTTCTACGTAAGTTAGCCACCAAATCAAGCTAGGATGCTGCAACCTTAAACACTTCACCTTACCCTACCTAATAACTTGACTAGTTCTGGCACCAAGGTCTTAGATTGCTGAGTCCCTGTGGCTCACGGATTCCTCCACAATACAAACAGTTTCAGGTACCCCAGAGACAGATGATCCCGACGACACGCAGTTGGCGTGGCAGTACGATGAGGAGACAGACCGCATGTACGTGAACTATCCAAAAGATTGGCACCGTTGTTTTCTCCCTAGTGGCAACAAGCACATCCCCTAGTCTCATGTTTCTGTCACTCAAGCTAGATATCGAGGGGCATGAACCCACAATCATGCATAACTCTCCTGTAACGCCCCGGACACACCCGCCGGTGATCGTTACTCTTGGCGGGATCTAGACTGTCCCCACATATCAATACTAGTCTTTTCTGCGCACTTTGTCCTCACTCATGCGCACCCGGGATGAACTTCCCGGTCGGTCACCCATCCTAGAACTACTCCAAGCCGAACACGCTTAACCTGGGAGTTCTGCGAAAAGAAGGAATTCCTCATTGATATGAGTAGTCTACCATTCCTAATAAGCCAGGCTATCACATACACCACCACTCAGAGGAACCGACGGGACACATGAGCGTTCCCTCTTGGCAAACATCCATGTAACGCCCCGGGACACATGAGTGTTCCCTCTTGGCAAACATCCATGTAACGCCCCGGACACACCCGCGGGTGGTCGTTGCTCCTAGCGGGATCTAGACTGGCCCCACATATCAATACTAGTCTTTTCTGCGCACTTTGTCCTCACTCAGGCGCACCCGGGATGAATTTCCCGGTCGGTCACCCATCCTAGAACTACTCCAAGCCGAGCAAACTACTCCAAGCCGAGCACGCTTAACCTAGGAGTTCTGTTTGAATGGGCTCCCGGAAAAGAAGGAATTCCTTATTGATATGAGTAGTCTACCGTCCCTAATAAGCCAAGCTATCACAGCTCCCTCTTGGAGTTACAATCTAGTACTAGGCCAAAGCAATAAAAAGCAACGTATAACATGCATGAATCACTAAGGAACATAATATAAAAATATAATCAAATATATAAATTATAACAATCTGAACATAATATCCTAGTCCATCGGATCCCAAGAAACCGAGCATAGCAAAAGCAAGAGAATTACATAGATGCCTTAATCATGTAGGGCATCTCACAAGGACTAACCATTGAAGCACAAGATTAGAGAGAAGACATCACATAGCTACTGGTCATGGACTCATGGTCCAAGGAAACTACTCACGGCACATCCGGGAAGCGTCCATGGCGGTGGAGAAGCTCCCGGAGGTCAATCCTCCCTCCGGCAGGGTGCCGAGAAGAGGTCTCCGGACGCTCCCGATCTCGGAAGCGCTGCAGCGGCGGAACGATGGAGAAATTCGTGATTCCAGAAGTTCTGTAAGGGTTTCCTCTCGACACTCTAAATATAGGCCAAAGGAGGGCATCGGAGGACGTGGGACCCACCCAGGCGGCCTCCTGGCACGGCCTAGGGCCTGGCCGCGCCAGCAGGTTGCCTGGGAGGCCCCTGGCCCCCCTCTAGCCCATCTTTGGTGATCTGGAAGCTTCTGTTTCGCTGATTTTTTCTATATTTTTTCTGGAATTTTTCGGGCTTCGAAAAATTGGGTAAAAGCCCGTGCAAAATAGACATCAGCAGACAAAAACTGGCACTGGGTGCACTGAGTTACTAGGTTAGTCCAAATATGTGTAAAATGATATAAAAGTGTATCAAAACATATAACAATGTCACCCAAAAGATCATGGAACAAGCAGACATTATAGATACGCTTGGGACGTATCAGCGCACCCTAGGGGGCTGGCCGTGCCCCCTAGCTTGTGGGTCCTATGCAGGTCTCCTAACCCTATTCTTTGGCCTATAAATTCCCAAATATTCCCGTATCGCAAAAGAGAGCCACGAAAATACTTTTATGCCGCCGGGAGCTTCTGTTCCCGTGAGATCCAATCTAGGAGCCTTTTCCGGTAATCTCTCGGAGAGGGAATTGATCACGGAGGGCATCTACATCAACTCCACTGCCCCTCTGATGATGCGTGAGTAGTTCACCGCAGACCTACGGGTCCATAGCTAGTAGTTAGATGGTTTCTTCTCTCTCTTTGATCTTCAATACCATGTTCTTCATGATGTTCATGGAGATATATCCGATGTAATACTCTTTTGCGGTGTGTTTGTCGAGATCCGATGAATTGTGAGTTTATGTTCAGATTATCCATGAATATTAGTTGAGTCTCTTCTGAATTCTTATATGCATGATTCCATATCTTTGCAAGTCTCTTCGAGTTATTGGTTTGGTTTGGCCAACTAGATTGGTAATTCTTGCAATGGGAGAAGTGCTTAGTTTTGGGTTCAATCTTGCGGTGTCCTCACCCAGTGACATAGTAGGGGTAGCAAGGCATGTATTGTATTGTTGCCATCGACGATAAAAAGATGGGGTTTTCATCATCTTGCTTGAGTTTATCCCTCTACATCATGTCATCTTACTTAATGCATTACTCTGTTCTTCATGAACTTAATACTCTAGATGCAGGTAGGAGTCGATCTATGTGTGGAGTAATAGTAGTAGATGCAGAATCATTTTGGTCTACTTGACACGGATGTGATGCCTATATGCATAATCATTGCCTTGGATATCTTCAATATTATTCGCTTTTCTATCAATTGCTCGTCAGTAATTTGTTCACCCACCATATTATTTTCCTTTATGAGAGAAGCCTTTAGTGAAACCTATGGACCCCGGGTCTATTTTCCATATTATACTTTCAGATCGATAAACCAAAAATACCAAAAATATATTGCTGCAATTTATTTACTTTTGTTTCCGCAATCTTTATATCTATCTCTATTAGGTCTCATCCTTGGAAATAACTCTGAAGGTATTGACAACCCCTATTTAGCGTTGGGTGCAAGTGTTTGATTGTTTGTGCAGGTACTACGATTGGGGCCTTGCTTGTTCCTCCTACCGGATTGATACCTTGGTTCTCAACAAACTGAGGGAAATACTTATCTACTTTGCTGCATCACCCTTTCGTCTTCAAGGGAAAACCAACGCAAGCTCAAGAGGTAGCACCCATCAAGTTGATGTGCGTCCCAAGAAGAAGAACTAGATAAGTTCTTGAGGGATGTCTCCGCCAAAAAATTCACTCACACTCATTTTTGGCAAGAACTATTTGCAATCAACTCCAATTTTATGCAACAGTTCAAGGAGTCACACATTCCCTCATTGGTAAGCAAGGGACAAGGTAATTAAGGTATCAATGGGCATCATCATACATGTGCTTCAGTACATGTCCATAGATATCCTTGTTTCCGTTCCTTGTGTGGGACTAACCCATGTAGGTAATAAGAGTACAAAACAACAAGGATATCTCCCATATCAAGATGATCTTCATCAACATAGAGCATCCACTACTACTTCACCTCCATGAAGTCTTCAATGACAAACCCAAGGTTAGTTTATCCTCAAAAGGGGGGATATCACATCAAGGGGGATCTTTACTCTAAGACTTGAGTCAAAGCATTTCACAAGGTGTGAACTGATACATCTCCATCGTATCTACTTTTCGAAACTCTTTTGCACTTGTTTTGGAGTCTAATTTGCATGATTTGAATGGAACTAACCCGGACTAACGCTGTTTTGAGCAGAATTGCCATGGTGTTGTTTTTGTGCAGAAATAGAAGTTCTCGGAATGACCTGAAAATTTACGGAGAATTTTTGTGGAATATATAAAAAATGCTGGCGCAAGAATCAGCGGAGGAAGTGGAGCGTGGAGCCCACAAGCCCACCAGGCGCCCCCCTGGGCGCGCGTGGCAGGCTTGTGGGGCCCACGTTGCTCCACCGCCTCCAATCTCAGCTCTAATTAGCCTCTTTCGTCCGGAAAACAATCAAGGAGAAGAGTTCATCGCATTTTATGATACGGAGGCGCCACCACCTCCTATTCTTCCTCTAGAAGGAAGATCTGGAGTCTGTTCTGGGCTCCGGAGAGGGGAAATCGTCACCATCGTCATCATCAACCTTCCTTCATCGCCAATTCCATGATGCTCTTCACCGTTCGTGAGTAATCTCATCGTAGGCTTGCTAGACGGTGATGGGTTGGATGAGATCTATCATGTAATCGAGTTAGTTTTGACGGGGATTGATCCCTAGTATCCACTATGTTCTGAGATTGATGTTGCTACTACTTTGCCATGCTTAATTCTTGTCACTAGGGCCCGAGTGCCATGATTTCAGATCTGAACCTATTATGTTGTCGCCAATATATGTGTGTTCTTGATCCTATCTTGCAAGTTGTAGTCACCTACTATGTGTTATGACCCGGCAACCCCAGAGTGACAATAGCCGGAACCACTCCCGGAGATGACCATAGTATGAGGAGTTCATGTATTCACCAAGTGTTAATGCGTTGGTCCGATTCTTTATTAAAAGGAGAACCTTAATATCACGTAGTTTCCATTAGGACCCCACTGCCACGGGAGGGATGGACAATAGATGTCATGAGTTCTTTTCCCTAAGCACGTATGACTACATACTGAATACATGCCTACATTACATTGAGAAACTGGAGCTAGTTACTTATCTCTCCGTGTTATAAATGTTGCATGATGAATAGCATCCGGCATAATCATCCATCACCGATCCAATGCCTACAAGTCTTTTACTACTAGTCCTTGCTATGTTACTTTGCCGCTACTGCTGTCACTGCTCCTACTGTTACTCTGTTGCTACTGTTGTTACTTTGCTGCTACTGCTGTCACTTTGCTCCTACTGGTTATTGTTGCTACTACCTTGCTATTGATACTTTGCAGCACATACTAAATCTTTCAGGTGTGGTTGAATTGACAACTCAACTGCTAATACTTGAGAATATTCTTTGGCTTCCCCTTGAGTCGAATCAATAAATTTGGGCTGAATACTCTACCCTCGAACACTATTGTGATCCCCTATACTTGTGGGTTATCAAGACTATTTTCTGGCGCCGTTGCCGGGGAAGCACAGCTATATTCTCTGAGTCACTTGGGATTTACGCCTGCTGGTCACTATGAGGAATCCGAAAGATCCAAGAACTAAAGTCTGGCCCTCAACTACGAAGACAGGTAAGGAACTGCCATCTAGCTCTGCACTTGATTCACCTTTAGTTATGAGTAAGTTTGCGACACCACCTCCTGCTAGAAATCTTGATATGTCTCTTGTGCTTGATGATTCTACTTCTGCTGCCCATGATGCTTATGATGATGATATGCTTGATACTGCTTTGCCACTAGGTGCCCTTGATGCACAAATTGCTATAGTTGCTGCTAGATGTGATGATACTTCTGAAAATGCTGATACTATTGAAGTAGAACCTGCTATTTTGCCTGCTAGAACTAGCTCTCCTAGATATGAATTGCCTGATATGCTTGAGTGTTATGTTATGGAGGGAGAGATAGCTGAGCACTTTCTTGCTTGTAAGGATAGCTATGATGTTGAGAAATTACTGCTCAAGTGGAAAGAAAAATCTCTGAACGCTAGGATGAAATACGACCCGAAGTTTGCTACTTCACCTATCCTGGTGACCGATAAGGATTATGAATTCTCTGTCGACCCTGAGTTAATCACTCTGGTCGAATCTGATCCTTTTCACGGTTATGAGTCTGAAACGGTTGTAGCCCATCTTACCAAACTGCACGATATAGCCACCCTATTCACGAGTGAGGAAAAGATCCGCCACTACTATATCCTCAAGTTGTTTCCTTTCTCGCTAAAGGATGATGCTAAGACCTGGTTCACTTCCCTTGCTCCTGGTTGTGTGCGTAGCCCACAGGATATGGTCTACTACTTCTCTGAAAAATATTTCCCTACCAATAAGAAGCAAGCTGCCTTGCAGGAAATATATAACTTTGTGCAAGTTCAAGAAGAGAGTCTCCCACAAGCTTAGGGGAGGCTCGTCCAGCTGCTGAATGCTTTGCCTGATCACCCTCTTGAGAAGAATGAAATACTTGATATCTTCTATAATGGACTTACCGATGCTTCTAGAGACCACCTAGATAGTTGTGCTGGTTGTGTTTTTAGGGAACAAACTGTAGAACAAGTTGAGATCCTATTGAATAATATCTTGTGCAATGAGAATGCTTGGACTATTCCCGGACCACCTCCTAAGCCAACTCCGAAGAAAAGAGGTATTCTATTCCTCAGTCTTGCAGATATGCAAGAATCTAAGAAATCTATGAAAGAGAAAGGCATTAAATCTGAAGATGTCAAAAATCTACCACCTATCGAAGAGATCCATGGTCTTGATAACCCGATACAGGTAGTAGAAGTAAATTCTCTTCGTAGATTCAATGAGAGTGATATTCCTTTTGATAAACCTGCTAGCTTATGCTTGGAAGAATTTGATAACTTTGGTGCCAAACAACAGAGTTTCAATGATTATGTTAGCAGACAATTGGAACAGAATGCTCGTATGCTTAGTCATTTGAGTGCTTGTGTGGATAGAAACGTCAATGATCTTAAGCTCTTGAGTAAACATGCCTCTATGGTTACTACTCAGGTAGAGCAAGTACTTAAAGCTCAGAATGACTTGCTCAATGAGTTGAATGAAAATTCTGTCAGAGTCGTCACTAGAGGCGGTAGAATGACCCTGGAACCTTTGTATCCTGAGGGTCATCCGAAGAGAATTGAACAAGATTCTCAAGGAGTTAGCACTGATGCACCTGGTCATCCTAGAAAGAAGAAGAAAGATGATAGGGATTTGCACGCTAGCAACCCTGTTGCTGCTACACCTGAGAGTCCAAACGATGTCTCTGTCACTGATGCTGACACACAATCTGGTGATGAACATGAGCCTAATGATAATATCAATAGTGATGTTCATGATGATGCTCAACCTAGCAATGATAAGGATGTGGAGATTGAACCTGTTGATCTTGATAACCCACAGCCTATGAATAAGAGATACGATAAGAACGACTTTGCTGCTAGGAAGCATGGTAAAGAAAGGGAACCATGGGTTCAGAAACCCATGCCCTTTCCTCCCAAACCATCCAAGAAAAAGGATGATGAGGATTTTGAGCGATTTGTTGAAATGATCAGACCTGTCTTTCTGCAAATGCGTTCGACAGATATGCTCAAAATGTCTTCGTATGCTAAGTACATGAAAGATATTGTGACTAATAAGAGGAGGATACCAGAGGTTGAGATTTCCACCATGCTCGCTAATTATACCTTCAAGGGTGGAACTCCTAAGAAACTAGGTGATCCAGGAGTGCCCACTATACCTTGCTCCATTAAAGAAAACTACGTTAGAACTGCTTTATGCGATCTTGGAGCCGGTGTTAGTGTTATACCTCTCTCTCTTTATCGTAGACTTGAACTGGATAAGTTGACACCCATTGAAATCTCTCTGCATATGGCCGACAAATCAACTTCTTTCCCTATCGGCGTTTGCGAGGATGTGCGTGTTGTGGTTACTAACGTTACTATCTTAACATACTTTCTTATTCTGGATATTCCCGAGGATGATGCCATGGTGGTCATCCTTGGAAGACCCTTTTTGAACACCGCAGGGGCTGTTATTGATTGCAACAAAGGCAATGTCACTTTCCATGTCAACGGTAATGAGCGTATGGTGCACTTTCCGAAGAAACAATATCGAGTACATTGCATCAATGCTATCGAAAAAACTTCATCGATTCTTATTGGGAGCTTTGAATGCCCTATACCTCCTGTCAAGATGAAGTATGATTTGCTTGTTGGGGAGATTCACATCCCCATTGAGGTAACCTAGTGACTATTTGAAAATTCTCCGTCTTCTTTTGCAATTCGAAAAGTTTGTCAAGGAGACTTAATCAACCTCATTGGCGGATTTCTTTCGATGACCATGAGATGGATGAATCGAGGAGTCACAAACCTCTGTTCCAAGCTTTCATCTTCGGTTACTTAGAAGAAAAATGATAGATTTATTTTAGTTTTCCCTGTTTTCTGCTTTTAGCATCCCGTAGAAAAATACCCCAAAAATAAAAGTTCTCCGAATGCCGTGAAAATCAAGTATGATTTTTTCTGGAATTTTTGAAAAATACTGAGACGAAGAGCTAATCTAGGGGCTGCACCAGTGGGCCACAAGCCCTGGAGGCGCGGGCCCCCCTGGCCGGGCCTACCAGGCTTGTGGGGCCCACGTGCACCCCCTCCACTCATTCTAGCTCCCATCGGCTTCTCCTACCTCCAGAAAAAATCGTTTCGCAACTCAAACCCGTGTTCTTGCTCTTCTTGCTAGGATTTTCGATCTCCTTGTGCAAAGCACCATTCACCAAACTGTTTTGGGGAAATTGCTCCTTGGTAAGTGACTCCTCCATTGGTGCAATTAGTTTTTGCTCTAGTGCCTTATACATCGCGTATTTTTGCTACCTTGGTGACCATGTTCTTGAGCTTTGCATGCTAATTTTAGCTGGTCCCAAGTAGTTTTGATGCGTAATATGGCTTATAGGCACTTGTGGGAGTAGTTTCTACTAGTTTCGTTGGGCCTTATTCACTTTTCCTTAGAGTCACTAAAATTTCAGAACTTTTCAGAGGTAGAAAAGGGGAAAGATGAGGAGGTTCTTAAGAGGCTCTTCAAGCCGTGACCCCAAGGATGATGGGAATGAGAAGAAGAAACCCAAGTATCCGGTCCCCCGAGTTGCAGAAGTTCGAGCGTGCGAGTGGCCAAGCAATGTGTTCTTACGCGCCGCCGGACTTTATGAGGACTTTTATCACTTGGTGGAGAACGCAGGCCTTACTGCCTTCGTTGAAGATAAGTGTCCGCAATACATCCTCCTCACTAATATTTTCGTGCAAATCTTTAACTACTATCCAAGGACGAATCCTCCTATGGTTGAGTTCAAATTATATGATATCCCCCAGCGCATGTCACTCCAGGATTTTGGCAATGTTTGCAAATTGCCTTTTGTCGGGGATATTCATGAACCTCGTCCACGCGACTTGGAGGCTTTCATAGATACTATTGTTGTAGGAGAGGAGAGAGGAGTGTCTTGCGCCAGAGATGCTAGCATACATTTTCCCGTGCTACGGTACTTCTCACTATTCGTGGGAAAATGTTTGATTGGCCATGGGAAAGATGGGTCCCTTAGCTCCCTAGATCTTGCGGTCTTGCGCGAAGCCCTTTATAATGACAAAACTTATAGCTTGGGCGCTATAGTAGCTCAACGGTTGAACACGAACCGTTCTAAAGGCGTTGTCTATGGAGGTATCTATGCTACTCGTCTTGCTAGACATTTTGAGATACCTATTAGACTGGACGAGGAAGAAGAGATTCTTCTTCCTGAGAGATATCTAGATTATGATAGCATGGTTCGCCATGACTTTCTTGATAGAGATATAAATAGAAGGATGATTGATAACCTGGTATTTAGTCAGGGTATTCGTGAGACTATTACTTTGTCTGCTCCTTCTTTGTTCAATCTTCATGCAGGTAGGTACATCATTATGCCCTCAGACATCTACGCATATTGGCGCATAGCCCAACTACAGGCACCCGTGCCCGAGCCACCACTCGAGTACGAGACACCAGTTTATCAGTGGGAGCCAGAGGAGCTCAACAGCAGTGGCGTCCTCAGTCCACTCCGGAGTACCCCGGAGCTGGTTATTTCCCTCCTTGGGAGTAGACCAACTTAGGCCAAAAGCCTAAGCCTGGGGGAGTACGTGTTTCTCACCGACTTTACATTCTTGCTTATGCTTTCACTTTATTTGTCGGTGTTCACACTTTGCCACTGTATCATCCATGCTAGTTTATTTTCTTTTTCTCATTTTCTTTTTGTGTGTCTGTCTAGTTTGAGAAAACCCGAAAAAAAATTCTTGTTCTTCTTTTGCTTGTTGGGAGATTTCCCGTGCAAATAGTTTTCTTTTTCTTTGGGTCAAGGTAGAACACGATGGTTACAATGTTTAGTGGCTCTCGCATGCATATTTGTTTATCTGTCAAAGAGCCATATTACTTTGTATTCTCCTTTGTGTTTGTCTGTAGATTCCATCTTAGTCCAATGCATGGGCACTCTTATTATTGTTCACATCATTCGGTCGTGCAAGTGAAAGGCAATAATCACGATATATGATGAAGTGACTGATCCTGGAAAAGCTAGTATGAACTCGATCTATTTTTTTTGTAAATTTGACTAGCTCATCGTTCCTGATTCAGCTTTGTTGTGAGAGAAACATGTTTGCAATGACAACTTAGAGATCATAGTTTCTGATGCCATGCTTAATTAGCTAGGAGCTTATAATGGTTTGTCTTGGATGCCAACATGAATTTTGAGATGACTATGATGTAGTATGGTAGGATGGTATCCTCCTTTGAATGTTTCAAGTGGCTTGACTTGGCGCATGTTCACGCATGTAGTTGAAACGAAATCAACGTAGCCTCTATGATATTCATGTTCATGGTGATTTATGTCCTACTCATGCTTGCACTCAATGTTGGTTAATCTCAATGCATTTTGATGACTGTTGTCGCTCTCTAGTTGGTCGCTTCCCAGTCTTTTGCTAGCCTTCACTTGTACTAAGCGGGAATATTGCTTGTGCATCCACTTCCATAAACCCAAAGTTGTTCCATATGAGTCCACCATACCTACCTATATGCGGTATCTACCTGCCGTTCCAAGTAAATTTGCATGTGCCACTCTCTAAATCTTCAATAAATAATTTGTTTTGCATGCCCGAACCGCTCATGTGGTGACAGGGGGCTATCAGTATCTTCCATGCTAGGCGTGTTATCCTCGATATGTGTTTATTCACTATCATTCACGAGAAAGGGGCCGGTAATTGGAATGCCCAGTTCCATGCTCAAATCGAAAAGATAATTGCAAACAAAACTCCCCCTGGATTGATGTTGGTATGGACGGCACCCGAGTATTCGGCTAGTGGTGGAGTGTGATTGATCGGTGGTGGGGGAGTCAAAACTTTACTTTTCTGTTTGGGAACCGCCTATTGCATGTGTAGCGTGGAAGATGGTGAATACTCTTAGTCATTGTATTGACAATGAAAGCATGCCACCCAAAATTATTTGTCTCTATTTTAAAAGCTTGAGCTCTGGCACCTCTGCAAATCAATGCTTCCCTCTGCGAAGGGCCTGTCTATTTATGTTCTTGTTGAGTCATCCTCTTCTTATAAAAGCACAAATTAGAGAGCACCTCTGTCATTTTTATGCTTTGCTTTTAACTGTGATTGAGTATGACTGTGACTGGATCTTCTTTGCCATGAATTACAATGTTTAGTCAGCCCTTGGTCTTTGAAGGTGCTCTACATTTATGTTTTGCGGTCTCAGAAAGAGCTAGCGAGATACCATCTGTTCGTACTACTTCATGATCGTTTTGATTGAAGTGTTGACATTTGAGACTTATTATTATTTGCTTGCTAGTTGATTATGCCATTGATATGAGTTTACCGTGAGACCTAGATGCCATTTGCTTATGTGGTTTGCTTGTGATCTTGCTGAAATTCTGGTTATGAGTTAGACATAGTTGCAACAACAAGATCAAACAGTGTTCGTAAAAGTTTTTATTTTGTCTCATTCAGTTTGTCAACTGAATTGCTTGAGGACAAGCAAGGTTTTAAGCTTGGGGGAGTTGATACGTCTCTGTTGTATCTACTTGTGCAAACTCTTTTGCCCTTGTTTCGGACTCAAATTTGCATGATTTGAATGGAACTAACCCGGACTAACACTATTTTCAACAGAATTTCCATGGTGTTGTTTTTGCGCAGAAATAGAAGTTCTCGGAATGACCTGAAAATTTACCGAGAATTTTTGTGGAATGTATAAAAAATACTAGCGCAAGAATCAGCGGAGGAAGTGGAGCGTGGATCCCACAAGCCCACCAGACGCGCCCCCCTGGCCGCGCCTGGAGGCTTGTGGGGCCCACGTTGCTCCACCGCCTCCAATCTCAGCTCTATTTAGCCTCTTTCATCCGGAAAAAACCAAGGAGAAGAGTTCATCGCGTTTTACGATACGGAGGCGCCACCACCTCCTGTTCTTCCTCTGGAGGGCAGATCTGGAGTCCGTTCTGGGCTCCGGAGAGGGGAAATCGTCGGCATCGTCATCATCAACCTTCCTTCATCGCCAATTCCATGATGCTCTTCACCATTCGTGAGTAATCTCATCGTAGGCTTGCTAGACGGTGATGGGTTGGATGAGATCTATCATGTAATCGAGTTAGTTTTGACGGGGATTGATCCCTAGTATGCACTATGTTCTGAGATTGATGTTGCTACTACTTTGACATGCTTGATGCTTGTCACTAGGGCCCGAGTGCCATGATTTCAGATCTGAACCTATTATGTTGTCGCCAATATATGTGTGTTCTTGATCCTATCTTGCAAGTCGTAGTCACCTACTATGTGTTATGACCCGGCAACCCCAAGTGACAATAGCCGGAACCACTCCCGGAGATGACCATAGTATGAGGAGTTCATGTATTCACCAAGTGTTAATGCGTTCATCCGGTTCTTTATTAAAAGGAGAACCTTAATATCTCGTAGTTTCCATTAGGACCCCGCTGCTACTGCAACAAAAGACCTTCCAACGGCGCCAGAAACAAGCGTGCTGATGGGAGACTATTCTTGTCTTGATACTCCTCAGCAACGGCACCAGGAATCCTTCTGCTACGGCTATGCCTTTAGGGACTTCCTAGGAAAATATGCAAAGGATTCCCCCGTGGCCTTGGAGCCTTGCGTTGGTGTTCCCTCAGTTTTGAGAACCAAGGTATCGATCCAGTGAAGGAATACCAGAAGTACCTGCACAAAAACAAAGAGCTTGCTCCCAACGCTATGAAGGGGTTGTCAATCCCTTATAGATTCGTTTGCCAAGTGAGAACTGAAAGCAACAAAGTAACAAAGCAAAGTAAAAGCAAAAGTGGAAACGATAGGTGTGAATAGACCCGGGGGATGTATTGTTCACTAGTGGCTTCTCTCATGAAAACAAGTAGACGGTGGGTGAAAAATTAATGTCGAGCAATTGATATAACCGCGCAAAGTCGTGACGTTATCTATGGCAATGATTATATCTATATGCATCACGTCCAAAACAAGTAGACCGATACTTTCTGCATCTACTACTATTACTCCACACGTCGACCGCTATCCAGCATGCATCTAGTGTATTAAGTTCATAAGAACAGAGTAACGCCTTAAGCAAGATGACATGATGTAGATGGACAATCTCATATCTACGATAAAAGCCCATCTTGTTACCCTTCATGGCAACAACATGATGCGTTCCTTGCTGCCCTTTCTATCACTGGGAAAGGTCACCACACGGTATGAACCTAAAACCAAGCACTTCTCCCATTGCAAGAATCACAGATCTAGTTGGCCAAACAAAACCCAAGACTCAGAGAGACTTACAAGGATATCAAATCATGCATATAAGAAATCGGCAAAGACTCAAATATATATCATAGATAATCTTATCACAAATCCACAATTCATCGGATCTCGACAAACACACCGCCAAAGAGGATTACATCAGATAGATCTCCATGAAGATCATGGAGAACTTTGTATTGAAGATCCAAGAGAGAGAAGAAGCCATCTAGCTACTAACTATAGACCCGTAGGTCTGAAGTGAACTACTCACGAGTCATTGGAGGGGCGATGATGTTGATGAAGAAGCCCTCCAACTCCAAAGTCCCCTCCGGCAGGGCACCGGGAAGGGTCTCCAGATGAGATCTCGCGGAAACGGAAGCTTGCGGCGGCGGAAAAGTGTTTTCATGGACGCCCTGATTTTTCTGGATTTTTAGGGAATTTATAGGCCAAAGACCTAGGGCAGGGGAGCGCCAGGGGGGGCACAAGCTTGGTTGCCGCGGCCTCCCCCCTGGCCGCGGCAACAGGGCTTGTGGGCCTCATGTGGGCCCACTTGCTTGGCCCCCAAGCCTCCCGATCTTCTTCCGTTCTGGAAAAATTCATTTTGTGGATTTTATTCCATTTGGACTCCGTTCCAAAATCAGATCTGAAAAGAGTCAAAAACACAGAAAAAACAGGAACTCGCACTTGGCACTGAATTAATAAGTTAGTCCCAAAAAAGATATAAAAGGTAAACAAAACATCCAAAGTTAACAAGATAACAACGTGAAACCATCAAAAATTATAGATACGTTTGAGACGTATCAAGCATCCCCAAGCTTAACTCCTGCTCGTCCTCGAGTAGGCAAGTGATAGAGAATGATTTTTTGATGCTTTCATGCTACCTAGCATAGATGTCCTTTGTAACTCCTCTTATGTGACGTGAATGTTCAGATCCATTACATTCAAAACAATAGTTTGCTATTGACGTGGAGACAATAATACTTCAAGCAAACTAGCAAGGTAATCATGAACTTTCAAAATAACAAGGCCAAAAGAAAGTTATCCCTACAAAATCATATAGTCTGGCTATGCTCTATCATCATTGCACAACGAATTTAAATCATGCACAACCCCGGTATTGGCCAAGTAATTGTTTTCACACCTTTACTTTCTCAAACTTTTTCAACTCTCACGCAATACATGAGTGTGAGCCATGGTTTTAGCACTATAAGTGGTGTGGAGTGTGGTGGAGGTTGCAAGACAAACAAGGAGAAGATGGTCACATTAACTAGGCATATCAATGAGCTGTGGAGATGCTCATCAATAGATATCAATGTGAATGAGTAGGGATTGCCATACAAATGATGCACTAGAGCTAAGAGTATGTGAAAGCTCTTAAGGAAAACTAGTGGGTGTGCATCCAACTTGCTTGCTCACGAAGACCTAAGGCAATTTTGAGGAAGCCTATCATTGGAATATACAAGCCAAGTTATATAATGAAAATTTTCCACTAGCTATATGGTGGTGACAAAACAAGAGACTCTCAATCATGAAGATCATGGTGCTTAATATGCACAAGTGTGGAAAAAGTGGTAGCATTGTCCCTTCTCTCTTTTTCTCTCATTTTTTTGGTGGGCTCTTTGGCCTCTCTTTTTTTATTTTTTTATTTTGGTGGGCTTCTTTGGCCTCTTTTATTTCCTCACATGGGACAATGCTCCATTAATGATGATCATCACACTTTCAACTCAAAACTTAGAGTAACAATGACTCTATATGGAATGCCTTCGGTAATGTACCGTGGCAATGATCTAGCATGGCATAGACATCAATGGAAACATCATGCTAGCTATCTTACGATCATGCAATGGCAATATAGACATGGTGGCACATGTCATGGTGGTAGTTGCATGGCAATATATCTCGGAATGACTTTGAAAACGCCATAGTAGGTAGGTATGGTGGCTGTTATGAGGGAGGCTAACGGTGGGTTTTGTGCGCCGGCGAAAGTTGCACGGCACTAAAGAAGATAGTGATGGTGGAAGATGAAAGTGCATCTAAACCATGGACTCAACATTAGTCATGAAGAACTCATATACTTGTTGCAAAAGTTTTAGTAGTAGTCGAAACAAAGCATTCAACGCATACTCCTAGGGGAAGGGTTGGTAGGTATAAACCATCGCGTGATCCCGACCGCCACACAAAGGATGACAATCAATAGACTAATCATGCTCAGACTTCATCACATAGCGGTTCACCATACGTGCATGCTACGGGAATCACTAACTTCAACACAAGTATTTCTAGATCCCCAACACCTTACTAATATAACTTCAAGATTACCATAACCACAACTCAAAACTAGTTGAGATGAATCAAACTTCTCTAACTATTCAATGCACATGAAGGTGGAAGTTTTCGTATCCCTTTGGATAACTACCGCTCTTGAGACTACTTTCAAAGCATAGATCAACTACCAAGCCACGCAGCGCCGTGCTCTAAAAGATATAAGTGAAGCACATAGATCAAAAGCAACTAGCTCAAAAGATATAAGTGAAGCACATGTGAGCTGAATTGTCTACCAAAGGATATAAGTGAAGCTCGACAAAATCACGGTGACTGCAAGTATCTCTCTCTCTCGGTGTGCAACAAGGATGATTGTGACACAACAAAAATAAAAGACTCCTACGATACAAGACGCTCCAAGCAAAACACATAACATGTGGTGAATAAAAATATAGCCCCAAGTAACGTTATCGATGGATTGAAGACGACAGAGGGGATGCCTTCCCGGGGCATCCCCAAGCTTAGGCTTTTACGCCATCCTTGAATCATCTTGGGGTGCCTTGGGCATCCCCAAGCTTGAGCTCTTGCCACTCTTTATCTTTTTTTCCATAAGAACTTCACCCAAAACTTGAAAACTTCACAACACGAAACTTAAACAGAAACTCGTGATAACATTAGTATAAGAAAGCAAACTACCACTTCCTTAGGTACTGTAGCAAACTTAAATTCTACTTATGTTGATGTTGGGTTACTGTATTTTCAATCTTCCATGGCTAATACCCCCCTATACTATCCATAGTTTCGTCAAAATAAGCAACGAACACAACAAAAACAGAATATGTTAACAGCAGACCAGTCTGTAGCAATCTGTATACTTAGTATACTTCTGGTACTTCACAATTTCTGAAAAATTACGGAAGTCTGAAGAATTTGCGTAGGAATCAGCAGCAAAAAGAATCAACTCAAAACCTCTTACAGAAAAGAAAATGAAAATTATTTTCGTGAGCAGAAAGTTTCTGTCTTTTCCAGCATGACCAAACGATCACCCCCAAGACTAATCATAATTGTTTTGCTTGGCACAAACGCAAAAAGAAACACAAAAAACACAATCATAACAGAATTATGAAAGTGTGAAAAACAAAAAACAGAAATAAAAAGGATAAATTCGTTGGGTTGCCTCCCAACAAGCGCTATTGTTTAACGCCCTTAGCTAGGCATAAGGTGATGGAATCACGTATAGTCATCCTTGGTGCTCAAACCATAAGTAGCCCTCATCATGGACTCATAAGGCAATATTATTTTTTGTCTAGGAAAGTGCTCCATGCCCTTCTTTAGAGGAAATTGAAATCTAATATTCCCTTCCTTCATATCGATGATAGCACCAATAGTCCTTAGGAAAGGTCTACCAAGAATAATGGGACATGAAGGATTGCAATCTATGTCAAGTACAATGAAATCCATGGGTACATAGTTCTTATTTGCAACAATAAGAACATCATCGATCCTTCCCATGGGTTTCTTGACAGTAGAATCCGCAAGATGCAAATTAAGAGAACACTCTTCAATCTCATGAAAGCCAAGAATATCACATAAAGACTTTGGAATCGCGAAAACACTAGCACCCAAATCACACAAAGCATTGCACTCATAGTTTTTGATCTTGATTTTGATAGTAGGTTCCCACTCATCATGAAGTTTTCTAGGTATAGAGACTTCTAGTTCGAGCTTCTCTTCAAGAGATTTCATCATAGCATCTACGATATGCGTGGTAAAGGCTTTGCTTTGGCTATAAGCATGTGGAGAGTTTGCAATGGATTGCATCAAAGAAATGCATTCAAACAAGGAGCAACTATCATAATTGAATTCCTTGAAATCCAAAGTGGGAGTTTCATTACTACCCAAAATTTTGATTTGTTATACTCCACTCTCCACACCTTTATCATCAAGATAGGTGGACTCCGAATCATTGGGGCGGTTTTCAACCAAAGTGGATTCATATCCAGCCCCTTCATCAATAGGTTTGACACTGAAAACAAAGATTCAAGAGGAGTCACACCAAGCACTTTAAGATCTTCGTGATTTGCATCACTAGAACGCACCCTCTTAAACCATTCATACCTAGCATGAATTTGGGCGGTTCTTTCTTTGCTCTCATTCATGGAGACACGCATAGCTTTCAAAGTTTCCTCCAAGTTGACCTTGGGAGGAGCACATCTAACTTTCAAAGCATCAATATCACAAGACATCCTATCAACGCTCTTAGCCAAATCGTCAATTTTGAGTAGTTTTTCCTCTATAGACGCATTGGAAATCTTTTGAGAGTTGATGAACTCTTTGGTATTACTCTCTAAATCAGAGGGTAATTTGTTGTGATTTCCATAAGTGTTGTTGTAGGAATTGCCATAATTGTTAGAGCAGTTACTAGGAAAAGGCCTAGGAACATAGTTTCCTCTAAAAGCATTGATGTTGCCAAAATTATTCCTACCAACAAAATTAACGTCCAAACTAGCGATGCTATTCTCAATCAAGTAAGATAGTGGCATGTCATTAGGATCTAAAGGAGCATTTCTACTAGCAACCAAATTCATCAACTCATCCATCTTAGCACTAAACGAGTTAATTTCTTCTATAGCATGTACCTTTTTGCTAGCAGGTGACCTTTCAGTGTGCCACTAAGAGTAGTTGGTCATGATATTGTCTAGGAGTTTTGTAGCATCTCCTAACGTGATTTCCATGAACATTCCACCTGAGGCGGAGTCCAAGATATTGCGAGAAGAGAAATTCAAACCATCGTAAAAGATTTGTATAATCATCCACAAACTCAAGCCATCAGTGGGACAATTTCTAATCATTAACTTCATCCTCTCCCAAGATTGTGCAATGTGTTCAAGATCAAGTTTCTTGAAATTCATGATATCGTTACGTAAGGAGATAATCTTAGCCGGCGGAAAATACTTGGATATGTAAGCATCTTTGCACTTATCCCAAGAATCGATACTATTTTTAGGCAAAGAAGAAAACCAAGTTTTTGTGCGATCTCGCAACGAGAAAGGAAAAGGCTTCAACTTAATCACGTCATTATCCACATCTCTTTTATTTTGCATATCGCAAAGCTCAATGAAGGTATTGATATGGGATGCGGCATCTTCACTAGGAAGGCCAGAGAATTTCTCTTTCATAACAAGATTCAGCAAAGCTGCGTTGATTTCATACGATTCCGCAATAGTGGAGGGAGCAATCGCAGTACTAATAAAATCATTATTATTGGTACTCGAGAAGTCGCAAAGTTTGGTGTTTTCAGCCATGATGACTTCAACAAACAAACAAGCACACAAGCAAGCAAGAAAATCGGCAAAGGAAAACGGCAAAGGGCAAAAGAAAGCGGCAAAGGAAAATGGCAAAAAGGCAAAACAAAAAGTCAAAGGAGAAAGGCAAATGAAAACGGCAAATGTGAAGTGGGGGAGAGGAAAACGAGAGGCAACTGGCAAAAAAAGTAAATGCAAGAGATGAGTTTGTGAGACCTACTTGGATAGATCTCTCCTTCCTCGGCAACGGCGCCAGAAATACTTCTGCTACTGCAACAAAAGACCTTCCAACGGCGCCAGAAACAAGTATGCTGACGGGAGACTATTCTTGTCTTGATACTCCTCAGCAACGGCACCAGGAATCCTTCTGCTACGGCTACGCCTTTAGGGACTTCCTAGGCAAATATGCAAAGGATTCCCCTGTGGCCTTGGAGCCTTGCGTTGGTGTTCCCTCGAAGCGGAAAGGGTGTTGTAGCACAGCGGTGGTAAGTATTTCCCTCAGTTTTGAGAACCAAGGTATCGATCCAGTGAAGGAATATCACAAGTACCTGCACAAACACAAAGAGCTTTCTCCCAACGCTATGAAGGGGTTGTCAATCCCTTATAGATTTGTTTGCCAAGTGAGAACTGAAAGCAACAAAGTACCAAAGCAAAGTAAAAGCGAAAGTGGAAACGATAGGTGTGAATAGACCCGGGGGCCGTAGTGTTCACTAGTGGCTTCTCTCATGAAAGCAAGTAGACGGTGGGTGAACAAATTACTGTCGAGCAATTGATAGAACCGCACAAAGTCGTGACGTTATCTGTGGCAATGATTATATATATAGGCATCACGTCCAAAACAAGTAGACCGATACTTTCTGCATCTACTACTATTACTCCACACGTCGACCGCTATCCAGCATGCATCTAGTGTATTAAGTTCATGAGAACAGAGTAACGCCTTAAGCAAGATGACATGATGTAGATGGACAATCTCATATCTACGATAAAAGCCCATCTTGTTACCCTTGCTGGCAACAACATGATGCGTGCCTTGCTGCCCTTTCTGTCACTGGGAAAGGTCACCACACGATATAAACCCAAAACCAAGCACTTCTCCCATTGCAAGAATCATAGATCTAGTTGGCCAAACAAAACCCAAGACTCGGAGAGACTTACAAGGATATCAAATCATGCATATAAGAAATCAGCAAAGACTCAAATATATATCACAGATAATCTGATCACAAATCCACAATTCATCGGATCTCGACAAACACACCGCCAAAGAGGATAACATCGGATAGATATCCATGAAGATCATGGAGAACTTTGTATTGAAGATCCAAGAGAGAGAAGAAGCCATCTAGCTACTAACTACGGACCCGTAGGTCTGAAGTGAACTACTCACGAGTCATTGGAGGGGCGATGATGTTGATGAAGAAGCCCTCCAACTCGAAAGTCCCCTCTGGCAGGGCACCGGGAAGGGTCTCCAGATGAGATCTCGCGGAAACGAAAGCTTGCGGCGGCAGAAAAGTGTTTTCGTGGACGCCCTGATTTTTTCTAGATTTTTAGGGAATTTATAGGCCAAAGACCTAGGGAAGGGGAGCACCAGGAGGGCCACCGGCTTGGTTGCGGCGGCTCCCCCCTGGCCGCGGCAACAGGGCTCGTGGGCCCCCTCTGGGCCCACTTGCTTGGCCCCCAAGCCTCCCGATCTTCTTCCGTTCTGGAAAAATTCATTTCGGGGATTTTATTCCGTTTGGACTCCGTTCCAAAATCATATCTGAAAAGAATCAAAAACACAGAAAAAACAGGAACTGGCACTTGGCACTGAGTTAATAAGTTAGTCCCAAAAAAGATATAAAAGGTAAACAAAACATCCAAAGTTGACAAGATAACAACGTGAAACCATCAAAAATTATAGATACGTTTGAGATGTATCACCCGCTGCCACGGGAGGGATGGACAATAGATGGCATGCAAGTTCTTTTCCCTAAGCACGGATGACTACATACGAGATACATGCCTACATTACATTGACGAACTTGACCTAGTTACTGATCTCTTCGTGTTATAACTGTTGCATGATGAATAGCATCCGGCATAATCATCCATCACCGATCCAATGCATACGAGTCTTTTACTACTGGCCCTTGCTATGTTACTTTGCCGCTACTGCTTTCACTACTGCTACTGTTACTCTGTTGCTACTGATGTTACATTGCTACTACTGCTGTCACTTTGCTGCTACTGGTTACTGTTGGTACTGCTGTTGTCATACTACCTTGCTACTGATACTTTGCTGCAGATACTAAATCTTTCAGCTGTGGTTGAATTGACAACTCAACTGCTAATACTTGAGAATATTCTTTGGCTTCCCCTTGAGTCGAATCAATAAATTTGGGTTGAATATTCTACCCTCGAAAACTGTTGCGATCCCCTATACTTGTGGGTTATCATGAACACACTAAAAGCTTTATGTAGAAGTGGCAACCCCACTTGTGCTTAAACAATGAGTATGACCTACGATCAAGTACTCTTGCTTGGCTCCTTGGGTCAATATACTCATATATAGATGACTATGTCATCGCCAAAGTGTGTGGTAGATACTAGAGTGGTTGTGCATGTTTGACATATTCTATTTAACATCTTATTGTGTCAGCATGTTGGTATGCATATCTTCACTCATTCGTGGACATCAAATTGTTGCTCATTTTGCTTTCATTTTTCTTTTTCCAATTGGACGTATAAGAATGCCTAGGTACCCCCTCTAGCTATCTATGTTTTCTCGTCTCAAATTCTTTCCATGCTTCATCCCAAAATTTGAGCAAGCTCTTTTGGGACTCTCTATGTGAGGAGCACTCGGATCTACCGTTTCGACAAGAGCTGACTTCCAAAACCTCTCAAGTGCATCTCGGTGTGCCAACTCATATATCTCGATTCTACCGAAGCACCAGGGTTAATCTTGTTTTTGAACCTCGCCGATTAAAAGATCTCGGTGCCACCAAGTAGCATTGCCAACATGCAGTTAAGAATCTCGGTGGAACAAATTTCTACTAATCAGTGTCATCGACAGCAGATGTATATTTATATCCGTGGCCCCGAACTTAAAAATTTCTTCAAATATTCGGTCACACGCACCACACTGCTGACTCCGCCCCCGTCTTCTGGACTTCATAGTTGCTTCTCGTGCGCCCTCGCCACAGGAATCCGCCACCGTCACCGATATCGCCCCGGACGGTGCAACCGTAACGAAGATCTGTCGAACTAGGTTAAATCTTTCATTCCTTCTACGCTCAACATCTGATTCTTGCACATGAGGTTATTTTTCATATCTGGCCACGATTTGAAATACTCCCATCCTCGAGGAAACTCCTCAGTAATAGGTTGAACGAGAAAACTTAATGTTTGGTTTCCTCCGCATGAATATTCGGTGTCACCGACACAAGTTATCTCGGTGCCACTGATGTGGGATCACCCACAACACAAAGGGCTTCTCAATGAAACTGAAAATCCTATCGATGTCACCGAAATGAAGTTTAGGGTTTCTAAGCACAACTTCGGTGAGACAAAGTCACTCTTCGGTGAAACCAACACGAGTGACCAAGTCTCTGTTAATGATGGTTGTTGCTTCGGAGACTCCAAAACATAACACTCGGTGGAACTGAAACTTCATCGTGTGAAAATCTAATACTAATTTTTAAGTTCAAACTTGCAAAAATCTATGTATTTTGTGATGCTCATATTTTCTGCTCCTCTACATACATTCACAGACTGGCTCAATTACGTCAGGTTCACAAGATAGTCAAAATGATTTCAGAGGGCAGAGCATGGATCTTGATGGAGCACTAGTCCTGAAGCTAGCTCTTCAGACCCTGACACCCCTAGATCTCATGATCTTCCCAAGGTAGCCACTAGGGCCAGGAAGAAGAGAAACTCATATGAGAAAGATATAGATTTTATTTCCAAGGAAAATACTTCCAAAAGGAATCAAATCAGAAAGGAGTATGCCAACACTGATGCCATGAGAGCTCGTGAGTCAGCTGCGAAAGGAGGAATGAAATCTCTTGAAGCCCTTAACACTCCATGAAATCAAAGGCATTGGTGCGGTGTCAAAACCAGCGGATCTCGGGTAGGGGGTCCAAACTGCGAATCTTGGATCGATGGGTAACAGAAGACAAAGGAGATGGTGTTTACCCAGGTTCAGGCCCTCTTGATGGAGGTAAAACCCTACGTCGTGCTCTTGTTTATATTGATGGTGTGGTATCGAGTACAGAGTTGATCCACCTCGAGATCGCATGTTGTGGCCTAAAACCCTGGGAGTAATGAGCTTAATCTGTCCTACGAACTAAAGCCCTCTTGTTTATATAGATACCAGGGGCGCTAGGGTTACACAACATCGATTGCATGAGGGATTAAACATGTCGGTCTACACGTAGTAATGGAGTGCACGCCAAGTCTTCGGAAGAGTCTGTCTTGAATACAACATCACCTTCATCTATCCGGAGTCTAATAATGACAATAGGATGACCCATGAGTCCGGCCTACAGAAATAGGTAAGCAGCACAAGGACCCCTTATTCCCATACTCCCTCGGTAGCCCCCGAACTGGCCCCCAACGCCATAGTCTTGACCCATGATACTTCACGTGTCCAAAGTTATCGACTTGAGAGGCGAGTTCTCCCCTTCTTACATTTAGACGGTAATAGTTCGGCCCCCAATGACCTCCATATTTCCAAAACAATATATATATATATATATATTCATAAAGATAAAATTTCATCTTCCACGTCGATGGTTCCGCAATGAATAGTGTTTCTGCATGACACCCTTTTTTAACGAAAGGTCGCGACTCATCAATATCCATGCCCCACTATAGGAACGTGGTTCGAGACAGTCTTTATTGACACGTTCCATTACAGAGATCATGTCCCTCTTTTCTAGGGATACGGTTTATGATTTGGGTTATCCCACACGCACATAACCACAGGATTTTATCGGAAAATGGCATAGTTCAAGGCGCGGTAGAGGGGCTCCCGGTATTTCAGCAGCTTTTAAAAGGAAAACCACCACCACAGCCTCCTTAAACATTCCATATCTCACATCGTTGTCGCCATTCCCAACCCTCAAAGATCCAGCCTTCACGCTCTCCTGTTCCCGCAACCTCGAACCCTTTCCCAGTCCGGCCATGGCTAGCTCGGGCTCGAAAGGCAAGTAGGAGGGGGTCTCCTGCGTCATCGAGGAAGACATCCTGGAGTTGAATAGCACCGACTATTTATCGGCGAACATCATCCACCATGTTCCGGAGAAAGGCCAGGTCATCCCTACGCCCAAAGAAAGCGAGAGGATAGTTTTTATCCCCCATTTTCTTCATGGTCTTGGTTTCCCTCTCCACCCCTTTGTTCGGGGCATAATGTTCTACTATGAGTTAGATTTCCATGATCTCCCCCAAATTATTTCTTGCACATCTCGTCCTTCATCATAGTTTGCGAGACCATTCTGCGGGTCCACCCTCACTTTGGCCTATCGCTCAAAGTCCTCAACGTCAAGCCCAAAGTCGTCAATGGTGAGCAGGCAGACTGCAGAGGAGCAATGATTAGCAAGCTCCCCCTGGTTTAATGGCCCAAAGGTACCTTCATCGACACCATTAAGGCGTGGAAAAAAGGCTGGTTTTATATCACTGAGCCACGTGACGCGGAAGGGGCAGCTCCTCGTGCATTCAGATCCGGCCCTCCCATCCGACTAGTGTCTTGGACGAAGAAGTCTGTGGACCGAGGGAAGTTGCAGAAGTGAAGGCGCTGAAGAAGTGTGTCTCCATGCTACTGGAAAAGAAAATCAAGCTGACCAATGTCATTCAAGTCATGCTGCATCACCGCATCCTGCCGTGTCAACATCGAGATGCTCCGATGTGGGCTTACACTCCGGGCGACCGGCTGCCAGTGTCAAAACCGGTTGATATCGAGTAGGTGGTCCTAACTATGGATCTTGGATTGATGGGTAACAAGGGACGAAGGAGACGATGTTTACCCAGGTTCAAGCCCTCTTGATGGAGGTAAAACCCTACATCCTGCCCTTATTTATATTGACGATGAAGTATCGAGTACAGAGTTGATCTACACATCGGAGGCCTAGGATAAAAAGAATCCTAGTCGACTACGTCGATGGAGATGAGTCCTTGTCTTGATCACCAAGTCGTGTGGAATCTTCCTCGTATATGTCATTGGATGCCCAAAGTAGCCCACGAGTCCGGCGTGTAGAGATAGGACGGCGGCCCGAGGACCCCTTAGTCCCGGACTCCCTCAGTACCCCCGAACTAGCCGCCAATGTTGCAGTCTTGATCCTTAGCGTCACGCGTGCAAGGTCTTCGACTTGTGCGGCTAGTTCCTCTCCCCATTTATTTTTCGCCAACACCGGTTTGGCCGTTGATGACTTCGCGCTTTCAAAGCATAGGTCTTTAAGTTGGGTACGCTCCTCGGTTCTTCCGAACTGTCCTTCGTCTCTGGTCGTCGGTCTTGAATATTGGTTCAACAAATCTTCCCATCATTGATCTTGAGGATCGCCGGGGTTAATCCAAATAGTTTCACACGTCGGGCATTCAAGGAGCCCCAGTTATTGGCATTTAACACAAATATAATGCTTGGCTGAACCGCACAGAAATTAAAAATTGAAAAAAGGTCGATCATGAAAGCGACTTAGCTAGTTAAAGTGCTCGGTGTGACTTGGGCCGAGCTATGGCGGGACAAGGTACCAGCCCCCATGCGTGTCACGAGGTAGCTGGTGAAGAGCTGAGCTTGATGAAGTGGCAACACAACACTTCAGAAGGGCCGAGGCGAAACCCCCGTTCCAGCCGAGGACACACAGTAGTTCGGCAATGTCGGCGAAGCCTCCACGTCAGTCAACCATGTCGACGATGCAATTCGATTGAGGGAGGTGTGACGGCGGCCTTGGCGCACCGAGGTGACTGTCTAACACGGTCAGAGCCGATCAGCTGTGCACATAAAATAGTGCAAGCCAAAAATAATATCAAATAATAATAAAAATCCTATACTCAATTAACTTAACTGAAGTAAATATTTAGAAAAAATATAGCCTGAGCGCTGAGGTGCCCGAGCAAAGAGTCGGCTTCATGTAGTCGTGATGCGGCATGACTGATGTGGCGAGGTGAAGCCCTTAGTCCAACCGAGGTGGCGAAGCTGTTCGGCTAGTGATGTCGATGTCCTCGGAGCAGGTTGATGAAGTGGTGGTGAAGCCCCCGGTCTATCCGAGGTGATGGAGCAGTTCGGTAAGGTGGCTCTAGAGCCCTCATGCCAGCCGATGTGTCGAAGCAGGTCGACATGTTAAATGTCGGTTTAAAGAAAGCGACGGTGCGGCGATGCCGATGCAGGTCAAAATTTGTGACCTGATCAATGCCGGCTTGATGAAGCAATGACGCGCCCGACCCATGCAACCCGCAGGCGATGAGATTCTCCAGAGATTATTTGACCCTCGCGATGTTGAACTCTTGTTCGAATCGCTGAGGTGTTGATCCGATGAGATTGACCTTGGCTCGACGAAGCGATTATCTGTCTAGTGTAGGTCGGCAGCTGTGGAGCAACTTTGCCGAGCTGGTTTGGCACCAGCGTAGTGGTGAAGATTGCCTTGGAAAAGGCTCAAAATTTATGGGCATATGTTTTAGAACAACACATAATACCTTCAAAAAGATTCATTCAAAAAGGATGTCTAAACCCTCGTTCATGAAGAAAGATGAACTCGGGTCGGATTGTTTTCGCGAAGAAAACATATCGAAAATTTATTGTGCTCATCGGATGTTTACCGTAGTTTGCATGGTCGGATCGGGCTGAAATTTTGAGGGGTAGTCGATATAGGAATTACGCAGCCGATGAACGGTGGGATTTTCAAAGGGAAGTCCGAGATGTATACTCGACCCCTCATACTAAACTCATCCACATTCCCATCCACATTCAACATGGCTCCGGTATACCGGAGATCGCTGGAGATTCCTCCATCGGAACGTGCCGAAATTTTACATGGTTGTTGTAGATACAATTCCGCACAATTCGACCAAAGAAATCGTCAAAGCGACATTCGAGGAAGCAGGGACGACGAACACAAATTCGCTTTCCAGAAAAAACTGCAATCAATTTGGAAACGAGCCATCAATCCTCGCGTCGTTCACACAACGGAGCTCTCAATGAAAGCACCAACGTCGGTGTCAAAAACGGCTGATCTCGAGTAGGGGGTCCTAAATGTGGATCTTGGATCGATGGGTAACAAGGAACGAAGGAGACGATGTTTACCCATGTTCAGACCCTCTTGATGGAGGAAAAACCCTACGTCGTGCTCTCATTTATATTGACGATGAAGTATCAAGTACATAGTTGATCTACCTCGAGATCGTATGTTGTGGTGTGAACCCTAATGATGTAGATGTTGTGTCTAAATAATATCCATCAACTAGCCTGGCCTCGGCTTATATAACACGTCGAAGGCCTAGGATAACAAGAGTCCTAGTCGGCTACGTCGGTGGAGAGGAGTCCTTGTCTTGATCACCAAGTCTTGTGGAATCTTCCTCATATATGTCATTGGCTGCCCAAAGTAGCCGAGGAGTCCGGACCGTAGTGATAGGCCGGCGGCCCGAGGACCTCTTAGTTCCGGACTCCCTCACCGTCCACTTTGCAGGGCTTCTTCCGTACTACCCATTAGAAATTGTGGAAGGTGTTGTTCAAGCCACAAAAGACTTGGCCGGCAGAAGAGAAAGACATCGGCATCAACGTCACTAACCCCCCTATACCGACAAGATTTTATCATGTGTTTAGTTTTTTCCTTTTAACAAGGTTCTTAGCTTTCTTTTCCCCATGCTCGCAGATCTGGCTGAAGAAGTCCGAGCAGATCAACTGTCTAACGCCCTTGCCCGAGGAACCCAGGAGCGTCTTATTGATAGGCATGCTAGTCGAGAAGTCATACACGTCTTCGAAGCAGAAGAAAGAAAAGAAGAAGGACCGAGAGGGTCTTCAGCCGAAAGGACCTTTGGACACTAGGTCCGAAGACACACTTGCTCCCTTTCATCTCAAGGGAGAAGATGAAGAAGATGGGGAGGAGAGTGGCTCCTCCCACACGAAGAATTTTGAATTGGCCCCTCGAAGGATCCCTAGGGTAAAGCCCCGAGCGCACATGTATGGATTCAAAAACCCAAACATCATGTAGTTTTGAGATTTTGTTATTAACGGTTAAGCCTTCTTTCCTTGTAGCCCGTCGTGTGATTTCCCCACCGATCAAAATTCGGAGTGGACTCTTCGCCGGCCAATCTGGCGGAAAGCGGGATCGCTTCACACAACATGCCTCCCCCAGTCATTGAGGACGTCAGGGAGGTAGTGTCTCGAGAGAATCCCCCGAAAGCGGAGACCAGTGTCGGGGGTGATGACATCATGGCCGAGGCTAACACCTCGGCCACAAAATACCAGGAGGACGAATCCATCCTGGCAAGCAAAGAAGGAGAGCTCGGACAATACGGATCTTCTCCGAAGATAATTCCGGAGGTCCCTCAATCCCCGGAGCCATCTGCACCAGCTTATCTATGATGAGAAAACCGCAATGCTGCACCTAGAGCCGTCAAAAATGGATCGGCCCCAAACCGGGTGGCTGGCCATGATGGAGGAGGATCTAACTGACTCTTCCATCCCAGAAGAATACCTCACTCTTGTGAGTGTAGTTCTCAAAAGTATTTGATCCGTTGGTAACAGATTGAAAGAGGCTTTCGATGGCATGCTGATGGGTTTTAAGGTAATTCACAATATCTTTTTTACGAAGCAATTGTATTTTATAGGTTTATAAGCAATCCCTATTTTCAGTAGCCCCCCAAACCATGTGTGAGTTTGAAAAACTTATGCGGTGGTCAAAGCAGTGTAGAAAACACGCCGCTATAATTAAAAAAGAGTGAACTGTATCCCCTAAGACTCTGGTGGTGTGATAAAAAGAACCTAGCAGATGATTTAAAAAATCCATTAACTTGGTAGTCTCACACACTATTCTGCAGGCCTCGTCTTCGACAGCAAGCCTGAACTCCATAGAGTTGGCGTAAATGAGTCAGAAGCTTAAGAGCTCCAAAGAAGAGCTTGACCTTCTTAACAAGCGGTTTGATGACGCACAAGGTAAGTCCAAACTGGACTTTTTAATATTAATTTTATCATCAAAGCGAGGTATTCTTATTTGTGCCCTAAAATGCAAGTTATTTGCATGACAACTATAGCTGCTGCCACGGAGGTCAAGAAGCTCAAGGCCAAGCTGAGGAAAGCAAGGCAAGAGGCTACCGAATAGAAGGTGGCGGCCAAACAGGCGATGGCCAAACTGTTGATGGTGAAGTCTGTCAGTGATAAGCACGAGGCCAGGGTCATTGAGGTACAACAAAAGCTCAAGGATGTTGTCACTAAAAATAAGGAAATATCATCCGAGCAGTCTTCTGCAACTGTAACTCTTCAAGACGCTCGGAAGGAGGCACATAGCCATCAGAAGGAGATCCACCACATCAAGCAAATTGTGGATGGTAAGAGATATTTATTGCAGTGTATTTTTGGTGGAAAAAGTTTTGCATTGCTTACTCGGGTATGTCATTCTCCAGGCATCTTTGCGGATCTTTCAAAGAGTGCGTCGATGCCTCAAAGCATTATGCATCCCAAGAAGGGGATGTCGAGCAAAGGTTATTTTGGGTGCAATTCCAAACCCTGAAGCAACCCATCCTTGTCACGACCAGCATAAACAGTTGATGGAGCTGCACTGGATGGCAAAACCGTCAAGGAAGGATCTCTGTGTCAGGTTATGGCCAACGAAGCTGCTGCCAAGTAGCTATTTTGGTCTAATGCAGAAACTGGTTGCCACTGTGGCCCAGATTGACATCGTGAAGCACTTCGTGTGCACCGAGGGAGCTCGGCTGGCCTTTGCAAGGACCATGATGCATTGGTCGAAAATGAAGTCCACCGAGATGGCCACCGCACCTCCACCGCCTCGGAAGGAACATAGGCGGCCTGAGCGATACTTTTCCGATGTTATGGAAGGTGTTGGGGCAATAGAAGCCCACTACCCCAAGGATGTAATCATTGAATGAAAACACTATCCTGTATGAGTGGTTCAATCCTTGTATGATACAATGCTACATTGCTTTGCATGGTATACCATGTCTTATTTTGTTTGTAATTTTGACTCCTGTGCGAACGTTTTAACCCGAAAGTTTCCAGTCGTCGGCTTCAGCCCCCTGGTAGATGCTATCAGAGGTGTTTTCAGCTTCCGCATTGTTATGCTTAGCCAACGTCTTGGTGCCTGAAGGCAATAGTGTGGGAGGAAACAAGGCAATGAAACTATGTGGCTTTAATTCTCTCACTTAACCGTAGGAGCTTGACTGCAGGGACTACTTAAGAGCCCCATTGTAGTTTGTGATGTTTGAATATACCGAGGTGTAAAAAAACATTATCACTTGGTTTGTATAACTCCAAACCCTCCACATAATGCTTGAACTCCAGCGGCTCTTAGTTTAATGTTTGTCATTGGATCGCAGACTAGTTCTTGCTTATTATGCTAGTCAGTTTTCGGCTTTCTCTGTTGAGGTACTTAACTAGACGAGCTAGAAGTACAATCACAACGGTTCTCCCTTTACCCTTTTAGCCGAACAAGCGGAACATAAAGGGGTAAGCACACGAGTCGGGCAACCCAACTATTGACACAAGACATAATTCGGAATCGATGCATATAATGCAATATCTAAGACTCCATACACACGTAATACGAAATAGTGTCGGGATGATGCTTAGGGCGACTGTAGGGGATATAACCCTAGGATTTAACCTGCCCTATGGGGGCGGGTCAAGCCGCAAGGACAACATGATAAGATGGGTCGTAGGATTTAGTCGATGAGACACCAAGCGGCCCATCACCACAAGGCGGCAGCTCAAAGACGTACAAGGCAAGAGACACCAGAAGCTTTCCTGACTTGGGAAGAAAGATAAGGTAGATTGGTAGTAAGTCACGGGTGTTTATTCGACCCGTACTCCATTGTAAACGTGGGGCCTCTACCTATATAAAGGAGAGCTCTCAAGTCAAAAAGATCAAGTAAGAAACCCTTGAGAGCTAGGTTAGCGATTCCACACCCTTGCAATCGAGATTCCCATCAATACACATACAAAGTAGGACATAGGCTTTTACCTCCATCGGAGGGGCCGAACCTGGGTAAATCCGCCTCTCATTTTCCAGTCAACCCCTTCGAGTTGCCACACCGCAACGATGGCCTCACCACTAAGTCCATTCGCGAGGACATCTACCATGACAAAACCATGACAGTTAGCGCCCACTGTGGGGCAATCGCAAGGTGGAGCTGAGTTCTCAGAGGGAACTCTTCCGGGATTTGGGAGTTGTGCAGTGGCCATGATGATCAAGAGTCGCCACAACAATTGCTACATCGACAACGCGGGTTGGGGATTTAAGGCCGGCTTAGCAAAAACTAATTCACAAATCCCCTTTGGTCAGATCTACGCAATAACGCCTGTGTCGGACATCTACACCACTATCAACAAGCCAACTCGGCATGACCGATGCGGTCGATTTCAAGCTGGTCGTTCCTACTTCTCAAATAACAGCGCCAGAAATTGACACGTTGATGGAGACTGGGCTTGCGTTGGTTTTTCCCTTGAAGAGGAAAGGGTGATGCAGCACAGGAATAGTAAGTATTTCCATCAGTTTGAGAACCAAGGTATTGATCCAGAAGGAGGGCCTCGTCAAGTCCAGAGTACCTCCGCAAACACAAACAAGCTTGCACCCAACGCTTCAAAGGGGTTGTCAATCCCTTCAAGATTGTTTGCAAAGTGAGATCTGAAGGCAGAAAGTGCAACGAAGTAAAAAGTGTAAGGCTGAAAATATGGTGTGGAGTAGACCCTGGGGGCCATAGTGTTCAGTAGAGGCTTCTTTCAAAATAGAAAATATCACGGTGAGTGAACAAATTACTGTCGAGCAATTGATAGAACCGTGCAAAGTCATGACGATATCTAAGGCAATGATCATACATATAGTCATCACGTCCGAGACAAGTAGAATGATACTTTCTGCATCTACTACTATTACTCCACACATCGACTGCTATCCAGCATGCATCTAGTGTATTGAGTTCATGACGAACAGAGTAACGCCTTAAGCAAGATGACATGATGTAGAGGGATAATCTCAAACCAATGATGAAACCCCCATCTTTTTACCCTTGATGGCAACAACACGATGCGTGCCTCGCTACCCCTTCTGTCACTGGGTGAGGTCACCGCACGGCATCAACCCAAAACCAAGCACTTCTCCCATTGCAAGAATCATAGATCTAGTTGGCCAGACAAAACCCACAACTCAAAGAGAATTAAAAGGATATGAAATCATGCATAAGAGAGATCAGAAGAAACTCAAATAAGATTCATAGATAATCTGATCATAAATCCACAATTCATCGGATCTCGGCAAACACACCGCAAAAGAAGATTACATCGGATAGATCTCCATGAAGATCATGGAGAACTTTGTATTGAAGATCCAAGAGAGAGAAGAAGCCATCTAGTTACTAGCTATGGACCCGTAGGTCTATGGTGAACTACTCACGCATCATCAGAGAGGTCATGGTGTTGATGAAGAAGCCCTCCGTATCCAAATCTCCCCTCCGGCAGGGCACCAGAACGTGCCCCAGATGGGATCTTGCGGAGACAGAAGCTTGCGGTGGCGGAAAAGTAATTTTGATGATCTCCTGATTTTTTTGGGATTTTTAGGGAATTTATAGGCGCAACCCCTAGGTCAGAGGGCGCCCAGGGGGGCCACAAGCCTGTGGGCTGCGGCCTCCCTCCCCCTGGCCGCGGGGTGGGGGCTTGTGGGGCCCCTGAGGCTCCCGTGCCTTGGCTCTGAAGCTTCCCGATCTTCTTCCGTTCCGGAAAAAATCTTTTCGGGGATTTTCTTCCATTTGGACTCGTTTCAAAATCTCCTCTGAAAGGGTTCAAAAACATGGAAAACAGGAACTCGCACTTGGCACTGAGTTAATAAGTTAGTCCCAAAAAATATATAAAAGGCATGCATAACATCCAAAGTTTGACAAGATAATAGCATGAAACCGTCAAAAATTATAGATACGTTGGAGACGTATCAAGCACCCCCACGCTTAACTCCTGCTCGTCCTCGAGTAGGGAAGTGATAAAGAATGAATTTTTGATGTGCTACCTAGCATAGTTGTCCTTTGCAACTTCTTTCACGTGACATGAATGTTCAGATCCGTAAGATTTGAAACAATAGTTTGCTATTAACATGAAAACAATAATACTTCAAGCAAACTAGCAAGGTAATCATGAACTTTCAAAATAACAAAGCCAATGAAAGTTATCCCTACAAAATCATATAGTCTGGCTATGCTCCATCATCCTCACACAACTAATGTAAATCATGCACAACCCCGGAATTGGCCAAGTAATTGTTTTCGCACTCTTACTTTCTCAAACTTTTTATAACTATCACGCAATACATGAGACAAAAAGGAGGAGATGGTCACATTGACTCGGCATATCAAAGGGTTATGGAGATGCCCATTAATAGATATCAATGTGAATGAGTAGGGATTGCCATACAAGAGATGCACTAGAGCTATAAGTATGTGAAAGCTCAAAAGTAGAACTACTGGGTGTGCATCCAACTTGCTTGCTCACGAAGACCTAGGGCAATTTTGAGGAAGCCCATCATTGGATATAGCACTATAGGTGGAATAGAGTGTGGTGGTGGTTGTGAGACAAAAAGGAGGAGATGGTCACATTGACTCGGCATATCAAAGGGTTATGGAGATGCCCATTAACATATATCAATGTGAATGAGTAGGGATTGCCATACAAGAGATGCACTAGAGCAATAAGTATGTGAAAGCTCAAAAGTAGAACTAGTGGGTGTGCATCCAACTTGCTTGCTCACGAAGACCTAGGGCAATTTTGAGGAAGTCCATCATTGGAATATACAAGCCAAGTTCTATAATGAAGATTCCCACTAGCATATGGTAGTGACAAAGCAAGAAGCTCTCAATCATGAAGAAAATGGTGCTATCATGAAGCACAAGTGTGGAAAAGGATAGTAGCATTGTCCCTTCTCTCTTTTCTTTTTTTTCATTTGGGCTCTTAGGCCTCTTTTTTTCTCCTCTTTCTTTTATTATTGGGCTCTTTGGCCTCTTATTTTTTTCCTCACATGGGACAATGCTCTAATAATGATGATCATCACACTTTTATTTACTCACAGCTCAAAATGATGATGATGACTCCATAGGAAATGCCTCCGGCAGTGTACCGGGATGTGCAACGATCTAGCAAGGCGTATGACGTTGAAACATCTCGCTAGCTATCTTATGATCATGCAATGGCAATATGAGAGTGACGGCACAACTCATGAGACGGAACGATGGGAGTTGCATGGCAATATATCTCGGAATGGCTATGAAAATGCCATAGTAGGTAGGTATGGTTGCTGTTTTGAGGAAGGAATTCGGTGGGTTTGTGCACCGGCGAGAATTGCGCGGCACTAGAGAAGCTAGCAATGGTGGGAGGTGAAAGTGCATCTATACCATGGACTCACATTAGTCATGAAAAACTCACATACTTGTTGCGAAAGTTTTTATTAGTAACCGAAACAAAGTGCTAAACGCATACTCCGAGGGGAAGGGTTGGTAGGTGTTAACCATCGCCCAATCCCGACCTCAACCCAAAGGATGAAAATCAATAGATCAATTATGCTCCGACTTCCTAACATAGCGGTTCACCATACGTGCATGCTACGGGAATCACTAACTTCAACACAAGTATTTCTAGATTCACAACACCCTACTAACATAGCTCTTAATATTACCGAATCCACGTCTCAAAACTAATTGAGAGGAATCGAAACTTCTCTTTCTATTCAATGCACATGAAGATGGAGGTTTTTGCATCCTCTTTGGGTATCTATCACCTTTGGGATTACTTTCATAGCATAAGACAACTACCAAATCACGCACCGCCGTGCTCTAAAGATATAAGTGAAGCACAAGAGCAAAAGTATCTAGCTCAAAAGATATAAGTGAAGCACTATGAGCATTCTAGCAAAATCATGATGAGTGCATGTCTCTCTCTGTCAAAAAGGTGTGCAGCAAGGATGATTGTGACACAACAAAAATAAAAGACTCCTAAGATACAAGACGCTCCAAGCAAAACACATATCATGTGGTGAATAAAAATATAGCTCCAAGTAATGTTACCGATGGATTGAAGACGAAAGAGGGGATGCCTTCCGAGGGCATCCCCAAGCTTAGGCTTTTCGGTGTCCTTGAATTTGGCTTGGGATGCCTTGGGCATCCCCAACCTTGAACTCTTTCCACTCCTTATCTCATCGTCCATGAGAACATCACCCAAAACTTGAAAACTTCACAACATAGAACTTAAACAGAAACTCGTGATAACCTTAGCACAAGAAAACAAACTACCACTTCTTTTGGTACTGTAGCAAACTTGAATTCTATCTATATTGATGTTGGGCTACTGTATTCTCACGTTTCCATGGCTAGTACCCCCCCGATACTAACCATAGTTTCATCAAAACAAGCAACCAACTCAACAAAAACAAAATTTGTCAAAAACAGACCAGTTTGTAGCAATCTGTGTACTTCGTATACTTATGGTACCTCAAAAAATCTGAAAAATTACGACGGCCTGGGAAAAAGGCATATCAACCAGCAGCAAAAAGAATCAACTCAAAAGCTCTTTCTGAATAAAAATGAAAAATCATCTTGTGAGCGAAACGTTTCTGTCTTTTTCCAGCAGGATCAAACAACCATCACCAAGACTAGTCATAAAGGTTTTGCTTGGCTCAAACACAAAAAAGAAACACAAAAGACACTACCATAACAGAATTATGATGTTGTGGATGCAACAAAACAGAAATAAAAAGATAAATTCATTGGTTTGCCTCCCAACAAGCGCTATTGTTTAACGCCCTTAGCTAGGCATTGATAAATCAATGATGCTCACACAAAAGACAAGAATTGAAGCACAACGAGAGCATCATAAAGCATGTGAAAATCACATCTAAGTCTAACATACTTCCTATGCATAGGCATTTTATAGGAAAACAGATTGTCAAGACAACCAATAGTTGCCATATGCAAGGAAGAAGAAAGAGACAATAGCAATCTCCACATAACGAGAGGTAATTTGGTAACATGAAAGTTTCTACCACAATATTTTCCTCTCTCATAGCAATTACATGTGGGATCATAATCAAATTCAACAATATAGCTATCACATAGGATATTCTTTTCATGATCCACATGCATGCAAAGTTGACGCTCTTCAAAAATAATGGGATTATCATCAACTGAAGTCATGACTTCTCCAATACCACTTTCAGTATTATTGCAAATATCATTGCAACAAGTAGTGGACATAGCAAAACTAGCATCCCCAAGCTTAGGGTTTTGCATATTTTTAGCATGATTTTCCACTAATAGAATTTATAGTGAAACCATTGCAATCATGCTTTTCATCCAAGGAGCCCTCGTGAATCACTTCATAAATTTCTTCCTCACAATTTTCAGATTCACGCATCTCAAGCAAAACTCCATAAAGATAGTCAAGTGCACTCAACTCACTAGCAATTGGATCATCATAATTGGATCTCTTAAAGAGATTAGCAAGTGGACGAGGATCCATATCACTACATTTTTAGCAAGCGAAGATGCAAGCATATTGAAGGCACATGGCACACAAGCGAACAGAAAGCAAGCGAGAGAAAGGGCGAACGAAAAAGGAAAACGGAAAAGGCAAACGAAAAAGGCAAATTCGTGAAGTGGGTGAGAGGAAAACGAGAGGCAACTGGCAAACAAAGTAAATGCAAGAGATGAGTTTTCGACACTTACTTGGATGAGTTCTTGACTTGATCCTCCCCGGCAACAGCGCCAGAAATCCTTCTGCTACTTCTCAAACAACAGCGCCAGATATTGACACGTTGACGGAGATGCAGCACAGGAGCAGTAAGTATTTCCCTCGTTTGAGAACAAAGGTATCGATCCAGAAGGAGGGTCTCGTCAAGTCCAGAGTACCTGCGCAAACACAAACAAGCTTGCACCCAACGCTTCAAAAGGGTTGTCAATCCCTTCAAGATTGTTTGCAAAGTGAGATCTGAAGGAAGAAAGTGCAACGAAGTAAAAAGTGTAAGGCTGAAAATATGGTGTGGAGTAGACCCTAGGGGCCATAGTGTTCACTAGAGGCTTCTTTAAAAATAGAAAATATCACGGCGGGTGAACAAATTACTGTCGAGCAATTGATAGAACCGCGCAAACTCATGACAATATCTAAGGCAATGATCATACATATAGTCATCACGTCCGAGACAAGTACACCGATAGTTTCTGCATCTACTACTATTACTCCACACATCGACTGCTATCCAGCATGCATCTAGTGTATTGAGTTCATGACGAACAGAGTAACGCCTTAAGAAAGATGACATGATGTAGAGGGATAATCTCAAACCAATGATGAAACCCCCATCTTTTTACCCTTGATGGCAACAACACGATGCGTGCCTCGCTACCCCTTCTGTCACTGGGTGAGGTCACCGCACGGCATCAACCCAAAACCAAGCACTTCTCCCATTGCAAGAATCATAGATCTAGTTGGCCAGACAAAACCCACAACTCGAAGAGAATTACAAGGATATGAAATCATGCATAAGAGAGATCAGAAGAAACTCAAATAAGATTCATAGATAATCTGATCATAAATCCACAATTCATCGGATCTCGGCAAACACACCGCAAAAGAAGATTACATCGGATAGATCTCCATGAAGATCATGGAGAACTTTGTATTGAAGATCCAAGAGAGAGAAGAAGCCATCTAGTTACTAGCTATGGACCCGTAGGTCTATGGTGAACTACTCACGCATCATCGGAGAGGTCATGGTGTTGATGAAGAAGCCCTCCTTATCCGAATCTCCCCTCCGGCACGGCACCAGAGCGTGCCCCAGATGGGATCTCGCGGAGACAGAAGCTTACGCTGCGGAAATGTAATTTCGATGATCTCCTGATTTTTTTGCAATTTTTAGGGAATTTATAGGCGCAACCCCTAGGGCAGAGGGTGCCCAGGGGGGCCACAAGCCTGTTGGCCGCGGCCTCCCCCTGGCCGCGGGGTGGGGGCTTGTGGGCCCCTGAGGCTCCCCTGCCTTGGCTCTCAAGCTTCCCGATCTTCTTCCGTTCCAGAAAATCTTTTCACGGATTTTCTTCTGTTTGGACTCCATTTCAAAATCTCCTCCGAAAGGGGTCAAAAACATGGAAAAACAGGAACTCACACTTGGCACTGAGTTAATAAGTTAGTCCCAAAAAATATATAAAAGGCACGCATAACATCCAAAGTTTGACAAGATAATAGCATGAAACCATCAAAAATTATAGATGCGTTGGAGACGTATCAGTCATCATCACGTCTTCATCGGATTCACCCAGGGGCTGAGCCTTGCGGATGAACCGGCAAACAGTGAGGGTATCCTCGACAACCACAACCATGACGATGAGTCTTCCATAGGAGACACCGGATCCATCTTTCCCCTCAGTAACGAGCTTGTGGGAGCTCCGAAGGAAGAAGTTGTCGGGGAGCCACGCGCCCAGCCTCGGCAAGTAACTATTTACATGGCTGGAGCCACGCTTGCACCACGCCCATCTGTAGGAGGAGCCACCGATGGGGCTGGCAGGTCAAATAAAATGCCGGCACAATCCATGAGCGACCTGGTGACCGAGATGACCAAACTCTTGGAGGGTACAATCACCAAGGAGAACCGGGAAGAGCGTAATGCGGAACTAGCAAGACTCCGCATAGAGATGGTCAAGATCCAGAAAGAGATCGGTGCAGAAAACATTCAGATGGCAGAGACGTAGGCTCGAATCCGTGATGAGTCAGAGCGTTTACGAGTAGAGGCATGGCAATTTGGACTTCGACAAGAGGCTAATGAGGCGGTTCACCTGAGGATGCATCAATCTTGGTAACCACCAGACATGACACCGACGTGCCTATTTGCTAGTTCCCGCACCCCTGGTGCTGCACTGAACGCGCCACATGGTCAGGGACAGCCAGCTCAGGCTCAGCCGGCTCATGCATTGCCACCACGTTTTCACACACCGCAAGGTCATTTTTCCAACCATGTTTACAATATGTTCGTTGCAACACATAACTTGGAGGCGCTTCCTATACACGGACATAACCTGGCGGAAATTGAAGCTAGGAACGCCATTGAGATGTAGAAGACGACAGTGGCCCAGCAGGTGCAGTACTCATACAATCGAGATCGAATGCACTCCATACCTTATATCAACCGTCATGGGGAGTTGCCGGCTGTTTCCAGTAACGCGCGGCGACAACAGCCTCGGGTTTCCCCGGCCCGGCCAGGATTACGAAATGCCCAAGACTTGGTGGATGCAGCAAGAGTTGCTCGTCAAGTTTAGGGAGAAGCGGCCGCAAGGCAGGCGGCTCAACGGCATGTAACAGAACCCCAGTCAGCAATGCATGGAGCCAAAAATAGCACCAAGACGATCGGTGTTCCCTGCTTATCTTCGGCTCTTCGTAGCGATCCCATGCCTAAAGACTTCAAAGGACCTCGCAAAGTGCCGAACTATACAGTAGATCTCGAGCCGATGGCGTGGATTGAAAGTTACGAGCTAGCCATGGACATGCTCGACGTGAGCGATGCGGTATGTGCAAAGTATCTAACGATGATGTTAGAAGGACCGGCTCGAACTTAGCTTAAGAATCTTCCACCCAATTCCATCAACACTTGGGTAGAGTTGAAGGAACGTTTTATCAAAAAAATTCAAGGAACGTGCAAGTGCCCGATGAAAATTGTGGATCTCCAGCACTACGTTCAACGCATGGGCGAGTCAGCCCATCATTGGACTCGTTGGGTTGCAGAAATAATCTATTCATCGGATAGTATAACAGCCTCACAAGCCATTCTGATCTTAGAGAAAAATTGTCATTTCCAGCCACTTGTGCTTAAGTTGGGCCGTTTGAAGTGAAAGACTCAATACATGGGCAACTTGATGGGCGTTCTGGCTAGGTATGCTGAGTCAGATGTCATGAAAGACCCGGATGAGATAAGGACAAGGTCGACAAGGGCAAGAAAGGCGAAGGTGCCAAGGGTAACCAACAAAGTGGAAACCAGGGAAGCCACAATAGTAAACGGAAGCAGACTGAGGGCAGTTCATTTGTGGCCAATATCAACACTGGGTTCAAACACCAGCGCCGTTCCGGGGGGCCTTATAACGGGAATAAGTCGCACAACTATGAGGAGGCGCTCAAAGCTAAAAGTGCGTTATATCAACTAGAGGGGTGAATAGGAGACTTTTAGAATTTCATCACTGAGGAAATTCCTTTTGAGGAAAGTCCTCACTGATGACTAACTTGCAGCGGAAACAGCAAAGGATCAGGAGTGCAAAGTATCACAACGACAGTTTTTCAGGGTGAAGAATATGAAAAACAGTTTGCACAGTATGCAGGCACAGAGAAGACATATGAGGATTAACTCGCGTGAAGAATTTGGGGTTGAGGAATTTCAGAGAAAGTCTTCAGCAAATTCTTCAAACAGTGATAGTGAAAATCATCAACATACAATTTGAGGAATGTAAAGAGTTGAAGAAATAGAACCCGTTTCACAATGAAGACAGTGGTTGATGACCCAGTTCCAACTGTTGTGACAGTTGTACATCTGGTTTGGAGCGGCTTGGTATTGAAACCAAAAGACACACAGTACCGGGACACACAGTCCCTACCGTATTCTCCTTGGGCTAAGAACACGCAGCCCTCGCCCAACACTTGTGATAAGTCTTCAGGGCAGACTTCCAAACCCTCACAAACTTGGTCACCTGACGATCCACAATTTACTGCTGGATTGCTCTAGACCATGACGCCTAACCGTCTGGAGGATGCACAGTCCTCAAAGGTAAAAGCTTCAGTCCCACACAGGAACAACTTCTTCAGTGATGCTCAATCACTTGGTTTTCGGTTTGTGGTTTGGTGTTTGGGTTATTTCCTCACTGATGAATTACTCTCAAAGACTCTGAGGAATTTGCGTTGATCTTATGACAAGTGTCAGTTTCTAACGGAGCAGCCAACCAGCTAATGGTTGTGGGGGGCGGCTATTTATAGCCTGGGAGCATCCCAACATGATTTGACATTAATGCCCTTAAATATATGACCGTTGGTGTGGATAAGATCAATGATGTGGCGCGACTCACGGTAACAGTCGGGACCCTCAACTGTGAGAGTCCTCATGCCTCTCATATTCCTCACTTGAGGCTTTTGGTAGGGTTAGGCTTGGGTTGAGCATCATGAGGAAATTCATTCCGACGTGTTACTTTGACCCCCTTTAACAGTACGGTGTTCCTATGACTCAAAAGTGAAGAAAATAAAACAGACGGAATAAATCTTCATGCTTCAAAATCTTCAGATTGTGTTTCTTCAGGACACACTGAATTCCTCATCTTCAATTTCTTCATGAGGAATATCAATTTCATTGCAATATCTTCGCGATTCAATTCTTCAGCTTCAGACCAATTTCTTCAGCCGAAGATATACATTTTTAGGGGTCGGTATTCATCGAATATTTCAAACTCCTGAGCGACTTATAGATCCTCTATACACTCATGAACACATTAGATACTTAACCTATAAGTCTTCGAACCACCAAAATCACTAAGGGGCACTGGATGCACTTACAATGTCCCCCTTTTTGGTGGTTGATGACAATTAGGTTAAGTCTTCAACGGGGATAAAAATATGAAGTGTAAATACTCATTTGAGGAATTTGAAATCAAGATTCAGAGAGACTCCCCCCTGAAGATGTGCATATCTTGAGGATTTTGCTTTTCATAGCAAATGCACATTGATGATTTATATCATGGAGATCTCCCCCTGAGTTCTGTAAATCATGCATACATACGACATGTAGTATGAAGAAATTGAGGATGCATGATGACAAATGGTATCTGACGAATTCCAGCATGCGTGCATTAGTTTTGAGGAATAAGCATGCGAAGAAAAACGTTCAAAAGCGTCAGAGTACCATCAGGCTTAAGTTACAACTCATTACATAAAACACTTTAGAAGAGCCAAGAGTTTGTAACTTAAATAAAGTTTATAAGCCCCCAAAATATATCCCGCGGGAAGACTAACTCTCAGATTTCTCCCCCTTTGTCATCAAGTGACAAAAAGGGACAAACTAAGGACTAACGCCCCGTGAAGACTTTCACTTCTTGGCAGTTGAGGAAGACGCGTGAGGATTCTTGGGAGGAGACTTCCTCCTTGGACCAGTGGCAGTATCTTGTTGGTCTTCATCTGATTTAGCAGTGCGGAATGAAGAAAACGAATTGTCCTCAAGGTCTGGAACTGGAATTGCCATGATTTCTTCTTTGGTGGCCACGACCAGTCGAAGTCCTGTGCAAACTCCAATTCTTCAAGTTCTGCTGGAGTCTTCAAATGAGCCGTTGTGGCCCAGGTGCGATCAAAAACCTGATGAAGATAATGATGATTAAGCTTCACGACATTCTGAGTTTCATTGAGGGTTTTCACAATGGCGCCGAACTAGCATTTGACCCACTTCTGATTTCGATCAACCTTTTGGTGAAGACTGAGAAGAAGCTCTCTGGTATTCATCACCCTTGGATCAACAGGACTTGGTGGATGGGTTTCAGTGTCCTCCCATGAGGAATATGCATCTGGCTCTCGGAACTGGCCATCAAGGGGCCGGCTGCCTTCATCAATAACAGACTTGCTTTTTCCTTCAACAGGATCGAAAGTCTTCTTGTTGACCCTTAGGGGAGGCATATATCCTTGATGATTATCAAAATCAGCGTGATAGTTGATGCCTCACCTGCGTCTGATGAATCTCATGATCCATGGACCGTAAATCTTCAGGCCAAAAGGGGACATAGCATTTTCCGCCAGAGTCCTCAAGAAGAAATCATGAATGTTGATGGGAATGCCATGGATGATGTTGAACAGGATATTCTTCATGATGCCTACGACGTCTTCTTCATCATCATGACCCTTGATAGGCGCAAGAACACTGCAGAGGATTCTGTAAATAGTCCTGGGTTCATACTTCAGCTCATGGACCAGGAAGGTTGTTCTTCACGGTTGCCCCTTGGCCAAAGGCTTCATGAGGACTTCCATCAGCTTATTTGGCAGCTCCCGTTCATCATACAACTTCACTGCTTGCTCTTCGGGAATTGACACAGGAAGTTCTTGCAGCAGCTCATTGGCAGGAGCCTTGAAGTGTGTGTGCTGCGTCATCCAATCCAGCACCCAAGTGTTGATATATGTTGGATCTCCAGAGATGTGCAGAGTTGCATAGAATTGAAGAACAATGTCGCTGTTCCAATCGCAGATATCAGAGCACATAGGGAGCAGTCCTGCATCATGAAGAACGTTGAGGACTAGGGCAAAGCACGGAATTTCTTCAAGCTCAACATGAGGAATAGGCATGTGCTGGAAAATCTTGTTTCTTCCACACATCACAGATGCATAGTAGTTGAGCTGAGGCCTGGTCCAAAACTTCAAGTGCCTGATGCGAGGCTTATCATAGGGATTTTCTCCGATGAAATACAAGCGTTCCTCAAACAAGGATTCCTTTTAAAACTTTGGCCGCTTGGAGAACAGCTGATGCTGCATCGGCTGAAGGTTTTGCTTCTTCCCTTGAGGGGAGACAATCATCGCAGTTTCTGGATTGATGACGACTAGAGCATTCTATAGATTTGGTGCAGGGGCATTTTCTTCAGCATGTTCCTCGGGATGAGGAATTTCATCTGTTTGTGCTTCAGGCTGAGGAGCTTGCTCTGGTTGATGAATGTCATCAACTTGAGCTTCTGGTTGAGGATTTTGCTCAGGGGGAGGAATTTCTTCATCCTAAGCCTCAGGTTGAGGATTTTGCTCAGGATTTTGATTTTCTTCAGGCTGAGAGTTTCTCCTTGATTTTCCTTAGCTTGAGGGGTTTGCTTGGTGGAGGAGCCAAATTCATCAGCTGGTTCAACTGATCCTTGAGCAGGTTCTTCAGGAGGAATGAAGGTCTGAGGACTGTGATCAATCCGAATTTTCTCATCAGTGTGTTCCTCAGATGCAGCATTCTTCATTTCCTCATCAGTCAAGTGCTCCTTGTCTTCACTTTAGAAGGGATTCATCTCATAAGATGGAGCAATGTTGAGAGGCACAGGATCCAGAGGTGCATTTTCATCAAGAGATTTGAGGCGCTTGGCCTCAGTTGATTCTTCTGTTGAGGAAGCTTTTCTCTTCTTCGCTTCCTTTTCAGCAGCACTGGTCTTCTTCACGTCTGGTGCAGACGGAGTCATTTTCTTCACCTTTGAAGATTTTGGTGAAGACGTTTTCTCTTCAGGAAGCGGAGACACATCCGTCCTGGCAGTTTCTTCAGCTGGAACAGAGTCATTAGTTGGCTTAGATGCATCAGCTGGAGCAGTTTCATCAGCTGGAGCAGAGTCATCAGCTGGACTTTCCTTGGCTATTTCCTCAATAGCCGGTTCAGTAGCACGGCTTTCTTGAGGGATTTCCTCAGCACGAGCAGTCTGAGGTTCCTCAATCTCAGGTTGCGGTGTTGTTGCTGGAGGGGCAGCCTTCTTGTTGTAATCATCAACTGCATCAGTAGCAAATTTGATGAAATTGTTCTTGAGACTTTGACGATCAGAGAGCTTAGTGTACTTGTCAGTCAAACTCTTCAATTCTTCCTGAGTGGACACAAGTGCATCAGGCGTCGGGTTGAGGAGATTCTGTCTAAGGAATTTCTCCTTTTTGAGCTTCGCAACCTTAGCTTGTTTGGCTTGCGTCTCCTTCCACTTGGCCTCGTTGATGAAGGTGGCCACCATGTGGCTGATGCCTGGGGGAAGCTTCAAATCATCAATGGGAGTGTTGGGGTCCTCATACCATATGTTGATGTAATCCAGGAGGACTTTTGGGTCCATGGCCAGAGGAATGGCGCTGCCTGAAGCTTGTGCTACCCTCTCCAACTTTTTTCTGATGATGGCTTGCAGAGTCTCATCATCATATTCATCACTACCTTCTGATGCAGAAGGGACTTTGATGATTTTGCCAGGGCTTGGTCTGGTTCCTCTTCCAGCAGTCACCTTAGTCTTCATTGGAGTTGGTGAAGACTTTGTCTCGGAGCTTGTTGCAGAAGGAACAGAGGAGCTGGAGACAGTGGGCAGTTGCTTCACAATCTGCTTGTGTTCACGCTTTGAAGCCTTTGGTGGTGCTGAGGGTTTTGGTGTGGATGCTGGTGCAGCTTTCTGAGGCATTTTCTCCTGAGGCTTTGAAGCCTTTGGTTTCGGTGGCACAGTCTTCATTTGAGGAATGGTCGTGCCAGAAGTTTCAGCTCCACGGCAGGTGGCGGCAGTCGCAGCAACAGTAGACTCTTCATTGAATTTCCTCACGGCGGCTTCTGCTTGCTTCTGAAGCTTTGACAAGTGTTTTGACTTTTCTTGAGGATAGTCATCAATTGTCTTGAGGCTTGAGGGGTGTGCATCCTGATAATCCTCAAGAGGAGGCCGTTTGCCAGGAGACTTCACAGCGAATTTCTTCGCGTACTTGGGAGTGACGACTCTGTATTCTTTCCACTCCTTAGCCCACCGACGTTCTATTTTCTGAAGCCTTATCTTCCTCTTGGGAATTGTCTCTTGTTCATCGGGAGTGCAGTATTCCAAGTGTATATTCTCAGGGATATCAATGGCAATGTTCTGCTCGAGCTTCTTGCCACCCTTTTGCTTCCTTTCATCTTCCATTTTCTTCAACTGAGGCTTTTGCTGAGGAAATTGAACTCTTGAGGATTCCGATGAAACTTGCAGATTTTCTTCAAGAAACGCTATAAATGAGTTAAGTTGATGAGAACCTAGAGATTCATCAGCTGACATTTTTGTACCTATGAACAGAGTATAGTTGCGAGGAATTTGGAGAGGTCATTTGCGTTCTTAGATTTGATGAAATGAAAAAATTTAAAGTTGAGGAATTTGACCAGTGGGTTGAGGAATTTGTCTAAGCACTCTGATCTTGGGTTCGAGAGTTGTACAGATTCGAAAATTTGCACAATTGAGGAATCTCGTGAAGACTTTTAGATGCTTAGTGAAATTCATCAATAGTTTGAGGAATAAGCAGTGTTTGAGGAATAGAGACTGATAGACACTTGAGGAAAAACAGATTTCACACATCTATGGTAAAACAGTAGATCGAAAGAGCTGTAAAATAGGGGTTTTATTTACCCTATAAAGCGCGCATGAAGAATAGAGAAGAAAGTAGCAGTAGATGCTCTTCGGTGTGATATCAATGCGCCCTAACTCGGCAACACAGGACAGCTACGGCGGCGGAGGAAGAAGATGATCCGGTTACGGCGTGATTTCAGCGACGGAGAGGTCGAGGCAGTCAAGCTTTTCCTCGCCGGCGACGAGACTTCTAGCGGTGGCGCTAGGGCTTTGAGCTTTGCTGCAGCAGGAGGGCGATGGGACGAAGAAGATTTTACCGAAGGGGGATGGGGACATATTTATAGCTAGGTGGTAACTCTTGGCGCGAAATTATCGGGCCAAATAGCCCCTGTCTCTACGTCTCCGCAAGACACGTGTATCCCACGACCTAAGCGATGGAGATCGTGGAGATTGTGGTTATATGAATGTGGGAAGTGGGGTTCAGTTACTGTGTAACAATAAAAAATCATTTTTGAATATTTGAGGATTTTGTTACAAAATCATCAGCTGACAAGGACACAGTGAGGATTTTGAACAAAGTTTCAAGTAGAACGCACATGAAGAATTGAATAGACTGGGTGAGAGTAGCATAGGGGGAAAGTAGGGTCCAATCACATTCACTTAGATGAAATATCAAATTGCAGAAATAGCTATAAGTGAATGTTGTTGAGGACTTTGAAATCACGGTCTATCTAGGCAAACGAAAATCATCAAGTGTTTTTGAAGATTTTGATTAACTTGAGGGTTTTGTGACAAAACGTCATGATGATGAATTTCAGTTTTGAAGAAAGACAAGTTTGAAGAACAACTGTTTTCAAGAAAATCAACTTTTGAAGAAATTCAGCTTTGAAGAAATTCAACTTGAGGAATTTCAAGTTGGGTGGTGGCTTGACCCACCATATAAGAATGTTGATTTCAGACGCCGTGTACAATTGTCGTAGGGCCCTGAGAATCAATTTCTTTGTTGATATCTGCACACTAAGAGTGATATTCTTCATTGGTTGAAGAAAATCGATTCTTCGTGTGTTGCACATCTAAGTCATCAATTTTGCGTAAGTGTTAGGATGCGTGCATGTTTTTACAAAACATTTGAGGATTCTAAGATATTTAGCTCACATCACAACTTGCAAAACCTTTTCTCATCCAAGGGCTTAGTAAATATATCTGCGAGTTGATCGTCAGTCTTCACATGGTCGATGAGGATATTGCCCTTGAGGACATGGTCCCGAAGAAAATGGTGACGAATCTGGATGTGCTTAGTCTTCGAGTGTTGTACTGGGTTGTATGCAATCTTGATGGCACTCTCATTGTCGCAGTAGAGAGGCACATTATTCATGTTGACGTTGTAATCCTTGAGGGTTTGCTTCATCCATAGCAATTGAGCACAGCATGAACCAGCATCAATGTACTCAGCTTCGGCAGTGGAGAGTGAAACGCAGTTTTGCTTCTTTGAGGACCGGCAGACTAGAGATCTTCCGAGGAAATGACATGTGCTAGAGCTTGACTTGCGATCCACACGGTCACCAGCATACTCAGAATCAGAATATCCCACAAGATGAAGATTTGAGCCATTGGGGTACCATAATCCTAGTGTTGGTGTGTGAGCTAAGTATCGAAGAATATGCTTCATAGCCTTATGGTGTGATTCCTTCGGATTTGCTTGAAAATGTGCACACATGCAAACACTAAGCATTATATTTGTCCTAGATGCACACAAATACAGTAAAGAGCCAATCATGGAGCGATATACCTGCTGATCGAATTCTTTACCATTTTCGTCAGTGCAGAGGTGGCCGTTGGTAGGCATTGGAGTCTTGGCACCTTTGCATTCATGCATGTCGAATTTCCTCATAACATCCTTGAGGTATTTCTCCTGTGATATGAAGATTCCATTGCGTTGTTGACGAATTTGAAGACCAAAGAAGAATTTCAGCTCCCCCATCATAGACATCTGATATTCTTCACTCATCATGTAAGCAAATTCATCACTGTAACGTTTGTCAGTACAACCAAATATGATATCTGCTGCTGGCTACGCCTATAGGGATTTCCTTGGCAAATATGCAAAGGATTCCCCCGCGGCCTTGGAGCCTTGCGTTGGTGTTCCCTTGAAGAGGAAAGGGTGATGTAGCATAGCGGCGGTAAGTATTTCCCTTAGTTTGAGAACCAAGGTATCAATCCAGTAGGAGGATCGCGTCAAGTCACAAGTACCTGCACAAACACAAAGAGCTTGCACCCAACGCTATGAAGGGGTTGGCAATCCCTTATAGATTGTTTGCAAAGTGAGAACTCAAATCAAAAAGTAAACAAAGCAAAGTAAAAGTGAAAGCAGAGATGATAATTGTGAGTAGACCCGGGGGTCATAGTGTTCACTAGTGGCTTCTCTCATGAAAGCAAGTAGACGTTGGGTGAACGAATTACTGTCGAGGAATTGACAGAACGACGCAAAGTCATGACGTTATCTATGGCAGTGATCATACATATAGGCATCACGTCCAAAACAAGTAGACCGATACTTTCTGCATCTACTACTATTACTCCATACGTCGACCGCTATCCAGCATGCATCTAGTGTATTGAGTTCATAAGAACAGAGTAACGCCTTAAGCAAGATGACATGATGTAGATGGACAATCTCAAATCTATGATGAAAGCCCATCTTGTTACCCTTGATGGCAACAACACGATGCGTGCCTTGCTGCCCCTTCTGTCACTCGGAAAGGTCACCGCACGGTATGAACCCAAAACCAAGCACTTCTCCCATTGCAAGAATCATAGATCTAGTTGGCCAAACAAAACCCAAGACTCGGAGAGACTTACAAGGATATCAAATCATGCATATAAGAAATCAGCAAAGACTCAAATATAATTCATAGATAATCTGATTACAAATCCACAATTCATCGGATCTCGACAAACACACCGCCAAAGAGGATTACATCAGATAGATCTCCATGAAGATCATGGAGAACTTTGTATTGAAGATCCAAGAGAGAGAAGAAGCCATCTACCTACTAACTACGGACCCGTAGGTCTGAAGTGGACGACTCACGAGTCATTGGAGAGGCAATGATGTTGATGTAGAAGCCCTCCAGCTCCAAAGTCCCCTCTGGCAAGGCACCGGGAAGGGTCTCCAGATGAGATCTCGCGGAAACGAAAGCTTGCGGCGGCGGAAAAGTAGTTTCGTGGACGCCCTGATTTTTTCGGGGATATTAGGGAATATATAGGCCAAAGAGCTAGGGTAGGGGAGCTCCAGGGGGGCCACAAGCCTGGTAGCCGCGGGCCCCCCTAGCCGCGGCTACAGGGCTTGTGGGCTCCCTTTGGGCCTCCTGCCTTGGCCCTCAAGTCCCCCGATCTTCTTCTGTTCTGGAAAAATTCATTTCGGGGATTTTATTCCGTTTGGACTCCGTTCCAAAATCAGATCTGAAAAGAGTCAAAAACACAGAAAAAAACAGGAACTCGCACTTGGCACTGAATTAATAAGTTAGTCCCAACAAAGATATAAAAGGTATATAAAACATCCAAAGTTGACAAGATAACAGCATGAAACCATCAAAAATTATAGATATGTTTGAGACGTCTCAAGCATCCCCAAGCTTAACTCGTGCTCATCCTCGAGTAGGGAAGTGATAAAGAATGAATTTTTGATGCTTTTAGGCTACCTAGCATAGATGTCCTTTGTAATTCCTCTTATGTGACGTGAATGTTCAGATCCGTTAGATTCAAAACAATAGTTTGTTGTTGACGTGGAGACAATAATACTTCAAGCAAACTAGCAAGGTAATCATGAACTTTCAAAATAACAAGGCCAAAAGAAAGTTATCCCTACAAAATCATATAGTCTCGCTATGCTCTATCATCCTTGCACAACGAATTTAAATCATGCACAACCTCGGTATTGGCCAAGTAATTGTTTTCACACCTTTACTTTCTCAAACTTTTTCAACTCTCACGCAATACATGAGCGCGAGCCATGGTTTTAGCACTATAAGTGGAATGGAGTGTGGTTGAGGTTGCAAGGCAAACAAGGAGAAGATGGTCACATTGATTAGGCATATCAACAAGCTATGGAGATGCTCATCAATAGATATCAATGTGAATGAGTAGCGATTGCCATACAAATGATGCACTAGAGCTAAGAGTATGTGAAAGCTCTTAAACAAAACTAGTGGGTGTGCATCCAACTTGCTTGCTCACGAAGACCTAAGGCAATTTTGAGGAAGCCCATCATTGGAATATACAAGCCAAGTTATATAATGAAAATTTCCCACTAGCTATATGGTGGTGACAAAATGAGAGACTCTCAATCATGAAGATCATGGTGCTTAATATGAAGCACAAGTGTGGAAAGGAGATAGTAGCATTGTCCCTTCTCTCTTTTTCTCTCATTATTTTGGTGGGCTCTTTGGCCTCTTTTTTTTTGGGTGCGCATCTTTGGCCTCTTTTTGTAAATGGGCTTCGCTGACGTCTTTTATTTCCTCACATGGGACAATGCTCCATCAATGATGATCATCACACTTACAACTCAAAACTTAGAGCAATGATGACTCTAAATGAAATGCCTTCGGTAGTGTACCGTGACAATGATCTAGCATGGCATAGACATCAATGGAAACATCATGCTAGCTATCTTATGATCATGCAATGGCAATGTAGAAGTGGTGGCACATGTCATGGTGGTAGTTACATGGCAATATATCTCGGAATGGCTTTGAAAAATCCATAGTAGGTAGGTATGGTGGCTGTTTTGAGGGAGGCTAATGGTGGGTTTTATGCACCGGCGAAAGTTGCACGACACTAAAGAAGATAGTGATGGTTGAAGGTAAAAGTGCATCTAAACCATGGACTCAATATTAGTCATGAAGAACTCATATACTTGTTGCAAAAGTTGTAGTACTAATCGAAACAAAGCTTTCAACGCATACTCCTATGGGAAGGGTTGGTAGGTATAAACCATCGCGTGATCCCGACCGCTACACAAAGGATGACAATCGATAAACTAATCATGCTCAGACTTCATCACATAGCGGTTCACCATACGTGCATGCTACGGGAATCACTAACTTCAACTAAAGTATTTCTAGATCCACAACACCTTACTAGTATAACTTCAATATTACCACAACCGCAACTCAAAACTAATTGAGATGAATCAAACTTCTCTAACTACTCAATGCACATGAAGGTGGAAGTTTTCATATCCCTTTGGATAACTACCCCTTTTGAGACTACTTTCATAGCATAGATCAACTACCATGCCACGCACTGTCGTGCTCCAAAAGATAGAAGTGAAGCACACATAGCAAAATCAACTAGCTCAAAAGATATAAGTGAAACACATGTGAGCTGAATTGCCTAACCAAAGGATATAAGTGAAGCTCGACAAAATCACGGTGAGTGCATGTCTCTCTCTCTAGGTGTGCAGCAAGGAAGATTGTGACACAACAAAAATAAAAGACTCCTACGATACAAGACGCTCCAAGCAAAACACATAACATGTGGTGAATAAAAATATAGCCCCAAGTAACATTATCGATGGATTGAAGACGAAAGAGGGGATGCCTTCCCGGGGCATCCCCAAGCTTAGGCTTTTTCGGCATCCTTGAATCAACTTGGGGTGCCTTGGGCATCCCCAAGCTTGAGCTCTTGCCACTCTTTATCTCTTTGTCCATAAGAACTTCACCCAAAAGTTGAAAACTTCACAACACGAAACTTAAACACAAACTCATGATATCATTAGTATAAGAAAGCAAATCACCACTTCCTTAGGTACTATAGCAAACTTAAATTCTACTTATGTTGATGTTGGGTTACTGTATTTTCAATCTTCCATGGCTAATACCCCCCGATACTATCCATAGTTTCATCAAAATAAGCAACCAACTCAACAAAAACAGAATCTGTTAACAGCAGACCAGTCTATAGCAATCTGTATACTTCGTATACTTCTGGTACTTCAAACTTCGTATACTTCTGGTACTTCAAAAATTCTAAAAAATTATGACAGTCTGAAGAATTTGTGTAGCAATCAGCAGCAAAAAGAATCAACTCAAAAGCTCTCACAGAAAAAAGGAAAATTCTTTTCGTGAGCAGAAAGTTTCTGTCTTTTCCAGCATGATCAAATGATCATCCCCAAGACTAATCATAATGATTTTACTTGGCACAAACGCGAAAGATACACAAAAAACACAATCATAACAGAATTATGAAAGTGTGGAAAACACAAAACGGAAAGAAAAAGGATAGATCCATTGGGTTGCCTCCCAACAAGCGCTATTGTTTAACGCCCCTAGCTAGGCATAAGGTGATGGAATCACGTATAGTCGTCTTTGGTTCTCAAACCATAAGTAGCCCTCATCATAGATTCGTAAGGCAATCTTATTTTATTTCTAGGAAAATGATCCATGCCCTTCTTTAGAGGAAATTGAAATCTAATGTTCCCTTCCTTTCTTATCGATGATAGGACCAATAGTCCTTAGGAAAGGTCTACCAAGAATAATGGGACATGAAGGATTGCAATCTATGTCAAGTACAATGAAATCCACGGGTACATAGTTCTTATTTGCAACAATAACAACATCATTGATCCTTCCCATGGGTTTCTTGACAGTAGAATCCGCAAGATGCAAATTAGGAGAACACTCTTCAATCTCATGAAAACCAAGAATATCACATAAAGACTTTGGAATCGCGGAAACACTAGCACCCAAATCACACAAAGCATTGCATTCATAGTTTTTGATTTTGATTTTGATAGTAGGTTCCCACTCATCATGAAGTTTTCTAGGTATAGAGACTTCTAATTCGAGTTTCTCTTCAAGAGATTGCATCATAGCATCTACGATATGTGCGGTAAAGGCTTTGCTTTGGCTATAAGCATGTGGAGAGTTTGCAATGGATTGCATCTAGGAAATGCATTCATACAAGGAGCAACTATCATAATTGAATCCCTTGAAATCCAAAGTGTGAGTTTCATTACTACCCAATATTTTGATTTCTTCTACTCCACTCTCCACACCTTTATCATCAAGATAGGTGGACTCCGAATCATTGGGGCGTTTTTCAACCAAAGTGGATTCATATCCAGCCCCTTCATCAATAGGTTTGACACGTGAAAACAAAGATTCAAGAGGAGTCACACCAAGCACTTTAAGATCTTCGTGATTAGCATCACTAGAACGCACCCTTTTAAACCATTCAAGCCTACCGCGGATTTGGGCAGTTCTTTCTTTGCTCCCATTCATGGAGACACGCATAGATTTTAAAGTTTCCTCCAAGTTGACCTTGGGAGGAGCACATCTAACTTTCAAAGCATCAATATCACAAGACATCCTATCAACGCTCTTAGCCAAATCGTCTATTTTTTGTAGTTTTTCCTCTATGGAGGCATTGAAAATCTTTTGAGAGTTGATGAACTCTTTGATATTACTCTCTAAATCAGAGGGTGATTTGTTATGATTTCCATAAGTGTTGTTGTAGGAATTGCCATAGTTGTTAGAGGAGTTACTAGGAAAAGGCCTAGGAACATAGTTTCCTCTAAAAGCATTTTTGTTGCCAAAATTGTTCCTACCAACAAAATTAACGTCCAAACAAGCGTTGCTACCCTCAATCAAGGAAGATAGTGGCATGTCATTAGGATCTAAAGGAGCATTTCTACTAGCAACCAAATTCATCAACTCGTCCATCTTAGCACTAAGCGAGCTAATTTCTTCTACAGCGTGTACCTTTTTGCTAGCAGGTGACCTTTCAGTGTGCCACTGAGAGTAGTTGGTCATGATATTGTCTAGGAGTTTTGTATCTTCTCCTAACGTGATTTCCATGAACGTTCCACCTGAGGCGGAGTCCAAGATATTTCTAGAAGCAAAATTCAAACCAGCGTAAAAGATTTATATAATCATCCACAAACTCAAGCCATGAGCGGGACAATTTCTAATCATTAATTTTATCCTCTCCCAAGATTGTGCAACGTGTTCATGATCAAGTTGCTTGAAATTCATGATATCGTTACGGAGAGAGATAATCTTAGCCGGTGGAAAATACTTGGATATGTAAGCATCTTTGCACTAATTCCAAGAATCGATACTATTTTTAGGCAAAGAAGAAAACCAAGTTTTCGCACGATCTCACAAAGAGAACGGAAAAAGCTTCAATTTAACAAGATCATTATCCACATCTTTCTTCTTTTGCATATCGCAAAGTTCAATGAAAGTATTAAGATGGATGCGGCATCTTCACTAGCAAGGCCAGAAAATTGCTCTTTCATAACAAGATTCAGCAAGGCAACATTGATTTCATATGATTCCGCACTAGTGGCGGGAGCAATCGGAGTACTAATAAAATCATTATTATTAGTATTCGAGAAGTCGCAAAGTTTGGTGTTTTCAGCCATGATGACTTCAACAAACAAACAAGAACACAAGCAAGCAAGAAAACTGGCAAAGGAAAATGGCAAAAGGCAAATGAAAACGGCAAAGGAGAAAGGCAAATGAAAACGGCAAATGTGAAGTGGGGGAGAGGAAAACGAGAGGCAACTGGCAAAAAAGGTAAATGCAAGAGATGAGTTTGACACACTTACTTGGATAGATCTTGACTTGATCTCTCCCCGACAATGGCGCCAGTAATTGGCACATTGACGGGAGACTATTCTTGCCTTGATCCTCCTCCCTGGCAACGGCGCCAGAAATCCTTTTGCTGCTGGCTACGCCTATAGGGATTTCCTTGGCAAATATGCAAAGGATTCCCCCGCGGCCTTGGAGCCTTGCGTTGGTGTTCCCTTGTAGAGGAAAGGGTGATGTAGCACAGCGGCGGTAAGTATTTCCCTCAGTTTGAGAACCAAGGTATCAATCCAGTAGGAGGATCGCGTCTAGTCACAAGTACCCGCACAAACACAAAGAGCTTGCACCCAACGCTATGAAGTGGTTGTCAATCCCTTAGAGATTGTTTGCAAAGTGAGAACTGAAAGAAAAAAGTAAACAAAGCAAAGTAAAAGTAAAAGCGGAGATGATAATTGTGAGTAGACCCGGGGGCCGTAGTGTTCACTAGTGGCTTCTCTCATGAAAGCAAGTAGCCGGTGGGTGAACGAATTACTGTCGAGCAACTGATAGAACCGCGCAAAGTCATGGCGTTATCTATGGCAATGATCATACATATAGGCATCACGTCCAAAACAAGTAGACCGATACTTTTTGCATCTACTACTATTACTCCACACGTCGACCGCTATCCAACATGCATCTAGTGTATTGAGTTCATAAGAACAGAGTAACGCCTTAAGCAAGATGACATGATGTAGATGGACAATCTCAAATCTATGATGAAATCCCATCTTGTTACCCTTGATGGCAACAACACGATGCGTGCCTTGCTGCCCCTTCTGTCACTGGGAAAGGTCACCGCGCAGTATGAACCCAAAACCAAGCACTTCTCCCATTGCAAGAATCATAGATTTAGTTGGCCAAACAAAACCCAAGACTCAGAGCTGTGCTACATCACCATTTCGTGGACGCCCTGATTTTTTTCTGGGATTTTAGGGAATATATAGGCCAAAGAGCTAGGGCAGGGGAGCTCCAGGGGGGCCACAAGCCTGGTAGCCGCGGGCCCCCCTGGCCGCGGCTACAGGGCTTGTGGGCTCCCTGTGGGCCTGCTACCTTGGCCCTCAAGTCCCCTGATCTTCTTTTGTTCTGGAAAAATTAATTTCGGGGATTTTATTCCATTTGGACTCCGCTCCAAAATCAGATCTGAAAAGAGTCAAAAACACAAAAAAAACAGGAACTGGCACTTGGCACTGAATTAATAAGTTAGTCTCAAAAAAGATATAAAAGGTATATAAAACATCCAAAGTTGACAAGATAACAGCATGAAACCATCAAATATTATAGATACGTTTGAGAAGTATCAATATCATCGACATATATGTGGCATACAAATAGTTCATTATCATAGGATTTAGTGAAAAGAGTTGGATCGAGTGAACCAGGTTTGAAGCCTTTCTTCATGAGGAATTCCTTCAATGTATCATACCACGCCCGAGGGGCTTGCTTGAGACCATAGAGCGCCTTTTTGAGTGTGAAGACTTTGTCTGGATTCTTTGGATCCTCAAAACCTGGGGGATGAGAAACATATACTTCTTCCTCAAGCTTACCATTGAGGAATGCACTTTTCACATCCATTTGATATAAGATAATGTTATGATGATTTGCATAAGCAAGTAGTATTCGAATAGCTTGAAGTCTAGCAACAGGTGCAAAAGTTTCATAGAAATCTATTCCTTCAACCTGTGTGTAGCCTTGGGCTACAAGTCGTGCTTTATTCCTCACCACTTGACCGTCCTCATCTTGCTTGTTTTGGAAAATCCACTTGGTGCCGATGATATTGTGCTTGCGAGGATCTGGTCGTTTGACGAGCTCCCATACGTCATTCAGCTTGAATTGAAGAAGTTCGTCTTGCATGGCTTGGATCCACTCCGGTTCCATGAAAGCCTCAGCAACTTTTGAAGGTTCTGTGATAGACACAAAGGAGAAATGCCCACAAAAGTTAACTAAGTGTGAAGCTTTTGAGCGAGTGAGAGGACCTGGCGCGTTGATGTCATTGAGGATTTTGTCAAGTTCCACTTCATTTGCAATCCTCGAATGAGCTGGTTGAGGATTTCGTCTGGGCTGAGGAATTGGTTCTGGAGCAATTTCCTCAGGAGCATCTTCTTGATTTTCATCAGTGGTGGGAATGATTTCTTCATCAATTTCCTCGGTGGGAACAATGTCTTCAGTAGCTTTGAGCTTTATTGCTTCCTCGGGAGACAGCTTATCTGGATCAGGAGGCAATTGTTCTCTTTGCAAGCCATTAGTTTCATCAAACCGCACATCTACAATCTCAACAACTTTGTTGTGATAGGTATTGAAGACTCTGTAGGTGTGTGAGTCCTTTCCATAACCGAGCATAAAACCCTCATGTGCCTTAGGTGCAAACTTTGAGCTATGGTGAGGATCTCTAATCCAACATTTTGCACCGAATACTTTGAAATAACTTACATTGGGTTTCTTGTCTGTGAGGAGTTCATATGAGGTTTTCTTGAGGAATTTGTGAAGATATACCCTATTGATGATATGGTATGCAGTGTTAATTGCTTCAGGCCAAAAGCGACGAGGAGTCTGATATTCTTCAAGCATGGTTCTTGCCATCTCAACCAGAGTCCTGTTCTTGCTTTCGGTAACACCATTCTGTTGAGGAGTATAAGGAGCAGACAATTCGTGAGTAATACCAAGTTCATCAAGATAATTATCAAGACCAGTGTTTTGAACTTTGTTCCATTATCACTCCTGATGTGTTTGATCTTGACGCCGAAGTTCGTCGAGGCCCTTGAAGAAAAACGTTTGAAGACTTCCTGCACTTCAATTTTATATAAAATGATATGCACCCATGTGTATCTGGAATAATCATAAACTATGACAAAGCCATATAAAGATGATGCATTTGTTAGTGTGGCATAATGAGTAGGTCCAAATAGATCCATGTGAAGCAATTCAAATGGACGAGTAGTGGTCATGATAGTCTTCGAGGGGTGCTTGGATCTGGTCATTTTCCCAGACTCACAAGCACCGTAGAGGTGGTCCTTGAGGAATTTGACTGATTCGATGCCGATGACATGCTTCTTCTTCGCGAGTGTGTGAAAATTCCTCATGCCTGCATGACCAAGTCTTCGATGCCACAGCCACCCTTCTGAGGTTTTTGCTAGTAGGCAAGTGGCTGGTTGAGGACCTGTAGAGAAATCAACAATGTACAAATCCCCGCTTCTAACACCTTCGAAGACTTTGGATGTGTCAGATTCCATGATGACAACACATATATATCTTCCAAAGATAACAATCATATCAAGATCACAAAGCATTGAGACTGACATGAGGTTAAATCCAAGGGATTCAACAAGCATCACTTTGTCCATGTGCCTATCCTTAGAAATAGCCACTTTTCCAAGTCCCAATGCCTTGCTTTTACCTTTGTCAGCATATGTGATTTGCTTCAGGGGTGATGGAGTTAGTGGCATATTCATCAGCGAGCTTTTGTCACCAGTCATGTGGTGTGTGCAGCCACTATCAAGAACCCACTCAGTACTCTTGGGTTTGTCATCCTACAGATGAATTAGTACAGCTTACCATCTCATATGCTTCAGCTTTGAAGAATATGATATCAATTTCATGAGATAGGAATTTCATCATAAACAGAATTATACGGACGTGTGAAATGTTTCTATTTCATCAATATTAGCTTGCCTCCTATCAAGCATTTTCCTCAGGTCTCCAGCAAATTCTTCAGTTGACGATTTTCATCTCGAGACCTGACCTGTAGAAGTGATTAGTTCAATTTCTTCACCACCCACATCTGAAGGGGTGGTAAAGCATTCATCATCCTGCGAGCCCCATATGAGAAAGGGGCATTGAAGCTAATGCACTTCTCTTAACAGTAGGGGGTTAAAGTACTCAAATGAATATGCAGAGAACTTATTTGAGGATTTATGAACATAATGACTTGAAGAATAACGCTCATATTCATATTCCTTGTAATTTCCCTGCATGTTAGGAGCATTAGCAGGGGTACGAGCATAGTTTTGACCAGTTGAGGATTTTGAACCTCTTGAAGACTTTGGTCCTGCTGAGGAATTTGATCTGGGGTTCAAATTCTTCATAGGTGGTGTCATGAGGACATTCACCTGAAGATTTTCAAGGCAACTTTTGGGAACCCAGATCTTCCTCAGGGGAGGTCCATTCCTGCAGTTAGTTCCAACATATCGAGCAAATACTTCACGAGATTGAATCTTGAACAATTTATAATTGGAGTCAAATGACTCATTTGAGGAATAGGATAATTCACATGAAAAGCATGTTAGATTGGATGGATCAAAAGGAGACCCAGTAGCAGCAACCCATGAGGTTTTGGGATACTGCTCGGGTTTTCAATATGATCCATCAGCATTCAATTTCCTCTTAAAGGCAATCCCTTCTTTCCTCGGGTTCCTGTTCAAGATCTTCTTTTTGAGCACATCACAAAGGGTTTGGTGTCCTTTGAGACTTATGTATATGCCTGTCACATACAATTCCTTCAGCCCTGCATTTTCATCAGTGACATTTGTGGTTTCCTCAAGTGAGGAATTTGACACTACAGGAGCAGTTGAAGAATTTGTAGCAATAGAAGCATTTGATGATTCTGCTGAAGAATTAGCAGTTTCACGTTTGATGCATTTAAGACATGAAGGAATGAATTCAGCTTGAGCAGCACTGATCTGTTGAGCTAGTAATGAATCATTTTCCAAACGAAAATCGTCATGAGAAATCCTCAGCTTCTCAAGATCAAGCTTCCTTTGAAGAAATTCATAGGAAAGTTTCTCATGGGCGAGGAGTGTAACATGACGATCTTGAAGATTATCAAATCTGGACTAAAGACTTTTCATATCTTCAGTGAGGATTTGGGTAAGATTCATTTCATCATTCAACGGATCATCACTTCTGTCTAGCAGTTTCTGAAGCTTTTCCAGGGCAGTTTGTTGTTTAGTGGCAATGATAGCAAGTTTACTGTAACTGGGTTTTTATAATCATCAGGTTCACAGTCACTTGAATCAAAGGAGAAAACATCATTCGGTACCTTTGAACCTTGTGCCATGAAGCAATAGATTGGTGCGAAGTCATCAGCAAAGTAATCACTATGGATGGTGTTATCATTTTCTTCAAGGTTGAAGATTGACTTGCTGACGAATGTGGTTGCAAGTGCAAGGCTAGCCTGTCCAGATTCTGAGTCTTCTTCAGAACCCTCCTCTTCATCACATTCCTCGGATTCTGCCTCGGAATCCATTTCCTTGCCAATAAGTGCCCGAGCCTTTTTGAAACTAGTCTTCTTGTGCGATGAGGACTTTGAAGATCAGGATTTTGAAGATTTCTTGTTTTTCTTCAAATCATCAAAACTTTCATCCTTGTATTTCTTCTTCTTTGATTCCTTTCCCCAACGAGGACAGTCAACAATGTAGTGAAGTGATTTCTTGCATTTGTGGCAGGTCCTTTTCTTGTAGTCCTCAGATGAAGATTCTCATTTCCTCATATCTCTTCTTGAAGATTTACCAAACTGACCACGTCGTGTAAACTTCCGGAATTTCCTCACGAGCAATGCAAGCTCCTGTCCAAATTCTTCAGGATCACCAATGCTGCCATCCGAGTCTTCTTCTTCAGATGAGGAAATTGCTTTGGTCTTCACTGCACGTGGTCTAGAATAGCTTGGTCCATATAGATCTCTCTTTTCTTCTTGTTGGAATTCATGAGTATTGAGTCTTTCGAGTATATCAGCTGGACCAAGCATCTTGTAGTCCGGTCTTTCTTGAATCATCAGAACTAAAGTATCAAATGAAGAATCCAAAGATCTTAGCAGTTTCTTCACAACTTCATGATCAGTAATGTCTCGAGCTCCCAGTGCTTGCAGTTCATTTGATATGTGAGTGAGGCGATCAAAGGTATCTTGGCAGCTTTCATTGTCAAGCCTCTTGAAGCGATTGAAGAGATTGCGAAGAACATCAACACGAGAATCACGCTGGGTTGATACTCCTTTATTAACTTTGTTCAGCCTTTCCCAAATAAGATTTGCTAAGCCCAAAGCACTCACTCTGCCAAACTGGCCCTTGCTCACATGGCAACATATGATATTCTTCGCTTGAGAATCAAGTTGCTTGAATTTCTTCACATCAACGGTAGAGACAGTAGCAGTGACGATAGGGACGCCATGTTCCACAATATACCAGATGTCGTTATCAATAGCTTGTAGATGCATCTGCATCTTGGTCTTCTAGAAGGGAAAGTCCTTTCCTTCGAAAGTAGGATATCCTGCAGTAACCTTGATCATGCCTGCAGTCGACATAACTAAAACTCCAGGTGGTTAAACCAAAATCACACAGAACAAGGGAGTACCTTGCTCTGATACCAATTGAAAGTGCGTTATATCGACTAGAGGGGGGTGAATAGGAGATTTTTAGAATTTCATCACTGAGGAAATTCCTTTTGAGGAAATTCCTCACTGATGACTAACTTGCAACGGAAACAGCAAAGGATCACGAGTGCAAAGTATCACTACGGCAGTTTTTCAGGGTGAAGAATATGAAAAATAGTTTGCACACTATGCAGGCACGGAGAAGACAGATGAGGATTAACTCGCGTGAAGAATTTGGGGTTGTGGAATTTCAGAGAAAGTCTTCAGCAAATTCTTCAAACAGTGATATTGAAAATCATCAACATACAATCTGAGGAATGTAAAAGAGTTGAAGAAATAGAACCCGTTTCACAGTGAAGACAGTGGTTGATGACCCAGTTCCAACTGCTGTGGCAGTTGTACATCTGGTTTGGAGTGTCTTGGTATTGAAACCAAAAGACACACAGTCCCTACCGTATTCTCCTTGGGCTAAGAACACACAGTCCTCGCCCAACACTCGTGGTAAGTCTTCAGGGCAGACTTCCAAACCGTCACAAACTTGGTCACCTGATGATCCTCATTTTACTGCTGGATTGCTCTAGACCATGACGCCTAACCGTCTGGAGGATGCACAGTCCTCAAAGGTAAAAGGCTTCAGTCCCACACAGGAACAACTTCTTCAGTGATGCTCAATCACTTGGTTTTCGGTTTGTGGTTTGGTGTTTGGGTTATTTCCTCACTGATGAATTACTCTCGAAGACTCTGAGAAATTTGGGTTGATCTTATGACAAGTGTCAGCTTCTAACGAAGCAGCCAACCAGCTAATGGTTGTGGGGGCGGATATTTATAACATGGGAGCATCCCGACATGATTTGACATTAATGCCCTTAAATAATATGACCGTTGGTGTGGATAAGATCAATGATGTGGCGTGACTTGCGGTAACGATCGAGACCCTCAACTGTGAGAGTCCTCATGCCTCTCATATTCCTCACTTGAGGCTTTTGGTAGGATTAGGCTTGGGTTGAGCATCATGAGGAAATTCATTCCGACGTGTTACTTTGACCCCCTTTAACAGTACGGTGTTCCTATGACTCAAAAGTGAAGAAAATAAAACAGACAGAATAAATCTTCATGCTTCAAAATCTTCAGATTGTGTTTCTTCAGGACACACCGAATTCCTCATCTTCAATTTCTTCATGAGGAATATCAATTTCATCGCAATATCTTCGCGATTCAATTCTTCAGCTTCAGACCAATTTCTTCAGCCGAAGATATACATTTTTAGGGGTCGATATTCATCGAATATTTCAAACTCCTCAGCGACTTATAGATCCTCTGTACACTCATGAACACATTAGATACTTAACCTATAAGTCTTAAAACCACCAAAATCACTAAGGGGCACTAGATGCACTTACAAAAGCACCTTGCCCAAAGCATAGCACTCAGGGTAAGCCATCTAATCATTCATGTGAGAATTGCTATATCATGCAGGAGTTTAGGAATCCAGCCTTTCAGGGCCACCAGGGGGCTAATGGTGGACATCCGGGCCAATATGGACAACCCGCTCCGCATGGCAGCTCGTTTGGAGGTTTCTCAAGGCCGGAATTTAACGAACCAGACGTCTCTAGATCAGATTATCAGCACCAAGGGAATACTGGTAGTAGGCAGCGTTCTGACCAAGGAAATCAACAAAATAGCAGTCAGTGTGGATTTCAGAGCAATCCCAAACAGCTGGATAATGGTCAATACCACATTTTCACCACCAATGGCTGCAAAGAGGACAGGAAGTGTAAGCAGACATCCGTCAGCATGGTTAAGCCGGCAGTTCCCAGATATCTCAAGTGGTCCAAGCAACCACTTATTTGGAGTCATGAGGATCGCCCGCCCCGGGTCGATAACCCGGGAGATCTAGCTTTGGTAGTAGCACCTCAGGTTGGTGGATACACCCTCACAAAATTCCTCATGGATGGAGGGAGTAGCATCAACATTTTATACTATGGAACTTTCCGGCGGATGAACCTGCGGGGCAACAGTTTGCAAACTTCGTCCATAGTTTTTCATGGAATCGTTCCTGGGAGGTTAGCATACCCGGTTGGTCGGATCAAGCTTGAACATGATTCCAGATGTGAACCCCTAACGTTTGAGATGGTAAAAATAAGGAGTCCTTATCACACTCTCTTTGGAAGGCCCGTTTACGCTCGATTTATGGCCCGTCCTTGTTATATCTACCTCAAGCTCAAGATGACGGGACCCAAATGCACCATAACAGTAGGAGGCAACTGAAAGATAGCTCAATAATGTGAGGAAGGAGACACGGCTTATGCTGAGGCGGCATGTCCTGCTGAAAAGATAAAGTCTCTCATAGACAACTCTCGTAAATCCCCCCTCAAGCAAGCCACCAGTTTGAGTAATCCAACCCAGCCAATTTTTGGCCCTATCATACTAAGAGCTACCGGATCATTATCTTTTGTACCAATCCCCAAATTATGTACATACTTCTATGATATTTGAATCTAATAAAGCTCTTTTTTAGCCAAAAATTGAGCATGAGTTTTTTACCATCGAGTATGTTAGCTGGGGCTACAAACTCAAATAAATTATCATGGTCAATAGAATTAATCAGGCTTATCCGGGGGCTACTTGTCCCCGGGTTGTTTAGCAGTAATAGAATTGTCTTAGCAATCGTATGTCAGGCCTTCCTTTTTTGATCATAGGTCACTTGGGAGCTTCTAACTCAAAAAGTTTAGCTTCTTACCCTCTTGATGGGGAAAGACGCCACAAAATGGTTAAACTCGGCGGTATGTTTTGGCAACTCCGAAGAAGGTGACTCCATGTACTCTTGACTAATCAATCCATTATGTACCCTAAATTAGCAAGGTTAAAACATGGGTATGTCATGTGAGAGCTGACATATTGAAAGCTAGGATAAATCATGTTTAAGTTATCTATAATCGGATGATAACAAATATTCCAAGTTGCCACATAACCGCGGGCACGGCTTTTCGAAAGATTAAATCATGTTTAAGTTACCTATAATCGGATGATAACAAATATCACAAACGTACACGGGCTGCAAAGTAATCCTCTATCATGAATCTCGTGATCTCGTCGGATTCCTTAGAGAAAAACCTCAACTCTGGGGAGAACTAAAGCTTCACCGAGATTCCTATACGCAAGATATATCGCTAAGGTAAGACAAGACTAGTAGGACCTCCCGACGTGTCGACGACCCTGATAAGAGCCGCGTATCTCAGTCTTAGGACACGCCGGATGAGCACATCATACAGTGGCCTGATAGATATCTCCTGAGTTGCCCCGGGTTGGCACCGCACATGACTCTAGTTTGGACCAACACTCATGAGGAGCACTGGCCCGGGTTGTTGATTAATTTCCTCGGGGTAGCTATTCCCTATGCAGATTATTATTAAGTGATTAGCAAATTAACACCAATGTTGGGTCCTGCCGGACAAGTCTTAACACTACACGATTTATCAAGGGGGTCCCCATAACAACCCCGAACGTGTTAGGAGCAATCATTATGGAATCAAACACCGGTAGCCGGTAACTATGGCGGCAATAACGGAACAAAGCACCCCGCAAAAGGCTAGGCCTTCCGTTATTAACCAACTATATAGGTGCATTAATTAAATAACAGATTTAACATAATGATATCAAACTCATGTTATCACATGAGACAATTGCACCTTCAACTAGCAACGCTAACATTAGTAGCTGAGCAAAGCCTACTTAGCCATTCAAGATTTGCTAGGAAGGGATAAGTGTTTGGGTATCATGGAAATTCAGGAGGCAATTATTTCAGTGGTAGGCAGCGAGCATATGACGAAGAAATGTAATCTAGCATAACAAGTCTAGAGATGGAATCAAGGTCATATCATCTTGCTTGTGATATCCTCAGCTTGGAACTGCTTTTGTTCGTCCTGCACGTACTCTCCCGAATCCACGTACTTGTTCTCTGATCCAGGTGCTACCCAACATAAAAATAGCATCCAGTGAACAACAGCACCTCAAGATGCAACAAGCACATGATGCATGAGATGATTATGAACATGCATCTCTATTCTACTCACTAGCACAAGCATGAGAAGTAAATACATGTTCCTGGACAGGAGTGCACTCTAAGCTATCTTGACATGCATGAGGATGTCATGATCAGATGCGTCACATGAAAACGATGCAAAAGCATATAAAGAACATTACAAACGGAGCTACGGATCAACGGGAAACAACGAAACAAGAAATGAAGTGCTACGTGCCAAATACATCACAACACACACCAATGGCATACTTCTGGTATTTCCAGGATGCCAAGACATAAAACAAACCAACATGGATGGGGTGGTGCAAAGAATAACACCACACCATCATCTATGCACTCACAATCATCAAAACACCAAAACTACACAATCTGCCATAAACAACATCATAGCCCTTTGAGAGCTACATGCAAAGCACCTACAGCCACCCAAACATGCCAAATAAGATAAGTGGCAGAAGGTATCCAAGAGTACTACAAGAACAAGCAAAAAGATCACACAAAGGAGTTTCACACAGAAAGTTACACAGCTGCTAACATGGCCAAAAATATCAGTTTTCAGGGACTTAGTGAAAATTCTAGATTCTCACTAGTTGTTTATGCTCTTAAGCATTTTGACAGCACCCAAAACAATATCTACAGGACTCCAAATGGAATGAAAATCTACCGAGAGCTAGACAAACACAAAATCTACAACTTCCCAATTGAAAGTTAAGGCTGAATCACAACACATGGACCTGCACAAGCTCAACAACAGGAGAAGAAAATATAAGCAGATTCTCGGACTTATTGAAAAGCACAGATTTTCACTAATCTGGAATTTCAGCCACATGCCTACTTTGACTAAGCACAACTTGCACATATGAATTCCTAAGCATGAAACAAAAGCAACAAGTGGTAGGGGGGGTCACCCTCTAATGCCAAAACAAGGATTCAACCTCTTGGGCTCACCACAACTCATGAGACCAAGCTCCAAACATAGAACAAATCTGAAATATGTCATCTCCAGAAAATGTTCCAAAGGCAAAGCTGACTTCACCAATGGATTCCTGGGATGTTTCTACCCCAAAAACATATATAATACCTATGCACTTGCATGGAACCAATGAGCACATACTAGAAAAGAAAATCTACATCGAATCACATATAGTGAATAGTACATCATCACATGTGCAAATCACTAGATCAACAACTACATAAGCTATTGCACACTCTCACAAGGCCAATGGTGACATGAGGGTTTAGACCTCATGCATGTGTGCCATTGCACATCACCATTCCCACACAAATACCACAAGCACAAGCATCACAACACGTGCACATGCTAAATAGAATTCACTTCTACATTCACACACATAAGCACTTGTACACCTACTCATATAATCTACCCATGTGCTCTCCAAGGCACTTCATGCCTTGGGCATGTGTGAAACACACACACACACAAACACCAAAGAGATATGCTCAACTATCTACACACACACAAGGGCACCTACACAACACACTCACAAGGTATGTGGGGGAACCCACACACACACACAACCACACTTGCACTCACTAGTGCAAACATCATCACCATGAGGATGAGTTGCTCACAAACATGCACCACACTAGGATAGTAGAACACCCACAAGATATGCACCTCACAAACTTGCATACTTCACCCACATGATCATACAACATACACCACATAACCTAACATGCATACACTACTTGCTGGCAAAAATAACATCACACACATGTTGTTGGAGGCAAGCAAAATTAAACCCACATGAAGATCTAACACCCTCTTACATCTATGCAAGCTTACAAAGCAAAAACAGAAAATAAGCAGCAAAAAAATAAAAGGAGGGGGAGAGGGATCGAACCCTGCACCCCCTGGATCCACCACACAAGCCACACAACTAGCACCACTGCGCTAAGGACCAGTCCCTCGATAGGTTAGAGGAAGAAAGCAGGATAACTCCTCTGCTACTACTAAGCTACTGTGCAAACAAATAAAATGTAAAAGGGACCGAGCGGGGAATCGAACCCACGACCTGACCCACAACAATGCACTGCACCTACCACCACGCTACGGAGAGAGTCTTGACAGAACAGGGAACTAATACAAGGTGAACTACCACGAGCACCAGGTGTCTGCTCTGCACGCAGAGTCGCCGCACGACAGGGAACATCACCGGAGCGCTCTTGCTACTGCTGCTACGCCGCGGAAGAACTACCCTACGGCTACGAGGAAAAACCCCAACGCTAATGCATCTACTCGAGCACCTGCAACTACCAAGAACACACAACACAGAACACACACATACATGCAAGAACTCCTCTCGGGACAAAGGTGTGCCGACGAGCTCAGCCCGATCTACTCGAGGGGGAAGGGATCCATGCTCACCTAGGGGAAGGAAGCAGGGGATGATCCGATCAGGAGGAAGCCGGAACATGACGATCTGAAGGGGGAAGAAGAAGGCGTTGTGCAGAACCGAAGAAGAGAACAAAGACCGGCGGGTGCACGGCGATGGCGAGCTCCTGCCCGTCGGTGACGTCACTCCTCGACCACATCGATGGCGGGAATGAAGCGTGGGGTGCTGCCCCGAGCCCCTGGACATGGCGGCGGCGCCGGATGACGGCGGATGCAGGGTAGACGACGGCAGGGCTCTTCCTCTCTCTCTCTCTGCACCCTAACTATAGCAGCCTTACCTGAGGGGGAAGAAGAGATGGGAGATGGAGAGAGAGGTAGCGGCGGTGCAAGAGGGAGGCGCGGAACCCTAGGAGAACGAAGGCACGAACGCAAATGATTTATGGGGAGGGCCTCGACGTCCGTAGCCCTCACGGCGCTCACTCTCTCTCTCTCTCGGTTGTCTGACGGAAAGCAAGCAGGGGAGGAACGGCATCAGGAGGGAGAAAGAGGGACGCGCTGGGATGGGTTGTAGCGCTAGGAGAGGAAAATGGGCCGCCAAGGGGGAGGAAGCCCACGTGTGGCACCATATAGATAGAAATAAATCCTGGGGTTTTCCAATTACAGAAAAGACCAGAGGAAGAAAAGATAGCACAGACAAAACTGTTGAGGTTAAAAACAAAACAAAAATGCCCCTGGTGATGATAAATTATGACCTATGTGAATAAATTATAAAAGGAAATTTGGAGCAAGTAAATATTTACAAAACAGGAATTGTTTGAACTGTTTTGTGAATATTTGCACCTTTAAGACTTGGATCAAAACAGCAAAAACACAACTACAAATCCACCACAATATATGCTAAACCTTGGGCACTTTTAAAACAGAAAAGGATCAAGTGAAACTTGACCTTAAGATGAAATAGAGAGGGGGGAAGTTTTCCAAACCCTAGTGCAAACCAACATGGTTTCCTACTATCACATGCACACTCCACACAAGCTAACACATCACATCATCACACCACCATGGATCACACCAACACATAAGATCACAAGGCATCACACATAACACATGGAATGATATGGAATGCATGCATGCAAAGGAAGAATAAACAAGGTGACACATGAAATCATAACACATAGAAGCTCTCATACCAATGACAAGGTGGACCCACATAGAGAAGGTTCCAAAAAGGGAAAGATACACTCTTGGGGCATAACACTTGCTCTGCAAGAACGGTCGCCGCTAGAGGCCAGGTCTCCTTCATAACACGAGCAAAATCTTCTCGGGTGAATTCCGAGCCATCCAACTTGTATTCAGGAAACCCGTCTTTTAAAGTCGCCAAGTCTAGCTCTGGTAAATACGCTTTGGCGTGTGCAAGAGCCAAGTTTGGCCCGCAATGAGCTGCTGATTTCCGGGTTCAAAAAACCCACTACGGCATGATGGAGATATTTTTCAGCACATCTTTGATGGTCCATGGTGGATATTTGGGATTTTTCGCAGCCATGATAGAGTACATAGACCCGGTGTACAATTTTTCCACATAGGAAAAAATTGCTTTCAACTTCATCAAAGGTGGCTGTACCAAGGATCGATCCGTTCATCCTGCACACAGAAGAACAAATATGAAACCTTTTTGAATCGTCCATTTGAACATCACAATTAAAGACATAAAATAATAAAGGTTGTAAGACTTTACCAAAGATGGTGGTCAGCATCTCATTGATTTGTTTCACTAGGGTGGAATAATTCTCTTTAAGAGGGCCAAGTTTCCCTTCAACTTTCTCAGCACGGGTTAAGATGGCAGTTCTTTCTGCTTCAAAATCTTTTTTTGACTTAATCAAGACGATCTTGAGCCTGATTAACAGAACTTTGGAAAATAGACGCCTTTGATTCAGCCTCAACCCGAAGCCCTTTTTCCTTTTTAAGTAGGACTTGCAGATCTACAGCTGCAGATTCGGCATTCCCTATGAATTTCGGATAAATAGACAAGGCTTTATGAGGAAAATGGGATTGTGACATGCCTATAAGATGGGTTATTATACACAACAGAAATGTGGCGATAAGCCAAAGGCAGAGCAAAGATAACAAAGAATATAAGCAAGTTCCAAGCAGATTGCAAGCAATATACTTGCCACTTGGGGGCTAATGCGTGTCAATTCTTTAAGGAGGATACCATAAAGACCCGACTCATCTCAAGGAGATGAGCGGACCCTTTGGGGCTATAGGTTGAAGCTTTTTCAAACATAAACACCCCACTCATCTCAAGGAGATGAGTCGGCCCTTGGGGGCTACAGGTCGAAGCTTTTCCAAACATAAAGACCCGACTCATCTCAAGGAGATGAGCAGGCCCTTGGGGGCTACAGGCGATACATAGGAAAAGGCTGAAAGTAATATTGGAAACAAGTAAGCAAGGTGTCTTTACCTCATATTTCTCCTTCAAAACACGAATCATATCGGCTACGGTATCCTGGTTCTCACATAACCGGGTCAAATATTGTTGGTGGATTTCTTCAATACTTAGCAACGATATATTTGGGATTTCCAACTGATCGTTCCCTTTGGCAAGATTCACTATTTCTTCCTTTGCCACAATCTTGGCAAGAGTAGTGGAAGTAGTGGGAGCCCGGAACCGTTCTTTGACAAAAACAACTTCCGAAGCACTTGGATCAACCGGTGGAGTAGGGTCCTCAGCATGAGCCGCGAGGCTGGGGTCTCGAGCCGGGCTCGTTGGTTTAGCACGGGAAGTTGTGAGTTTTGATGCTTCGTCCATTAAAACCAACTCATTCAGAGGGACGTCTCAACAACAGTCGTCGGATCAAACGTGGATCTGGGACATGTATTTCAGGAGTCTCAACTTTGGCGGATGCTTTTTGGCTTGAGGGTCCAAGATATCTTGCTTCTCGGTACCAAAACATGACCCTGCCACGTGGCTGGATAAAGTAGCTGTCACATCCCTGATCCCTACTAGAGTATAGCAAGTTTGTGCTCATGTCTTCTTCATTGCATCCAAGAAAAAGGAAATGAAATCAAAAGCAAAGCAAATAAACAAAAGCAAAACCCTAGCAACTCTATATTCCAAAGCAATTCAAATTTGGTGGCAAATTAAAGTTTCCAAAATGGCCATTAGAAAAGTTCATCATTTCTGATAAATGTTGAAAACAAAATATCATGGGTGAAATATATTTTCAAAATGCTTTTCGCATTTTATTTTAAAGTAAAAAGCTACTGAAATCAACTATATAATTGATTTCAATTATTTCAAAGTTTTCAAAAATGATGAAACTTTTATATATATTTGGAAATCTTCCAAATAACATTTCAGTATGTTTCAAACTATTTTAGGAATAGTTTGAAGCCAAAAATAAAACAAAACAAAGTCAGTAAGTAATTAAGAGAAACAGAAATGAAAAAAACTAGAAAAAACCTTACCTGTCGCCTTGGCCCAGGCCCATCTCCTCCCTTCTGTCGTCTTCCTCCTTCGCCAGTCAGAGCAGGAGGTGGCCGCCGCTCCCTCCGGCGCGGCCACGCACCTGTGAGCGTGCCTGGCTCGCCCAGATGAGCTGGAGAGGGAGGATAAGCCTCTTCGAGCTCGATCCCATCCTCTCCCTCTCCTCATTCGCCCCATGTGCCTCTCCCCTCTCGGCCGCCATTGGAGCGAGCTCGAGCTCCCCGTAGCTCCAGCCCCTCTCCGTCTTGTCTGAGCCTCGCAGAAGAACCGCCTCGACCACCTGAAGCTTCCCAGTGAGCCACGAAAGCCCTCGAGCCCTGCATCGAGATGTCGCCGTCGTCTTCAACCTCGGATCCCCGGAGCTCGCCCTCGTCGTTCTCCCTCCTCCGACCCTCCCCGAGCCTGCTCTCGTCGCCTCTGCACTCCCTGTGAGCTCAGGGTGGTTTCCCCCTCATTTTCCCCTTCGATCCCGAGCTCTAGGCCTCGATTCCACCGGAGCCCGACGAGATCCGCCGTGGGACCTTGTCGCCGGTAGCTCTCCGATGATCGGATGGTCATTCTGAGGCCACCAATGGCTTCAGTGCATCGTATAGGTGTTGTACGAGCTCAGCCCCGTGCGTGATAGGCCCCGTAGCTATGATCCCGGTGGTGCCCGAACTCCGGCAGCCGCCGAGCTCGTCGCCGGCGTCATCTCCGGTTGTTTCAGCCCCTGCCCTGTGCAAAAATGGAGCTGCGATCGTGTGGCCGATCATCTGGTGCCCTCCACCGTGCTTTTGGTCACCGGAATCGTAAACCCGAGGCCCTCCGCCGTTCTAGTGGTCGTCGGAGCCTCGCCGCCGGTGGGTTTGACCCCATCGCCGGTGGGGTTGACCCCCCTGAGTCCCTGGCAAGTGGGGTCAGCCCCCTATTTAATTAAAGATTAGTTAAAATAAAAATAAAAATTATATTAAAAGTCAAATAGTCACTGACATGTGGGTCCAGCCCTGTTAATTAGCTAATTAAGTTAAACTTAAACTAAAAACTGGCCAAAGTCACTAACCAGTGGGTCCCACTAGTCAGGTTTGACTTTAAACGGCCAGCTGACCTGCTGATGTCATGCTGATGCAATAAATCTAATTCTGGTTTTAATATAATTCCAGAGTAATTGCAAAACTTTGGGAATTCATAGAAAATTGAATATAACTCCAAAACAGACAAATATTATATGCAAATTGATCATAAAAATTCAATGAACACCATGGTGCTACTTTCATGCATGAAAAATAAAGTTATGAAACAACATCAGATCAAATCAATTAAATGATTAAGATAAATATGACATTTCAAATGATATTTGAATTCGGATTTCAAACCAGATGCAAACTAAGGTTTCACCAACCACATTGAAACATATCACCTTCTTTTCATGCCATGTTCCTGCATCATGACTGTTGCATATGATTGTTATTGATTGTATGTTGTTATTCGGTTGCCCCCGCCCCTTCGGATACGACTGATTATTCGACAAACAGATATCACCGCTGTGCTGAGCAACAAGGCAAGCAACCATTTTGATCATCCCGATAAATCCCATGTTCTCGCTCCTGCTCTTACTTATTGCATTAGGTCAAATGCTTTCAATGCTTTTACCATGTTAGTTGAACCCATTCCTTTGCATGACCTGTCTTTGTCACAGTAAATAGCTAAACCTTGCAACCTAGCATACCTGGTAGATGCTTGAGCCATGATGTGTCTTATCCTGCTATGCATGCTATTCTTAGAGTTGTGTAAGGTCTGTCATCTAGGTGATGAACAGGATCATGAGAATCTGTTCAGTTAATAAAGGTTGTGTGTTGAACCTGGTTTGGTAAAGGTACTGGTGAAAGGCTATGTAGGAGTACATGGCGGGTTGTTTCATTGGAACCGTCCTTAGGAACTGAGTTCCGTGTATGTAATCCAAGACTAGATACTACCACACGTTGGGATACTTAATTGACCCTCTCGACTTATTAATCGCCTAGTACTCGGTCCACGAGTTGCAAGTAGTTTCTGGTGTTTATGGTCATGCTGGAGGTCGTGCATAGTGCTGACCTTAGAGGTGGACTATGATGCGGTAGGCAGTGGCACGGTGTGCCAAGTGGCACCCGGATGGTGGGCTTGGGAACCCTACACACATCGTTTGGGGCCGTGGCGAAAACCTCGGTCGGACTTCCGTGCAGGTTACCCTCAGATAGGCGATAAACCTGGACTAGGTATTAGCGTGATTAACGGTCGTGGCTGACTCCCTCATTGGGCTTCCGCTTGAAGGTTGCTGAGGTGCATGACGTGGACATGGCGATAAGTGGCGAGAGCGTGTGTGAAGAAGTACACCCATGTAGGGTTATTATCTATTCGAATAGCCGCGTCCGCGTATATGGACTACTTGGAAACATATGTTGTTCATAGATAACTATAATGGCTACTCATAAAAATGTCAAGATAAGTGTGAGTGTCGTGAATGGCATTTCTGTAGGAAGACGGAATGATTCCGCGATGGAGTATTGTTGTGGTGTTAGTGTACTCGTGTGCGAGAAAACAAAGTTGTCAAAGCTATTTGAAAATGTAAGTTTGTCTAGCCAAGAGTCAAATGCTGGCTTTCTGCATGAAACCCCACAACTCCTTGTTGATACATTGCATGAGTAGATAGATTATCCTAAAGTCTTGCTGAGTACTTTTGTACTCACGTTTGCTTAATAAATTGTTGCAGAGTTTGTTAATGACCCTAATGGTGGGTTCTATCTAGACGTTGACGACGACGAGTAGCTGGTGTCCCAGCTACGATCTGGCCCTAGGTTGGGTCTATAGATAATCAGGCCATGTGCCTTTTACCTTTCCATCTATCTGTACTCAGACAGTTTTAATCTTCCGCTGGCTTGTAAGACTTGTTTGTATGACTTGTGATGATGGGTCGTGAGACCCCTATCTGTGTAATATTATGTGTGAGGCTCTTCCGAGCCTTCTAAATAAAGTTTTATGTTATGATTATGTTGTGATGCCATCGATGTATCTATGCATATCGGTATGACTTGATATGTATGGGGTTCGAATACCTAGTTGTATGCCTTAGTAGCACTCCTTACAGGTAAATGCCCCTTTGTGATTCCACCGAGCCATGGTAGTTCGCTACTGCTCCGGACACATTGGTTGACCGCCATGTGTCCTTCTTAGCTGTTGTGTCTGTCCCTTTGGGGAAATGTCACACGATGTAATGGAGTCCTTGTAGCTTGCTACGACTCGTCTACACTCGTTGTTGACCGACACCTGCTTTGATGGGTCATATATGCATGTCCCTGTATGGAACTGCCACTTGGGTTTATAACTAGACATGTCGATCCGAGTTCTTTGACATTGGAATGCTAGCAACACAATTGCATACGTGAGTCAAAAGGCGCAAACGGTCTCGGCTAAGGTAAGGCTGCAGCCGTGGGGATAACCGTGCGTGAGACCGCAAAGAGATGTGATGTGTTACAGGCTAGATTTCTATGGCTTAGGATCGGGGTCCCGACAGTAGCCTTCGCCCTACGCAAGTCAAAAGTCAAGTAAATATACTAAAGAGAGTAAAATAAGCAATCAAGTTATGCTTAGAAACTTATCCATGATTGACATTGAAAGTGGGAATAGAGTTTCTGATGAGGCGCCCAAAGATGGGGAATATTCCTAAGATTAAGAGGGATTCAAGTTTCAAAGTTTGCATTGAACGGAGATCAACCTGAGTAAGCAGCTAACAAACTTATTACCTCAACATTAGGTTTGTGAGCCAGCGGTGCATGAGGCAAGCCTGGGTCTAGCTTGCCCATGTTGCTCCGGGTCTTGCGTTTGGATTGACCAATCAGCTGTGCTTTCTTCAAAAGAAATTTGGTAGCTAAATAAGATTGATTTGACATTTTCACCTTTCGGGCGGCTTGTTTTTCCCTTCTCGCAACAAACTTTTATGAAGAACTGGAAGAGATTGCAATTACCTCAACATTGATGACTTGGATGGCTTCGGATTCGTCTTGAGAAGATGGCATATCAGCAAGTTCAATAAATAAGTGACCAAGTGAATCAAGTTCTACCTCCGATGATTCCTTTGAAGATGAACCAAGAGCGGGATCACCTTGATCCGGATCATTCCCTTGGCTCATAGTAGGAGCATGGGCTTGAGGTGTAACGTTCCAAAAGCTAGTACCCTCCTATAAAACAAAGGAGTGTGACAAAGGGAGGGTTAAAGAAGAATCTAGCAAAGAAACAAAGTATATATAAACAAGAAAAGATCAACACGTCACGAGGAGGATTCAACAAATAAAACAGGCTCAAACCAGCGGTACTGCACCGCTCCTTCGAATCAGAAAATAACTTCTTCGTCTCTTTAACGAGAACATCATTACTTATATTGTTGGAGGAGAAGCGTTGAGGATCGGATGATGAGCTTGAACAATAGCACATCAATCCGAGTCTCGCACTAACAGGTTGAATACGCCACTATAACCAGCAGCGGAACAAATCAATCTCGGTCAGGCCATGGGAAACTAAGACCCGTAACTTTGTGTGGATGGGAGCCATTGCATCTCTCTCTTCTTTTATTGGACAGCTAGGCAGCACCACGTTTTTATCAATCCTATCTAGCCTATAACCCGACAAGGAATTTTCATTTGCGGGGGCAGTATTCTTGCAATAAAACCAACTTTTGTGCCACCCTTTGGGATGATTCACCAATTTTGACTCAGGAAACAGGTTGTTTTTTCCTTTTCTCGAAAGGAATTCCGCCAAGTTCACAAGATGAACCATTTTTTACCTCGGTCTGGCAATTGGCATAGAAGAATTCACTAAATATGGTTGTTGTGGGCTCAATTTGGAGATAGACTTCACATAGAACCTGGAACTGGCATATATTGGTCACTGAATTGGGGGCAATGTCTTGGGGCCTCGGGTTGAAATGGTGTAGAAGATCCCTGAAGAATTTTGAGCCGGGAGGGCGAAAACCTCTTCGCAAATGATCAGTAAAGATAACGACTTCCTCTTCCTGATGCTGAGGATAAGGCTCTTCTTTGGGAGCTCGCCAATTTATCTATTTCTTGGGTGGCAGACGTCCTTGACTTACCAGATTATCTAAAGTAAACTCGGATTCTTGAGATCTGGCCCAGTTGCAAGCCTTGGAATTTTTGGGGGCCATGTGTGACTCGAGATGGGTACAAAAGAAAACAAGTGGGAGTAAGGTGAGGCACAAGATGTTTAGAGGCTTATTGATTTCTGGAGTCGCCAAAATTATCACCAAGGGTATCTTAAGCTGGCCAATGTTATAACTAGGTTTTAAGCCGGTAAGACAAAGAGAGGAGTTCTAAGGGAAAGGTCCATGAAAGACTTGGCAGAAAACTTCCTCACAAACAAGTTACAAACAGTAGGCTTTTATCATGACGGATCTAAATAGAACATAAAATAAGAAAAATATATGTTCTAAAGGTGGCGGAGAGGCTCGCATTAGTGTTTTGGAACAAAGCTGTTCTAAAAAGGGTTTTGGTCCAAATTTATGCACCGAGCAAGTGGGGATGAGGCCGTAGTAGCAATATAGATGCGCCAGGTTATGGAACTAAGAAGCATTTCTTCTGCGATGATTCAAAGAGCATGACATGAACTCGTTAGGCAATCCACAAACCCTCGGCAAGAAGTATGCATACCTGATGTGACCGGAAGAGAAGATTACAGCTTTGGGTAGTTCAACGAGGAGAGCAAAGGTTTGTGGACCGGTGGGCCACCCAGAGAAATTCGTTCGCCGCAATCAAGATCTGACGCGTGTGGTAATGGAGGAAGACGTGAGGAAGAAGAAGGTGGAAACAATAGCACGAGGGGTTGCCCACCTATTTATAAGGAAAAGGGGGACCGAAACGGAAGGTCGCAGGAAATAAGCGGCTGAGTTTGCGCCTAGATTTTTGTGCCAGACCGGATTCAGTGTTGTTTTCGAAAGGATTCGCCATAATGACCTAAGACGACATCATTCGATTTGATTACATCGTGCCAATGAAATACTAAAGGGATGTTAAGTCTCAAAGAAGGGGAAATGACCCAACATTGTTTGCCGACTCATTTATCTATCAAGATAGCTTGACGTGAACAAGTTCAAGTCATTCTAGGGCCTAATGTCGGGGATATAACCCCAATATCTAACCCGCCCTATGGGGCGGGTCAAGCCGCAAGGACAACTTGAGAAGATGGACCGGAGGATTTAGTCGACGAGCCATCAAGCGGCCCATCACCAGAAGGCGGTGGCTCAAAGACGTACAAGGCAAGAGACGCCAGAAGCTTTCCTGACTTGGGAAGAAAGATAAGGTAGATTTGTAGTAAGTCACGGGTGTTTATTCGACCTGAACTCCATTGTAAACTTGGGGCCTCTACCAATATAAAGGAGAGCCCTCAAGTCAGAAAGATAAAGTAAGAAAACCCTTAAGAGCTAGGTTAGCGATTCTGCACCTTTTAATCAAGATTCCCATCAATACAAATACAAAGCACGACGTAAGCTTTTACCTCCGTTGGAGGGTCCGAACCTGGGTAAATCTGCCTCTTGTTTTCCAATCAACCCCTTCGAGTCGCCAAACCGCCACGATGGCCTCACCACTTAGTCCGTTCACGAGGACATCTACCATGACAAAACCACGACATCGACCATGATAGCCAAGCCCCGGTCAATTAGCCATTAGCATCTTAATATGTGTATCAAACATTCTTGTGCTGGCGTTGGAAAAGAGTTTGGAAAGGAAGGAGAAGAAAGAACTAAAAAGGCTAATGAACCATAAAGAGTGAATTTTATTTCCGATTAACACATGTTATCTATCCATACTATCCAAATTGCCCAAGGAACTGTTATGAATATTGAAAATAAATTTACATAGGAAGGGTTTATATAGGGTCTCTTGTGGATGGCTTAATGTCCTTTATGGTGCCCTGCTGCAATGTTGTGCCTTTACTCTTCTGGGAGTACTCCTTTGTAAGGGGGATAGTTGGCGATCAGACCTTTAACAGAGGTGGTCTTGAGAAGTCGCCGAGGTGTGGGTAGCTTGACGAAGAGTTGGTCCCTTATGGTACCTGTATTTGTCCGTGGACGTGTAATGACCATAGTTCGGTTTAATCGAATACCTGGTCCCGCATAATTGGTCACCAGATCTGCCCATGGTATCTTAAGCACAAATTTGTGCCTTCGAGGCACGTACTTTGCTGGTGGCGAGGTCCTGCTATGGGGAGCATATCCCTATTTGGTTTGAGCATGAGAAGAATACGGGAATTGTGGCGGAACGTGAGCTCGTTTGTGTTCCTTAATGGTGATCTTGGACTTTGGAGTTGTATTGCCGGCATGTACTTCGGCTGCCAGAGCCGCAGTATGTTCCTCGGTTCAAAGGGGTCACTCAGTGTTACCCTTGACGGTAGTAACACCCTTGGGACCTGGCATCTTTAGCTTCAGGTATACATAATGGGGAACGACATTAAAGCAAACGGACATTATACGACCGAGGAGTGCATGGTACCCGCTGTGAAAAGGGACAATGTCAAAGATCAAGTCTTCGCTGTGGAAGTTGTCTAGTGAACCGAACACTACTTCCAAAGTGATGGCATCCGAGGAGCGAGCCTCGGCGCCATGAATTATTCCTTTAAAGGTGGTGTTGATGGGTTTGATCCTTGACAAATCAATACCCATTTTTCTCACTATGTATGCGTAAATCAGATTGAGGCTACTACCTCCATCCATAAGGACTCTAGTGAGATGGTACCCATCAATGACGGGGCCGAGTACCAGGGCCGCTTAACTCCCGCGTCGAATATTAGTCGGGTGATCCATGTGGTCATAAGTGGTTGGACATGCCGACCATGGGTTATACTTCGGGGTACTGTCTCTATGGTGTATACATCCCGAAGTGCTTGTTTCCTCTCCTTTTTGGTATGTGTGACATAGATCATGTTCACGATTTTCACCTGAGGAGGAATTTTTTTGACCCCCGTTGTTTGCTCAACGAAGTTGAAAGCACAATTGCTCCCTAGGGTGGTTTTGATAATTGGTCACAACATATGCACCATTGGACTAATGTGTTCTCCAAGTATATTTCAGAAAAAGTTCAAAAGATGTCATGGCTTAAGGTTTATGTGAAGATACCCCTGGATGCAAGAAAGGAATAATGTTGGCTCAAGCTTCAAGCTATAAGACTCTTCAGTTTATATTTGTGAGAAATCACTTTTGAGTCCATAGGAAAGCCAATACTATTAAAAGGGGATGAGGTAGTAAAGTGAACTGATTGCTCAAATGCTCAAAGTTAGCCACCAAAACACTTAGTCATTTTCCCCACATATCCACTCTGTCAAGTTCCACATTCACAAATTTGGTGTCACCAACATTTCCATATTGGACCCGCCGAGTTTGAACTCAAACAGAAACCCTAGACGGTCCCACCAAATCGGTGCAACCGAAACCAAGTCGGTGCTACCGAGTTCAGTGTGACCAACATTTTGTTGCCAAGATACACAAAATTGGAATTTCCGAGTTTAAGTATCGGTAACACCGAGTTCAGCCATCTAACTGTTAGTCACCTTTTTGGTGCCATCGAGTTTCATATATCGGTCTCACCAAGATTCAAAAGTTCACACCTTTAGTGCTAGTCGGTACCACCGAGTTGTAAACTTCGGTGTCACCGAGTTTGCCTTTTGCGTGTAATGGTTGGATTTCGGCTGCTGCCTATATATACCCCTTCACCCACCTCTCATTCATGGGAGAAGCACTGAGAACACACACTTCACTCCCTGATCCATTTTCTGAGAGAGAACCACCTACTCATGTGTTGAGACCAAGATATTCCAATCCTATCATTTAAAACTTGATCTCTAGCCTCCCCAAACTTCTTTCCATCAAATCAACCTCTCCTACCCATGCATATTATGTGAGAGAGTGATTTGTGTTGAGGAGACTATCTTTAGAAGCACAAGAGCAAGGAGTTCATTGATCTACCACATCTATTAACTTTTGGAGGGTGGTGCCTCCTAGATTGGTTAGGTGTCGCTTGGGAGCCTCCTACTTCGTGTTGTGGAGTTGAACCAAGATGTTTGTAAGGGCAAGGAGAACGCATATTTCGTGAAGATCTACCGTGAGTAAGTTTAATCCTCCGTGGACGGAAGCCGTGATGGAATAGACAAGGCCGCTTCTTTGTGGACCCTCCATGGGTGGAGCCCTCCATGAACTCTCGCAACCCTTACCCTTCGTGAGTTGAAGTCTCCACTAACACGGACATACGATAGCGCCACCTATCGGAACCATGCCAAAAATCGCCGTGTCAACCTAATGCGTTTGATCTCCCTACCTTACTCCTCTACTTAACACTTGCATGTTTTACTTTCCGCTGTTATAATATTAGAATTGCATGTGTAGGGTGTGCTTTACTTGTTATAACTATCGTAGCTGTTTCTCAAGTAGAATTGGGAAAAGGCAAAAAAATTATCTTGTCAAGTAGTCTAATCACACCCTCTGGACATACTTTCGATCCTACACGGGTTCTTCATCATCCTCGCTACGGGGACTCTTGCCCTGGTCCTCGGCTATATTTTTGCTCGCCTATTTGATTACCCAATAGTCACGGTTGGTGTGTGTAGCGGGCTTATTCGGGGTGTCGTGGATCTGGCAGGGCATGTGTTAGAGCATATTTCTCCATATGTGGTTTTGGTAATTGATGACAATCCCTATGGACTAATGGTTTCTTGAATAATATTCGAAGGATTTGTCCATAGGCACTTCTTGAAGTCCATCTGTTGGTTTCAAGGAGTTTATATGATGACCAAGGTGGTATTCAAGATTTTATCTAAAGATTGGTCATAAAGGCACAAGGTTGATCAAGACCAAGTCAAAGAGTGAGTCAAGTTGATCAACACACAAAGAGCACAAGATGTAACAAGAGGGATCAAGTGATTCCATGGTATGGTAAGCATTGTCCATTACGCTTTGTGTACTAACCCATGGTCTTCATGAGAGTTTTATGTGGGGTTAGGTGTGTTTCCATGGTCCCAAGCATTTGAAGTACCGTTGCTACTTCCGCAAACTTTTTCTCTGTGGTGCCTTTGGTGCATTTTGAGCGGAAGTACCGCTGCGGTGGAAGTGGTAGTATCGCTCAGGCGGTATTGCCGCCCACTTCTACTGCTAAACCAGCCAGCCCACAGCTCCCTGCCGAACCAGGAGCCGTCGGAGCTCGTCAAAGTCCGCGACGGGACCTTCCCCGATGCCCCGCCTCCGCGCCGCCGGTGACCGCCGCCGCCATCTTGCTCTGCCGGCGTCGCACCTACCATCTCCGCCGCTCCGAGCCTGAAAGAAGCCGCCCCATGGCCGTCCTCCGCCCGGACGCGCCGGCGCCGGCATCTACCCAGGTTCCCGCGCCACCTCGGCCCCGGCGCCTGCAGAGCCAGTCGCCGCCGCCCCTGCAGTGCTCGAGCACGAGCAGCGTCGGGAGGACGACGAGGAGCCCCGCTCCTGGGCCGCGTGGCCTCGCTCGCCCAGGCCGGCCCCGTCCCGCCGGCCCAGCTCCACACCGCCTTCGCGTGTGGGCCGCGCGCCCCCACGAGGCCCAGCAGCAGCCAGCAGGCTGATGGTCTCCTCCAGGCGTTGACCGCGCTCCTGGACCCCGCGGCCCAGCAACCCCGCTCGGCCCAGGCCTCCAGCTGGCCTCCTCCAGCACCCTCCGGCCAGAAGGCCCCAAGGTGAGGCTGGACTATCCCCCGCCTGTGCAATTTTCGGTGTAAAGCGCCCCCTATTCGGCCCGTTTGATTATTAGGATTTTTCCTGAGAATATATCTTTTTCAGGAATTAGACGTAAATATAATTGCCCGTAACTTTTATTCCGTAAGTCGGATTGAGGCGTGTAGCATATGGATTTCGTGTAGTTTTGCGCGTAGATTACGTTGGTGCAACATGCATAATTGTTTGCCGTCGTTTAGCATGCCTAACGCCTAGTTTAGCGTGCTGTCTCGATAGGTTCATTGTCGTAGTTATTTTCCGCGCATGTCCGGATTGCCCGAATGCCTTAGATAAAATGTTCATGTTTTAGGAACCACTTTTCCATGTATTTTAGAGTAGACGTTGGTATTTTTGCGTGTAGGGATTGCCGCTAGTTTATTTTCCCGTGTATAGGTTATTATCTCGCATTTACGTGTGGCATTATTTTTGTGTTGCAACCCCACATATTTTATCTGTTTTCGGGGTAGAAAAATCCATATGATTTTTCTGTACAATTAGTTTTAGCTTTTGATCAAGTTAGTTCGCGCGATATTTTGCCATGTAGCCCTCTTGTCTTTTTCGTAGGATTTATTCCGTGCTTCGTTGAAGAAGTTGTCAACTAGAGAGTTATTCTTGCGTGTTTACTCTAGCCCCTCGTATTTTTGGTTGCAATAGATATGCATGTTTAGGTGTGGTTTGCTTGCTCTCAAGTTGCTACAAATAGTGCTGATTTGGAGGTGCTGAAATATTTCCAAGTCTGGAATCTGTTATATTTTGTTGTTGTCTTGTCTCGCTTGTATCTTTTGATCTGTAGCTCTTTTGAGGTTGGTGCAATGGAGTTAGTTGTAGCCCTTGTGTTTCTCTAGCATGCTGTGAATTTTCATACCATTTGGAGTCCTGTAGCTTATGGTTTAGATGCTGTCAATATGGCTTCAGATCGAAAACTGCACTTTCATGAAGTGTAATTTTCACTAAGTCTGAAATAGTGTGTGAGATGCCATTTTGTGTCTTCTTTTCCTAGTGTTCCTTGCTGCCATGCTAGTTGTTGTTAGTTGTTTGTTGTAGTCCTTCTTGCCCTCTTTCGTGTCATGCCTTGGTTGATTATATTTGAGTTGTGTAGCTCATAGTTGTGGGGTGTAGAAAATGCTATGTGGCTGATTTTGGCAGATTGTAGTGATATCTTATTTTGCTCGTAGTTGTTGAACCGTAGCTCCGATTTGATCGTGTCCTACATGAAACTTTCTTAGAATCCCGTGTAGTTTCATTTTCTTTTGCTGGTTGTATGTTTTGAAGTGCTTGTGACCGTCGTTCCACACGTATTGCATTCATGCCATCATATCTTGCGGTGCTTGTATCTTTTGAACCGTAGCTCCGTTGGAGATGTTCTCTATGTGTAAATTGCTTGAAATGACGCATAGAATCACGTGAACCTATTTTTTCTGCTGTTTAACAACCAATTAAATGTGTTAGTTCAGATCTGGACAGAATTGTAAATTAACATGTGAGGTCGTTTCCGTGGTGCTATATGACATTTCCGACCTCATTTAAAATGCCTAGATAGGTAGTTTAATTACGCTTCACCTCTTTCCATGTTTAACCACATTTAGTATTGTCGTGTATTAAATCAGGATAGAACTAAATAAATAAACGTGGAGTTTCGTCAATATGCAACTTGTTGCATATTGAACTTCACTTAATGTGTAGTGTTTGATTGTGTGAATTGTCATGCCGTGACTTGCATATATTCAGCTGCTCATGCATCATATGTGTTGTGCATCGTGTGGTGAATTCCGTGTGTCGATTTGTGTTTCCGGTTTGCTTCGTCTCGATAGAGTTCCGCAGCGTGCCGGATTGTGAGGACTCGTTCGACTACGTCGGTTCGTTTGCTGCACGAAGGCATTCTTCTTCCAAGCGGGATCTCAGGCAAGATGAACATTTCCCCAGATACCATTACTATCATTGCCATGCTAGTTTTACCGGTTCTATCGTTTATGTCTCGTTGCCTACCACATGTTAAATATCAGCCTCTCAACAATGCCATGAAAACCTTCAACCTGTTCAACCTAGCAAACCACTGATTGGCTATGTTACCGCTTGCTTAACCCTGTGTTAGCGTTGCTAGTTGCAGGTGCAGTTGCTTCCATGTGATAACATGGGTTCCTTGTTATATCACCCTATTAAATGCTATTTAATTTAATGCACCTATATACTTGGTAAAAGGTGGAAGGCTCGGCCTTTCTAGCCTGGTGTTTTGTTCCACCTTTGCCCCCTTAGTTTCGGCTACCGGTGTTATGTTCCATAATTGAGCGCTCCTAACACGGTCGGGGTTGTTATGGGGACCCCCTTGATAATTCGTCTTAGATTAAAGCTGGTCTGGCAAGGCTCAACATTGGTTCTACATTTGCCCAACATAATAATTTTGATAACACTAAAATGCATAGGGAGTTAGCGCTACCCGAGGAGTAATTCTACATAATACAGGTAGGGCCAGTGCTGATGGTGCTGGTCCAAAACAGAGCACTGTGCGGGGCCACCGCGAGGAAACTCGAGGTTTTGCACTCGTACGCGTAGCTTATCCATCGTGTCCTGGGAACGAGATACGCGGCTCCTATCGGGATCGTCGACACGTCTGGTGGCCTTGCTAGATTAGTTTTACCTTTGACGAGATATCTTGTGCATCGGGATTCCGGTGATGCTTTGGGTAATCTCAGAGTTGAGGTTTTCCACTAAGGAGTCCGACGAGATCGCGAGCTTCGTGATTGAGGATTTCCATGCGGCTTGTGGTAATTTGTGATGGACTAGTTGGAGCACCCCTGCAGGGTTAAATCTTTCGAAAAGCCATGCCCGCGGTTATGTGGCAACGTGGAAACTTTATTTAACACTGGTTCTAGATAACTTGAAGTTAACTTAATTAAACCTTGCCAACTGTGTGCGTAACCGTGACTGTCTCTTTCGTGAGTTCCTTCTCCGATCGAGGACACGGTGGGGTTATGTCTGACGTAGGTAGGTGTTCAGGATCACTCATTTGATCATCAGTAGTTCACGTCCGCTATGCGTAGATCTTCCCCCTCTTATTTCTTATACTCGTAAGTTTAGCCACCAAATAAATGCTTAGCTGCTGCTGCAACCTCACCACTTAACCATGCCTCACCCATTAAGCTTTGCTAGTCTTGATACCTTTGGAAATGAGATTGCTTAGTCCCATGTGGCTCACAGATTACTACAACACCAGTTGCAGGTACAGGTAAAGGTTACTTGACGCGAGCGCGTTGATTGTACATTTGGAGTTGATTATTCTTCTTCTTCATCATCGATCTAGGATGGGTTCTAGGCCGGCAGCCTGGGATAGCAAGGATGGACGTCGTTCTTCTTTTCTCGTTTGTTTTCGTCCGTAGTCGGACCATGCTCTTATTCATGATGATTATGTATTGTACTGTTGTGACTCTGATGTAGCTTGTGGCGAGTGTAAGCCAATTCTATATGTATATCTCATCTTTTCAGTACAAGTACTTGTAACGATATCTATTCTTGCGACATGACGAGATGCGCTTCTATCCCTGACGAGGCCTTCGTGCCAAATTGAGGATAGGGTCGCAACTTGGGCGTGGCAAGTTGGTATCAGAGCAGTACCGACCTAGGAGCCCCCTTGATTGATCGAACTTGGCCGAGTCGAGTCTAGTGAAAAACTCCTTTGAGTCTAGTTATATATCGGAGAGTATGATTCTTTTTTCTCCTCTTCTATGCTCTGGTGAGGAATCTTGATGTAATAATTTATTCTACTCCTCTTCTCACTCAAAATTTTTTTAGGATCACGCGGATATTTTTGGGATATGTATGATGCCGATGTGACGGAGTTCTGTCTTGGTGCCTCCTGTCTGACTTGATTTTCTTCCGGGGAGTTGAGCTCCAGGGGATTCTCGAGCACATCGTTATCATTCAGATTTCTTAGTATCTCAGAACGAAGGATGTTCGTAATTGCTTCAATACTAGTAGTGGCGAGATAACCCCGATGTCCCCAGTACTGGTGCAGATTGTTCGGGAGTACTAACATACTTTGTATCGTTGTGATCACGAGGGTCTGTTGTAGATGAAGGTCCGAGATTCTGGTCGTGTGTTCACGGATGTGATACAGGTGACGGGTTAGTATATGAGTTGTGTGAATATTACTCCTTGTATCCGTGTACCAGATTGCATGACCAGATATTTCGGGAATTCATAGGTGGGAATTCTAGTAGTTGCTTATAGGACAATCTTCTAACAAATACATGATGTTATGTTGGGGTTCGACATCTAGTGGATTCGTTTGTTGACGGTCGACTTACAGCGGTACACGTTGTGTCTTAAAGAATCCTTGTAGCTTGCTACGACTCAGGGACGCTTCGTATGTCGGGTGCACTGCCTTGCACTTGATGGCTACTGTAAGGTTCGAGCCCGTGCGATCCCATCCAGGAAAATATCGGACGAAATCTTTCTCATGAGTTTGTTCTGGCTAATTGCAAGCCGCACCCTTTGTTTTGTTGAATATGGCAATTCAAGTTGCTTCGATGTCAAGTGGTGATTTCAGATCTTCTCTAAGCGGTGTTCTCATATTTTTATGGGTATGCTAATTCTTTTGCTCAAATCAATTATCTTGTTAATTCTTGTCAACCGGAGTCGCCATATCAATTCTTTTTCAACCGGTGTGCTTCTCTTCAAGTGGATTCAATCCTCTCCAATTTTTCCAAGATCATTCTCTCATTTTAGTCCGGAGTTCATCTCATCCGTCCCAAGTTGTCTTTGTTTTTCCCCGCCCTCCTGCCCTTTTCTTCAGTGTTTGGATTTCATCCAAGTGCCTTCTTATTCAGTGATGCTTCCGCTATCTCTTCTTCCTTTTGTACCCGGTGATTCGTTGTGAAGATTCTCAGGAGATTCGTGTCATATTTGTTCATTCTTGTCATCGTTACCGGTGAATTTAATTCAGTTGTCCGTGTTCATCATATTCCTTTCGTCCTTGTAATTCTTTCATGTGTTGGAAATTCTTATCCAGTCTTCTGTTGGCATTTATCTCTATTCTTTCCGGAGCGTTGAAGATATCCCAGTAGTTTCTTGTTATCAATTCGTTCAATTATTTCGAGGTGCTCAACCTCATCAAGTTTCATTTGTATGGTGCAATATCCCTCTTTCTAGCAATCCTTTCTAACGGTGGTTTCTTTGAGTGGGCCCATAACCCACAGGTTCTTTCCCAGGATCTGTCCTGGCTCTTTTGATCTTTTTCCAGAGATCTCTAAATCTTTTCAACTATGATGTAAGTATGAATTTCATCAGTCATATCCCTTCTCCAAGACCTATTAGAATTAATTGTCATACTGGCTCAACCTTTCATTCTTCTTTATTCCGGAGTGTCTCAGCTATTCTTGGTGTTGTTTCTCGTCTTCATTCTCAGCTTGCAAATTCGAAGGAGTGTTTCTCTCAGTCTTGTTCCATTCTTGTGAAGACTATCATCTCAGCTTCGTGTATCCTCTCATTTGTTGTCAATCATGAGTAACCCCTTTCGTGCTATCCGGTGCTTCTCTGAGTTGTTTTTATTTCTCGTTCCTCCGAAGGCCATCATTTTAGAAGAATCTTCGTTCTCACCTTTCAGCTTTCATCCTCAATTCTTCTCAATTGTTGTCTCTTCGTTCGTCTCTCGTTTATCCGGTGCCTTGTTTAAGTTTTTCTTCTCTTAGGTGGCTCATGATCTCTTCATTCTCTTGTATCTCCATTCATTCTTGGTATCCCCATTCAATTGTGAATTCTTACCGGTGCTTTCTTCAATCATGCTTCAAGTGGTGCTTACCTATCTCTCTCTTCAAGTTTCTTTCAAGCATAATAAGTGGTATGCTAAATCCGCTGTTTGTCATCAATTAAACTTGATGAAGGATAAGCATGACGTAATTCTTATTCTTGTTCATAGTGATTTCAATTCTTCTTCCGGAGGGCTCACGATATCAATTCCTTTTCTCTAGTGTTCTTATCTTTCTTTTCCGGAGTTTCAAGTTTTCTCAAGTATCTCTTCGTGTTGCTTCATCTAAATCTTGGCAAGGTCATAATCTTATTCTTTCTACCTTCATATCGTTGCACCATTCATTTGTATACAGAGGTCCTTCAGGGTGGTTCATCAAGGTTTCAATTCATTCTCAAGTGTTCTCCAATATTCTTGTTGGAGAACCTCAAGTATCCTTTCTCTTGCATTTACAAGTGCATTTGTTCTTCCTTTATCCTTTGAGGGGGTATTATATCATTCTTGTTAGTGTAGGAGCCTCGAAGAGTTTTCCTTTCAAGAATGAGATAATTAAACCCACCAATTCTATGATCATGAGATATTTTCAACCCATGATTTCTTCATTGAGCTATATGGTTTGGATTTCACCTAAAGCTTTTCCTATGGGTTGTTGCTATCATGGTGCTTGTCATTAATCCAAGTTCTCAATGTATCCCCTTGGTGTAGGTTATTGTTCATATCTTGTTTCTCCCAATCAATCCTTGTTTCTGTTGGTGGCTGGTTGTCACTTCATTAATTTGAAAAGGTTTCCATAAGCCCACTACTATCTTGTTCTTTCGTTGTTGTTTTCCAACAACTACGTTCATTTCTTCTCGCAAGGGTGCTTGTCAAGTTCATTTGCGATATAGTTGTCATTCTCTCTTCGTTCTCTTCTTCCGTATGAGCTAGTTCCTATTCTATTGTTTCGGAGGCATTGTGATGTTGCTCTTTTGGGTCTATTATGTTGTTCTATCAAGATCATGGTGTTCCCTTGTTCTATTTAGTTGTTTGTGGTGAATATTGTCTAATTCTCTCTTCCTATCGATTTTTTGTCCCATTTTCCTACCGAAGTGCTGCCGAGTTTTTCTGTGAATTCTTGCTTCTTTCTCATATCAATCCTCATCTCTTTTCAACCTTCAAGGATCGTTGGTTTCACTCGTTTGTCAAAGAAGCGATTAAGTTTTTACCTCTTGTTCTTTCTCATCCTCTCCCCCTTTCATTCTTTGATCTCGGGGCGAGATCCTCTTGTAGTGTAGGAGAGTTGTGACAGCCCGATGCCGACGTTCTAGAAGATTCCCCTTCTATTCCGTTTTCATTGTGTGTCTATTTTCTTTTGTCGCATCATCATCGCATCATGCGCATCATCAGCATTGCATCGGCATCCCGTTGCTGCCAGTTTTCAAAACTTGCATCCGTTGTTAGTTGTCGGTTCTCGTCGTTGTCCATTCTGAGCCCGACCGCACTCGCACGCGCCCGCGGCATCGTCAAAACCCTGTTTTAAAAGTGTGTTGAAAACTTTCTCTGATCGAGGTGAAACTTGGCATCCGGTCGTGATTAGTTATAACTAGGTTGCCTGTCGAGTTTCGTCGCGATCGGAGACCGTCTGGTACCCGAACGGTCGACCGTAGTGGCACCGTCTTCGGTTATTCGTCGGACGTTCGTCGGTGTTTTAAAATTCGTTGCCGCGCCGCCCGTTCTCCCTCTCGTCTCCGGATATCCACTCTACACGGCCTCGTAATCGTTCCTGCGTTCGGAATCGTCTGAATCCGACCGCACGGTTGGATCCGGAACGAAATTCCGGCTAAGCTAGCCCCCTTTTCTCTATAAATAGACCCCCGGTGCATTTTAGAGAGCCTTCCTCTAATCCCTCCTTGTTCTCCGTGCCCACCTACCCCTAACCCTAATTCTCCCAGCTCTCTCTCCTTCCACAGCCGCCGGGCCCGCCCGAGCCCGCGCGTGGCCCGCCCGAAGCCCATCTGGCCGCCGCCGCCGCCCGTTCTGCCTCTTGCCCCGAGCCCCCCGCGCCTCGCGCCCGCAGTCGCCCGCCAACCTGTAGCTCCCCGCCGAACCAGGAGCCATCACAGCTCGTCAGAGTCCGCGACCGGACCTTCCCCGATGCCCCGCTTCCGCGCCGCCGGTGACCGGCGCCGCCATCTTGCTTTGCCGGCGTCGCGCCTACCATCTCCGCCGCTCCGAGCCTGAAAGAAGCCGCCCCATGGCCGTCCTCCGCCCGGACACGCCAGATCCGTGCCAGCGCCGGCATCTGCTCGGGTTCCCGCGCCACCTCGGCCCGGCGCCTGCAGAGCCAGCCGCCGCCGCCCCTGCAGTGCTCGAGCACGAGCAGCGTCGGGAGGACGACGAGGAGCCCCGCTCCTGGGCCGCGTCGCCTCCCAGGCCGGCCCCGTCCCGCCGACCCAGCTCCACACCGCCTTCGCCTATGGGCCGCGCGCCCCCACGAGGCCCAGCAGCAGCCAGCAGGCCGATGGTCTCCTCCAGGCGTTGACCGCGCTCCTGGACCCCGCGGCCGAGCAGCCCCGCTCGGCCCAGGCCTCCAGCTGGCCTCCTCCAGCATCCTTCGGCTCGAAGGCCCCAAGGTGAGGCTGGACTATCCCCCGCCTGTGCAATTTTCGGTGTAAAGCGCCCCCAATTCGGCCCGTTTGATTATTAGGATTTTTCCTGAGAATATATCTTTTTCAGGAATTAGACGTAAATATAATTGCCCGTAACTTTTATTTCGTAAGTCGGGTTGAGGCGTGTAGCATATCGATTTCGTGTAGTTTTGTGCGTAGATTACGTTGGTGCAACATGCATAATTGTTTGTCGTCGTTTACCGTGCCTAACGCCTAGTTTAGCGTGCTGTCTCGATAGGTTCATTGCCGTAGTTATTTTTCGCGCATGTCCGGATTGCCCGAATGCCTTAGATAAAATGTTCATGTCTTAGGAACCACTTTTCCATGTATTTTAGAGTAGACGTTGGTATTTTTGCGTGTAGGGATTGCCGCTAGTTTATTTTCCCGTGTATAGATTATTATCTCGCATTTACGTGTGGCATTATTTTTGTGTTGCAACCCCACATATTTTATATGTTTTCGGGGTAGAAAAATCCATATGATTTTTCTGTGCAATTAGTTTTAGCTTTTGAGGGAGTTAGTTCGCGCGATATTTTGCCATGTAGACCTCTTGTCTTTTTCGTAGGATTTATTCCGTGCTTCGTTGAAGGAGTTGTCAACTAGAGAGTTGTTCTTGCGTGTTTACTCTAGCCCCTCGTATTTTTGGTTGCAATAGATATGCATGTTTAGGTGTGGTTTGCTTGCTCTCAAGTTGCTACAAATAGTGCTGATTTGGAGGTGCTGAAATATTTCCAAGTCTGGAATCTGTTATATTTTGTTGTTGTCTTGTCTCGCTTGTATCTTTTGATCTGTAGCTCTTTTGAGGTTGGTGCAATGGAGTTAGTTGTAGCCCTTGTGTTTCTCTAGCATGCTGTGAATTTTCATACCATTTGGAGTCCTGTAGCTTATGGTTTAGATGCTGTCAATATGGCTTCAGATCGAAAACTGCACTTTCATGAAGTGTAATTTTCACTAAGTCTGAAATAGTGTGTGAGATGCCATTTTGTGTCTTCTTTTCCTAGTGTTCCTTGCTGCCATGCTAGTTGTTGTTAGTTGTTTGTTGTAGTCCTTCTTGCCCTCTTTCGTGTCATGCCTTGGTTGATTATATTTGAGTTGTGTAGCTCATAGTTGTGGGGTGTAGAAAATGCTATGTGGCTGATTTTGGCAGATTGTAGTGATATCTTGTTTTGTTCGTAGTTGTTGAACCGTAGCTCCGATTTGATCGTGTCCTACATGAAACTTGCTTAGAATCCCGTGTAGTTTCATTTTCTTTTGCTGGTTGTATGTTTTGAAGTTCTCGTGGCCGTCGTTGCACATGTATTGCATTCGTGCCATCATATCTTGCGGTGCTTGTATCTTTTGAACCGTAGCTCCGTTGGAGATGTTCTCTATGTGTAAATTGCTTGAAATGACGTGTAGAATCACGTGAACCTATTTGTTCTGTTGTTTAACAACCAATTAAATGTGTTAGTTCAGATCTGGACAGAATTGTAAATTAACATGTGAGGTCGTTTCGGAGGTGCTATATGACATTTCCGACCTCATTTAAAATGCCTAGATAGGTAGTTTAATTATTCTTCACCTCTTGCCATGTTTAACCACATTTAATATTGCCGTGTATCTAATCGGGATAGAACTAAATAAATAAGCGTGGAGTTTCGTCAATATGCAACTCGTTGCATATTGAACTTCACTTAATGTGTAGTGTTTGATTGTGTGAATTGTCATGCCGTGACTTGCATATATTCAGCTGCTCATGCATCATATGTGTTGTGCATCGTGTGGTGAGTTCCGTGTGTTGATTTGTGTTTTGGTTTGTTTCGTCTCGATAGAGTTCTGCAGCGTGCCGGATTGTGAGGACCCGTTCGACTAAGTCGGTTCGTCTGTTTCACGAAGGCATTCTTCTTCCAACCGAGATCTCAGGCAAGATGACCATTTCCCCAGATACCATTACTATCATTGCCATGGTAGTTTTACCGCTTCTATCGTTTATGTCTCGTTGCCTACCACATGTTAAATATCAGCCTCTCAACAATGCCATGAAATCCTTCAACCTGTTCAACCTAGCAAACCACTGATTGGCTATGTTACCGCTTGCTTAACCCTGTGTTAGAGTTGCTAGTTGCAGGTGCAGTTGCTTCCATGTGATAACATGGGTTCCTTGTTATATCACCCTATTAAATGCTATTTAATTTAATGCACCTATATACTTGGTAAAAGGTGGAAGGCTCGGCCTTTCTAGCCTGGTGTTTTGTTCCACCTTTGCCCCCTTAGTTTCGGCTACCGGTGTTATGTTCCATAATTGAGCGCTCCTAACACGGTCGGGGTTGTTATGGGGACCCCCTTGATAATTCGTCTTAGATTAAAGCTGGTCTGGCAAGGCTCAACATTGGTTCTACATTTGCCCAACATAATAATTTTGATAACACTAAAATGCATAGGGAGTTAGCGCTACCCGAGGAGTAATTCTACATAATACAGGTAGGGCCAGTGCTGATGGTGCTGATCCAAAACAGAGCACTGTGCGGGGCCACTACTTGGAAACTCGAGGTTTGGCACTCGTACGCGTAGCTTATCCATCGTGTCTTGGGAACGAGATACGCGGCTCCTATCGGGATCGTCGACACGTCTGGTGGCCTTGCTGGATTAGTTTTACCTTTGACGAGATATCTTGTGCATCGGGATTCGGGTGATGCTTTGGGTAATCTCAGAGTTGAGGTTTTCCACTAAGGAATCCGACGAGATCGCGAGCTTCGTGATTGAGGATTTCCATGCGGCTTGTGGTAATTTGTGATGGACTAGTTGGAGCACCCCTGCAGGGTTAAATCTTTCGAAAAGCCGTGCCCGCGGTTATGTGGCAACGTGGAAACTTTGTTTAACACTGGTTCTAGATAACTTGAAGTTAACTTAATTAAACTTGCCAACTGTGTGCGTAACCGTGACTGTCTCTTTCGTGAGTTCCTTCTCCGATCGAGGACACGGTGGGGTTATGTCTGACGTAGGTAGGTGTTCAGGATCACTCATTTGATCATCAGTAGTTCACGTCCGCTATGCGTAGATCTTCCCCCTCTTATTTCTTATACTCGTAAGTTTAGCCACCAAATAAATGCTTAGCTGCTGCTGCAACCTCACCACTTAACCATGCCTCACCCATTAAGCTTTGCTAGTCTTGATACCTTTGGAAATGAGATTGCTGAGTCCCATGTGGCTCACAGATTACTACAACACCAGTTGCAGGTACAGGTAAAGGTTACTTGACGCGAGCACGTTGATTGTACATTTGGAGTTGATTATTCTTCTTCTTCATCGATCTAGGATGGGTTCCAGGCCGGCAGCATGGGATAGCAAGGATGGACGTCGTTCTTCTTTTTCTCGTTTGTTTTCGTCCGTAGTCGGACCCTGGTCTTATTCATGATGATCATGTATTGTACTGCGGTGACTCTGATGTAGCTTGTGGCGAGTGTAAGCCAATTCTATATGTATATTTTATCTTTTCAGTACAAGTACTTGTAAAGATATCCATTCTTGTGACACGACGAGATGCGCTTCTATCCCTGACGAGGCCTTCGTGCCAAATTGAGGATAGGGTCGCAACTTGGGTGTGACAGGTAGTACCGCTGGGTCGGATGGTAGTACCGCTCCAGCGGCACTACCACCCCAAGATATGTGTCGTTTGCACGTTTTCCCTTGAAACTTCCATTTGAGAAGAAGTACCGCTCGCTTGAGCGGTACTACCACTTGTGCACATGTTGAGTGCATAACGGTTGGATTTCAAGGGACATATTTAAGGGGGTCTTCTTCCCTAATGGTCTCTAACCTTTTAGCTCGTGTTCTTCCCCCATTGTTGACTTTCTTCGAGCTTGCTAACTCTGAATCCCTTCAATGATTCTTGCTAGTTCTTGAGGGAAACGAGAGAGGAGATCTAGATCCACATTTTCACCAACCACTTTCTCCTCTATGTGAGGGGAACCCCTTAGATCTTGATCTTGGATTTCTTTGTGATCTCCTTGTTCTTCCTCTCATATTCCTCCATAGTTTTTTTGTTGTGGAGGGATTTGAGTATGAGGGTCTTGACCACTTTGTGTGCTCTTGCCATTAGTTGCATCGATTTGAGTTCTCCACACTGATACGTGTAAGTGAAAAGTTGAGAATCTTATTACTCTTGGGTGCTTTGTACCCTAGAGCTTGTTCTTCTTGGGTGCTTTGGCATCCTAGACGCTTGGTGGTGCCTCGGAGCCATTATGACGTAAAGCTCCAGGCAAGCGCCGAGGTCTCCAATTAGGTTGTGGAGATTGCCCCAAGCATTTGAAGTTATCTCGGAGCCACAATCAATTGTGGTGAAGCTTCATGATATTGTTGGGAGCCTCCAATTAAATTCTAGAGATTGCCCCAACCTTGTTTATACGGGTTCGGTTTCCATCCTCGGTCCCTTAGTGAAATCACGACATCTTGCATTGTGCGAGGATGTGAGGAGATTACGGTGGCCTTAGTGGCTTCTTGGGGTGCATTGTGCCTTCACACCGCTCTAAACAGAGATTAGCATCCGCAAGGGTGTGAACTTCGGGATACACAGTCGTCTCCGCGTGCCTTGGTTATCTCTTACCCGAGCCCTTTACTTACTGACTTTACTTTGTGATAGCCATATTGTTTCTTGTTATATATCTTGCTACACTTAGTTGTTTATCTTGCTTAACATAAGTTGTTGGCGCACATAGGCAAGCCTAGTTGTTTTAGGTTCTGTGCTTGACTAATTAAACGCTAGTTTTATTCCTCATTTGTTGAAGCCTAAAACGTAATTATACTTAAAGCGCCTATTCACCCCCTTCTAGGCGACATCCACATCCTTTCAGACGCGACCCCACTCCGCACCATAATTTTCTTTTCTTTATTCATTCTTTTCTTTCTCTCTCTTTCTCTTCATCAATCACGTGCAAGTGACATGACATATGAGGAAGAAAATGAGAAATGTGGCTGCACGGACGAACCATGCGCGTTCGCGGCCGTTTAGGGGGCATATTTGCAATGTTCGACTGTAGATGCTCTTATCAGTTAGCTCGGCTCGATAGGCATTCTTCTTACCTACAGTTTTCCTCCCAAATCAGAACATGCACATGACCCGTTTTGCTCCACCTTCGCCAATCTCGACCTCCCCTACGCTGCTCCGGCTAGCGACCTCCATAGCCACACCTAGTAGTGGATCCAACTCAATGGGCCAGCGCAGGCCAATAGTAGAACCGTTCATAAATCTTCTTTTCATATATTTTATTATTTTTGCTATGTATAAGCCTATTGGGAAAATCCCAGAACATCGTGCCCACCTTCTAGCTCCGCCACTGGGCGCACCCATCCATTGTTTTTTTATCCAAGCCCACTGCCGTCGTTATTCCGAGCAACAATACGAGAAAATTTGACGCTGTTGCCAGTGTTACAGCTCAACTGCCTCTCACCAGTTGCTTTACTCGCGAGGTGGGCGAGGCGGTGCTATGAGGGATGCGTGCGTAAGTCGCCAGTCGAGCCGCCCAAGGAGACAATGGACGATGTGTGACGATGCCAATGTTGCGATCGACAGTGTGTGGGGATGCACCAAGATGCTAGCATAGCTGCAACTGATTACGTTAGAGCTGCAAACAGGGGAGAGGCAAAGCTGCAACCGGCTAAGACGAATCTACAACCGACGACGACGTCACTACTATCATTGACATCGATGCTGCGAGCGGTGTGTGAGGGGAGCGAGTGGCGATGATGCAAGGGTGTTGCTCTATGTGAGGGAGGGCGCTGGTGCAACGATGAGCTACGACCGACGAGTCGAGTTGCTGCAGTCGGCGATGGATGATGCTATAATGAGTACCCTACCGCGACAGCCATGCATGGGCGGGGGCGGAGAACCTCAACGAGCGACGAACGGCCCATGACGAGGACGGCGAGCTGCAATGAGCGGCAAGTACAACAACCTACGACCGATGACAAGGGCGACGAGCTACGATCGATCTCAAGGATGATGGTTGGAAAGGACGGCCTACAGGGGATAGAAAACACGTTGTATGCCTCTTCGAAGAGGTATATGTGTACGAGAGTATTGGGGTAGAAAGTGATTGTACTGCCGGGACATGGTGACACGAGGCGGTCGATCTTGGGTTAGGATCGGTCGACCTAGGCACGAAAGATTTTTTTTTTCTTTTAGAAGGGAACGAACTTGATGAGAACCACCCGTACGATCGCGAAGCCGACCCGACCTGAGCCCATCCACCCAACCCAGCCCGAGCCGGTTCGTTCTCCCAATCCATCCGCTCCCACTCCCAACCTCGCCGGTCGCATCCGAACTCCGCCGCGCGCCGCCGTCGCGGCGGCCGTCCCCGCCCGTTCGTCCGAGGTCAGAAGCCAACTGCCGGCAAGCGCCGCCCGTCACCGACCCTCGACGAGCCCCCCGGAGATTTCGCTTCGATTCCAATTCGAACCCAGCTCGCGGGAGGTAATTTTCGAGCCCCCTCCGCGCATTCATCCACCCCCGGTTCGTGGTGCGGTTGCTACGATCGTTTCGGACCTTGCATGATTCGATCTAGGGTTTGTGGTTCGCTGAATGAGGGTGCTTCTGGTGGGATAATCGCGTTGTTGGGTGTTTGATTGTTCGCCGTCTCCTGTTCGATTACTTCGATTTGCGGAGTAATAACCAGCAGCTATCTACTATTTTGCAGGAGATTTCAGCGAGGGTTTGGACTCCGAGCCGGGGATGTACGGACAGGGAGGGGGCTTTAACCCACACTTCCGTCATGCCGCACCACCGCCGCCTCCGCCGCTGTCACAGCAACCGCTTCCGCCGCCACCGCCTCGACCACAAGCTGGGGTGACGGCTGGCTTCCCCCAGCAGTCGCTACCACTGCCGCCGCCGCTGGTGCAGTACCCGCAGCCCCCAGCAATGCGTCCGCCGCCTGCGCAGTACCAGCATGGCATGCCGCCACATCTGAATCAGGCCTATCCCTATGCCCATCTAGGCCAGATGCACCACATGCCAATGCTCCCACAGCAGAGGGGTTTTGGGCATATGCAAATGCCTGGGCCACAGCAAGCCATGTATCAGCCCCCTCCGCAGTATCCCATGCCAGTGCCTCTCCCTCCACCACCGCCGCGGCCACCAAGCATTGCTCCAGATAACCCGCCACCTCCACCCCCGCCACCATCTTCTCCGCCTCTTATGCCTCCGTCGCCACCAGCTGCTCCGGCAACTTCAGAGTCATGTGCAGAGACAGAAGGAAAAGAAGGTGCCCCAAATGGTGGTCATGAAGGCAAAAGTGAGAAAGAAGCAACTGAATTAATTGTGTCTGATGACTCGGATATGGATATGGGTGGTGAGTGAATCCTCCCCACTCTCCATGTCGCATTTTTTTGAATTCTTAAAATTCTGATATCATTCTGCTGCCACATTGTGTATCGTAGCATTCCTTTTTTGCGGGGTTGTATCGTAGCAGCTTGGCATATCCTATGGCGTAAGCTGTTAATTACTCCGCGGGTTTATTTGGTATCCTGCCCATTTTACGTGATAGTGATGTAGTATGGTCTCTTCTTTTTCTGTACAGTTCTATGATATTCAACCTTGTCCATCTGCATAGCAATCTATATGATGGCTAACTATCAATATATCTATGTCCCTTTCTACTAATGTACCACCAGTTAGACTTCTGGATTGATATGACACTGCATTCAGCCTCATTCTTGAGCTAGTTTATTTCTGTAAATTTACTTTGTGAAGTTAAATTTCAGGAGATGAGGACTCACCATCAATGGTTCGTCTGAGCGTTGTCAATTCTTCGCCTGCTGCTGCTGCTGATTGCTCTGGAGATAATAATAATACTGCTAATGTGACAAAGGCTTTTAATGACATGCCCAACCTTGGCAGTGATTTGCCACCTAGCAGCAGTGGGAAGACTAAAACTGGAAATGTGTCCATTGAAGTTGGGAGCCAGTTGCAGTTAATACAACAAGACTATGCCTCAGATGACAGTGAGGACGAGGAGGAGCATACTCGTGCTACTAGCAACCCTGTGCTGCCTGAAGATAATGAGCCGAATCAATCAAGTGATATAAATACTGAAATTGGTCATCAGCAGGTTACTGATGCAGAGGAAAATGTGAATGCAGTTCATTGCTCTCAGCAAAATTATGAGCCTAGAATGCATCAGCTTAAGGATGAGACAAGCCCAATAAATCACAACCCAGATGAGCTGGGGCAGCCAGTCACAGAAAGTTTAAGTGGCAGTGAGTCTGCTGGAATGCAACATAGTGAAAGGCATGGGAGGATCCAGACGAAACGAATCCGTAGTCAGTCACCTATAGCTAGGAGGAGCTGTAGCCCTTCTGGAGAAAACAAGCACAGTCCATCCCAAAGGTACCGGACCATGTATCACTCATTAAAAAATGCATCTTCTTATCTCCATAAAGTGGAAGCCTTTTTTTGCCTCTAATTGTTTTATATATGTCATCTAGTTTATTTTTAGAGCCCCTTCTGGATTACTAAGAATGTGTTTTCTTCTTCTTTCAGTTCATCACATGAAAGGCAAAGCAGGTCACCTCTTGCTAAGCGGGCTAATCTTCATCGGAGCAAATCACCACACCATGTGAGTTTGCTACCAGGACAACCACTAGTTGCAAGTTCAGAACCCCAGATGCAGTTTCAGCCAAATGCTATGGCACCATCAAATGATTTCCTGCAGAATCAGATAAGAACCTATCCTGCACCAGATCTTTCTCATCCTAGGCCGTTGGATTTCCATCCTCATGCTCCCCAGCTAGGTGTTCCTTCTCAACAGCAGCCTGCTGCCTTCAACAAGGATGAGTTTAATAGGCCTTTTCCTCTTGACAATGCGCCAGTTCCTCTTCCAGATGGACGGCCAGAGTTTTCTGCTGGTGTAGGTCTGTCTTATTCAAGTCATCAATCTTCATATGGCCAGCAACAGCCTCCTCCTGGCAATTTGGCTTCGGGAGCTAACATAGCTTACCCATCTTTCCAGATATTTCCATCAAATCTGCCAGGAAGTAATGACTTAGGTCCTGTACCTGTATCTGACGCTGTTCTGCCTAAATCGTCTATCAAGCCACACTACAACCCATTTGCATCTACCTTTGAAACAGATCCGACTCTTGATATTAGTCCCATTCAAAGTCCAAATGCAGTTGAGTCTGCTTCAGCAAAAGCAGTAGAGCACATGAATACAATTAGTCCTTTTGGTCAGTCTGTTCCTGGATCTGGAACTCGTTTCAATGAAAGTTCTGCAGAAGTTGTGCCCAGTCGGCAGAAACAATCTTGTCCTGGCTTTACTCCTGGGGGTCCCTATGATCCACTTCTGGATAGTATTGAACCCTCAAGCAATTCAATCAACAAGATGGATCTTGCTCAAGAGGCGAATCTGAGTGCCACTGGTAGTCGTAATGCATCAAAACTTGTGAACATAGAAGTGGAGAGTAAAAATATGCACGGACTCGGGCTTGTTGCCGAATCAGAGGTTGGAGAACTTGGAGAGGTGGCAGCAGATACTGAAACAGGAGTGGTGGAGAATGCAAGCCCTGAGCCCTTAGGTGCTAAAGACTGGAGCTCAGATATTCCTGATGATATCGACAATGACCAGTCATTGGATGTAAGTAAGAAGAGCAAGGACTCCAGATCAATGAAGCTTTTTAAGGTTGCTATTGCAGATTTCGTTAAGGAAGTTCTTAAGCCATCATGGAGGCAGGGAAACATGAGCAGAGATGCTTTCAAAATGATTGTTAGGAAAACAGTTGATAAGGTCTCTAGTTCGGTTCCTGGCAATCATATACCGAAAACACCAGCCAAGATTAGACAGTATGTCCAGTCTTCTCAAAGGAAAGTGACCAAACTAGTAATGGTATGTCTACACTGCCACCAGCATAGCATTATGTACTGAATTTGCTAATACTCTTTCTGGCCATATGTTTACAGTTCCCAATATTTACTATGTTGTGGTGATGTTACATGATTGTTTAAATATCTGAACACAATCATGGAAAATATGCCATCCATTTATAGTGTGAAAAGCAACATATTTTCTTGTCTTCATGCTCTTCTTAAACTATGATTTTGTAAATGGAGATGTCGAGAATTCTTTGGCGATTGGGTATGAATTTAGCATCATGTAATTTTAGTTTACACTGTTATATTTGGGAGGCTGGGATTCATCTTAAATTTTGAATAAGCTTAACAAATTAGATAAATCACAACCTGGAGGCAAGCAAATTTTATTTATTGAACCGTTTACATTGGATTGTTGGAATATTTAGACAAAAAGAAACAGTTGGCAAGCTAGAGTTTTTCAACAGTTTGCCGATGCTTTGTCTAATTGGCTGAGATGTTGAGTCTATTTAGGATGAATAAAGGCATTCTTGTGCACCTTTTGTTCTTCTAGCATTTTTATTTTGCTTGCTGGTTTTAGTTTAAGGTTTTGGTTACTTCACTTTCCAGATTGTGAAGGCTTCTTATGGGCGTGAAGCCTTGTAGTCTGTTAGTAAATTTGTTGTATCTATTAATATGTTTCAGCAGGAGGGAACTCCCTTACCTTTCTCTGAGAAAAAAGTGAACAAATTGGAAGAACAGCTATGCATGGGTGCACATAAATTCTGAAGTTCTACATATATAGAGTTTCACACACTCTTTACTTGTGTTCAGCATAATTATGTTTGGATATGCATGTACCAATCGATTTATTTCATTTCTTCAGGGTTATGTTGACAAGTATGTGAAGTTATAGCTGCATTAGACTGGGCCAATCAGAAGAGACTTCCTTTGCAGTTGTAGAAGTTGTGAAGAATACTGATTCAGGCGGCAAGCCGTGTATTGTTCTCTTGGAACATCTATTTGCATGAGAAAGTCCTTTACAAGAAGGTATTCTTGTAAGTACTGAGGGAACGACTGTATTAGAATCATGTGTTTAAACATCAGTTTCATATTCGGTTAAGTTGCTGCCTAGTCCTGTTCTGTTCGTTGTAAAGCACTTTGTTGATATTTCTTTCCCTTTCCACCCAACACTGTGTAAGTGATAGGCCTGATAGCAGGATGATGTATTTTTTCTTGCACTGGTTTCATGAACATGCTGCTGGTGCTATTGAGCAGCGTCTGCTTGTTATGTGTACTTTAGAACATCCAGTCTTGTATCTTTGTAGTGCAGTACTTAAGCGTGGACCAAGACGTCATGCTTACTTTCATCAGATGATCTTATATGTCCTTGCTGCTGATAGTCTACATTTAGTTGTGAAGATCAAGTACAAAAGGAACTGGTGGAGGAGCAATGAGAAGTGTTTTGGGGTCATGTTATTTCCTCAGGAGCTCAAGCCATGGGATCTGGTCGAATTCACTTGGAGAAAATTAGCCTGCAAAGGTTTTGCAGCATCAAGCCTTTATTTAGATAGATATAGGAAAAATAGCTCATTTGAATTTATTGGTCTGCGTGGGGTGTAACCTGAAGTTAATCTATATGTTGGATTGAGCCGTGCTTTCAAATATAAGAAGAGGATAATGGACTATCTGATTGAACCTTGGGAGATGTGATGATTTCCACCAAAGTTGGTGAGCCTTTTATATTAGCAACTAATCGTTTTAATTTTCCATCCCAATATACTTGTTTTTAAAGGGCAATAATATTGTTCCCTAACCGTTTCAAAAGTCTGTAGAGCATAATACGCTTCGTCCTAGTTTATTGGCCCCCTTTGTATTTTGTGTCAAATTTTGATCATAAACTTAACTAATAAAATGTCACTGCATGTCAAAAAAAATTATATCGTTGATTCATATTTGAATGATATTACTTCTGCTATGTATAACATATATTTTGTTAGTTAAAATCATGGTCAAAATATGATCCTAAGTAAGATGGGACTAATAAACCAGGTAGTACTCTGCAGAAAAAAGGTTTCAAAAGCTCCGGACGTCTCCAGTTTCTTTGCCACGTATCCTTTGCCCTTTCATGTCAACCATATTTGGAGTCTTTGCCAGTTTTGTTTTTGAGAAAGAACAAGTCTTTGGCAGTTTTTTCTTTTGAGGAGCCTAGAGCGAGGCAGCCAGGGATCTGTGGTCTCAGCTTCTCTCTCTCACTGGGCTGAGTTGGGCTGAGCAGGGAGAGAGAAATGAGTGGGCCAATGTGATCTAAGTCCGAGGCCATGGCCCCCGTTTTCCCGGGGCCCAGCTCTCCCCTGGTGATTGATGATTAGTCTGGGAATGAAAATCATCCTAACAAGCCCTCTCCACTGCCTCTCCTTTCTCCCTTCCGCTGGCGCGCCTTGCTCTGCACCTCCTCGCCGTCGATCTCTGTCTACCGGCGGACCTCCTCGCTGTCGCTGCTGCCGAGGTGCAGCTCCCGTCCCCTCACCTCCCCTCAGCCCATTCCTTCCCCTCCCCTCAGCCCACTCCTTCCCCTCCCCTCAGCCCACTCCTTCCCCTCCCCTAACAAAGGATTCACTCGTATGCCAACTTCGCAATGGCTCATTGGTTACTGACGTAGTTTTTTATTCAAGAAACTTCGTACTAGTAGTGATCTAAACGCTCTTATATTTGTTTACAGAGGGAGTAATAGCTAATTTCGTGAGTACTACTCCCTCCGTTCCAAAATATAAGACCTTTTAGGTATTTCACTAGGAGACTACATACGGAGCAAAATGAGTGAATCTATACTCTAAAATATGTCTATGTACATCCGTATGTAGTTTATAGTACAATCTCTAAAATGTCTTATATTTAGGAACGGAGGGAGTACTCAGCAAATGTTGCGACAATACTGCATTCGTACTAGGTTGAGTATGTCTGACTTTATGGTGGTTTTGTCTTTGGTAAAAAGTTCATAGATTAATTTCAGAGTTACCAGCACCCCAGCAATCAAGTCTGGTACTAATTTCAGAGTTACCAGCATTCCAGCAATCAAGTCTGGTACTAATTTCAGGGTTACCAGCATTCCAGAAACAGTAGGATTGATTATTCTGACTCATCTGGAGAGCAAGTGTAACTTGATTCATCTTTGGTGAGAATCGCCATGGGAGGATTGGGCCGATTTATCATTTGTGTAGCCACCTAAACGCAGCGAAAACAATGCCAGCTAAATTGTGAATTGGTTTCTCATGTTATCCTGAAATCTGTCTGTATTCAAGTTTTTCTTTGTTCTCTTTCATCTTGCAGGCTGTTTGTTGCCCACCCAGTAGATTGTGAATTGCAATAGACGAAACGCACATTGCCCACAATGGCTCTAACGCTCTTACGAGGGATCAGAACGCAAACCTTATTTGGAGCAAATGCAGGCCTGTTCTGTACCACTCGACGTCATCCGCTAGCCCACTTCACAACTAGGGTGGAGAGTGTGCAGACCAGTGAGCCCAAATCAGTGCGCAAATCAATTCAACAAGCCACCAAGGAGGCAGCGGAGCACAAGACACAAGGTTTTGAAGCGGTGATCGGCATTGAGACCCATGTCCAGCTCTCGACCATCACAAAGGCGTTTTGCTCCTGCCCATACGACTATGGATCCCAGCCAAACAGCACTGTTTGCCCCACCTGCATGGGCCACCCCGGGACATTGCCGGTTCTGAACGCAAAGGTTGTTGAATGTGCTGTCAAGCTAGGCCTCGCTCTCAACTGTGAGATTTCCATGACATCCAAGTTTGATCGAAAGCAGTACTTCTATCCAGACCTTCCCAAGGGATACCAGATTTCGCAGTTTGACATTCCGATTGCTGAGAAGGGTTACCTTGATTTGGATATTCCAATGGAGTTTGGTGGTGGTCACAGGCGATTTGGGGTCACGCGGGTTCACATGGAAGAAGATGCTGGCAAGCTGCTTCACTCTGAATCAGGGAGTTTTTCTCAGGTTTCCCTTGTTATTTCCTAACTATGTACTACCTGTTTTCTGTTATATTCTATTCTTCGATGCTCCATGATATGGCCCTGGAATCATGGAAAAGTTGACAATCAGCACAGTGCAACGGTACAATTTCTAAACCGCTGCATTCATAAATGCTAAAGATCAAGTAATACAGAGAATTGTGTTTCTTACACATTTGATGCTAGAGGGGGCATACAATAAGAGGAAACTATACTTTCTGTCATACAGAAGGTAAGTACCAATCTCATATACAACAGAAATTCAAATCCTACACATCATGGGGCAAGAGCAGCTTAACTGCACTTGATGTCAGATCACTGTTTAGATCTTGCCTTTCATCCAAGCAAAGAGGCCTTCTCAAATCTGATACAAGAACATGAGGTTTCGGCAATCTGCAACAAGGTGTCATTACATATGTGGTTATGTGAAAGCATCACGAGACCATGTGCTTGTGCACTAGCACTTGACAGAAAATCATAGATAGAAAGAAGTAATAAAATAGAGCAAATTCAGCATCAAACAATTATGTACTGGCTCGTTGTACTGATAGCTACAAATTTAAAGTGATTAAAGTGGTTGCTATTCTGGTTGGCTAGGTTGACCTAAATAGAGCCGGCGTCCCTTTGCTAGAGATTGTCTCAGAGCCAGATATGAGGACAGGCATAGAGGCTGCTGAGTATGGTGCTGAGATACAAAGGGTTGTTAGATACCTGGGAGTGGGCAATGGCAACATGCAGGAAGGTTCCCTCCGCTGTGATGTGAATGTATCTGTCCGGCCTATTGGACAATCAGAATTCGGTACAAAGGTAACCATCAAAACTTAAGACTTACCCAACTGTTTTTATTCTGTATTAATATATTCCATGCCGACAACATTTCCATCAGTGTTATAATCTGATGATTCGTCAATACACTTATGTCCGGAGCACATGCTAGGCTATTAAAGCCTAGATTTCTTGCAAAGTTATCAGTTTAAACAATAAAATCCCTTTACGATTTTCTATAAAACTGACATTTTATGTTATATAGGGAGAATGAGAAGTTTTTTGGTTAGCCATTTGGTGAGTGCATGAAATACCTCAATTTTTTAGAGGTTCGTTTCTTTGTACAGGAAAAAAAATCACGTATGCTTGTAAAAATTGTAGATATTTTCCCTTATTATCCTGAGTTATTTTTCTTTGCCTTCAAAACATCCTGTCTTGTCGTTGGTTGAATTTACCCTAGATGAAAATCCTTCATGCATGCTGCAATGAATGTCTGTTCGACCAAGCGCGCTCGTATTGTGCAGCGCTGGTCGAATTCATCCTTGATGAGTCTGAAATATGGAAACAGGCAGGGGCTGTTGTCTATGGGAGCTGCGTCTTGATGGCAGCCATGCTTGCTCAGCCTGCGAAAGCTGCAGTTGCAGATGCTTTTTCGAGTCCCCTGTTTTCTCGCATTTCTCTTCTTTTATTAGTTATTCTTTGGCTCCTATTTCTTATATTTTTTCTGGCCTTTTTTTTCGTGCCTTGGACATGTTGTGTTTCCTGCTATTTTGGTGGTCTTCTAGTTACAACATTACAGCGTTCAGATGTGTGTTCGAGATAAATAGATCTTGTCTTATAAGAAGTGGCCAGAGAGTCATGAACTACACCAAATTATGCTGCTAATTCCGTTGGCAGAGATCAGGAAATCTTAGCAACCATGGACATTACAACGGGACCATCTATATCTATATCTATACTCTATACCTACTAATAAAGAAAATAGATATTCTTAGTCCGTCATATGCTATTTTATAAAAAAACCCGTGATGTTTTTGACATTAAACCCGCAGTACATATCAAATCTTTTTTAAAATACTCATAACTTCTAAATCGTAACTCCAAATTTAACATGTTATATATGAATTTTGATTAGAAAAATATGTAGAATCTGAATATGTTGTTATTTTACCTGTTAAGCATTAAAAAAATACTATCTAGGATGCAATCTTAATCAATAATGCATTATCCGTCTTTCTTTCATATCGGCACGGATCCGGATTATGGATGAACATCACAGCAAAATTAGGATTGGAGACGAAATTGAAGATCACTTGCCCCTTTCTTTGTATGTATTAAATCTTCATGCAAGCCGTGTTTAAATAGAAGACTTGTGGAATCTTGAACCGCGTTTTTTAGGCTAAGTTCATCTTTGTTTGGGCCGTAGCTACAAATACTCAGATCATAGACCATTTTTTGTAAATTCAGAGTGTGTGATATTCTTTTCTCCCGTTGCAATGCACGGGCCCTTTTGCTAGTTACTCCCTCCGTCCCAAAATAAGTGTCTCAACTTTGTACTAGCTCTAGTACAAAGTTGTACTAAGCTTGAGACAGTTATTTTGGGACGGAGGGAGTATTTTAAAAGGCGATAACTTCTGAGTTTTTGTAGCTATTGTAAGATGACATTGTGGGATCACATGCTTCTTTTAATTCTAATTTCTGACAGGTTGAAATAAAGAATATGAACTCATTTTCTGAAATAAGTAGGGCAATAGATTATGAGATATCCCGACAGATTCTTCTTCACAAAGAAAGCCAGGCTGACAAAATTGTACAAGAAACCCGTCTATGGGATGAATCTTCTCAGGTTATTGCCTCACCTTGCTGGTTGACTTTTGTTTTCACCTATTGGTCTTTTTCTACCATATTTAAATTCGTTTCATTGTCTGCACTCAGAAAACTTTTACAATGCGGAAAAAGGAGGGACTTGCCGACTACAGATATTTTCCTGAGCCTGATCTTCCTGAAGTTGTTCTGACTAGTGAGTACATTGATGAAATTCGTAATTCAATGCCGGAGCTTCCAGAGGCAAAGCGTAGGCGTTATGAGAACATGGGGCTCAGCATGCAAGATGTTATTTTCCTTGCTAATGACGATATTGTAATTATCTTCTGTATTACTCTTATTTTTACTTTGTCATGGATGTTATGTTACTGAAGTATATTTCAAAGTGTGAGATGTGTATGTTCCTCCCAGGTTGCTCATTTCTTCGATTCTACACTTGAGCGTGGTGCTGATGCAAAGCTGGCTGCTAATTGGATCATGGGTGACATTACGGCTTATCTGAAGAATGAAAAGCTCTCTATTGATGAAATTAAATTAACACCTCTTGAGCTTTCTGAACTGATTGCATTCATAAAGAATGGTACTATCAGTGGGAAGATTGGCAAGGAGGTAACTATTCTTAAGTATTGTTGTTTGTGTGTCACGCCTTTGGGACTTTGATTTAGTTGAAGCACTTCTCGGTTGTTTGCAGTCTCTTCCATTTGATGGTGCTACACTGATTTTGATGTCCAAAACTTGAATTTTGACAGTTTCAAAATAGGAAAGAAAAACACTATCTTTTCCCCTGCCGCCTCTGGGGAATTTTTTGCAGATTGCACAAGAATGAACTTTAGTACTTCAGTTATTCTGAAATATTTTGCATGCCTTCCTGACACTTCCTGTTATAAAAACTTGCAGTCTTGTTAGGTTCCATTAGTCAGTTAGTTTATAATACCGTTTCGATTCTGCCCTTGCAGATTCTTGTTGAGCTCATTACTAAAGGCGGAACTGTCAAGTCGGTGATAGAGGAGAAAGATTTGGTTCAGGTAATGTGGTCACACTGGAACCATTTCGAATCACAATAGTTTGAAAGTCGTCAGATATTATGATCACATCGGCCCTGCTGTGCTGAGGAATAATCAAGTAACAACCATCCTGAAGCCAATGAGAAAAAAAATCGATGCGCCCTTCTGATTTACTATATTACTTCTACTGTAGCAGATGAGATTTCAGTGCCTTTAATTTCTGCCTGGGTTTTTTTCTGAGTGAAAAACTGTACTACTGGATATGACAGATAGCAGATCCAGCAGCAATTGAGGCCATGGTAGATAAAGTACTCGCCGAGAATCCAAAGCAACTTGAGCAGTATCGGGCTGGGAAAACCAAGTTGCAGGGATTTTTCGCTGGGCAGGTTTGTGATATTTTTGAATCTGGAGCTGTGTTCCCTTCACTATGTTCTTTTGCCCCTGCAGTCCCTATAGCTGATCATATTATTTAAATTGATTCTAGGTGATGAAAGCATCGAAAGGTAAAGCAAGTCCTGTTTTATTGAACAAAATCCTCGGGGAGAAGTTGAAGGGTAATTAAAATTGCCGAGGTGTTTCGGCACAGAGAGAATATCTTGCCCTTGATGAGTGAACCATCAGATTACAACTAAAGTGAAACCCCGTAGCAGAATCACATTCTTTTGTAAAAACACTTACTTGGAGTTTGGAGTGTTGATTACCTTTCGCTCTCTTTTCACTACAGAGTGGATTTTGGAAAAGCAATCCAGTTCACATGACACAAAGATGAAGGATATGCATGGTATGTGTTTGAGCTGATAATAGACTGGAATGGTGTGGTGTGCAGATGAATCAGTTGCGTATGCTTACATGTTTTTACTCGTCGTCTTTTTTGCATTTGATCTTATGCAGCTGTAAACTCATTTGTAAATTGGATACATCAGTATCATGAATGCGGCTGTACTTATTGAAGTATTATTAAGTTTAGTCATTGAGTTGTTCCAGCGTTAGCATATCATTTTGAACTACTATTAAGTTGCTTAATTTTTGGCAATTCGCGTATGAGCCTGGGCTCATCTGCCTCTGATGAACAGTAAATCTAACAAAATACTCCCTCCGTTCCAAAATAACTGTCTCAAGCTTAGTACAATTTTATACTAGAGCTAGTACAAAGTTGAAACACTTATTTTGGGACAGAGGGTAGTAAAAAAGATTTGGTATTTTTCGGCATCGAAAATGGTTGCGGTGTTTGAACATTCTAGGGCCTTAGACAAGAAAATAAATTGGATCAAAATAGTGTTCTTTTCTGAAGTTTCTTTCATAGCCATTTTTTGTTTTTTTGTCACGACCTCCTCAAATGTTCAAACACAAAGAAGTTTTGCACGCATATCACTCATTCGGGCATCTTGGATGCCAATTTTATTTCCAGATTTTCCTGAATTTGTTTGGTATTTTATTTGATTGCACCGAATTGCGACACTCCTTAATTTTGAACTACTATTAAGTGGCTAATTTGCCATCCATTGTAATATGCTACTCTAGTCTTTTAATGAATAGCATTATACTTCTGGTAAAGTGATGCCTTTGTTGGTCAAGTAATACGGCAACTAATTTCGTGTACAACTCATATCTCTCACTTCTTGCTCTTTGAGTTTCCAAAATTGGTGAAATAGTTTCCAAAATTCCTTCTTGAGTAATGTGCATCTGCGGAGATTTTCGACAAAGAAAGAAAACATATTAATATCGCGAAGATGTATTCACAAGAACATTGTTGAACAAACCATGCAATGTGTATGTACTGTGGGGTTATTAGTTACACTATAGTAGTAGCACTACATTTATATTTCTAGTGTGTGCTCTTTTGTGCCAATTATTTCCTGCTTCCTTTTACAATAATTTTCAGTTTAGAGCTTGTGAAGAAGAGCATCCATGCCGGCTCGCGGTGTGCAGAGAGCTTCCAGAGCAACAGCCTTGAGCATGACGGTCCCGGAACTCGAGGCCATGTCGACGTCTTCATCCCCGATCCTTGCCCAATCGAAGCACTGGATCAGCGTGCCAAGAACCAGACCCATGGTCCTCATGGCGAGGCTCTCCCCAGGGCACTTGCGCCTTCCCATCCCGAACGGCATCATGAGCTTCCCCTCGGCGACGCCATCCTCGAACCTCTCCGGCCTGAACTCCTCGGGCGCCGGTCCCCACGCAGCCGGGTCGCGGTGTATGGCGTAAGCGTTGACGAGCACGATCGTGCCCGCGGCGACGTCGTACCCGTGGAGCTGGCAGTCGGCGGCGGCCTCGTGCGGTAGCAGCAGCGGCGCCGCCGGGCACAGCCGCATCGTCTCGCTGATGATGCAGTGGAGGTAAGGAAGGTGGGGCAGGTCCGTCTTGTCGAGGAGGCGGCTCGGCTCGCCGCTGAGGTGCGCGTCGATCTCCTCCTGTGCCTTCTTTAGCACCGCCGGGTGGTTCAGCAGGAGCGCCATCGCCCATTCCGTCGTCGTCGACGTCGTCTCTGTCCCGACGCCAAGAAGGTTCTTGGATCCAAACACGAGAAAATTAGTGTCATATAACCAGGGCATGAACGGAACGGTGAGAGAGCTGGAACGAAAGCTGCGAGACTCACGGCGACGAGGGCGGCGATGAAAGTGTCCGTGTACAGGTCGGGCTCTGACTTCTGCAGCGAGAGCATGACGCCGATCATGCCCTGCTCCTCCTCCTGCTTCTGCTGCTTCTGTCTCTCCCTGTCGATGAGCTTGTAGATGAAGGCGTTCCTCCGGCTCGTTACGTCTTCCAGCTGCCGCCTGACGCCTCGCCAGTCGAACCAGCGCAGCACCGGAAGGTAGTCCCACAGGTTGGCGACACCGACGAGGGGCACGATGGCGTCCACGACGTCCTTCATCTCCCGCGCCTCCTGGGACATGTCCGCTTCGTCGTCGGAGTAGGTGTTCCTGCTCCGCGCGAGGGCCTCCATGAGGACGCTGTGGGAGAGGTCGAACAGCCGCCGCTTCAGCTCCACCCTCGCCGCACTACCACCACCACCGGCGGTAAGGCGCGCGAGGCGGCGCACCAGGGCGCGCAGCTCGCGGGCGACGACGGCGTCGGACATGAGGTCTACGCGGCGCGCGGAGAGGAGGTGCACGACGGCGACGCGGCGCGCGGCGCGCCAGTGGGCGCCGTAGTTGGCGAGGGTGAGCACGCTGTAGTCGAAGGAGACCTCCCGCACGGACGGGAAGTGCGGGCGGTTGGCGAGCGTGGCGTCGAGGTCCGAGGAGAAGCACTCCTTGGCGACCTCCCACGAGGTGACGACGACGGCGGGGCGCGAGCCGAGGCGGAGGGAGAAGACCGGGCCGTGGCGCGCGGCGAGGCGCGCGAGCGTGGCGTGCAGCGGCTTCTTGAGGAAGGGAAGGTGGCCAAGGAACGGGAGAGCCAGCGCCGGGCCGGGTGGCAGCCGTCGCTTCTTGGTGAGGAAGGAGTGGAGCAAAAGGACGGTCAGAAAGGTGATGGCGGCGACGTAGAAGAAGGGGACGCTACACATCTCCATTGTTGTTCTTGTTTCTGCGGTGAAGTGTCACGAACCTAGAACGGAGTACCTCATAAATCACACAGAGAAGGAGGGTTGGAGAGGGAAGCTGGGGTTCAGGAGGTAGACGGAAGCAATCTCTCACTAGGGATTGATTGGTTGGAAATCCCAAGATATAGAGGAGGAAGAAGAGCCTAGGTCGGGGAGACATGGACAATTCGTCTTTCTCAGGTATGCCTTTTTCTCTCCCACGCACGCCAGTCCAATGTCCAGCAGAGCCCATCTCGCGGCCCAATACGTGACACGAAGCTGGCTGATCAGGCTGTCCGAAAGGGGAGCCGGCCGCCCGCAGGCCGCGTGATCCATTAACCCCGCGCGTTCGCATCGTTGAATTTCCATGCAACATTTTTCCTTTGATGCAGCAAAATTTCAATGCGACGCAGCAACTTTTTCAACGGTTGCAACAAAAAACAAAAAATTGTAGCAAAAAAAAAATCTACGTGATAGTAGAAAAAAAGATGTTGATGGTACGTGGTAGCAAAAGTCAAACGCCGATTGTAACAAATATTTACGTGACGTGTATGCAACTTTTTTAATAAACGGTTGCAGCAAAAAATGATGCCGGTTGTAGCAAAAATTAACACGGTTGTAGCAAAAGTAAAAAACATCGATTGTAACGAAAAATTCGAAGAACTGGAGTTGCAACCAAACGTATATGGAGCAAATATGACGCTGGTTGCAACAAATTTACACGAGAAAAAAAGATGCATGGAAACCGTTTGTATCAGAAAAACACGGTTGCAGCAAAATTGACGGAAAAATGTTGCGAGCATCTGCCAGCGAGGCGCAAGGCCTGCGCGCGACCCGCGCCGGGTGGAAACGATTCCCTGGCCGAAATCACTGTTTTGACTTTGAGGACGAACTTCATCACAAATTGAACTCGATAGATTTTTTTTCACGATCTTCTTTTTAACAACGTCAAAGACCGCTGAAAGGATCGATATGGTTGACTAGGGGGGGGGGTTGAATAGGCAACGACCACTTTTTAATTAGTCTTAGCAAGTTAGGGTAAGCAACATAAGGGTTCACTAAAATAACAACAAGAGGTGAACCTATATGATGCTAACAACAAAGATAACTAAGACAAGTAAGAGATACATAACAACATAAGCATACACAATGTAAAGGTTAGAGATAACCACAAGTGGAACCAATGAAGACGAGGATGTGTTACTGAAGTTCCTTCCCTTTGACAGGAAGTACGTCTCCGTCGGAGCGGTGTGGAGGCACAATGCTCCCCAATAATACACTAGGGCCACCGTATTCTCCTCACGCCCTCACACGATGCGAGGTACTGTGATTCCACTATAGGTGCCCTTGAAGGCGGCGACCGAACCTTTACAAACAAGGTTGGGGCAAACTCCACACAAAGCTTGGAGGCTCCAAACAAGACCACGAAGCTTCACCACAATGGAATATGGCTCCGAGGTGACCTCAACCGTCTAGGGTGCTCAAACACCCAAGAGTAACAAGATCCGCAAGGGATTGGTGGGGGAATCAACTTTTCTCTTGGTGGAAGTGTAGATCTAGGCCTTCTCAACCAATCCCTAGAGAATCAACAAGTTTGATTGGCTAGGGAGAGAGATCGGGCACTTTTGAGCTTAGGGAGCAACAATAGAGCTTGGGAGGGTCAAAGGTAGGGTTCTAGAGCAAGAAGAACCCCTTATATAGTGGGGGGGGGGAATCCAACCGTTTTCCCACTCACAGCCCGAGCCTAGCGGTACTACCGCTGGCACTCCAGCGGTACTGCCACTTGCTGCAGCGGTACTACCGCTGGGCCCATGGTAGTGCAGATGCACTACCGGTCCAACCACCGCCAAGAAAGTCTTCGCAAAAGGTCCAATGAAGTACAGCCGCTAGGAAGGCGGTACTAAGTTCCTGGAGCGGTACTACCGCTGACCAGGGGCTGTACTACCGCTGACCAGGGGAGGTACTACCGCTGACCAGGGGCGGTACTACCGCTGACCAGGGGCGGTACTACCGCCAGCTCCAGCGGTACTACCGCTATGGACAGCGGTACTACCGCTGAGAGACCTTTTTTGCTTAGAGGAGATAAACCAGAGGCGGGAGCCACTCCAAAGTTGCAGGAAAAGGAAAATGAGATAAAGTGCGTGCGTGCAAAATTGATTCCACCCAAACCTTTCCACTACGGGTCCCCTCTTCATAGTACGGCGTTCCTCTGACTCAAAGAAAGAGAATCATAGAGTACACCGTGCTTCTGTTCCATGGAAGGGGGGGGGGGGCGAGACGTCTTGTGTCGTTGACATGTGTTATCTGAAATCTTAACACACACGATTAGTCCTTTGCGGTACTGTCATCAATCACCAAAATTACCTAGGCATAAAATATGCCCTAACAACCGCGACATTGCCAATATGCATAGAAACACCGAACCCGAACCCGTATGCATTTCTCGCAAACTTAGAAACGTTGAACCCGTATGCATTTCTGACCTGGCCCACTGCCAGTCCCCGCACGCGATGCTCGCTGACGTGGCCGTTCCGAAACGTCGAGGCCGCATGCGTTGCTGGCAACACCAGTGCCTTTGGCGTTTCTTAGGTGGATTAAATAAACCGCGCAGGGCCGTGGGTGGGACTCAGCCCACTCGCAGCCCCGTCTTCTTCCTCACGCGACACAAGAACTGCTCCTCGCCCCTCTCTCCTTCTTCATCAAATCCAACCCTAATCTTTCATTTTTACCATCAACAGCAGTAGATCGAACCGTCCCCAAGTTGCTTGAGGTATTCTCCTTCTATTCCTCCACTTTTTTGAGTCAAGATTTATTATTGTAGATGCATTTTTTCAGTCAAGATTAGTGGTAATCCATTTGTTTGAGTCAAGTATTATGTTGAAGAATATACTACTTGTGTTAAGATTAGTTGTTTGTGATTTGTTTGTAATGTAGTATAGTATATAGATATAAAAATGTATTATGTTGAATCCTAATATTATTTGTTGGTACATTTATTATGTAGGATGTTTGAGCCGGATAAATATCCCAGCCTTGATGATTTTTACGAGCAGAAGCATCATGATGTGCTAGTGGAAAGAGGGGAGGTAATTATGTATCTACGTTGTTTGATTTTCATATTGTGACAAGTTGAGAGAATTTTCAAAATTGTGCCTTTTTTTGGTTCCACCAGTTCTTTGGTTGAGGGGGCACAACCCGCATGAATCTCTTTTATATGACCGTCTCTACGAGCCTTATTATAGAAGAATGGATCTTCTTCAGTTTGTGCTCAACTTTAAAAGCACACCACCATGGCTGAACTCGACGACCATTATCGCCCTTACGGACCGTTGGAGGTCGGAGACGCACTCTTTTCACCTTCCTCTTGGTGAGATGACCATCACTTTGGAGGATATTGCGATGATCTTCGGGCTACTGATCGAGGGCAGGGATCTTACCGGGAAGGTGAAGTCTGAGGGATGGCGACAACGTGTTGCAGGTTTGGTTGGTGTTGAACCACCACCGTGGATTCATGAAACCAAGAAAGATCCTAGGCCATCTGGGGTGTTATTTTCATGGCTACAACAACATTTTTATGAGTGCCCACGTAATGCTAGTCTAGCTGTTGTGGAGATGCACACCAGGGCTTACTTATGGAATCTTTTGACCCAAGTGGTGTTTCCGGATGGCACGGGGGACACAACCTCATGGATGTTTTTGGACCATCCCCATGACTGGGATGTTAAGTGGAGTTGGGGGCCGACGACACTAGCTTTTTTGTATCGTTAGGTAATGCTTAGTAAGATGGATTTCATTAGTTAAAATAGATGTTTGCGTGTGATCGTTTAACGGTTGAACAAATGTGCAGTTGGACAGAGCATGTATGAGGAGTAAGCCGACATCGAGTCTTAGTGGTTTTGTTTGGGCCCTACAGATTTGGATGTGGGAGCGTATTCCTGTAGGCCGTAACATCACCATTGCTCCGGAAGAACCTTGTGAGTGGCCTTTTGACGGGGATGAGGAGTGGTATCCCACTATCGCACACACATGGGCTCATGTGCAAGTGTCTTGTATCGCTGCCATGGGGCGTTACAAGGCATACATAAGCGAGCTTGACATGCTGACTTATAATCAGGTAATTATACATATTCTTTGTATTTTGTGCGTTTTTTACATAAGCGAGTGACACGTTCTGATGTAGGTCAATTGAAGGCCATACATGGTACTTAGGCAGTTTTCTTTAAGCAATATGTGCTTTCGTAACCAACATCTATGGTGTGTGCGGTGCCCCATGATATACATGGTACTTAGTCAGTTTAGGCTATATGTTTCTGGTATTTGTAGCCAATGAATTCCGAGGTTAGCTGACGGTGTGTCTTCCGTGCTTCTACGGTCGACGGTGTGCATTGGTGACTGGCTTTGCAACTTGTTATCTTCCACCAACCATCTTTCGTGATTCTTCCATTGACTTTCCATTTGCATCTTTCTACCACACATTTCACGGTGTATCGCTTCTTGCAGTCCGACTAAACAACTCTGAAAGGCATGTGTTGTTTGATAGCATACTTACACAACCACATCTTCAATTCTAGCATGTGCTCAAACATCAAACCTTTCCTTAGGTAAGACATCGAAATCTCGTCGGGTGTACTACTTGAGAACTGTCTAGCCTCAATTGTCTTGCTCATGCCACCGTCGACAATAGCCTTATCTGCAACGCTAACATCACAAAACAAAGGAACTTTGTGATCCCTACCGGTGATTTTTGTGTACCACTCTGCTTCTTTCTCAGTGAAGCCATCGTTGTCCAACTCATTCATCGGGCCTTCATGATCCAAGTCATCCACACAAGCACGCTGATAGATAATGTCAGGATCCATGTCATGATCCCTTCGTTGAGCCTCTACGTCACCAACAATGTTGTGTTGCCTCTCATACTCTTCCTCGAAGTCATGATCATCATCATTGAAAGGTGCACTACCTCCGAACTCATATTTGGGATACTCATTGGCTTCCACTTCAACTTTATGCTTCACATCTTCTACCAAGGTTTGGTTCAAGTCAACTTGAAAGAGAGGAGCCTTGACCACCTTACTTGCAAACACTTCGAGTGACTTGACTGTCGGTGATGCAACAACCTCCTTATATGCAACCCAATGCAAATTGGACCTGATAGGCATTGTCTTCATTCGACACTTGTGTGCCAATCCAACATCATATCTTCATACTAATTCAACTTGGTCACTTGCATCCACCCACTTTAATCTTGTCTGTATTTCTTCCACTACCTCTTCATAACTAGGACTCTCAAGAAATATCAACACTTCCTCATACTTGTCAACAATATCAACATTCATGAATGCCTCTTTGTCAACATAATGAATATTCACAATATTTTCCATCTAAAAAATACAAACATCAATACAAGAAATGCACCACATTGCTAACAAAATCACTAAAATCATATACCAACCACAATGTTCAAAACTAGGGTTAGGAACCACATGAACAAAACAATCCAAATAGACAAGTACAAGCAATAAATTTTTGTGAGATGAAGGAGGTTACCTGAAGGAACGGAAAAGACACCGTATCCACGGAGATACCCAATCAATTTCCAAGGATTTGACAAGGGGGTGGTGAGGAAAACAAAGGGAGAAAACGGAGGTAGCTCGGAATAGGCCAATGGGGGAGAAGAGAGTGAGTGGTGAGAGGTGGATGAGAGCCCCACGGGCACCTAAAATATCTGGATGTTAAACGCCAAGGTTTGCGGCGTTGCTGGAAACGCATACATGTTTGACATTTCTGGCCTGCCACATCACCCTCCGTCTGGCAATGGGCCAGGTCAGAAACGCATACAGGTTCGGCGGTTCTATGCGTATTGACAACGCCGCGGTATCCGGCATTGCCAAAAAGTCAGATCGTGAAATTCTTTCCTATCGAGTTCAGTTTGTAATGAAGTTCGTCCTTAAAGTTAAAACAGTGATTTCGGCCCTAGCGGCCCAATACGTGACACCACGTCCGGTCCTAGGGGTGTGCCACCTGTGCGGGCGCACATGCCCCCCAGTTTTTAGGGCCCTCAAATTTTGTTTGCAGTTCTATTAGGCTTAATGATGATAGATGGGCCTCCAGGCTCCAGCGCTGACTGAGACTGCTCCCCCGTTGCGGCGCTACTGCGCCTTGGCGAGCGATCGAGACGACACACGCCCATGCATCAATGCCCTGTCGATCTGTACTTTCGTCTTCGTCGGTTCGACCCTCTGGCGGCTAGGGCTTCCAGGCAACGATTAGTCCAGCGCGGCAGCGCAACGATCAGATCAGCAGGAGTCAGGAACCACCGAATTAGGAAGCGATTAGTCCAGCGCGACAAGAAACTTGGTTGGCCTATCTACAAGTTTCACGTTTTGCCTCATGCAGCTCAGCTTTGCTTGATTGGTTCATGCAAATAGCCATCCTTTATTCCTTTTTTTCTCGTCAGCACGAGCCAGGAACCAGGAAGCCGACAAGAATCAGCCAATTAGGAACAGGAACAATCAGGAATCAGGAACAGGAACAGGAACCAGTGTCCGGCTTGCCGTGAGCTCTTGTTCCTTGAGTGAGTTTTAATTCTTTTAACCATCCCTATGACTGTTGCATCAGCGGAACGAAGCTTTTTAAAATTAAAGCCATTGAAGCCTTATATGCGTACTATCATGATACAATAAAGACTTACTGATTTGACTATAATAGCACTTAAGAGTGAAGTATTGAAGAAGATTGATTATGAAGATATTATTAAAGATTTTTTTTCAAGGAACACTAAAGAATGATGTTATTTAAGTGAAGGCTTTACAGCCAAGAATATGTATCATTTTTGATATTTTTTCATTACTCTGAAAGATATTATATCTCTACATTATATTATAGTTATATTTATATAGTTTGTCTTAGTGAGATAGGGCCAATTTTACAGCTTCGCACAGGCCTCGAATTTCGCCGGCCCCGGTCTTGCGTGACACGAAGCTAGATGACCAGGCAGGACTCGTGAGGTGTTTGCAACTTTAAAGTGAAAACTGACGCGCGCGGTGGTGCCACAGGTCAGCTGCGTGTGTGGAATGGTCAGCTTTTTTTTTTAGAACCGGGCTTTCTCCCCTTTCCATTACTTTTCATAACGGAAATACAATGTCTTAGGACCAGAAAAAGAGAGAGAAAGGGAAAAAAGCGAGTTCAGAGCAATATCAGGAAACCCGCCATTCACGCCTGTCATCAGGAACATGAATTGCGGGGCAAAAACCTGATATCACTCAAAATCACACTACAAGAGATATAAGTATCATAACCACCACACCTATCATCAGACCAGGCTCACCAAAAAGAGCACCAAAAGCCAAACTAAGAACAAGTTTTACTCCCAGCAGATCATAAGAACCTCACGCACCACCATGGACAGCAGATCATCATCATCATAAAACAACATCACCATTCATCCCAGATTCCTTCACCCTCATCCCGCTCTATTGCTTCAGCCCTCGACGGTTCGCACAGATGTAGCATTTGAGCTGCACTTCTCTTCAGCAGTTGGGCCCCCTTCTTGACATTATCTGCCATCTCTGGTTTCTGCATACCTGCCCAGTAATCCAAAAATGCACTTGTTGTGAAAGCAATTTCAAAAAGAGTATTGATAAATTTCTTCTCAAAGGTAGCCCTATTCCGGGCCAACCAAATGGACCAACAAACTGCAGCTAAGCCAACAGTGTATATTTCGTAAAAGCCTGGCAAAAAAACGTGCGTGGAATGGTCCAACTTTAAAGCGTTGGTTTGTTGCGTACCATGTGAATTGTCGGATTTATATCGAAGGGATGGCGTGATTCCTAGTGTCATACAGATTTTGGACAAATCCTCATGCTAATCCTCAACAGGCAAGTCCTGATTGTCCACGGACACCCCGCCGGTGCTAGACAACCAACGCTATCCACCATTTTCTTCTCCAACGTTCACACATTCATCAAATGATTCATACATGATCCTAAAAAAAAATTGATTCATACAAAGTTCAGACATTCGGGGAGCCAGTTGAGGACGCATAAGTCGCGTGGGTTTTTCTTTCTGAAAATTTGTGCGGAGTGACAAAAGTGGAGATTACATTAGTCATTAGCACGATCAATTAAGATATAAGAAAATCTCAGTCTTTAAACGCAGATAGATTCTTTCTAGAAATCTAAGTGTATGTTATGAAAGCATGTTCCGTGTATCAACATCACATACGGTGGAGTAGTTCCCAGATAACAAAAAAGAGCAATTGCGTGAGAATTTAGTGGCTTCTAGCTAATTCCCTGCCACGGTTCACAAACAACCTAGAAACACAATTGATTGTGGGCCCCAATTATTAAAAGAGTCAAGTTAAGACGCCTAGTCATTCAGTCGAACATCTCTTCTCACTTTCAGATTTAACCTCTCCCCTTTTCGTGATCATGACTTTGTGAACAAAGAGTTTCTGAAAAATAATGTAAAACACAAGAATAATGCATATCTTACATTACCACCCTATATTGAGCTCATATACTCCCAAGTTTTAGTAATATACTCCCTCTGTTCCTATGTATACGTTTTTTTTAAAGATTTCACTATGAGGGTGTTTGGTTAGGCTGTGGGCTATGGAGAAGCAGCTGTGAGCTGTGGGCTGTGGAAAAGCTGCTGTGTCAGGAAAGCTGCTGTGAGCAGTGTTGTCGTTTGGTAAACTGGCTGTCTGAACTGTGGGTTTCGAGTAAATGTCTGGAATACCCCTGAGATGCTGAGACGGTGTATATGTACTGATATTATGATAATAATCTATTTTTTGACATGTTTCACTAATTTTTAGTTGATGCATGTATTTTGGAGGTAATTAAAATTTTATAATTGCTAACATTGTTCATATATAACATTAGTTGTTCATACATCATCATGAACATTGTTCATATATCACTGTCCACATATTTATACCAAAATATACTTCCTATTTCCTACATCTACACCAAAAGACATTACTTGTTCATACATCATCGGTCAAATATCTATACCAAAAGACATCATTTGGCTCTCCCATAAGATAGTTATCCTCCTCTCGCGGCAAACAAAGAGTCAGCAATGTTCTCACGAAGATCATTCATGTTTACCGCATCAAGTAAAGATGAGGTACTATCGCCTTGTAGTGGTACAGTTTGTCGCAAAACATGTGGCATGTAGTCCTCATCCGCGTCACACTTATCGAACTCTTTGTCACGTAACTTGGTGTCCCGAATATAATTGTGAAGTGCCATACAAGCAACAATAATCTTCTTTTGTCTTCTAGGCTTGAATTTTGGCACCTTTTTCAAGATGCGCCACTTTTCCTTAAGCACACCAAATGTGCGTTCTACCACATTGCGAAGTGAAGAGTGAGCATGATTGTATACCTCATACTTCCCCGTCGGTTCTCTTCGCCTATTGCGAAACTCCGGTATATGATAGGTTTGGCCTTTGTATGGAGCAAGGGTTCTTGTCCTCTTCATCTTCTACATGAGACTTAGATTTGCGTTTACCTAATGTTTTACCTTGCCCTCCTTTCTTCTTGAAAGATTTCAAAGGAGTTCCCAAATCTTCACTCTCTTTTACCTCCGCAATGGCATCATCATCCGAGCTACTGGATATCTCTCCTGGAATGGAGGCTGTTTCCCCGGTGACATGAGCATTCTCAAACATAACATCCATCTCCTTCAAGTTGGGAGGGCCCATGTACCGCCACTTTGCATGTCCTGGCTATTTCTGAAAATAGCATACACATTAACACAATGACATAAATAATTGGAAATCTTAATCATAAATATATGACCATCCTCACCTTAAGATGAATGTCCCACCAACTATCATCAGCTTCAATTGTTCCCATCTTATCATTCCAACCAAGTCCAGTTGCAGAATTCTTTAACTCCATAAACCGAGCATATTCTTTCTTCAATTGGTCCCATTTGTTTTTGAATTGCCTTCTTGTGCGTCTTTTCTTAGTTAGTTCAAAAAATTTCTCCTCGAGATTGTTGTAACCTTTGGGACTCAAATAACCACCCGGCCTATTGTGCTTCTCCGTCTCTTCTTTGCATATCTCACAAAATATTTTAGTATGATATGCATCCCAATTTGCTTTGTCCATCTATTGCATTCAAAGTTAAACATTCTCCTCAAAACATGTATATATATGGCCTATTGGCATCCATACATATGAAAGCATCTATTTTATTCTGCTCATATATTCAAACATATATACATGTATTTTTTGCTAATAGAATCAAAAACGAAGGCATGTAATTTTCTGCCAATAGAATCACACACAAACATATATGTACACAGGGAAATAAAAAAGAAGAACAGAGAGCTACCTTGGAAAATCCTGCAGATCTTGAGAACGAGGGGGAGGTGCGTTGGGAGGAGGTCGGCGAGGCGCTGGGAGGCGGTCTCCGGCGCAGACGAACACGGGCGAGGGCGCCGGAGGGCGGGCGCCGGCCGGCGCCGGCGGCGCAGTCCCCGGCGAGGGCGGGCGAGGGCGGGCGAGGGCGGGCGCCGGAGGGCGGGCGAGGGCGGGCGAGGGCGGGCGCCGGAGGGCGGACGAGGGCGGGCGACCGAGGGCGGGCGCCGGAGGGCGGGCTCTGGTGTACAGCGAGGCGAGGGCGGGCGCCGGCCGGCGCCGGCGGCGCAGTCCCGGCCGGCGGACGAGGCTGGCCACGGGAAAACCTAGCGCCGCCCTTGCTCCATCCCGTGTGGCTGTGTGTCGCGGGGAAAAAATGGCTAAGGAAAAAAACTGAATGGGGGATTTGCACGTTTATATGGGAGGGGCATTTTTGCTGTAATTCTAACGAAGTGGCAGGGGTAGGATGGGCGTGGGAGTGATTCACCGGGGGAGGAAGCTGTGGAAGCTGCTCGGGACCAGCTTCTCCTTTTGCATGTAAAAAAGCTGCAGCTGTAGTCAAACTTCTCCCAGAAGCTGGCTGTTTGGTTGGGCTGCTGGCTTCAAAGCTGGGGAAGCTGCTAAAAATCTCAACCAAACACCCTCTATGTAGTCCTTTAGTGAAACATCTAAAAAGACTTTTATTTAGGAATGGAGGGAGTATGTGTTATGTATGTCACGAAGATCTACAAAATTTCCACAAAGAAGTGACACCATTAGTGTGGCTACAAAAAAGAAAATATGAGGGATAAATGAATATTATTTTAGTGTCATACATTTTTTTCCAGTCATTTTATAAAATGTTACATCCATAATTTTATTTATCCATTTGTAATGCTTGCAAGTGTCTCAATGTGAGATGAGATGCCCGTGGTAAATCGATGAGTGATATGCCGGGACTCGTGATCATAGGTATACAAGTCTAGGTGTAGAGGATCATATATAAAACCAAAATTCATATCCGGACAACAACAACCATGTGTGACTGGTCCTTGGTTGCCATATACCTCAGAAATCCTAGAACAATGACCCATCAATCCCCATCGGGAATACCATCTAATTGGGGTGGGGGGGACCGAGGTTCCCAAAAGAGTTATGGAGGGGTTGGGTCATGAATTCCCAACTCATAGGAAAGTCTCTTCAACTTATGTTTGATCAACCACTAGCAAATGCATAACTTGATTCCAAGACCCTACACACATCGTGCACTTTTATATCCATACACACATCATGGATGCATGTGTGTGGAAACAACATGTTTTTGAAAATATTCCCTAGAGATAATAATAATTGTATTTTTTTCAAGTTTATAATAGGTGTTTGTGCTTTTTGCTGTAGCTGCTATATTACTCTTGAGTGTGCGATAACCAAGAGGCTCAAAGGAAAACTCATGTGCACGTGCAGAAATATAAACTCTAAAATAGATTCCTAATCTTGCCTCTAGGACTAGCTGAAAGGATCGATATGGTTGACTAGAAGGGGGAGGGGGGGTGAATAGGCAACTACCAATTTTTAGCTTTTCTTAACAAATTAGGGTTAGCAACAAAAGGTTCTCTAGATGAACAACTAGGTGAGCAACCTATATGACGCTAACAACCACGACAACAAGCGTAAATAAGGAATACACCACAACAATAATAAATATAAAGTAAAGGTAACAGATAAGCGCAAGTGAAACCGATGGAGACGAGGATGTGTTACCGAAGTTCCTTCCCTTTGACAGGAAGTATGTCTCCGTTGGAGCGGTGTGGAGGCATAATGCTCCCCAAGAAGCCACTAGGGCCACCGTATTCTCCTCATGCCCTCACACAATGCGATATGGCGTGATTCCACTATTGGTGGCCTTGAAGGCGGCGACCGGACCTTGACAAACAAGGTTGGGGCAATCTCCACACAAAGCTTGGAGGCTCCCAACAAGGCCACGAAGCTTCACTACAATGGAATGTGGCTCTGAGGTGACCTCAATCGTCTATGGTTCTCAAACACCCAAGAGTAACAAGATCCGCAAGGGATTAGTTGGGGGAATCAAATATCTCTTGGTGGAAGTGTAGATCTGGGCCTTCTCAACCAATCCCTAGAAAATCAACAAGTTTGATTGGCTAGGGAGAGAGATCGGGCGAAATATGAGCTTTGGAGCATCAATGGAGCTTGGGGAGGTAAGAGGTAAGATTCCAAAGGAAGAAGACCCCTTTATATAGTGTGTATGTGTGTGTGGGGGGAGGGGGAATCTAACCGTTAACCCCCACTCATAGCACATGCAGAGCGGTACTAGCGCTGCGAGGAGCGGTACTACCGCTTGGTAGGCTCACCAACCACGGTACTAAAAAGTTACTACCGTGCCCACCACTGCCGGGGCAAAAGGATGCGCAAAAAGTCTGACGGAGCGGTAGTAAAAAACCACAACCGCCCAGAGAGAGGTAGTAAAAAACTACTACCGCCCAGAGAGCGGTACTACCGCTGGCCCTTTTGCACAGACAGGAAAGAGCAAGTTGGAGCTCCATTGTAGCAAGGGAAAGGTTGTGCAATAGAAATGTGTACGTGTTGATTCCACCTAAACCTTTCCGACGCACACCCCTCTTAATAGTACGACTTTCCTACGACTCAATCCACCAAACAGAAACGTAGAAAATCACCGTCTTTGAAAGACACCGAGGGGCACCGAATCGCCTTGTGCCTAGTCATATATTATTTGAAATGTTCAATGCACACGATTAGTCCGCAGGGGTACTGTCATGAATCACTAAAACCACTTAAGGAGAAATATGACCTAACAATCTCCCCCTTTTTTGGTGAATTGATGACAATACAAGATTTGCACAAAACATATAAGAAAAAAAATAGGCAAACCCAAAATCTATAAACTAGAGACAGGCACCGCTGGATGTGTGCATATTTAGAGTAATGTCATGGACATCAAGCACACAACCTAGGAAAAGCACTCCCCCTATATGTTATAGACGAGGCACTCCTTGCAACAACCTGATTAAACATTAAGTATGGAAGCAAGGCATAGCATGTGAGCATGAAGATAAGGGCACAATATAAATAGTCTCACAAGCTACTAACATACTGGATAATAATGAGACCATAATGATAGAGAAGAGATATCACATGTCTCACACCATAATAAAACCATCCAAAGTAACAATGAAAGTTCAACAAATAAAGAGACACAGAAAACGAAGAAACTCGCAAATCCTACTCTCTCCCCCCCTTTGGCATCAGGACACCAAAAAGGCAGAGAGGACACCTACGACACAAGTGGTAGCTTAAAATGTAGAGGAATCAGTCATCGAACTCCTCGTCAGACTCCTCATCAGACTCCTTATCAGACTCAGCCCACTGCAGGTTCTTCTTCTTCATCCAATCAGCTTCAGTAGTGATGACCTCCTCAGACCCACTAGAGATGTGCACATCGAGCTTCCTCATAATCAGCTTGTCACGCAGACGGCTCTCCTTCTGAGCAACATGAGTCATATACTGCCCCTTTGCCTACATACAAAACAAAGTCTTCATCCTGTCCTTCAACTTCTTGGCCCAAGATGGCTTAGTAGAAGAAGGCACATGTGTCTCTAGACTGCCCTCATCCCGAGCCTTAGCCTCATCATCACCAACCTCCATGTGGGCAGCAGTACGTGTAGTGGAGGTGTTGGCCCACTCGTTCTTCTGTCGCAGCTTAATGGGTTCATGGCGGATCCTGACAGGAGCATGAAGAACCACGTCTAGAAAGGCTCTTGACCACTTCTCATTGATAAAGTAGAACAGGTAAGTCCCATAGATGGGGACCTTACGGTTAAACACCGTCGACTGAAGTTCGCTCCACATGACATGGGACACATCAAGTGGTCCAGAAGCACGAGTTCGTCCTTTCTCACACATGAGAAGCATGTCCACAAGATAAGAGTGCACTTGGTCCTTGTTGCCAACACGAGGAAAGAGCGTGTTGCGAAAAATCCTATGCATGACATCGAGAACATTGTTCAACACAAAAGTAGGCTCACCAGAGGAGGACACCTTCTCGATATGGTATGACAACTTTTCCTTCTAAGTAGCAGTGGGGTTCGCATGTGGGTGCAAACCAACTGGCTGTTCAAGCCCCTCATCACGAATATTCTGAAGATCCATGAATTCTTTCTAGGTACCAGAAAACTTCTCTCCATTAGTCATCTAGGTCATAGTGCGCTCCAGATCTGAGTGGAAGTGCACTGTAACAAAAAACTAAGGCACAATATCCGGATCGAAGTCAAGATGAAATGTGATGAGCTCCTCGATCCCAAGCTGCCTCACCATGTCCACAGCCTCACCAAAGTAAGCTAGGTCCTTCTTGAGATGATCAAGGTCAATCCATTGAACCGGTACATAGCTGTTCCTCTTGGTCTTGATCACATCCTGGTAGATAAGGGCTTGCTGCTTGGACCAGTGCAGTTCACAACCCTTGATGTTAACCCTTTCGGTGGCATAGGGATCGCGCTTCCGGCGAGCCAGAAACTCAGCTTGCGGCATGGTCTCAAAGAAGATGTTGGATTCTTTGTTCTTGTGGGCCTGCCTCTTGAAATTGCGCCTCAGAGGATTGGACCCTTCAGGTGCATCTGGATTGCGATAGCGCTTCGTCTGGGTATCTCGAGACGGGTTCGAGCGCCAGGAGCAACCACCTATGACACGCAACGCAAACACAAGAAAACAACAAAAGAAGTCAAGGCAAAGACCAAAACAGACGAGAAAATCCGAGAAAAATGAGAGCAGATCATGTATGTACAGGGCACAGCGATAGTAAAAAATTACTACCGCCCTGACAGCGGTAGTACCGCTCCTGGGAGCGATAGTACCGTAGTTCGAGCGGTAGTAACATTTTACTACGGCACCCACTGCTGTAGTACCGCTCCAGGAGGAGCGGTAGTACTGCATGGGTGAAAACTGTCAGATATGACATAGAACTTCAGATCCGGTACTACCGGAGACCCAAACTCACATGATGTACCCTACTAAGTAAAATTTCCATCGTACAAACACTCTCCACCCATCCATGCATGAGAAGATTGTGCCACAAACCAATGGAAGCTAAGAAACAAGCCCCTAACCCTAGATCCAATAAAACCAAACAAAGAGAAGGGGACTAAGGGCGGTACCGTGTTCCCTGGCACGAGGAGGAGGAGGGGGATGATCTCTCCAAATGGAACGGGAGGGGAGTGGCCGGAGAAGGAGGTCCGGTGAGTCCTTCTGGCACCGTTCTTGAGAAGAGAGAGAGCCACGAGATGAATGGGTATGGGGGGGGGGGGGGGAGAACTGCCCCTGCCCTAATATAACCCCCCGTGACCGTGGCGGTGCAGTAGTATCGTGGTCATCGCGGTAGTACCGCTTGGCCAGCGGTAGTAAAATTTTACTACCGCTCGTCCAACGGCAGTAAAATTTTACTGCCGTGCCTCGAGCCGTAGTACCGTGCCCTCTTAAAAAACAGTTTTGAACTTTGCAAAAAACTTCGATAAAAATCACCGACAAACACCATGCAATGCCAAAATGAAGCAGAACAAACATGACCAACATACATTGACATGAATCTTCTTGCAAAGAGGGGGCGGTGGCCGGAGCCACCTATGTTTGAGACTATTGGTATGACACCGCGAAGAATTATCCTTGGGTTCATGACCAGAGCTCGACTTTGAAGCACAAGTGCCATCAACAATGGCCAATGTGAAAGTCTTGATCAATTTATGCATTATGGGGGAGGGAAAGTTCATTGAGAGAACAACACCCCCTATGTCCATGCCTACACCTAGAGCAAAATATAACGACGAGTGAGGTGTGGTGTGCCTAATTTCAATCCACATTGATTGAATGCATGATATTTAGCTCATGCCTTAACTCGTGGAACCTTGCTTAATCTAGAGGGTTCGTGAAAATATCCGCAAGTTGCTCTTGAGTGTTGATGAAGAGGACCTCAATATCTCAACGCTTGATATTCTCACGAATGAAGTGATGACGAATATCAATATGCTTGGTCTTGCTATGTTGCAACGGATTGAGAGAAATCTTGATAGCACTTTGATTATCACATAGAAGAGTCACTTTGTCACAATTGACACCGTAATCCTTTAAAGTTTGCCTCATCCATAGCAATTGAGCACAACAACTTGCGGCAGCAACATACTCAGCCTCGATGGAAGACAATGAGACACAGTTTTGCTTCTTTGAAGACCAACTTACCAAAGAACGACCAAGGAATTGACATCCTCCAGAAGTTGACTTTCTCCCCACGTAGTCTCACGCCCAATCTGAGTCAGAGTAGCCCACTAGATTAATGCTTGCTCCTTTGGGGTACCATAAGCCAAAGTTTAGGGTATGGGCCAAATATCGAAAGATTCGTTTAACTGCCGCAAAGTGGCTATCCTTTGGTGCAGATTGAAACCATGCACAAATTCCTACACTCAACATGATATCCGGTCTAGATGCACAAAGGTAAAGTAAGGATCCAATCATGGAGTGATATACCTTTTGATCCACTGCTTTACCATTGGGATCATTGTCAAGTTTGCATTTGGTTGGCATGGGAAACTTCACCGGCTTGACGTCCTCTACTCGAACCTCTTGATCATGTCTTGAGTGTACTTGGCTTGATTGATGAACGTTCCTTCTATTCCTTGTTTGATTTCAAACCCGAGGAAGAACTTCAACTCACCCATCATAGACATCTCAAACTTCTCGGTCATTAGTGCAGCAAACTCTTCATTAAAAGATTCATTGGAAGAACTAAAAATAATATCATCAACATATAGTTGGCATATGAACAAATCCCCTTTAACCCTTTTGGTAAAAAGGATGGGATCAATTTTCCCAATTTCAAACCCACGATCTTGCAGCAACCCAGTAAGGTACTCATACCACGCACGTGGGGCTTGTTTAAGGCCATAGAGCGCCTTATTGAGTTTGTATACATGATATGGGAGCTTGGGATGCTTGAATCCCGGGGGTTGTTTGACATATACCAACTCATTCAATGGACCATTAAGAAATGCACTCTTCATATCCATTTGTTGCAACTTGAAATTATGATGATATGCAAATGCAAGTAGCATGCGAATAGATTAAAGACAAGCAACAGGGGAAAAGGTTTCACCGTAGTCGATACCTTCGACTTGGGAGTAGCTTTGAGCCACCGATCTTGCCTTGTTTCGAATCACAATGCCATTCGCATCTTGCTTGTTCTTGAAGATCCATTTGGTCCCAATGACATTATGTTCCTCCATTGACCTTGGCACTAATTCCCAAACTTTATTGCGCTCGAAGTTGTTAAATTCTTCATGCATGGCCATAAGACAATCATCATCATCGAGCGCTTCACGTACCTATTGGGGTTTACAATACGAAACAAACGCGTGATGCTCACAATAGTTTAATATTTGTTGATGAGTGGATACTCCCCTTTGTAAGATTCAAAGCACATTCTTCATGAGATGTTGTTTGACCCTGAGCTTGGATGCTATCTTGGCAGCGCGACGCTCCAAGAGTGCCGCGCTAGGTAATTGAGGAGCAACAACTTGATCACGTTTTTGGCCTTGAGTTTTGAGGCTGTCTTGGCAGTGCGACGCTTCAAGGGTGTCGCGCTAGGTAGTTGAGGAGCAACAACCTGATCATATTGAGTTCCGTCTTGAGCTTGCTCACATGTTTGTCCTTGATCTTGAGGCTGCACTTGATCTTGAGCAGACTCGGAATCTTGAGCAGGCTCGGAATCTTGAGCATGATCTTGGACATCATTTTGCGCATCACCATCTTCATGTGGTTGATCTTGTCCTTGATCCTGTTCAGTGGGTTGAGGGCCTTCACTTTGTTCTTCGAAAGTGTGTGGGTCTAGCGAGGGTGATGGATCCACTTGAGTAGAGCATTGTCCTTCTCCTTCAGCCACAAGGGGTTCCTCAATGGGGAGTATTTGACCAATCCCCATTCTTCTTAAGGCTTGAGGAGGAATTTCATCACCTACATCACAAAGACCACTTTTCTCCACTTGAGAGTCATTATTTTCATCAAAATCTATGTTACACATCTCCTCAATGAGTCCGGTGGACTTGTTGAGGACACGGTAAGCATGAGAGTTTGTAGCATAACCAACAAATATGCCCTCTTGAGCTCTATAATAGAATTTAGAAAAACGAGCACCTTTCTTGAGAATGAAACACTTACAACCGAACACCCTGAAGTACTTGAGCTTGGGCTTGTTTACAATAAGAATCTCATATGGAGTCTTGTTCAAGCCTTTGCAGAGGTAGAGCCGATTGGATGCATGACATGCTGTATTGATGGCTTCGGCCCAAAAGTTGTACGGAGATTTGAACTCCGCCATCATTGTTCTTGTCGCGTCCATCAATGTCCTGTTCTTCCTCTCCGCCACACCATTTTGGTGAGGGGTATAGGGTGCTGAATATTGGTGCTTGATCCCCTCGTCACTAAGGAACTTATCCAAGGCGTAGCTCTTGAACTCGGTGCCGTTGTCACTTCTAATCATCAAAATCTTTGCTTCATGTTGACGCTGAGCTTCATTAACAAAGTTGATGACTGTCTGTTGAGTCTCACTCTTCCTCTTGAAGAAATATACCCAAGTGTACCTTGAGTGATCATCCACAATCACCAAGCAGTACCTTCTACCCCAAGACTATCAAAGGATGGAGGACCAAAGAGATCCATATGGAGGAGCTCCAAGGGCCTCTTAGTGTAGATAATAGTCGTGGGATGGTGAGCCGTTTCATGAAGCTTTCCTTCAATACAAGCACTGCAAGCATGATCTCTGGCAAAACTCATATTTGTTAGTCCACGAACATGGTCCCCTTTGAGAAGACTTTGCAAAGATCTCATATTGACATGATCTACCCGGCGATGCCAAAACCAACCCACATCAACTTTAGCCATTAGACAAGTTGCAGTCTTAGTGGGTCGCTGCAAAAGGTTCACCACATAGAGACCATTTTCGACATATCCAACATATGCTACTTTAAGAGTCTTTCTCCACAAAAGGGCCACAATATCAAGATTAAAGAATGTGGCAAAGCCCATGATTGCAAGTTGACGAACATAAAGCAAATTGTATGCAAGGGACCCAACAAGCATGACCTTCTCTATAGATAAATCTTGGGAGATGACCACCTTGCCAAATCCCAATACCTTGGATGTTGAGGCATCAACAAATTGGACATGTGTGGGCATAGATGGATTAGGATGCACATCCACCACCAAGTCCTCGCTCCCGGTCATATGCTTTGTGTCTCCACTATCGAGCAACCATGACACCCCACCAAAAGCGAACTCCTACAATAGATCAATGCTTGGGTTTAGGTACCCATTCTTGAATGGGTCCTTTGATGTTAGAAACAAGGGTCTTAGGAACCCAAATAGCCCAATCATTGTACTCATAATAAGAACCAACAAATTTAGCATAAACATGCCCATCACTAGCACGACATAAAACATAGGAAGGATTAAAGTCGTCGGCTGTGTTGGTAGGGTCGGTTTTGCCCTTCTTGGCATTACCACCCCCTTCCTTCTTCTTTTTCTCCTTATGAGTACTCTCACCCTCTTTGAAAAAAATGTCCTTGAGAGTAAGAGATCGCTTGTTCCCGTTCTTCCTTTTCTTCTTAGACTTGGGTGCAAGTACAAGTCCCTCCTTTCCTACAACTTCCTTTTGATTACTCAAAAGTTCATTTAGGTTCTTCTCACCTTGAATGCATGACACAAGGCCCTTCTCTAGTTGTTCTTTCAACTTAGCATTTTCCTCCACAAGATGCACATGCTCACAGCAAGGGTTAGTAGCAGAAGCATTATCAATTAGAACGAAGGGAGAGAAAGTAGAGATCTCCTTGGTTAGTTTTACTTGGAGTTGATCATGAGACTCCTTAAGAGAGAAATGAACACCTTTCAAGACCTTGTGGGCCTTGTCAAGGGTGCCAAATTCTTCCTTGAGTCTATCATGGCCAAACCCAAGTGCAACCTTCTCATACTTAAGCACACAGGTAGGAACAATAGCATGATCAAGCTCTTTTTGCAATTTAGCACAATCAACGTTGTGTGACTCCTCAAGAGCCAAACGAAGACCGCGCTCTTCCTCTAGAGCAATAGATAGTTCTGCAATCTCATCGGCATATTCACGACTATGTCCCTACATCTTGGATATAGTATCCTCATGAGACTCAATGAGCTCATTGGCCTCATCAAGTTGTTCCAAAAGAGCAACAAAGTGCTTCTTGGATTCATCTTTGATCTTACACAAGAATTTGTCAAATTCATGCTCATCAAGCACTACATCACTATCATCAACACAAACTAAGAATGAAGGAGCAGTAGTGATAGTGGTTTTGATGTTGGGTGTTACATGATTGATACCTTTGGCCATAAGGCACTTGGCGATGCGGTTCTCGTTGGAGGCACCGAAGAGAGACACCTTGGGAGAGGAGGTGGCAATGGCCACGGTAGCCGTTGCCATCCCCTCACGGCTTGTATCATCCTCGTCATCATCGTAGGTGTACTCTTCAAGTGCCACCAAAACCTTTGGATGAGGCTTCTTGGTGAAGTTGTTCATAGTTGGGAAAGACTTGGGTTTGTCTTTGCGAATGAGCTTGCCCCCGTTGTCTTCCCTCTTCTCATAAGGACAATCCGCTACGAAGTGAATCACATTGCCGCAGTTGTAGCATGTCCTCACTCCCTGCTTGTTCTTGGACCCACTAGAGTTCTTCTTGGAGAAGTTGGGCCTTGAGTTTCTCTTGTTGCCCCGAAATTTCCTTGATGCAAGATCCATGTGCTCGTGATAAGCATACTTTGTGTCTTCGGGGCAGCCATCCTCTTCTTCTTCCTCTTTTTCATCTGAAATAGCCTTGGCTTTCAAGGCAAGGTTGGGTGAAGCTTTCTTTGACCGAACACGAGCAAGAGCATTGTCGACGGTCTTGTTCATGATATTTATGGCAATGAACTCATCCAACACTTTACGTGAGGTCAAGGTGTGGAAATCTAGCCTTTGACGAATGAAGGAGGACATGGCTTTGTTGAATGGCATGATGGCCTTGAGAAACTTGCGCTTTATCCAAGTGTCATCCGTATCCTTGCTCCCATGGTCTTGGAGAGCAACGGAAAGAGCAGTTACCCTTCGATAGAGATCACATGGGTCCTCATCTTCTAGCATCACAAACTCATCGGCCTCATCAAGAACCACTTCATAGTTGGACCGTTGAATGCTTGAGATTCCCTTGTACAACACCATGATGTGCTCCCAACAATCCTTTGCACGGGTGAAGGGGAACAAGTGAGGTAGATCTTCGGGAGGAACCGCGGATTGAAGGATGAACAACGCGGAATGATTGTATTGATTGTTTGCCTCTTCTCTTGGAGTGAAGTTGTTTGGATCATGTGGGTAAAAGCCTTGTTCGATGATTCTCCAAAGATTTGTTGAGCTGTGATTCAAATGAGACTTGACGCAAAACACCCAATGAGCGAAATCACCTTTAACAAGTTTAGGAGGAGGACCAAGGTTACTAATATGCGGTGTAGGGACTGGTCCTCCATAGACCTGGGAGGGGGAATTGAGGCAAAGGGTCCCATCCCATTCTTGTTAAGAGGAGAAGAAGTTTGAGTACCTTTAGCCGCTTCCTTGTTGGAATTGGCCTCCGACACCGATGTGGTAGGTTTAACCACCAACACCGGTTTGGGAGAATTCTTCAACCCCTCAAACAATTCATTAAGCATGGACTTGAATTCGATCATCATGGACATCTTGAGTGAGGCTATAGCCTCATTCAAGTCCTCGCGTGTGACCGAACTCATCACCACGGCCTCGGGTGCTTCACTCGAACCAACTCCGTCATCATACATACTCTTTGGGTGGTAAAACCCTTAATAAAGAGATGTAGCTCTGATACCAATTGAAAGGATCGATATGGTGGACTAGAGGGGAGGGGGTGAATAGGCAACTACCAATTTCTAGCTTTTCTTAACAAATTAGGGTTAGCAACAAAAGGATCTCTAGATGAACAACTAGGTGAGCAACCTATATGATGCTAACAACCACGACAACAAGTGTAAGTAAGGAATACACCACAACAATAATAAATACAAAGTAAAGGTAAGAGATAACCCAAGTGGAACCGATGGAGACGAGGATGTGTTATCGAAGTTCCTTCCCTTTGGCAGGAAGTACATCTTCGTTGGAGAGGTGTGAAGGCACAATGCTCCAAAAGAAGCCACTAGGGCCACCGTATCCTCCTCACGCCCTCACACAACGCGAGATGCCGTGATTCCACTATTGGTGACCTTGAAGGCGGCGACCGGACCTTTACAAACAAGGTTGGGGCAATCTGCACACAAAACTTGGAGGCTCCCAACAAGACCATGAAGCTTCACCACAATGGAATGTGGCTCTGAGGTAACCTCAACCATCTAGGGTGCTCAAACACCCAGGAGTAACAAGATCCACAAGGGATTAGTGGGGGGAATCAAATATTTCTTGGCGGAAGTGTAGATCTGGGCCTTCTCAATCAATCCCTAGAAAATCAACAAGTTTGATTGGCTAGGGAGAGAGATCGGGCGAATATGAGATTTGGAGCATCAATGGAGCTTGGGGAGGTAAGAGGTAAGCTTCCAGAGGAAGAAGTGTAGCGACCCGACTCAAAACGAGTCAAGCCTGTGTGTATCTGTGCCATCCCTGGATCAATATGCTGGCACACACAGTACATCAATGTATATATCAAAGTGCAATCACATGTAAATAGCGTAAAACTGATATATACCTTAAATATCTCAGCGGAAGCAGTCAAGGGAGTGGAGTCCCAGTAAACACCAACGGCAAGTTGAGTGTAGACCGTAACCCTGAATCGTACTCTTACTCGTCGAAGAAAAATATCTGCAACATAAGACGTTGCAGCCGTGTAGGTCAGCATATTGAATATGCCGGCAAGTCACATATGAGAGGGGGTAAAATGTCATCTATACTATATGCATATATGGCAGGTGGGGCTATAAGTTTTTTTTAGCGAAAAGCAAGTTTTCTCCTACATCAAGAGAGGGCTAAAAGCAAAATGTTACTACATTGTTGGTTGTTAACGAGATGGTTCCACCAACCAGTTCTCTTACCCATGTTGTCAATAATACCCACATCAATATTATTATTTGTGTTGAGAATTTCAGATAACTTCAGTTCCTTTGGCTCAAGTTGTCCATGACCGTGGACACGGCTAATCGATTAGGTTTGAGTACTCTGCAAAGTTTTGCACACGTTCCCCACAAGATTTGATCGCCTCCGTGTATGTCCTCGCACTTCAGGGTGTTTGAAGACCGGATGATCAAAACATGGTCTTTCAACGGGTCCCTCACTACAGGAATCACCTTCTTTGCCGTCTGCCATCACAGACGGCAAAGACAGTATCCCTGACGGCAAAGACAATACCACAGACGGCAAAGATTGTCACGGCCGGCAAAATTTCTGCGTCAGCCTATGATGGCATAGGACCTTCTTTGACGTCTGCCCCCCCAAAGCGGACGACAAAGTTCTTTGCCGTCAGCTTTCATTAGGAGCAGTCGGCAAAGCTTTTGAGATGGCAGCCGACAGGCGTTGCCTCCGTTAGGGGTTAACGGAGCCTTTGCCGTCTGCCTGCCCGTCAATCTTTGCCGTCTGCCTCCCCGTCAATCTTTGCCGTCTGCCTTCTACTCCCCTCCCCTCCCCTCCATCTTTGCCGTCTGCCCCCCAGGAAGCGGACGGCAAAGAGACTATATGACCAGCTGCTATTGCCCAGGTTGCACAGCTGGGCGCCACGTGGCACCTTTGCCGTCGGCTAGCTGACGGCAAAGGCCTTTGCCATCAGCTGGCAGACGGCAAAGAGCCTATATTGTCACATTTTTATTTATTTTTTCTATTTCACAGCACATATACATATAATTCATAGCACATATATCATAAATAGATCACAACACATATATGATATACATATAAAGCTCATCAATGCCATTTGTTCATCAACGTACATCCCATATGTCAAAAGAACCAACACATACAAAGTTTCATCCATATATACATACATATAGTTGCACATATATTGTTCATCAACACATTGTTCATCAACACATACAAAGAACCAACACATTGTTCATCAACTCAAATAAAAACGGAAACTAAAGCAGTCCAACGCCAGCTTCCATGCATGTAGTACATCCAATCTGCAAAATGGGAATAAGAAAGTCAGAAGAAGAAGAACAACAACATATATATTACAAATAAGCTAAATTCAAGAAGAAAGAGAAGAAGCAAGAAGAGAACAAGGAGAAGAAAAACAAGAAGGAGGAGGAGGAGGAGGGGAAGGGGAAGGAGAAGGAGAAGGAGAAGGAGGAGGAGAAGAAGAAAAAAGAAGAGAAGAAGGAGAGAAGAAGAAGGAGAAGAAGGAGGGCTCCTTCTCCTTCTTCTCCTCCTCCTTCTCCTTCTTCTTCTCTTCTTCTCCTCCTCCTCCTTCTTCTTATTCTCCTTCTCCTTCTCTTCTTCTTCTCTTCTTCTTCTTCTTCTTCTTCTTCCTTCTCCTTCTTTTTGAGCTAAATATTCCAATTATGTCATTTTAGAGGAAAACAAGCTAACTATATAATATTCATGAGCTAACCAAGGTTCTTATGCCATTTTGAGCTTATTATGGTATTTTGGAGCTAAATGGGCTAATTATGTCATTGTTGGGTTAATTAAAGCAAGGATAATATGAAAGAGGATAAGAAAGAAAATGGCATAAGAAGAAGAAATCAAGAAGAAGGAGGAGGAGGAGGAGAAGGATAGAAGGTCCTTGGCCTTCTCCTCCTCCTCCACCTCCTCCTCCTCCTTCTTCTTCATCTCTTCTTCTTCTTCTATCTTTTCATTTTGCCTATTTCTTCTCCTCTTCTCCTCTTGTTGGAGGTAAATTACCTAATTATGTCTTTTTTGAGATAAATATTCCAATTATGTCATTTTATAGGAAAACAAGCTAAGTATATAATATTCATGAGCTAACCAAGGTTCTTGTGCCATTTTGAGCTTATTATGGTATTTTGGAGCTAAATGGGCTAATTATGTCATTGTTGGGTTAATTAAAGCAAGGATAATATGAAAGCGGAGAAGAAAGAGGAGGAGGAGGAGGAGAAGAAGAAGAAATCAAGAAGAAGGAGGAGGAGGAGGAGAAGGAGGAGGAGGAGAAGGATAGAAGGTCCTTGGCCTTCTCCTCCTCCTCCTCCTCCTCCTCCTCCTTCTCCTTCTTCTCTTCTTCTTCTTCTTCTTCTTCTTTCTTTTCATTTTGCCTATTTCTTCTCCTCTTCTCCTCTTGTTGGAGCTAAATTACCTAATTATGTCTTTTTGAGCTAAATGGGCTAATTATCCCATTTTAGAGGAAAACAAGCTAAGTATATAATATTCATGAGCTAACCAAGGTTCTTATGCCATTTTGAGCTTATTATGGTATTTTGGAGCTAAATGGACTAATTATGTCATTGTTGGGGAAATTAAAGCAATTGCAAGGATAATATGAAAGAGGAGAAGAAAGAGGAGGAGGAGGAGAAGAAGAAGAAATCAAGGAGGAGGAGGAGGAGAAGGAGGAGGAGGAGAAGGACTAGAAGGTCCTTGGCCTTCTCCTCCTCCTCCTCCTCCTCCTTCTCCTTCTTCTCTTCTTCTTCTTCTCTTCTTCTTCTTCTTCTATCTTTTCATTTTGCCTATTTCTTCTCCTCTTCTCCTCTTGTTGGAGCTAAATTATCTAATTATGTCTTCTTCGAGCTAAATGTTCCAATTATGTCATTTTAGAGGAAAACAAGCTAAGTATATAATATTAATGAGCTAACCAAGGTTCTTGTGCCATTTTGAGCTTATTATGGTATTTTGGAGCTAAATGGACTAATTAATTCCAAAAAACTAAATACCAAACATGTGATCTTCTTTTTGTCTTCTCCTCCTCCTATTCTTCTTATTCTTCTTCCTATTCTTCTTCTTCTTCTTCTCCTCCTCCTCCTCCTCTTCTCCTCTTCTCCTCCTCCTCCTCTTCTTCTTCTTCCTATTCTTCTTCTCCTCTTCTCCTCCTCCTTCTCCTCTTCTCCTCCTCCTCCTATTCTTCTTCTTCTTCTTCTCCTCCTCCTCCTCCTCTTCTCCTCCTCCTCCTCTTCTTCTTCCTATTCTTTCTAGTAAGCTAACTAACTAACTAACCTAACTAACCAAGCTAACTAAACCTATCGCTAAACCTAGATAGCACTAAACAGCAAAAAAATAATAAAAACAGAATCTACCACTAAGTAACTAAAAAATAATCTAGCTACCACTAAATAACAAAACAAAATCTACCACTAAACTACCAACTAAATCTACTAATTAACTAACTAAATCTACCAACTAACTAAACTATCACTAAAACTACTAATTAACTAACCTACCAACTAAACTATATATGTCACAACAACTACAATAACAACAACTACAATAACAAGAACAATTACTACAACAACAATAAAAAATCATGACGGTAGTTATAATCTAATTCCAAAGAACTAAATACCAAAAAATAAAAAATCAAGGGGGCGGGGGTGGATGGGCTTACCGGCAGTGGGTCTGCGGTGGCGGCGCCGAGGCCTGCGGGGCAGTGGCTGGGCCGGCGGCGCCGGCGGTGGGGCTGCGGCGGCGGCAGCAGGGGCGCCGGGGGTGGGGCAGCGGGGGCGCACCAGGGGCACCACGGGGCGCCGGTGGTGGGGCTTTTGGGGCGGCATCAGGGGCGCCGGGGGGGGGGGGGGGTTGTGGGGCTTCGGGGCGGCGGCGCCGGCGGTGGGGCTGCGGCGGCGGCAGCAGGGGCGCCGGGGGGGTTGTGGGGCTGCGGCGGCGGCAACAGGGGCGCCGGGGGTGGGGCAGCGGGGGTGCACCAGGGGCACCACGGGGCGCCGGCGGTGGGGCTTGAGGGGCGGCGCCGGGGGTGGCCGGGCAACAGTGCTGGCGGCGTTGGGCGTCAAGGGAGGAGAGAGAGAGGGAGGGGCCGTTTGAGAGAGAGAGAGGGCCGCGGTGGGGCGGGACAGCCGTTACTAGATTCAAGATCTTTGCCGTCTGCTGGCACACAGCAAAGGGGTCTATACTCTTTGCCGTCTGCTGGCAGACGACAAAGAAGGCGCCAGCAGACGGCAAAGAAGGGAGTAGGTTGACCTAAGGTTCCCCCGGCCAGATGAGCTTCTTTGCCGTCTGCCGCGGACGGCAAAGAGCTGACTGCTGGCAAAGACCTTCTATGCCATCAGCTAGTTCTTTGCCGTCAGTTTTGCTGAAGCTGATGGCAAAGAGTGTCTTTGCCGTCCGCTAGCTGACGGCAAAGAATAGGCAGACGACAAAATCTCTGATTCCAGTAGTGTTCCCTCTGAATCCCTGTCGGTGCCCATCCAAATCCTACAGTTCTTCTACATCTGCTGGCACCGCCTGTCTAGAGTCGCCGCGTTGTCCAACCAAGCCAGAGCCCATAATGACTTGTGGCTGTGCAGGTAAGCCTTGGGTCTTGAAAATATCCGTCCGTCTCTTTGAGCCTGGGTGAAGCTTTCCGCAAGATGTCATGGCCGTCTCCAGCATCCTGGGTCATCCACTGGTTTCTCCAGGGAGCCGATCAACCGTCCTTCACCCAGAGTTGCATTGCATCACGAGGTCTTGAAAAGTCTTGACTTAACCGGTCTTGGTTATTAAAGTATCCTCGCATCACTCGTGATAAACTCTCAACCAGAATCCCGTCTACTCAAGCATAGCAATATAAAATTTGTCGTCCCGGGCCTAGTAACGGGGTTGTTGGGTGACTACCACATGATACTACAATATGTAACCATAATTTCCAAGTACCTAGTGAGCATGCAAATGGGCATAGGATGGTAGAACTACGATGCATAAAACATAGGTGATACATGATCAAATGACTTGCCTGGTGATGTTGACGAAGAAGAATTTCTCGAGAAATAACTTGATAGACTACTCGTCACTCTCCGATGAAACCTATATAACAAACATATCATTCACATAATCACTCATACTACAATCATTCTAGCAATCAAAACAAAAGAGAGAGCGAATAAGAATCCGAAAGAAACTTCAAATAAGACTAGGGAGTCTTCTACAACATCAAACACTAAAATAGTTTTTGTCTAGCAGAAAATAATAACAGGGAACTAAGATATAAATTTAACAAAGATAAAATAAAGTATTTTTCACAAAACTATTTGAAAGTATTTCCAAACGGGATTTGAAACAGTGGAGAAACCAATTGCAAGTTATTAGAGAACTAGAATTGATTTCATGATAACAAATAAGAATAAATAAATTAAATTTTTGTTGTTGTTGAAAAGTTACTGGTAAATATCAGAAAACAAAATATAACTTGTCACAATTACAATTTTTTTTTAAGAACAATTAATACAAAAGAAATAGCAAGAAAAAAGGGCTAAAACAGAATCTGTTTTGCTTAAAACCCTAAGTAAAAATATTTAAAAACAATTGAAACTTAAACTACTGAAATATATGATCAGTAGGAAACAGTAGCAAAAAGAATTAATTTAAAAGCTATTTTTAAACTCCCGGTATAAGCAAAACAAGCTTTAAATCAAATCTGATATAATTCAAATTTGAAACTTTCAAACATAGACAAATTATATGTTTTTAAAAACTACAGAATTTTTTGATTTACTGGAAAAAGAATCAACCTCATTGGATCTCTAGATCAAAAGTTATGATTAAAAGAAGATTGGAACTTTCTCTGTTTTGGAATTAAAACAGAAAAAAAGAAAAAAAATCTGATTTGTGAACAGGGGGTCCACGTGGCATCTTCTGGTTGGCCTAGGTGGTGTGTGCTGCGGAGATAACTAGCAAACGGCCGATACTTAAGTAAAACCTTCCGGCTAAATCATAAGTGAAGTAAAACCGGCTTGGTTCTTAACTAAAAACCGAACAGTTATCTCGATTTAATCTACCGTGTTGGTCTTAAATCGGACGGCTAAGGGAGGTGGGGAAGAGTGCTCACCATGAGGAGTTGCTGGTGCTTCTTGTCCAGCGAGGAAGAGAAGGTGCGGTCGACGGGGAGGGTCCTCCGGCGATCTCCGGCGGCGGTCGAGGTGACGGGGACGTTGCGGAGGAGCTCCGGCGTCCTAGGGGAGCGACGGCGAGGCGGGAGATGGTCGGGGGCGTCGTGCTCGAGTTCCTCGAGTTCCTGGTGGCGTCTAACTCCAGCGAGGTGAGGAGCGGCAGCGTTGAGCGGCGAGGGGGCTGTCTAAGGGAAAAAATGGAGCGCGGTGGACGTGGGGAACTCGATGGTGGTCTCGGTTGGGGCGGGGAGGCGGCGGTGGCGCGGTAGGGTGGCGAGGGTGGTTCTACTGGAGCTTGGCTCCAGCGAGGGAAGGGCAGGGCGAGGCGGCGTGGGGAGGAGGGGCCGAGGGGGGGGGGGCTGGAGGCGGCTTAAATAGGGGAGGGGGGGGGGGCGAGGGAAAGGAAGGGGAGGGGAAAATCGGGAGAGATTCCGTGGATCAGGGGGATGGCAGGAGGTGCGCCATGAAAAGGGGGCGTGGGGCTGGGAAGGAAAGAGTCACGTGGGGAAGAAGGAAAGAAGGAAGAAGAAAGAAAGAAGAAAAAAAGAAAGGAAAGAAAAGAAAGAGAAAGGAGAAAAAAATAAGGAAAGGAAGGGGTGCGCTGGAGGTGCTGGTCTCGGTTGGGCAGGGGATTTGGATCCCAGCGATCCAGGAGTCTGGCCCCGATTTGGTTTTTTTTTTGACAGCAAGAGAAAAATAATAAAAGGAAACAAAAAAAATATTTATATACCAAAATTTTCAGAAAAATATTTCCTACTCGTTTATGATTTTTCCAACACCAAAATAAAAACTTTTAAAAAATGTTTTTTTCAGAAAAATCCCTTATGCTATATTTTCTTTTGGCAAAATATTTTCCCCATAAACTTGGGTCTTCTTGGCTCAAAATATTTCAGAAATGCCTCACATTTTGGAGGGTCATTTTCCTTCGCTCTTTCTTGCGTGCAAGAATTTTGTCGGGGCATTTTCTCGGGGAAGAAAAATATAGAAGCAAGGGCAAATATTTTGAAAGGATTCAAAAGCAAACTCCGTTCAAATTTTTTTATAGTTGAAGAAGTCATGTCATCTTCTCTCATTGCTTTTGAATTTGAATTTACCGGAGAAGGGGAAAGTCATTTTATTCCCTCTCATTCAAAAGTTTTTGAAAAGTTTCAAATTTCACTCAAGCTTCAATCACTCAAACAAACAAACAATCAATCTAATAATTATTTTAACATTCCAAAATTTGGGATGTTACAAACCTACCACACTTAAAATGAATCTCGTCCTCGAGATTCGAAGAGGCTAGAAAGAAAGGTTAGGGTTTGGGGGTCTTCTAACAAATCCAACCTCCGGCAAAGTGGGATGCTACCACACTTAAAATAAAGATTACTGGTCCCTCAAAATGTTTAACGATCCTCTCAGGTTTTTGGCAACTGACTTCTCACAGTCTTCATACTAAATCCTTTGGTGATGCTCTCCCGTTATATTCATAACGTTTCCATCAAAATCGAGGGTTCCTCTGTTGCTAATAGCTTCTTCCGTTACTGGGTCTTCTTAACTGACAGTCTCGTGGTCAATTCTAAATAACATATCGATGGTTCTCATGGTGGTCTACCATTTGTGGTTATCCTGCAGAGAGAGGGGTCTTGGTTTCATCCTCACCGTAAAATTTCCTACGCATGACAACAAATGCCATGTACATGGGGATTTTCTTATACCATTCTAAGGCTTAAACAAAAGCTTCAAAGAACGTCGTCTCTCACTATGGGTAAGTCCCTCAGATTTACCATTCCGAATAGCAAGAGAATGATAATAGTAAGTCGTCATGGTGGCCAAGCCATGTCGCACTAAAATCATTACCTTGTATAAGGCTTAGTGAATCTCGTATTTTAACACTTGGACATCCTCACAAGCGTTGCAGAATTTCTCTTGTCCACTAACGAAGTTCAGATAATCCATTGGTTCTGCAAGCTGAACAAAACATCTATCATATCTTCACAACTCTGTGGCTTTCGTATGCTCCTAAGAAACGTTTGCTGATCCATGTTTCCTTCTCCAAAAAGATAGTACTTGGTCCTTGTTAGTCCCGGGGTCTGTGGGTTTCAGGCATACTTGGGGTAAATGTGACACACCGCTGGGTGGTGGGTGGCTCCTTCACACAAGAAACAAGTCACCTGACTACTTGGGCAATCCTCCGCTGGGTGATTTTCTTCACAATGAGGGCATCCATCCTGGTTTTCTTCCTGGGTATGTCCTATTTCTCCACAGATCTTGCATGCACAAGGCTTCTTCATCGGGCTATCATATCACTTTTGGATAAGACGGGATCTTAACAGAGTCTTCTTGAATTCATCCCAAGTTTCTGCTCCACTAAATCCTTGTATGGCATGATGCATTTTCCACCAGATAACATCACTTTGGGTAAAGTACTGAAGTGCGTGTGCAACTTCATACTTCCTGGAAATCAAATTGCTCTCGAAGTAGTTCTCCATGTTCTGGATCCATATTTCAACTTCCAGCTGGGTCATTGGTCCAGAGATTACAAGTCCAACTTCATACGCCATCTATTGGGTCCAACGTTTTTGGGATGAGATGAGTAAGAGAGAGAGGGAAAGAGGGAGATACACACAATACAAACAATATTTTTGAGAATAGGTTTTATTTGTGGCTGTCGAAAAACACACACCAATGACGGCTCACAAATCATCGTATCTAACGTGGGTATATAACAGGGGTTTGGACTTCTAATGGTCATATAAACATTCGAACGCTTCAGGGTCTTCGAATTCTTCGGGTCTTGAGAGTCTTCAATTGGTGCAGCTTCAATTCTTCAAATGCATGATGAAATCCTCTTTACTTTGAAGTAGAACTCCGTTGATTCTTCATGAGGTCAAAGGGGTAAGGGTATTGTCTAACTATTGGAGGTGAGGGAGAACATTTGATGAAGTCAGAAGAGATGAGAAGTAGAAGGTGTTCTCGAAAATAAAGTTTTTTGAGAGATCCTTTCCTAAGAGATTTCCAATTTCTAGGGTCATGTCCTACAGTCAACATGTGCTCTGATACCATTTCTGTAGCGACCCGACTCAAAACGAGTCAAGCCTGTGTGTATCTGTGCCATCCCTGGATCAGTATGCTGGCACACACAGTACATCAATGTATATATCAAAGTGCAATCACATGTAAATAGCATAAAACTGATATATACCTTAAATATCTCAGCGGAAGCAGTCAAGGGAGTGGAGTCCCAGTAAACACCAACGACAAGTAGAGTGTAGACCGTAACCCTGAATTGTACTCTTACTCGTCGAAGAAAAATATCTGCAACATAAGACGTTGCAGCCGTGTAGGTCAGCATATTGAATATGCCGGCAAGTCACATATGAGAGGGGGTAAAATGTCATCTATACTATATGCATATATGGCAGGTGGGGCTATAAGTTTTTTTAGCGAAAAGCAAGTTTTCTCCTACATCAAGAGAGGGCTAAAAGCAAAATGTTACTACATTGTTGGTTGTTAACGAGATGGTTCCACCAACCAATTCTCGTACCCATGTTGTCAATAATACCCACATCAATATTATTATTTGTGTTGAGAATTTCAGATAACTTCAGTTCCTTTGGCTCAAGTTGTCCATGACCGTGGACATGGCTAATTGATTAGGTTTGAGTACTCTGCAGAGTTCTGCACACGTTCCCCACAAGATTTGATCGCCTCCGTGTATGTCCTCGCACTTCAGGGTGTTTGAAGACCGGATGATCAAAACTGTGTCTTTCAACGGGTCCCTCTGAATCCCTGTCGGTGCCCATCCAAATCCTACCGTTCTTCTACATCTGCTGGCACCGCCTGTCCAGAGTCGCCGCGTTGTCCAACCAAGCCAGAGCCCATAATGACTTGTGGCTGTGCAGGTAAGCCTTGGGTCTTGAAAATATCCGTCCGTCTCTTTGAGCCTGGGTGAAGCTTTCCGCAAGATGTCATGGCCGTCTCCAGCATCCCGGGTCATCTACTGGTTTCTCCAGGGAGCCGATCAACCGTCCTTTGCCCAGAGTTGCATTGCATCACGAGGTCTTGAAAAGTCTTGACTTAACCAGTCTTGGTTATTAAAGTATCCTCGCATCACTCATGATAAACTCTCAACCAGAATCCCGTCTACTCAAGCATAGCAATATAAAATTTGTCGTCCCGGGCCTAGTAACGGGGTTGTTGGGTGACTACCACATGATACTACAATATGTAACCATAATTTCCAAGTACCTAGTGAGCATGCAAATGGGCATATGATGGTAGAACTACGATGCATAAAACATAGGTGATACATGATCAAATGACTTGCCTGGTGATGTTGACGAAGAAGAATTTCTCAAGAAATAACTTGATAGACTACTCGTCACTCTCCGATGAAACCTTTATAACAAACATATCATTCACATAAGCACTCATACTACAATCATTCTAGCAATCAAAGCAAAAGAGAGAGCGAATAAGAATCCGAAAGAAACTTCAAATAAGACTAGGGAGTCTTCTACTACATCAAACACTAAAATAGTTTTTGTCTAGCAGAAAATAATGACAGGGAACTAAGATATAAATTTAACTAAGATAAAATAAAGTATTTTTCACAAAACTATTTGAAAGTATTTCCAAACGGGATTTGAAACAGTGGGGAAACCAATTGCAAGTTATTAGAGAACTAGAATTGATTTCATGATAACAAATAAGAATAAATAAAATAAAATTTTGTTGTTGTTGAAAAGTTACTGGTAAATATCAGAAAACAAAACATAACTTTTCACAATTACAAAAAAAACAAATTAAGAACAATTAATACAAAAGAAATAGCAAGAAAACATCGAGTTCCTGGTGGCGTCTAACTCCGGCGAGGTGAGGAGCGGCAGCGTGGAGCGGCGAGGTGGCTGTCTAAGGGGAAAAATGGAGCGCGGTGGATGAGGGGAACTTGATGGTGGTCTCGGTTGGGGCGGGGAGGCGGCGGTGGCGCGGTAGGGTGGCGAGGGTGGTTCTACTGGAGCTTGGCTCCAGCGAGGGAAGGGCAGGGCGAGGCGGCGTGGGGAGGAGGGGCCGAGGGGGGGGGGGCTGGAGGCGGCTTAAATAGGGGAGAGGGGGGGGGGCGAGGGAAAGGAAGGGGAGGGGAAAATCGGGAGGGATCCTGTGGATCAGGGGGATGGCAGGAGGTGCGCCATGAAAAGGGGGCGTGGGGCTGGGAAGGAAAGAGTCACGTGGGGAAGAAGGAAAGAAGGAAGAAGAAAGAAAGAAGAAAAAAAGAAAGGAAAGAGAAAGGAGAAAAAAAATAAGGAAAGGAAGGGGTGCGCTGGAGGTGCTGGTCTCGGTTGGGCAGGGGATTTGGATCCCAGCGATCCAGGAGTCTGGCCCCGATTTGTTTTTTTTGACAGCAAGAGAAAAATAATAAAAGGAAACAAAAAAAATATATTTATATACCAAAATTTTCAGAAAAATATTTCCTACTCGTTTATGATTTTTCCAACACCAAAATAAAAACTTTTAAAAAATATTTTTTTTCAGAAAAATCCCTTATGCTATATTTTCTTTTGGCAAAATATTTTCCCCATAAACTTGGGTCTTCTTGGCTCAAAATATTTCAGAAATGCCTCACATTTTGGAGGGTCATTTTCCTCCGCTCTTTCTTGCGTGCAAGAATTTTGTCGGGGCATTTTCTCGGGGAAGAAAAATATAGAAGCAAGGGCAAATATTTTGAAAGGATTCAAAAGAAAACTCCATTTAAATTTTTTTATAGTTGAAGAAGTCATGTCATCTTCTCTCATTGCTTTTGAATTTGAATTTACCGGAGAAGGGGAAGTCATTTTATTCCCTCTCATTCAAAAGTTTTTGAAAAGTTTCAAATTTCACTCAAGCTTCAATCACTCAAACAAACAAACAATCAATCTAATAATTATTTTAACATTCCAAAATTTGGGATGCTACAAGAAGACCCCTTTATATAGTGGGAAAAAAAATCCAACAGTTACCCCCTACTCACAACACATGCAGAGCGGTACTACCGTTGCAAGGAGCGGTACTACCGCTGCTAGGAGCACTACTACCGCTTGGTAGGCTCACCAACCATGGTAGTAAAGAGTTACCACCGTGCCTACCACTGCTGGGGCAAAAGGATGCGCAAAAAGTCCGATGGAGCGGTAGTAAAAAACTACTACTGCCCAGAGAGCGGTACTATCGCCCATAGAGCGATAGTAAAATACTACTACCGTCCAGAGAGCGGTACTACCGCTGGCCATTTTGCACAGACAAGAAAGTGTTTGGGATCGTAGTAATTTTAAAATTTTCCTACGCCAAACAAGGATCTATCTATGGAGAAACCAGCAACGAGTAATGGGGTAGAGCATCTTCATACCTTTGAAGATCGCTAAGCGGAAGCGTTACTCGAATGCGATCGATGGAGTCGTACTCGCAGCGATTGAGATCACGGTGTGATTCCGATCTACGTGCCAAACCACAGCACCTCCGCGTTCAAAACACGTACAGCCCGACGACGTCTCATGCACCTTGATCCAACAAGGAGGGAGAGGTTGAGGGAGAGCTCCGGCAGCGCGACAACGCGGTGGTGGTGGAGCTACGAGGGATTCCGGGGGAGCTTCTCCAAGCTGCGCGGAAGAGGAGGAAGAACTGGATTGCCTCGAGAGGGAGAAACAATTTCTGTGTCATCTCCAAATGCCAAACCCTCCACTATATATAGGGGGAGAGGGAGGGGGTGCCCTCTTTAGGGTTCCCACCCCCAAGGGGTGCGGCCTCCCCAACAGATCAGGGAGGCGGCGGCCAGGGCAAGAGAGGTGGAGGTGGCGCACCCTAGATGGGCCTTGGACCCATCTGCGCTAGGGTTTCTCCCTTCCTCTCTTGCTGCGCCTTGGGCCTAAGTGGTAGGCGCACCAAACAACTCTCGTCTGGTTCCCTTCCATCTTTTGGCCCATGTTAGCCTTTGGGGCTGGTATCCCCTCCCGGTGGACCCCCGGAACCCTTCCGGTGGTCCCGGTACATTACCGGTGATGCCGAAAACATTTCCGGTGTCCAAAACCCCTCATCCTATATATTAATCTTCACCTCCGGACCATTCCGGAGCTCCTTGTGACGTCCGGGATCTCATCCGGGACTCTGAACAACCTTCGGTAACCTCGTACACTATTTCCATATAACCCTAGCGTCATCGAACCTTAAGTGTGTAGACCCTACGGGTTCGGGAAGCATGCAGAAATGACCGAGACACTCTCCAGTCAATAACCAACATTGGGGTCTGGATATCCATGTTGGTTCCCACATGTTCCACGATGATCTCATCAGATGAACCACAATGTCAAGGATTCACTTAATCCCGTATGCAATTCCCTTTGTCTATCGGTATGATACTTGCCCGAGATTCGATCGTCCTTATCCCCATACCTTGTTCAATCTTGTTACCGGCAAGTCTCTTTACTCATTCCATTGCACATCATCCCGTGGCTAACTCCTTAGTCACACTGAGCTCATTGTGGTGATGTTCTACCGAGTGGGCCCAGAGATACCTCTCCGTTCACATGGAGTGACAAATCTCGGTCTTGATTCGTGCCAACCCAACAGACACTTTCAGAGATACCCGTAGTGCACATTTATGGTCACCCAGTTATGTTGTGACGTTTGATACACCCGAAGAACTCCTACGTTATCCGGGAGTTGGACAATCTCACGGTCTAAGGAAAAGATACTTGACATTAGAAAAGCTTTAGCATACGAACAACATGATCTAGTGCTATGCTTAGGATTGGGTCTTGTCCATCACATCATTCTCTTAATGATGTGATCCCGTTATCAATGACATCCAATGTCCATGATCAGGAAACCATGATCATCCATCGATTAACGAGCTAGCCAACTAGAGGCTCACTAGGGACGCATTGTGATCTATGTATTCACACATGTATTACAATTTCCGGTTAATACACTTATAGCATGAATAATAGACAATTATCATGAAGTGGAAATATAATAATAACCATTTTATTATTGCCTCTAGGGCACATTTCCAACAATATCCCACTTTCACTACAATAATCTATTTCACATCACTATGTGATTGCAATGAATCCAATACCCATATAGTTCTGGTGTTCGATCATGTCTTGCTTGTGAGAGAGGTTTATTAGTCAATGGGTCTGAACCTTTCAGATCTCTGTGTGCTTTACAAATATCTATGTCTTCATATAGATACTTCTACCATGCACCATTTGGAACTATTCCAAATGACTGCTCCACTATACGAATCCGGTTTACTACTCAGAGTCATCCGGATTAGTGACAAAGCTTGCATCAAAGTAATTTATTTACGATGAACTCTTTAATCACCTCCATAACCGGGAAAAATTCCTTAGTCCATTAGTTACTAAGCATAACTTTGACCGCTGTCCAGTGATCCATTCCTGGATCACTCTTGTACCCCTTGACTGACTCATGGCAAGGCACACTTTAGGTGCGGTACACAACATAACATACTTATAGAGCCTATGGCTGATGCATAGGGGACGACATTCGTCCTTTCTCTTTCTTCTGCCATGGTCGGGCTTTTGAGTCTTACTCATATTCACACCTTACAACACAACCAAGAACTCCTTATTTTGCCAATCTGTTTTGAACACTTCCAAAAACTTGTCAAGGCATGCATTTTGTTGAAAGTTCTATTAAGCATTTTGATCTATCTCCATAGATCTTGATGCTCAATATTCAAATAGTTTTATCCATGTTTTCCTTTGAAAATATCCTTTCAAACAGCCCTTTATGCTTTCCAGAAATTCTACATTATTTTTGATCAACAATATGTCAATCACATATATTCATCATAAATTCTATAGTGCTCCCACTCACTTCTTTGGAAATACAAGTTTCTCATAAACTTTGTATAAAACCAAAAAATTTGACCATCTCATCAAAGTGCATATTCCAACTCCGAGATGCTTGCTCCAGTCCATAAAAGAATCGCTGGAGCTTTGCTTACTTGTTAGCACCCTTTAGGATCGACAAAATCTTCTGGTTTTATCACATACAACCTTTCCACAAGGAAACCATCGAGGAAACAATATTTTGACATCCTATCTACAAGATTTCACAAATGATGCAACAACTGCTAACATAATTCCAACAGACTTTCAGCATCGCTACGAGTGAGAAAGTCTCATCGTAGTCAATTGTTTGAACTTTGTCGAAAACATCTTTGCGACAAGTTGAGCTTTCTTAATGGTGACTTTTCACCATCACCGTACGTCTTCGTTTTAAATACCCATCCATAGTTAATAGTCTTACGACCATCAAGTAGTTCTCCCAAAGTCGACACTTTGTTTTCATACATGGATCCTCCTCTCGGATTTCATGGCCTCCAGCCATTTTTCGGAATCCGGCCCCACCATCGCTTCTCCATTGCTCGTAGGTTCATTGTTGTCCAACAACATGACCTCTAAGATAGGGGTGCCATACCAATCTGTAGCAGTAGTACGTGACCTTGTCGACCTACGAGGTTTGTAGTGACTTGATCTAAAGTTTCATGATCACTATCATTAGCTTCCACTTCAATTGATGTAGGCGCCACAAGAACAACTTCCTGCGCCCTACTACACACACTGGTTGAAGTGATGGTTCAATAACCTCATCAAGTCTCCACCATACTCCCACTCAATTCTCTCGAGAGAAACTTTTCCTCGAGAAAGGACCCGTTTCTAGAAACAAACACATTTGCTTCCGGATCTGAGATAGGAGGTATACCCAACTATTTTGGGTGTCCTATGAAGACGCATTTATCCACTTTGGGTTCAAGCTTATCAGGCTGAAACTCTTTCACATAAGCATCGCATCACCAAACTTTTAAGAAACGACAACTTAGATTTCTCTAAACCATAATTCATACAGTGTCATCTCAACGGATTTACGTGGTGCCCTATTTTAAAGTGAATGCGGTTGTCTCTAATGCCTAACCCATAAACGATAGTGGAAATTTGATAAGAGATATCATAGTATGCACCATATCTAATAGGGCACCACTATGACATACATGCACACCATCACACTATGGTTTTCCAGGTGGCATGAGTTGTGAAACAATTTTCACATTGTCTTAAATGTTTACCAAACTCGTAACTCAGATATACATGTTTACCTCCACGATCACATCGTAGACATATTATCCTGTTTGTCACGATGATCTTCAACTTCACTCTGAAATTACTTGAACCTTTCAATAATTTAGACTTGTGTTTCATCAAGTAAATACACTAGTATCTACTCAAATCATCTGTGAAGTAAGAACATAATGATATCCACTGCGTGCCTCAGCACTCATTGGATTGCATACATCAAAATGTATTACGTCCAACAAGTTACTTTCTACTGGAAAACGAGGTCTTCCGTCATCTTGCCCATGTGGTATGATTTGCATGTCTCAAGTGATTCAAAAAATCAAGTGAGTCCAAACGATCCATCTGCATGGAGTTTCTTCATGCGTTTATACCATCAGGCATGGTTTGCATGTCTCAAACGTTTAAAAAAATGAGTGAGTACAAAGATCCATCAGCATGGAGCTTCTTCATGCATTTTATACCAATATGACTTAAGAAGTAGTGCCACAAGTAATTGGTACTATCATTACTACTTTGTATCTTTTGGCAACAATATTATGAACATGTGCACCACTACGATCGAGATTCAATAAACCATTCATTTTAGGTGCAAGACCATTGAAGGTATTATTCAAGTAAACATAATAACCATTATTCTTTTAAATGAATAACTCTGTTGCAATAAACATAATCTAATCATGTCAATACTCAACGCAAACACCAAATAACAATTATTTAGGTTTAACTCTAATCCCGATGGCAGAGGGAGCGTGCGACGTTTGATCACATCAACCTTGGAAACACTTCCAACACTTATCGCCACCTCTCCTTTAGCTAGTCTCTGTTTATTCTGTAGCTTTTTTTTCCGAGTTACTAACACTTAGCAACTGAACCGGTATCTAATACCCTGGTGCTACTAGGAGTACTAGTAAAGTACACATCAATATCATGTATATCCAATATACTTTTGTCGACTTCGCCAACCTTCTCATCTACCAAGTATCTAGGGTAATTCCTCTTCAGTGACTGTTGCCCTCATTACAAAAGCACTTAGTCTCGGGTTTGGGTTCAACCTTGGGTCTCTTCACTAGATCAGCAACTGGTTTGCTGTTTCATGAAGTATCCCTTCTTGCCTTTGCCCTTCTTGAGACTAGTGGTTTTACGAACAATCAACAATTGATGCTCCTTTTGATTTCTACTTTCGCGGTGTCAAACATTGTGAATAACTCAAGGATCATCATATCCATCCCTCATATTTTTATAGTTCATCCCGAAGCTCTAGCATCTTGGTGGCAGTGACTCTGGAGAACTATCACTATCTCATCTGGAAGATCAACTCCCACTCGATTCAAGTGATTGTAGTACTCAGACAATCTGAGCACATGCTTAACCATTGAGTTTTTCTCCCTTACTTTGTAGGCAAAGAATCTTGTCGGAGGTCTTATACCTCTCAACAAGGGCACGAGCATGAAATCCCAATTTCATCTCTTGGAACATGTTGTATGTCCCACGATGTTTGAAACGTCTTTAACGCCTCAATTCTAAGACGTTTAAGCATTGTGCACTGAACTATCATGTAGTTATCAAAACATGTACGTCATACGTTCGCAACATCCACAGACCACGCTTGGGATTCAGCACACCGAGCAGTGCATTAAGGACGTAAGACTTTCTGTGCAGCAATGAGGACAATCCTCAGTTAACGTACCCAGTCAACATAATTGCTACTTCTATCTTTCAACTAAGTTATTATCTAGGAACATATCAAAACAAACTGTAGATCCATAGCGCAAGTATAATTTGCAAGGACCTTTTGACTATGTTTATGATAATTAAGTTCATCTAATTAAATTATTCAATGAACTCCCACTCAGATTGACATCCCTCTAGTCATCCAAGTGAAACATGATCCACGTCGACTAGCCCGTGTCCGATCATCATGTGGGACAGACTAGTCATCAATGGTGAGCATCTCCATGCTGATCATATCAACCATACGACTCATGTTCGACCTTTTCGTCTCCCGTATTCGAGGCCATGTCTGTACATGCTAGGCTCGTCGAGTCAACCTAAGAGTTCCGCGTGTGTAAACTAGCTTACACCTGTTGTATGCGAACGTTAGAATCTATCACACCCGATCATCACGTGGTGCTTCGAGACAACGATCCTTAGCAACGGTGCACACTTAGGGGAATACTTTCTTGAAATTTTCATGAGGGATCATCTTATCTTTGCTACCGTCGTTCTAAGCAATAAGATGTAAACATGATAAACATCACATGCAATCATATAGTGACATGATATGGCCATTATCATCTTGCTCCTTGGATCTCCATCTTCGGGGCACCATGATCATCAATGTCACGGCATGACACAATGATCTCCATCATCATGATCTCCATCATTGTGTCTCCGTGAAGTCGTCACGCCAATCTATTACTTCTACTACTATAGCTAATGTTTAGCAATAAAGTAAAGTAATCACATGGCATTTTCATCTCATACAATAAATTAAGACAACTCATATGGCTCCTGCCGGTTGTCATATTCATCGACATGCAAGTCATGAATCCTATTACAAGAACATGATCAATCTCATACATCACATATGTAATATCACATCCTTTTGTCCATATCACATCACATATCATACCCTGCAAAAACAAGTTAGACGTCCTCTAATTGTTGTTGCAAGTTTTACGTGGCTGATTTGGGTTTCTAGCAAGAACGTTTCTTACCTATGTGACAGCCACAACGTTGATATTCCAATGCTATTTACCCTTCATAAGGACCCTCTTCATCGAATCCGATCCGACTAAAGTGGGAGAGACAGACACCCGCTAGCCACCTTATGCAACAAGTCCATGTAAGTCGGTGGAACCAGTCTCACATAAGAGTACGTGTAAAGTCGGTCCGGGCCGCTTCATCCCTTGATGCCACCGAATCAAGATAAGACTAGTAATGGCAAGCAATTGACAAAATCAGCGCCCACAACTTTTGCGTTCTACTCGTCCATAGAATCTACGCATAGAACCTTGGCTCGGATGCCACAGTTGGGGATCGTAGTAATTTTAAAATTTTCCTATGCCAAACAAGGATCTATCTATGTAGAAACCAGCAACAAGTAATGGGGTAGAGCATCTTAATACCTTTGAAGATCACTAAGCGGAAGCATTACTGGAACGCGGTCGATGGAGTCGTACTCGCAGCGATTCAGACCGCGGTGTGATTCCGATCTACGTGCCGAACCACGACACCTCTACGTTCAACACGCGTACAGCCCCGCGACATCTCGCGCACCTTGATCCAGCAATGAGGAGGGAGAGGTTGAGGGAGAGCTCCGGCAGCGCGACGTCGCGGTGGCGGTGGAGCTACGAGGGATTCCGGCGGAGCTTCTCCAAGCTGCGCGGAAGAGGAGGAAGAACTAGGCTGCCTGGAGAGGGAGGAAACAATTTCTGTGTCATCTCCAAAGGCCAAACCCTCCACTATATATAGGGGGAGAGGGAGGGGGCGCCCCCTTTAGTGTTCCCACCCCCAAGGGGTGCGGCAGCCCCAACAGATTAGGGAGGCGGCGACTAGGGCAAGAGAGGTGGAGGTGGCGCACCCCAGATGGGCCTTGGGCCCATCTGCGCAAGGGTCCCCCCTTCCTCTCTTACCGCACCTTGGGCCTAGGTGGGAGGCGCACCAGCCCACTCTGGGCTGGTTCCCTTCCACCTTTTGTCCCATGTTAGCCTTTGGGGCTGGTGGCCCCTCCCGGTGGACCCCCAAAACCCTTCCGGTGGTCCTAGTACGTTACCGGTGACGCCCGAAACATTTCCGGTGTCCAAAACCCCTCATCCTATATATCAATCTTCACCCCCGGACCATTCCGGAGCTCCTCGTGACGTTCGTGATCTCATCTGGACTCCGAACAACCTTCGGTAACCTCGAACACTATTCCCATATAAACCTAGCATCATCGAACCTTAAGTGTGTAAACCCTACGGGTTCGGGAAGCATGAAGACATGACCGAGACATTCTCCGGTCCATAACCAACAGCGGGGTTTGGATATCCATATTTGTTCCCACATGTTCCACGATGATCTCATCGGATGAACCACGATGTCAAGGATTCACTTAATCCCGTATGCAATTCCCTTTGTCTATCAGTATGATACTTGCCCGAGATTCGATCGTCGGTATCCCCATACCTTGTTCAATCTTGTTACCGGCAAGTCTCTTTACTCATTCCGTAGCACATAATCTTGTGGCTAACTCCTTTGTCACACTGAGCTCATTATGATGATGTTTTACCGAGTGGGCCTAGAGATACCTCTTCGTTCACACGGAGTGACAAATCCCGGTCTCGATTCGTGCCAACCCAACAGACACTTTCGGAGATACCCGTAGTGCACCTTTATGGTCACCCAGTTACGTTGTGACGTTTGATACACCCAAACCACTCCTACCGTATCCGGGAGTTGCACAATCTCACGGTCTAAGGAAAAGATACTTGACATTAGAAAAACTTTTGCATACGAACAACACGATCTAGTGTTATGCTTAGGATTGGTTCTTGTCCATCAGATCATTCTCTTAATGATGTGATCCCATTATCAATGACATCCAATGTCTATGATCAGGAAACCATGATCATCCATTGATCAACGAGCTAGCCAACTAGAGGCTCACTAGGGACACATTGTGATCTATGTATTCACACATATATTACGGTTTCCGATTAATACACTTATAGCATGGATAATAGACAATTATCATGAACTGGAAATATAATAATAACCATTTTATTATTGCCTCTAGGGCACATTTCCATCAGAAATAATAAGTTGGAGTTCCTTTGTAGCAAGGGAAAGGTGGTGCAATATAATTGTGTACGTGTTGATTGCACCAAAACCTTTCCGACGTGGACCCCCTTTTAATAGTACGGTTTTCCGACGACTCGAATCCACCAAAGAGAAATGTAGAAAACCACCGTCTTTGAAAGACACCGAGGGGCACCGAATCATCTTGTGCCTAGTCATATATTATCTGAAATGCTCAATGCACACGATTAGTCCACAGGGGTACTGTCATCAATCACCAAAATCACTTAAGGAGAAATATGCCCTAACACTAACTCAAGTGTTACATGATGGTTATGTTTTCCTAATCATTGACATGTTTTAAATGTAACAATGATGCTCGCAACATTAAGGACACGATGTTCGAAGAACATTCATGTTGAATTGACAAAAGTTGTTTGTTATACTTATAGATGATTTCAATGCAAGTCTATATTCTGTAACACAGGGTGCTAAAATATGCACAATAGACCTTGAGAGTATTGAGTCACTTCATTCCGGATGATATACTTTGGGTTGTTCCAACGTCATTTGTAATAGAATGATCATAACGACAACTTACATGTTTACTGGAAACATATGACAAGGGACTAGATAGCTCGAGATGGGCATTTGCTCCGATGATGGAAATATATTCTTAGGGACCTCTCGGTGTGAGGACATCCATCATCGGCTCGCCAGTCACAACTTGAATTGCTCACATGGATACTGGAACATGAAAATGAGAAGAGAGAACAAAACCGTTAGCGAGGGGACTAACATAGTGACAATGCGTTTGACTCACGGAAATGAAGATCTATCTCACCTTGGGTTTTGTAAAATAACGAAAACAAAAAGGAAGAGCATATGATGACCTAAGGCTCACTACAATATCATCCATGTGAGTATGGGAGTCAATATGAATGTCCACGGTACCACTATTGATCATTGAACAAAAGGTGTTTTTCTCATGTATATATTTCACCGGACATGGAGGGTCGTGCACTTAAGGGTTTACGATCTGTTGAGTTCTATTGGAGATAGGAGTTTGGGAAAATATCATAAAAAAGTTTTAAAGATAATAGTAAATGTTTTAGACAAAACCATAAGTGTTTCAGGGAAACCAGAAGCGCATCAAATAAAACCAAGTTAAATTGGAAGATGGAAAAAGTTTTGAGGACCTAATAATAATATATAGAGCTTCGATAATTACTTTGAGCCCCCCGCCACGATAATATTCTAGGTGTCATGGGCTGCCCAAATAGGCTAAATCCTAATAAGCGCAACCACATTTACTACAAAAAAGGCGATCACGGTTAAACTAATTGCACAATCAGTATCAACCAATGAGACACTACAGAACTCTACCTAATTAACATTAAAGTCACACCACGTCTAGTTTAAGGTGGAAGATATGAAAGTAAAAGCAACACATGAAGCTTGTAGATAAATGAGGTTCATCGGTTCCTCTTATGTGATTGCCACTGTTTTAGGATGAACTCTATGCCTTCTTTGAGTGTTGCTTTGTGACCATTCGTATAGTTCCACAACTCTCATACAACATAGCTGCCACTGGGGTTGTACTCATTGATTTCAAGCAGCTTATTTGTTACCAAGGTGCATATTTCTTCACCATGTTCTTTCTTTAACTTTCGCAACTTGTGATCATCCTTAAGAAAATTCCCTACACCAAATAGTGATATCATGTATGTGCTGTAAGATGGAATCATGGAAATTTATGGTTCTCATACAAAGATAGGGATGCTCACGCAACCATTCATCTGCAAGAAAGCTACCGAAGCTTGAAAATTAGGATTAACACTACATGTAAATAGAACAGGAGGGGCACTCCATACCATCTCTTAACCATCAACTATGATGACCTTAAAAGGGTGCCACTTTGAGGTTGCAATTTTAGCTTGCCACTTTGTTTGAGTTCGAGCATCCATGGAACTGCGAGTTTGTTCTTAAATTCTATGTTACCCTCTACATCTCTAGCAACAACTCCGACAACTCCAATGGATGATCAAGGGAAGCAAATCAAATGCACTTCCACGGATTTCATGTCTCACTTTCATTTCCCTTGCTCCAAGCATGGTGATAGAGAAATTTGAGTGCATCACATTGATGTTATTTCTGATGAAAATTTTCGCTCCACTATGGATCCAGAAAAGATTCGGGATTAAAACGATCCTCCTCGCCCTGAGCACATGACCTTCGAAAATCAAACAATGTATCATATGTTGTCATATACCATCTGCCCTTTAGCTAGACTAAACACTAACAAATCCATCTCTGTTGTTCTTCGAAATGTGATCTATTCTATTTCAAAGTGATACATATTCGATGTTGAAGATATGTTTCTTCACGTCCTTAAAGATTCATCTTAGTATCCCCTCTCCTTTAACTCTTTGTGCCCTGGATTCAGAAAGTTGTTGATCATGATATGGGCACAGTCTATCTGATGAAAGCTAGTCACAAAAGCTTTGTTCCTCCTATTCGTGACACTATGCATGTTTTTCAAGATTTTACTTCGGAAAAATCAACAACGTCAAGCCCTCAAGATTATCACAAGCAGTTTAACGCAGCAATGCTTCCTAAGCGTGACCTAAGGCTTACTCCTCAACCCCAAGACAACTGGAAGTTTGCATGCGCATGGAAACCTGTTCTACAACATATTGCCAAAGACATGCAAGGAAAAGAGCATCTAGCCTTTGAACTTAATGCCATACATAAACACACTAGACTGATGCATCTTATCACCGATGAGAACAAGAGCCATCTCTAGAAGTTACCTTGAAAGTTTTCAATGAGAAACTACTCACAAATGTTAATCTCAAGAAGCTATATGATTACATCGACAAGGGTTTTGATATTGAAGATTCTCAAGAACGCAGTGCTCCTCCTCTACCTGCTCATGCTCCTACCTCTGATCTTCTTCATCTCAAGCTATGAAAGCCGCTTTAAGAATGTGAAGCCAGCTCCCCAACTATTTAACCATCCAAAGGAAATGCTCTCACTCAATTCACTCCACTAGTTGAACCAACAATGCATAAATCTTATGCTCGGTGCCACGCCATCTCTCCTAAAGTTAAAGCTGCTACACAAGATGAGGAACTTGTCTCCTCCGAAGAAGACGATCCTTCTGACAGTTCCTCTGGGGAGAATTTCCCTCCTACTTTTATTTTTATCAATATGCAGGACATTTCCCGCCTACTTTTTGGTTGAACAATATGTAGGAAATTGAGTCTGTAATTATTTATCCTTGCATGCATCCAGGCGAGTCTATTTCATCTTCGAGAAAAGTAACACTAGTTCACTATCTATCGATTAAAATTCACTTATCTATCCTTACTTTGATGATTATCTATTTTGTCAATAGTCATCCAAAAAGGGCGAGATTGTTGGTGCAATAATCTGCGGCCTTATGTTCTGGAGATTGTTGTCAGAAACTGTAAGGTACTCATATGTTTGCAAGTGCACATAGAGTAATAGGTCCCTGGATTCATGTGGAGTTTGGTACAAACTCCAAAGATAATCTCCTGCGTAGCAGCGAGGATTATCACTGAAGGCTAAGTGTGTTGACAGTGACCCTAAAAAATTGTTGACCCAAAGCTATTGGTTCGGTGTATCCAAGGAAATTGACTGCAACCGAGAAGTTGAGGACAAAGTGAAGATGTATCATTTATTTCTTTTTTCTTTTTCTTCTTTTATTGAGTCACAGGGCCACCACACTATTACCAGGGGTATAGTGTTTGAAGACTGGTTTGGTGATGCTAAACTCAATTCCTATGTGAGTTGTGAGAGAAATCTCTTTGTGCTCCGAATTGATTCTCGCCAGCAAGAGACAATGTTCTTCTTCACTGCTAGTAATTTGATTAGGACCGAGGAGTTAGCATTGCTTGTTCCTCAAGTAATGTTATTGTTGCTCCAAAATCCGACTATTGAGAATGTGTCAGTTGGCCATTGGCTTGACCACGTGTCCAAAATGGTCATTTCCAACCAGGAAAGGCTGCGTCTATAAATAGTAACCCCGCTCCAGCATTGTCCGTTGGCTGCTCCATGTGATTCCGAGAAGATTGTGTGAGCACCCCTTCTCTTGAGTGATTCGAGTTTAAAATCCACCACGTGAAAAAATCCATAGCCAAAAAAATAAATAGTAGTTGAGCATCACTCAAATCTAAGTCCACTATGCTCCACCTATTACTCTTGGGAGCTGCAAACTCTCACACAATTTGATGTCAATTTATTTAGAGACCAAGAGTGATTATGGTCCTCGAAGAAGGATTTTGTAAAGGTTTGAATACCACCTCAAGTATCTACCACGAGTGATCGACATTGGTTGGTGAATCAATTGTCATGGAGATTAGGGTGAAGAGAATTTATATTATGTGTTAAATCACAATGCCTCCAACGAGGCGTAGTACTTTTGTAGAAGGGTGAACTGTTCTATCAAATTACTTATCACCATCGAGCCTCATTGGTCACATACATTCCCTATTATTTAATTTTGATTTGTACTACATGATATGATTGATACATGTGGTCTCATTTGATATGTGTAGTAGTTCTTGATTGCTCGTTGTTTCCCGCTCACTTTACATTGTTTAATATTCGCTTTGTTGTTGGGTTCCGAGTGTTGTGAAGATTCCGAAACAATTTTTAAAACTCCCATTCACCCCCTCTGGTAGACATACTTTGTTCCTATAGTTGGTATCACGACAACGTACTCCTTGACTGTGCTTATTTTGGTCTAACAACCTTGGAGTTTTAGCATGTTTTAAGTGAGCTACAAGTCCCATCTCAAGATCCCTATTTTCGATGGGACGGAATATCTCTTGTGGAAGGACAAGACGAAGATCCTCCTCCAAGCAATTGATGATGATATGTTGCATGTGTTGCAATATTGCTATCTTGTTCAAGTAGCACAATATCCGATTGACTACGAGAAGAAACTCATTCATATGGATGGTCAGGCGAAAGATGAGATCTATGGTCATCATTCTCGGGCTCAATTTCTTCTTTATCGCCATGTGAATATGTGAAGAAATTGTGGGACATCCTCCAAAAGATCGATGAAGGAGTGTCCACTCAAAAGGAAGCCCGTATCGATACCCTTTCGGGCAAATTCAACTGCCTAAAGAGAGTAAAAAATGAAAGCTTTCAACAAACTTTTGATTGAACGAGTGACATTGCAAACGAGCTACAAGGTCTAGGCACCAAAGACATCACTGACCATGAAGTGGTGAAGAAGTTTCTCAGATATTTGGATAGTTCTTTCGACACTCTTGTCTGATGGTTGATCAACGAGATGATTTCAAAGTTCTTGACTCAACTGATATGATGGAAAGGCTAAACACTCACGAGGATCAGGAAGAAGAAAAGAGAGACCTCTATGGCTCAAGCTACCGGAAGAGTCACACACTCAAGGATGTTGTTGAATCTTCCTGAGAAGAAAATGTCATAGAAGATTCCGATGATCCACACAACATAAGTAAAGATCTCACACTAATCACGAAATCTTTAGTGTTTTCAAGAGAAGAATCCATTTCAGAAGAAAGTATCAAGAAACTCTTGAAGCTTCAAGTCTTCGTCAAAACCCACATGAGACTACACCTGCTTCAAGTGCAAAAAGTGGAAGATTTGATTCGGGAAACAAAAAGTTTGGGAAGAGCAAGATCAAAAGATATGTGTCAAATGATGAGAAGAAAACCAAGAAGTTCTTCAATAAGAGAGACAACTCCTTATCCAAGCAGTCGTTAAGGTCCTCGTCACTAAATCCCTCCAAGTCCTTGTCGAACCGTAAGAACACCTCCCGCAAGGCCAAAGCATACATTACCAAGGAAATTGATTCGGAAGAAGAAGAATCATGTGGTTCGAGTGATGCTGAGGATTCTGAAGAAGATTCATACTATGCCATGGAAGGCATTGCATGCGTTTGACTCCCATCTCAAGCTTCTTTAAGAATCATTTAATCAATGATGATCCTCCTCCTTACCACTTCATGGCCAAGGCTCCGAAAGAGAAGGTATCCTCCAAGCATCACAAGGTGTACACCAGTGATCAATTTTGGTCCGATGAGGATGATCATGCTAAATGATTAAAATTTCTTAGAAGCAACAATCCTCTCTAGAGTAAATTGAGAAAACCCTAAGGAGTCTGAAGGGTTGCTGGTTGAGGAGATGGAGAAAAACCGATTGTTGACAGAAGAGCCTTCTTCTCTCGAGTCACAAATGGTAGAGCTATCCAGTCTTCATGATTTTCTCTCAGTCGACCACGAGAGGCTGATTTATGACTACCTAAAAAGGAAAGAGGAACTCGAGTAACTGAGAGAGGCTCATGATGATTTGATTATAGAAAATTCTCTCCTCACCCAACAACTGAAAGAACAACCTAAAGTGTTTCTTCCACCTTGCTTAAAGTGCTTTGAATGCAGTAATGCTGACTCTAAGACTAAATCCTCTATATCCGTTGAAAAGAATTCTTCTTTTAATGATATGAATGATAACCCCTCTATCGAGGAAAATGGATCTGTGCTCAATGAAATGCTAGGTTGAAGTATCTTCTTCAGACATGGATGTTCAAAAGCCTTAAAGGGCATCAAACCCTTTGTGATGTTCTGAAGAAATCCATTCTTCCAAGAAAATCCTAGAAAGTAAGGTGTTGGTTTCGAAAGGAAACTAAATGAAAATGGCACCTACTAGACACCTGATAAATACCCTCACACTGTATGGGTATCCACAAAGAGCAAGATGCTCGACCCTGCTTTTATTTTGGGACATGACTGTCCCATTCCTGAATATGTTCATGATGAATCTCTAGATAATTACAAATTGTTCAAGAACTAACATGGTGAATCATTTGCTTGCTATGTTGGACCAAACAACAGGAATGGTCCTCCGAAGAGAACCATTTGGGTCACAAAGAAATTATCGAGGCCTTACGTGTTATTGCTCTAATAACCATGCATGCAGAAAATGGTCAAAAAATGCGTACCTCATCAAACGAGTTTACTCATTTGACTGAAAGAAGTTTAATGCATACTCAGTTGATTATGCTCGTGCTCATTCAAGAAAAAAACTCTTATGGTCATCGAAATAAATCATACCCTACTCGCTCATATGTTTATAAGCCACGTGCAAAGTTGTGGGTGGTTAATGCCTAATTCTCTCGCAGGACTATGTCTCCAGGTGTACCGAATGGATCATAGATAGTGGATGCACAATTCATATGAACGGAGAAAGGTCATTGTTTGTTGACCCCAACTTAACTGCTTCCTCTCAGAAGTTCATTACTTTCAACAACAACAACAAAGGGAAGGTACTTGGGCTAGGCAAAAATTCTATATCAAAAGACAAGAACATTGTGGACGTTTTACTTGTTTAGTCTCTTGGATTCCATCTCTTGTCAATTGGCAAGCTTTGTGATCTAGGCATGCTAGTTCTATATGGCCACTGACAATTCCTTCGTCTTCGAGGAAAATAGAAAGGGTGATTTATATATTGTAGATTTCTCTAAGGGGTCCCTCAGTTCCAAATTGTCTTCTTGCAAAGGCAACCGAAGCTTGGATGTGGCATCGAATACTTGGTCATATAGGTATAAGGAATCTACAAACTCTCATGAAGAAAACTTATCTTCAAGGCATTCCTGATGTGGAGTTCGATAAAGATCTCCTCTGTGGTGCTTGTGAGGCTGGCAAGCTGGCTAAGAAGCATCATTCATCGAACACTATCATGATCACCACCAGGCCTATGGAAATCCATCATGTGGACTTATTCGGGCTTGAGAACTATGCAAGTTTTGGAGTTAGAAATTATGGTCAGGTCATCGTTGATGATTTCTCTTGATATACATGGGTATTCTTTCTGAAAGACAAGATTTGTATAGATAACATCTTCAAAAGGTTCGCCAAGAAGGCTGAGAATGAATATGATGTGATGATCAAGCAGGTTCATAGTGATAATGGTACTGAGTTTAAAAATACTCATATTAAAGATTTTCTCGAGAAAATGACATTGCCCATGAGTTTTGTGACACTTACACTCCCCAGCAAAATGGGGTTGTTGAGCGAAAGAATAGAACTCTCATTAAAAGGAGAGAACTATGTCAGTGAGTACAACACCTCCATTCACTTATGGGCTGATACTATTAACACTACTTGCCATATCATGAATCGTGTTTATCTTCACAAATTCCTTACGTAAATATCGTATGAGCTTATAACTGGAAAGAAATCGAATGTTTCATATTTTCCTGTTTTCGGTGCACCTTGGTACATTCGTGACATGTATCCTAACTCTAAATTTGAACCCAAGGCACATGAAGGTTTTTGATAACCCACGAGTAAAGGGGATCGTGACAGTCTTCACGGGTAGTATTTCACCCTAGTTTAGAGATTCGACACAAGGGTGGCCAAAGAATATTTATCGGCCTTGACAGTTGAGTTGCCAATTGATACGTCTCTGTCGTATCTACTTTTCCAAACTCTTTTGCCCTTGTTTTGGACTCTAATTTGCATGATTTGAATGGAACTAACCTGGACTAACGTTGTTTTCAGCAGAATTGCCATGGTGTTGTTTTTGCGTAGAAATAAAAGTTCTCGGAATGACCTGGAAATTTACGGGGATTTTTTGTGGAATATATAAAAAATGCTGGCGCAAGAATCAACCGGAGGGGTGGAGCTGAGAGCCCACAAGCCCCCCAGGCGCGGCCCCCCTGGCCGCGCCTGGCAGGCTTGTGGGGCCCACGTTGCTCCACTGCCTCCAATCTGAGCTCTATTTAGTCCCTTTCGCCCGAAAAAAAATCAAGGAGAAGAGTTCATCGCGTTTTACGATACGGAGGCGCCGCCACCTCCTGTTCTTCCTCTGGAGGGCAGATCTGGAGTCTGATCCGGGCTCCGGAGAGGGGAGATCTTCGTCATCAACATCGCCAACCTTCCTTCATCGCCAATTCCATGATGCTCTTCACCGTTCGTGAGTAATCTCATCGTAGGCTTGCTGGACGGTGATGGGTTGGATGAGATATATCATGTAATCGAGTTAGTTTTGACGGGGATTGATCCCTAGTATCCGCTCTGTTCTGAGATTGATGTTGCTACTACTTTGCCATGCTTAATGCTTGTCACTAGGGCCCGAGTGCCATGATTTCAGATCTGAACCTATTATGTTGTCGCCAATATATGTGTGTTCTTGATCCTATCTTGCAAGTTGTAGTCACCTACTATGTGTTATGACCCGGCAACCCCGGAGTGATAATAGCCGGAACCACTCCCGGAGATGACCATAGTATGAGGAATTCATGTATTCACCAAGTGTTAATGCGTTGGTCCGGTTCTTTATTAAAAGGAGAACCTTAATATCCCGTAGTTTCCATTAGGACCCCGCTGCCACGGGAGGGATGGACAATAGATGTCATGCAAGTTCTTTTCCCTAAGCACATATGACTACATACGAAATACATGCCTACATTACATTAACGAACTGGATCTAGTTACTTATCTCTCCGTGTTATAACTGTTGCATGATGAATAACATCCGGCATAGTTATCCATCACCGATCCAATGCCTACGAGTTTTTCCTACTGGTCCTTGCTATGTTACTTTGCTGCTACTGCTGTCACTGCTGCTACTGTTACGCTGTTGCTACTGCTGTTACTTTGCTGCTACTGCTGTCACTTTGTTGCTACTAGTTACCATTGCTACTGTTGCTATCACACTTCTTTGCTACTGATATTTTTCTGCAGATACTAAGTCTTTCAGGTGTGGTTGAATTGACAACTCAACTGCTAATACTTGAGAATATTCTTTGACTTCTCCTTGTGTCGAATCAACAAATTTGGTTGAATACTCTACCCTAAAAAACTGTTGCGATCCCCTATACTTGTGGGTTATCAAGACCTTTTTCAGTCACCGTTGCCGGGGAGGCTTAGCAATATTCTCTGAGTCACTTGGGATTTACGTCGCCTGATCACTATGAGGAATCCGAAAGATCCATGAACTAAAGTCTTTCCCTCAACTACGAGGACACGTAAGGAACTGCCATCTAGATCTGCATTTGATTCACCTTCGGTTATGAGTAAGTTTGCGACACCACCTCCTGCTAGAAATCTTGATATGTCGCCTGTGCTTGATGATGCTACTTCTGCTGCCCATGATGCTTATGATGATGCTATGCTTGATACTGCTTTGCCACTAGGTGCATTCCTTGATGCATAAATTGCTAGAGTTGCTGCTAGATGTGATGATATCTCTGAAACTGCTGATACTATTGAAGTAGAACCTGCTATTTTGCCTGTTAGAACTAGCTCTCCTAGATATGAATTGCCTGATATGCCTGAGTGTTATGTTATGGAGGGAGAGATAGATGAGGACTTTCTTGCTTGTAAGGATAGCTATGATGTTGAGAAATTACTGTGCAAGTGGAAAGAAAAATCTTTGAACGCTAGGATGAAATACGACCCGAAGTTTGCCACTTCGCCTATCCTTGTGACCGATCAGGATTATGAATTCTCTATCGACCCTGAGTTAATCACTTTGGTCGAATCTGATCCTTTTCACGGTTATGAGTCTGAAACGGCTGCAGCACATCTTACCAAACTGCACGATATAGCCACCCTATTCACGAGTGAGGAAAAGATCTGCCACTACTATATCCTCAAGCTGTTTCCTTTCTCGCTAAAGGATGGTGCTAAGACCTAGTTAACTTCTCTTGCTCCTGGTTGTGTGCGTAGCCCCCAGGATATGATCTACTACTTCTCTAAGAAATATTTCCCTGCCCATAAGAAGCAAGCTGCCTTGCAGGAAATATACAACTTTGCTCAAGTTGAAGAAGAGAGTCTCCCACAAGCTTGGGGGAGGCTCGTCCAGCTGCTTAATGCTTTGCCTGATCACCCTCTTGAGAAGAATGAAATACTTGATATCTTCTATAATGGACTAACCGATGCTTCTAAGGACCACCTAGATAGTTGTGCCGGTTGTGTTTTTAGGGAACGAACTGTAGAACAAGTTGAGATCCTATTGAATAATATCTTGTGCAATGAGAATGCTTGGACTATTCCCGAACCACCTCCTAAGCCAACTCCGAAGAAAAGAGGTATCCTATTCCTCAGTCCTGAAGATATGCAAGAAGCTAAGAAATCTATGAAAGAGAAAGGCATTAAATATGAAGATGTCAAAAATCTACCACCTATCGAAGAGATCCATGGTCTTGATAACCCGATACAGGTTGTAGAAGTAAATTCTCTAAGTAGATTCAATGAGAGTGATATTCCTTTTGATAAACCTGCTAGCTTATGCCTGGATGAATTTGATAACTTTGTTGCCAAACAACAGAGTTTCAATGATTAAGTTAGCAGACAATTGGAACAGAATGCTCGTATGCTTAGTCATTTAAGTGCTTGTGTGGACAGAAACGTCAATGATCTTATGCTCTTGAGTAAACATGCCTCTATGGTTACTACTCAGGTAGAACAAGTACTTAAGGCTCAAAATGACTTGCTCAATGAGTTGAATGCCAATTCTGTCAGAGTTGTCACTAGAGGCGGTGGAATGACCCAGGAACCTTTGTATCCTGAGGGTCATCCTAAGAGAATTGAACAAGATTCTCAAGGAGTGAGCACTGATGCACCTAGTCATCCTATGAGGAAGAAGAAAGATGATAGGAACCTGCATGCTAGCAACCCTGTTGCTGTTACACCTGAGAGTCCAAATGATGTCTCTGTTTCTGATGCCGAAACACAATCTGGTGATGAACATGAGCCTAATGATAATATCAATAGTGATGCTCATGATGATGCTCAACCTAGCAATGATAAGGATGTGGAGATTGAACCTGTTGATCTTGATAACCCACAGCCTAAGAATAGGAGATACGATAAGAATGACTTCGCTGCTAGGAAGCATGGTAAAGAAAGGGAACCATGGGTTCAGAAACCCATGCCCTTTCCTCCCAAACCATCCAAGAAAAAGGATGATGAGGATTTTGAGCGATTCGTTGAAATGATTAGACCTGTCTTTCTGCAAATGCTTTTGACAGATATGCTCAAAATGTCTCTGTATGCTAAGTACATGAAGGATATTGTTACTAATAAGAGGAGGATACCTGAGGTTGAGATGTCCACCATGCTTGCTAACTATACCTTCAAGGGTGGAACTCCTAAGAAACTAGGTGATCCCGGAGTGCCCACTATACCTTGTTCCATTAAAGGCAACTACGTTAGAACTGCTTTATGCGACCTTGGAGCCGGTGTTAGTGTTATGCCTCTCTCTCTCTTTATCGTAGACTTGAACTGGATAAGTTGACACCCACTAAAATCTCTCTGAAAATGGCCGAGAAATCAACTGCTTTCCCTATCGACATTTGAGAGGATGTGCCTGTTGTGGTTGCTAACGTCACTATCTTAACAGACTTTGTTATCCTGGATATTCCCGAGGATGATGCCATGGCGGTCATCCTCGGAAGATCCTTTTAAACACTTCAGGGGCTGTTATAGATTGCAACAAAGGCGATGTCACTTTCCTTGTCAACGGTAATGAGCATATGGTGCACTTTCCGAACAAACAATATCGAGTACATTGCATCAATGCTATCGAAAAAAGTTCATCAATTCTTATTGGGAGCTTTGAATGCCCTATACCTCCTGTCAAGATGAAGTATCATTTTGTTGTTGGGGATATCCACATCCCCATTGAGGTAACCTAGTGACTATTCGAAAATTCTCCGTTTTCTTTTGCGATTCGAAAAAGTTTGTCAAGGAGACTTGATCAACCTCATTGACGGATTTCTTTCGATGACCATGAGATGGATGAATAGAGGAGTCACAAACTTATGTTCCAAGCTTTCACCTTCAGTTGCTTAGAAGAAAAATGATAGATTTAGTTTAGTTTTCCCTGTTTTCTGTTTTAGCGTCCCATAGAAAAGTACCCCGAAAATAAAAGTTCTCCGAACGTCTTAAAAATCAAGTATGATTTTTTCTGGAATTTTTGAAAAATTCTGAGACGGAGAGCTAGTCAGGGGGCTGCACCAGTGGGCCACAAGCCCTAGAGGCGCGGGCACCCCCTGGCCGCGCCTACCAGGCTTGTGGGGCCCACGTGTACCCCCTCCACTCATTCTAGCTCCCATCTTCTTCTCCTACCTCCAGAAAAAATTGTTTCGCAGCTCAAACCCGTGTTCTTGCTCTTCTTGCTGCGATTTTCGATCTCCTTGTGCAAAGACCCAATCACCAAATTGTTTTGGGGAAATTCCTCCTTGGTATGTGACTCCTCCATTGGTCCAATTAGTTTTTGCACTAGTGCCTTATACGTCGCGTATTTTTGCTGCCTTGGTGACCCTGTTCTTGAGCTTTGGATGCTAATTTTAGCTGGTCCCAAGTAGTTTTGATGCGTGATATGGCCTATAGGCACTTGTGGGAGTAGTTGCTATGAGTTTCGTTGGGTCTTGTTCACTTTTCCTTAGAGTCACTAAATTTTCAGAAATTTTCAGAGGTAGAAAAGGGAAAAGATGAGGAAGTTCTTAAGAGGATCTTCAAGCCATGACCCCAAGGATGATGGGAGTGAGAAGAAGAAACCCAAGTATCCGGTCCCCCGAGTTGCAGAAGTTCGAGCGTGCGAGTAGCCAAGCAATGTGTTCTTACGTGCCGCCAGACTTTATGAGGACTTTTATTACATGGTGGAGAACGCAGGCCTCACCACCTTCGTTGAAGATAAGTGTCCGCAATACCTCCTCCTCACTAATATTTCGTGCAAAGCTTTAAATTCTATCCAAGGAAGAATCCTCCTATGGTTGAATTCAAATTATACGATATCCCCCAGCGCATGTCACTTCAGGATTTTTGCAATGTTTGCAAATTAACTTATGTTGGGGATATTCATGAACCTCGACCATGGGACTTGGAGGCTTTCATAGATACTATTGCTTTAGGAGAGGAGAGAGGAGTGTCTTGCTCTAGAGCTGCTAGCATACATTTTCCCGTGCTTTGGTACGTCTCATTATTTGTGGGAAAATGTTTGATTAGCCGTGGGAAAGGCTGGGCCCTTAGCTCCCCAGATCTTGCGGTTTTGCGCGAAGCCATTTATAATGATAAAACTTATAGCTTGGGCGCTATAGTAGCTCAACGGTTGAACACGAACTGTTCTAAAGGTGTTGTCTATGGAGGTATCTATGCTACTCGTCTTGCTAGACATTTTGAGATACCTATTAGACTGGACAAGGAAGAAGAGATTCTTCTTCCTGAGAGATATCTAGATTATGATAGCATGGTTCGCCATGACTTTCTTGATAGAGATATAAATAGAAGGATGATTTATAACCTGGTATTTAGTCAGGGTACTCGTGAGACTATTACCTTGCCTGCTCCTTCTTTGTTCAATCTTCATATAGGCAGGTACATTATTATGCCCTCGGACATCTACGCATGTTGGGGCATAGCCCAACCACAGGTGCCCGTGCCCGAGCTACCAGTCGAGTACCAAACGCCAGTTTATCAGTGGGAGCCAGAGGAGCTCACATAGCAGTGGCATCCTCAGTACACTCCGGAGTACCCCGGAGCTGGTTATTTCCCTCCTTGGGAGTAGACCAACTTAGGCCAAAAGCCTAAGCTTGGGGGAGTACGTGTTTCTCACCGACTTTATATTCATGCTTACGCTTTCACTTTGATAGTCGGTGTTCACAGTTTGCCACTTTATCATCCATGCTAGTTTATTTCTTTTTCTCACTTTCTTCTCGTGTGTTTGTTTAGTTTGAGAAAACCCAAAAAGATTTTCTTGTTCTTCTTTTGCTTGTTGGGAGCTTTCCCGTGTAAATATTTTTCTTTTTCTTTGGGTCAAGGTAGAAGACCATGGTTACAATGTTTAGCGGCTCTCGCATGCATATCTGTTTATCTTTCAAAGAGCCATATTACTTTGTCTTCTCCTTTGTGTTTGCGTGCAGATTCCAGCTTAGTCCAATGCACGAGCACTCTTATTATTGTTCACATCATTCGGTCGTGCAAGTGAAAGGCAATACTGATGATATATGATGAAGTGACTGAGCCTGGAAAAGCTGGTATGAACTCGATCTATTTTGTTTTTGTAAATATGACTAGCTCATCTTTCCTGATTTAGCTTTGTTGTGAGAGAAACATGTTTGCAATGACAACTTAGAGATCATAGTTTCTTATGCCATGCTTAATTAGCTAGGAGCTTATAATAGTTTGTCTTGGATGCCAACATGAATTTTGAGATGACTATGATGTAGTATGATATGATGGTATCCTCCTTTGAATGATTCAAGTGGCTAGACTTGGCGCATGTTTACGCATGTAGTTGAAACAAAATCAACATAGCCTCTATGATATTCATGTTCATGGCGATTTATGTCCTACTCATGCTTGCACTCAATGTTGGTTAATCTGAATGCATTTTGATGAGAGTTGTCGCTCTCTAGTTGGTCGCTTCCCAGTCTTTTGCTAGCCTTCACTTGTATTAAGCGGGAATACTGCTTGTGCATCCACTTCCATAAACCCAAAGTTGTTCCATATGAGTACACCATACCTACCTATATGCGGTATCTACCTGCCGTTCCAAGTAAATTTGCATGTGCCACTCTCTAAATCTTCAAGAAATAATCTGTTTTGCATGCCCGAACCGCTCATGTGGTGACAGGGGGCTATCAGTATCTTCCATGCTAGGTATGTTATCCTCGATATGTGTTTATTCACTATCATTCATGAGAAAGGGGCCGGTAATTGGAATGCCAAGTTCCATGCTCAAATCGAAAAGATAATTGCAAACAAAACTCCCCCTGGATTGTTGTTGGTATGGACGGCACCCGAGTATTCGGCTAGTCGTGGAGTGTGATTGATTGGTGGTGGGGGAGTCAAAACTTTACTTTTCTATTTGGGAACCGCCTATAGCATGTGTAGCATGGAAGATGATGAAAACTCTTAGTCATTGCGTTGACAATGAAAGCGTGCCACCCAAAATTATTTATCCCTGTCTTCAAAGCTTGAGCTATGGCACCTCTGCAAATCAATGCTTCCCTCTGCGAAGGGCCTGTCTATTTATGTTTCTGTTGAGTCATCCTCTTCTTATAAAAGCACCAATTAGAGAGCACCTCTGTCATTTTTATGCTTTGCTTTTAACTGTGCTTGAGTATGACTGTGACTGGATCTTCTTTGCCATGAATTACAATGTTTAGTCAGCCCTTGGTCTTTGAAGGTGCTCTGCATTTATGTTTTGCGGTCTCAGAAAGAGCTAGCGACATACCATCTGTTCGTACTGCTTCATGATTGTTCTGATTGAAGTGTTGACGTTTGAAACTTATTATTATTTGCTCGCTAGTTGATTATGCCATTGATATGAGTTTACCGTGAGACCTAGATGTCATTAGCTTATGTGGTTAGCTTGTGATCTTGCTGAAATTCTGGATATGAGTTAGACATAATTGCAACAACAAGATCAAACAAAGTTCGTAAAAGTTTTTCTTTTGTCTCTTATAGTTTGTCAACTGAATTGCTTGAGGACAAGCAAGGTTTTAAGCTTGGGGGAGTTGATACGTCTCCGTCGTATCTACTTTTCCAAACTCTTTTGCCGTTGTTTTGGACTCTAATTTGCATGATTTGAATGGAACTAACCCGGACTAACGCTGTTTTCAGCAGAATAGCCATGGTGTTGTTTTTGCGCAGAAATAAAAGTTCTCAGAATGACCTGGAAATTTACGGGGATTTATTGTGGAATATATAAAAAATACTGGCACAAGAATCAACCGGAGAGGTGGAGCTGAGAGCCCACAAGCCCACCAGGCGCAGCCCCCTGGCCGCGCCTGGCAGGCTTGTGGGTTCTATGTTGCTTCACCGCCTCCAACCTCAGCTCTATTTAGTCCCTTCCGTCCGAAAAAAATCAAGGAGAAGAGTTCATCGCGTTTTACGATATGGAGGCGCCGCCCCCTCCTGTTCTTCCTCTGGAGGGCACATCGGGAGTCCGTTCTGGGCTCCGGAGAGGGGAGATCGTCGCCATCGTCATCACCAACCATCCTTCATCGCCAATTCCATGATGCTCTTCACCGTTCGTGAGTAGTCTCATCGTAGGCTTGCTGGACAGTGATGTGTTGGATGAGATCTATCATGTATTCGAGTTAGTTTTGACGGGGATTGATCCCTAGTATCCACTATGTTCTGAGATTGATGTTGCTACTACTTTGCCATGCTTAATGCTTGTCACTAGGGCCCGAGTGCCATGATTTCAGATCTGAACCTATTATGTTGTCGCCAATATATGTGTGTTCTTGATCCTATCTTGCAAGTTGTAGTCACCTACTATGTGTTATGACCCGGCAACCCCGGAGTGACAATAGCCGGAACCACTCCCGGAGATGAACATAGTATACGGAATTCATGTATTCACCAAGTGTTAATGCGTTGATCCGGTTCTTTATTAAAAAGAGAACCTTAATATCCCGTAGTTTCCATTAGGACCCCGCTGCCACGGGATGGATGGAGAATAGATGTCATGCAAGTTCTTTTCCCTAAGCACGTATGACTACATACAGAATACATGCCTACATTACATTGACGAACTAGAGCTAGTTACTTATCTCTCCGTGTTATAACTGTTGCATGATGAATAACATCCGTCATAGTTATCCATCACCGATCCAATTCCTACGAGTTTTTCCTACTGGTCCTTGCTACGTTACTTTAGTGCTACTGCTGTCACTGCTGCTACTATTACTCTATTGCTACTGCTGTTACTTTGCTGCTACTGCTGTCACTTTGTTGCTAGTGGTTACCATTGCTACTGTTGCTATCACACTACTTTGCTACTGATACTTTTCTGCAGATACTAAGTCTTTCAGGTGTGGTTGAATTGACAACTCAACTGCTAATACTTGAGAATATTCTTTGACCTCCCCTTGTGTCGAATCAACAAATTTGGGTTGAATACTCTACCCTCGAAAACTATTGCGATCCCCTATACTTGTGGGTTATCACAAATTCAACCACACCCTGGATATCTCTATGCAGCAAAGGTTTAGTAGCATGGAAAATAATAGTAGTAGCGGTAACAGTGATAGCAGCAACTTTGTAACAGTAGTGACAACGACAGTAGCAATAGTAACTTAGCAAGATTTAGTATATGTAAAGCATACACCATCGAACAACGATGGAAAGATATGGATGACATCAATCATGTAACAGTTACACACTAGAGTGACACAGAACTAGCTCCAATTCATCAATATAATGAAGGCATGTATTCCATATATAGTCATACGTGCTTGCGATAAGAACTTTCATGCCATCTTTTGTCCTACGCTCCCATGGCAGCAGGGTCCTACTGGAAACTAAGGGATATTAAGGCCTCCTTTTAATAGAGAACCAGAACAAAGCATTAACACATGGTGAATAGATGAACTCCTCAAACTAAAGCAATCACCGAAAAGAATCCCAATTATTGTCACCTTGGGGGTATGTGGATCAAGACACGTAATAGGTGCATACAACTTGCAAGATAGGATCGAAACACTTTCATATTCAAACGAAAGATAATAAGTTTAGGTTTGAAATCATGGCACTCGGGCCATGGTGACAAGAATTAAGCATAACAAAGTCATAGCAACATGAATCTGAGAACATAATGGATACTAGGGATCAAGCCCTATCAACTTAACTCGATTACATGATCAATCTCATCCAAACTCTATCAACACCCAGCGAGCCTCGTGGGCTATAGGCAGCCTCCTCTGGTGGATCTTTCCATCATTATTCCTTATAATTCCGAGAAAAAATCACAAATTTTTCCGTCCAACACCGAGAACTTTTATTTCTGCACAAAAATAACACCAAGGTAGTTCTGCTGAAAACACCACGAGTCCGAGTTAGTTTCATTCAAATCATGCAAATTAGAGTACAAAACAAGAGCAAAAGTGTTTGGGAAAGTAGATACGTTGGATACGTATCAACTCCCGCAAGCTTAACTCATTGCTTGTCCTCAAGCAATTTAGTTGACAAACCGAAAGTGAAAAAGAAAACGTTTACAAACTCTTTTGTTCTTCTTGCCGTATATATATATATGCTTAGCTAGTGTTCATATTTTCAACATAAATCATAAATAACCATATCCATGATAACAATTAAAGATCATATTCATTCATGGAAATACATAGCCAAGTAGTAAGCAATAATAAGATATCTCACAAGCCAACAATTTGTCAAAACAATCACGATATAATATGATAACATGGTATTTCACTAGTGCTTTCTGAGATAGCAAAACATAAATGTAGAGCACATCTGAGACTCAAACAACGACTATACTATATAATTTAGGGTAGAAGAGATCTAGTCATGCTCACATTCAACATTAACCAGACTCAATGAATAAAAATGACAATAGTGCTCTTTGGTTTGGTTCTTTTAATAAGAAGATGATGACTCAAGAACAACATAAAAGTAAATAGAAAGGCCCTTCACATAGAGAAGCATTGAGTTGCAGAGGTGCTAGAGTCAAGTTTTAAAATGGAGTTGAAACTGTAATTTTGGGTGGTGCACTTTTCCTGTCTATGTTAAGACAAAGTTTTTCAATATCTTCCATGCTAAACTCATTATTGGCGGTTCCCAACCAGAATTGTAAAGTTTACTCCTATCCACCATCCATGCACAAACCATGGCTAGCTGAATTCACGGGTGCGCTCCAACATATCAACTATCCCATGAGTTTTGTTTAATTTAATTTTGATTATGTAGGTCTGTCATCCTTTTTACCAGCCTCTCTCTTGCAATGGCGGTTAATAAACGGCCGTCTTGAGAATAACTCACATAGCATGGAAGATACCGACTGCCCGGTCGCTACATGAGCGGTACGAGTGCACTGTTGGTGTTTGTGTGAATATTAGAGGTGGTACATGCAAATTTACTTGGAACGACAGGGTAATACCGCATATAGGCAGGTATGCTGGAATCATGTGGAACAACTTCGGTTTAGGAATTTAAATGCACAAGTAGCATTCCCGCTTAGTACAAGTGAAGGCTAGCAATATATTGGGAAGCGATCAACTAGAGAGCAAAAACGGCTCTAAGCATGCATTGTGAATAATTAATGTTGGACATTAGAACGAGTAGGATATAAACACTATGAATTTAAACATCATGAAGGCTACATTGGTTTCAAATCAACTACATGTTTGCACGTGGGCCAAGTCAAGCCACTCAAATTACTCAGAGGGAAATACCATACTACAATACCACATCATAACTATTTTAATGCATGTTGAAACATATGGAAAACACTTTGTATCAGTAGTCTGATAACCAACTTCCGTCCGACTGATGGCGATCCATTGATTTTTATTTGATCACATGGCCCACATTTGTATCAGTTTCCATCGTTCATGCTGGAACTTAGCCTCAAATTAATGCTAGAATTTAGCATTTTTGTATAAATCTAACCCGCTCGACCCACCCATCCACCCGACCCAGCCTCACATCTAATAGGCGAGGCAAACCAGCCCTGAGCTCGCCGCTCACCGCGACGGCTACTTCCACCACGGCCTGGTGCGCACCACAGTTCCAGGATGGCTACCTCTGCCACGACCTGCTCTGCACCACGGCTACGGCTGCTCCACGTCGCCGGTCCTGCGTTCCCCTCCCGTCTACTTTGCCAGAACACTGCTCTCGCCAATCCCCATCGCCGCCCCAGCCCCCTGCCCACAGAATTTGCACGCGCATCCCAGCCGTCACGCCCCTGGTATGTACTCAGCCGAACTAGGGTTTGATTCATACCATGTTTGATTCCCTTTTAACTAGTTGATTTGATTTGTTACTGTGGATGCAATGTTGGCTTCGATAAATCTTGTTGAGTGAATCTGTTATATGCAATTTATAGTGGACCACTATTCTTATGCAGATTTGTAGATAACAGTAATACTATGATTCACAATCTAAGTGATAATATTAGTTTTCGACAAGATTGCAATTTTTCATGTTTCCATCCAAGTTTAGATCTGTTCCCAACTTGTATGTTCGTACTTCTCAGTTCTGTTGCATCTAAATTGCTATACACATGCCTCCAGAGTCTATATATTTTGCTTCCAAATGCCAAAAAAAACAAATGAATCTATATGTTGGTGATTCAAAAGTCAAAACAGCCATCCCCTTGGTGGCCAAACATTTTTAGTTTTGCTTTAATTCTATGTCTTCGTTGTAGGTGATTTGCTTCTATACATCCAACTCACAATCTTTGTCTTTGTTGTAGGTGCTTTCCTTCCATAGTACTACCAATTTCTATAAACTTTTTGGAACATAGGTGATCGAACCATCTATGAGTTCTTCTCGGCACCGCCCTTGAAAACGTGATGGCCATAGTCTCAAGCTCTTTGTGTGAAATTTACGGTGTTATCAAAGACATAAAGGAGCCCATGGACTTGCCATGCCGAGCGAGGAGATTGTGGGGGTGGACGAGATTTAGAAGCTGGTGACGATATTGTCCACAGAAGAGACAATGTGCTAGCATCCGGCTCAAGTTTCAGAAAAAAATGATTTCTTCGGATGAAGATTCTGGTTTCTTCAGAAGAAAATTCTAATATCTCTAGAAGCAATGTCTGATTGATGGAAACAACAATATTTATTCGGTTGGGAGCAAGTCCATGTTACACATGAAACAATAGTTTGGATGATGTATTGTCTATGCGTAGTAGACAATATACACTGATATACTGTACATAAATTTTCAGTAGATCGAAACAATCATCCACTAGCATAAACATTTTCTCGGAGAGTAATGAGACTTGTTTCATGCTTCAGTGGACGGTTGCTCTGAATACATTTTTTCCACTACTTCATAGAGTCTTCTTTCTCGTTTCAATGGACGCACATGCCTCAAATTTGATCATGGTCCGCAACAATTACTGGCTTGTTCAATATATACACCACGTAAGGAAGCACACTGATAGGAGAGTGAAGCAAGTATTGTTGTAAATATCTACAGTAATACATGAAGCATGTTAATTTATGTCGATGTGGAAGCAAAATCTTGGCGGCCAAAATGAAGCAAATATTTAGGTCGTAGGAAACAAAATATTAGGATGAAGCGCTATCATTTTGATGACGAGAAAGAAGCAAATATCTTTGTCGTTGGAAACATGTTATACGAGCTGTTGAAGCATGTTAATTTTCAGTCATTGTGGAAGCAAAAAGGAAATTAGTCAACAGAGGCAAAGTTTTGGTGTATTGCAAATGAATAAAACTATTTTTTGGGTGTAAAAATAACTTCTATTTGCATTGCAATTTTTGGTACATTGGATACAACATTTGCCTAATGAGCAAACAAACTACATGGTGTGGAAGCTGATTTCGCCAGATTGATTATTTTCCTTTCAAATTCAGAATTGGTTTCCTAAGATATTTTTCCTTCCTAAAATCATGGATTAGTAACCTCAGGACTGAAACTTCTTAGGAAGCAGCGATCCCACTTCATATGCCGCAAAATGTATATTTTTGGAAGCAATGATCTTGATTAGGAAGCATTGATACTCACAACTGGAAACAAATAAAATACCAGCTTAATTGGAAGCAACGATCTTGATTAGGTACCAAAATTTGCTTCCCAGGCAACTTTTTTTCTGGAAGAAACGATCTTGATTAGGAAGCATTGATCCCGAGACAAATAAAACAACAATTAATCATCCCTAGATTTGGGTAGTTGTTAGGAAAGAATAGGAAATAAATTAATCATAGTTAATGCCAAATCCTGCATGCAAACTAACTCACGCAGGGATTCAGCTGGCTGATCGAACGATGTGCATGCTTTTAATCGGATGGACACAAACTAGTCTGATAGGTAGCAAATACCAGTAGTATGATGCCTAGAGGCCTCCTAAGATAAATCATTATCAACTCCTATCAATTTAAGCATGGCATGAGAAACTATAATCTCTAATTTTCATCATAAACATGTTCACTCATGATATATTGAATCAAGATCGAACGAGCTAAACATATTTACAAAAATGTAAAACAAGAAGAGTTCATACCAGCTTCCTTTTCCACGCTTCATCAAATATCGTCATTAAGTCCTTTCACTTGCACGACCAAATGAAGTGCTAATAATAATAGTGCAGGAGTGTTGTGGATTAAGCTAGAATCTACAAGGTATTTGTGCAATGGAGAAGACATGGTAATATTGGCTCTTGGTTGGATCAACACTAATGCATATGAGAGCCACTCAACATTTTCATCGTGGTCTTCTCCTTTCGATGACTCAAATAAAAGAAAATAAATTCAGAGAAACACACTAAAATATTTTTGGAGTCTTCGATTTTTCTCGAAGAAAGCTAACAAGCAAAGGAAAAAAACTAGAAAAACTACTTACACGAGAAAACTCCCAACAAGTAAAGAAAATATGTTTGGGTTTTCTTTTTAATACCACAACTAATTAAATGGGAAACAAAAATTGAAAAGAAGCGATAAATATTTTTGGGTTATCTAAAGTTCTTCAAACACACAAGAACAAAGTGGAAAATAAGATTAACATGGATATACAATGAAAAAGGATGAACACCAACATTTTATATGAAGTGGGAACATGAATGTAATGTGAGTGAGAAATACGTACTCCCCCAAGCTTAGGCATTTACCTAGCTTTGTGGTCACCATTGATAGTAGCCATGAGGTCCACGAAAGTATTTCTGCTCGGGAATCTGCGCACCCCGTGCCTAGGCCTCCGTCTCCGCTGCAACTAACTCGTTCCGGTAAGTAATTATATCCTCTAGCATGACAGTATATCTGTGCCTGTTATGAAAGTTAAACAAAGAAGATGCATGAAATATAATAACATCGGGATTAGTCTCGGTATAAACCAAGTTGTAATGAACGTGGTGCAGGGGTTTAGGTTCCTCAAACTGATGATCTAGCATAGGCTGATGATCGAGATAAATCTTAGGCAATAAGTAATCAGCTGGACGTATGGCAACATTGCAACTCTTTGCTAGGCGGGTGGCATAAATACCACCATGGATTTTGTCCTTAATTCGGTTAAGATGTAAGCGGCGTGCAACGATAGCTCCTGTGCTATAGGTACTGTCACTGTAAAGTGCGCAACTTAAGATAGCAAGGGTGGGGGTACTGATACCACCACCCGAAGTCAAAGCAGTTAAACATTTCCCTATGAATAAAGCTAAGTAGTGCACATAAGGAAAATATAAACTAGTGTCCCCAGCCTTTGACGCGCCCCTCATTTCCCCCATAGTCAAGGTGAGGAGAAATTCCTTGAACTCCTCGGTTCTAGGTTCATAGGTTCCCCCTTTAGAAGGAATCATGCATATTTCACGGAATTTAGAGAGTGGTATTTCATGATGTTCAACATAAAAATCAAAATGAACCATGGGAACATCAGACTTATTGTTGAAATAAAAAAATTGCACAAAGGGATTTGTAAGGAGGTAGTATTGGTCACACTCAGCTACGAGGGAGTTGGTCAACCTGGCATTTGCAATGAATTGCATGAACTCTTGATGAAAACCCCGCCTCACTCATGAAGAGTGTATGTGGCCATTCACACGGCCTTACCTCTGTGTTGCGAGGGATGTTGATATCTTGGTCCGGGATCATCACAAGAATACCTTTGGAGCTCCGGCTTGAAGAACCTCTCCTAAAGAAATTCATGTTCCTATGAACAAATTTCTAATATTTTTGGACCACAAAATTATGTTAGTAAAACTTTGCAAGATTGATAGCAACTACTCATATGGATTCCTAGACGACATATCAACCATTCCCCCTACTTGGAACTCAAAGAATTAGACATGCAAGATCATTTTGAGTAGCACCAAGTGCAACAAAATATGCAGAATATGAACCAATAAAGAAAAAACTAATCGGAGGAATGGGGGAGTGACATACCAAGGAGCAATTCCTCAAAATTAGTTTCAGAAACGGAATCCCGAACAACGAGATTGAAAATTTCAGTTTCATGAGGAAGAACACGAGAGAGAGAGGGCTATGGAATTTTTGCTGGAGGTAAGAGATGACATGGGCTGAAGAGATAAGGCAGGGGGCCTGTGTGGGCCCCACCACACAACACGACATGCCCTAGGGGGTGGTTGCGCCCTATTGCCTCGTGATCCATATGTGCCCCTTCCTCGTGTGTTTTTAGCACCAAAAGTTCTTAAATATTCTAGAAAAAATTCATGTTTAATTTTTTTGGAATTTTGAGACATTTTTGGGTCATTTTTTATTGCACAGAAAACCTAGAAAAGAGGATAATCATGCCATTTTATTTCATTCAACTAAAAATAACTCAGAGCAAACTAGTAATATACAGAGTTATGCCTACTAAATTCATCGATCACATGTCTTTCAAAAAGGATCCATTAATAAGGTTGATCACCGTTTCCGCTTGACATGAAACCGATGTTTTTTCGTATGACACTAAGTTACCTCAATGGGGATTTGCATATCCCCTATGATAAGAGTATACTTTTTCTTCTTGGCAGTAGGAAGAAGAATTTTGAAACCTCCAATGATGACTCTAGAAATTGGCTAAGTGACATTAATATTATTAACCAAAGTTTGAAAATTCTGAAAATGCATGGTATGTTGTTTTCCATTGACGTGAAAAGTGACCTTGCTTTTGTTGCAATAAATAATAGCCCCTGCAGTATTTAAAAAGGGTATACGAGGGATGATCGACATGTTGTCGTCCTCGGGCATATCAAGAATAACAATGTCTGTTATGATAGTAGCATTCGCAAGCATAGCGCGAACATCCTCGCAAATTCCAATAGGTAAAGCGATGGATTTATCAACCATTTGTAAATATATCTCAATAGGTGAAGCTCATCCAAATAAAGTCTCTTATAAAGAGAGATAGGCATAACACTAACACCAGCTCTTAAATCACATAAAGGAGTTTTAACATAATTTCTTTTAATGGAAAAAGTTATTGTGGGTATATCCGGACCTCCCAACTTTTAGGCAGTGCACCATCAAAAGAATAATTAACAAGCATAGTAGCAATTTTAGTTTTGGGTATTTTTCTTTTGTTGGTAACAGTAAGTTTCATATACTTAGCATATGGAGGTATTTTGAAAATATCATTCAACCGAGTGCGCAAAAAGACAGGCCTAATCATTTAAGCAAAGCGCTCAAAGTCTTCCTTGTCCTTTCTCTTAGAAGGCTTACGAGGGAATTGCATGGGTTTCGAACCAATGGCTCTCTTTCTTTCCCATGCTTTCTAGCAACCAAATATTTCTTCTCATAACATTTATTTTAGGAGGTGGGTTATTAAGATTTTTACCAGGTTCTGTTTCCACATCATTATTGGGTTCTTTATTACTATCTCGTGAAGAATCTACATTAATATTATTATTCTCATCATCACTATGTGAATGTTCATTACCAGATTGTATCTGATCAGCAAAAATAGAAACATCATTATGATTCTCAGCAGGTTTGTCTATAAGAGGTTCACTAGAAGCATGCAAAGTCCTATCATTTTTTATTTTTCTTTTTCTTCTTAGAAGGGCTAGGTGTATCACCATTAATTCTATGAGAATCCTATTCTATTCTTCTAGGATGACCTTTGGGATAAAGAGGTTCCTGGGTTACGCGGACTCCTCTAGTCATTATTCTAACATCATTGTCATTCATATTATCATTCATCTCACCAAGCAAATCATTTTGTGACTTAGCAACTTAGTCTAGTTGGGTGTGAACCATAGAAGCATGTTTACCTAGACCCTTAACATCATTAGTAATTCTAAACATCAAGTCACTCAAACGATCTATCATCATAGCATTACATCCTAATTGATATTTTACATAATTATTAAAATGTTCTTTCTTAACAATATAATTATCTAATTTGTCTATGCAATGACTAGGAGTCTTAGTGTAAGGTATATCACTTCCATTAAAGGTATGGTGAGAATTTACCTCTACTACTTGTGTCGGGGTGTCAAGTCCATGTATTTCTTCGATAGGCGGCAATTTATTGATATCTTCAGTTTTAATACAATTTTCTTTAATAGATCTTTTGGCTTCTTGCATATCTTCAGGACTAAGGAATAGAATATCTCTATTCTTTTGAATAGGCTCCGGTGGTGGTTCGGGAAGTGTCGAGTCAACGACATTTTGCAATATGTTATTTAATAGCTCTTAGGATTGTCCAATAGTTCTTTCCCTGAAAACACAACGGCCACAACTATCTAGGAAATCACTAGAAGCATCAGTTCATCCATTATAAATTATAAAAGATATCAAATATTTCATTTTTCTGGAGGGGATGATCAGGCAAAGCTCTAAATAACTGGAGAAGTCTCCCCTAAGATTGAGGGAGATTCTCTTCTTCAATTTGCACAAAGTTAAACATGTCCTATGAGGTAGCTTGTTTCTTATGATGAGTAAATTTTTTTTTAGAGAAGTAATAAAGCATATCCTGGGGACTACGCACACAACCACGAGCAAGAGAAAGGAACCATTGTTTAGCCTTGACTTTTAACAACAAAGGAAAAAAGCTTACGGAAGTAATAATAACATATCTTTTCCTCATTAGTAAACAAAACATCAATATCATTCAATTTAATGAGGTGTCTAATACGTCTCCAATGTATCTACTTTTTCAAACAATCCTGCTCAAATTTTGGCCTCTTATTTGCATGATTTGAATGAAACTAACCCGGTCTAACGCTATTTTTAGTAGAACTACCTTGGAGTTATTTTCATGCAGAAATAAAAGTTCTCGGAATCAGACGAAACTTTTTGCGATTTTTTTGGGATTTGTAAGGATTTATGGAGTGAAGACGTGTCGGAGGGGAAGTGCGAGGGGGCGACAAGCCATCAGGGCGCTCCCCCAGGCCGCGACCTAATGGCTTATGGGGCCCTCAAGGCTCCTCCGACCGTAATTCTAGTCCTATACATTCATATTCTCCAAGAAAAAAGAGAGAAGTTTTCGTCATGTTTTACGAGACGGAGCCACCACCACCTCCTGTTCTTCCTCCGGAGGGATGATCTGGAGTCCGTTTGGGGCTCCGGAGAGGGGTATTCGTCGCTGTCATCATCACCAACCCTTCTCCATTGACACCACCATGATGCCCACCACTGATAGTGAGTAATTACTTTGTAGGCTTGCTGGACAATGGTGTAATTTGATGATATTGATCATGTAATCGAGTTAAGTTTGATAGGGCTCGATCTCCAGTATCCACTATGTTTTGAGATTGATGTTACTATGCCTTTTCTATGCTTAATGCTTGTCATTAGGGCCGGAGTGCCATGATTTGAGATTTGAACCTATTATGTTTTCATGAATATAAGAGTGATTTGGATCCTATCTTGCAAGTTATAGCTACCTATTACGTGTCTTCATCCGCATACCCCAAGGTGACAATAATTGGGATTCTTTCCGGTAATTGTCGTAGTTTGAGGAGTACATGTATTCAGTATGTGTTAATGCTTTGTTCTAGTTCTCTATTAAAAGGAGGCATTAATATCCCTTAGTTTCAAATACGACCCTGCTGCCATGGGAGGGTATGACAAAAGATGTCATGCAAGTTCTTATCGCAAGCACGTATGACTATATACAGAATACATGCCTACATTATATTGATGAATTGGAGCTAGTTCCGTGTCGTCCTAGTGTGTAACTATTATATGATCAATGTCATCTAAATCATTATTCACTCCTGATCCATGTGCCTACGCATTACATATACTGAATCTTGCTAAGTTACTATTGTTGCTTCTACTGTCACACCTGCTACTAAATTGCTACTACTACTACTGTTACCAAAATAATTGCTATCATTGTTACTATTACTACTATCACTTGATGTGCTACTAAATATTTGCTGCAGAAGGATATCCCAAGTCCAGTTGAATTGACAACTCAACTATTACGACCAATAAATATTCTTTGGCTCCCCTTGTGTCCAATCAATAAATTAGTGTGGATTATTACCCGTGAAGACTATTGTGACCCCCTACACTTCTGGGTTATCAAGACCTTTTTGTGGCGCTGTTGCCGGGGAGGATAGCTCTATTTATTGTTGACTTGAGGATATTCAATTGCTATTATGAATAATCTGAAAGATAATTGAACCGAGATTGTCCCCTCTTGCACGAGAGGAGGTAATGAACTGCCATCTAGCTCTACTCTTGATTCACCTACTGTTTTGAATCGGCTTGTTACACCACCACCTGTTGCTCGACCTCATATGCCACATGAATTTGATGATTCTACCTATGAAATTAATGATGATACTATCGCTACACATGATGAAACTAAAATTGTGCCACTAGGAGAATTACTTGATGCTCATATTGCTAGAGCTAGTGAACTTGAAAATGCTCAAACTAATGAAGACTTTGAATTACTTGCTACACCTCGTCCACCTATAGATATGAATTGCCTTATGTACCTGAAGGTTCTGTTACATATGGTGAGGTAGCTAGGGACTTTCCTACTTGTAATGATAGAGATGATTTGAAGAAATTACTAAGCAAACTAAAAGAAAAATCTATGATGGAGAAAATGAAATTTGATCCTAAATTTGCTACTTCTCCTATACTTGTTATTGATAAAGACTATGAATTTGCTATAGATCCTGAAATGATTCCTGTAGTGGAACATGTTCCTTTCCATGGATATGACAATGGAACTATGGTAGAACACCTTATGAAACTAAATGATATTGCTTCCTTGTTTACCAGTGTTGAAAAGATATTATACTGTTATATCCTTAAGATCTTTCCTTTTTCGCTGAAAGGCGAGGCTAAGGAGTGGTTCCTTTCTCTTGCTCCTAGTTGCATGCGTAGTCCCCAATATATGCTCTACTATTTTCCTGAAAAATATTTTCCTGCTTATAAGAAACAAGCTACCTTACAGGAAACATTTAACTTTGCTCAAATAAAGAAGAGAGTCTCCCTCAAGCTTGGGGGGCTTCTCTAATTACTAAGAGCTTTACCTCATTGTCCTCTTAAGGAAAATTAAATTCTGGATATTTTTTGTAATGGACTAACAAAACCTTCTAGGGATTACCTAGATAGTTGTGTCGGTTGTGTTTTCAGGGAAAGAACCGTTGAACAAGCCGAAAAGCTATTAAATAATATGCTACAAAATGCTGATGATTGGGCACTCCTTGAATCACCACATGAACCTATCCAAAATAAGAGAGTTATTCTATTTCTCAGCCCTAAAGATATGCAAGAAGCAAAAATAACTATGAAGGATAAAGGTACTAAAATCGAGGATATTAAGAAATTACGACCGCTCAAAGAAATACATGAACTTGATATCCCGACACAGGTAGTAGATGTAAACTCTCTCCATTCGTTTTTTGACAATGATATACCTTATGCTAGGACTCCTGATCAATGCATGGATGAATTTGATAATTACATTGTTAAGCAAAAGCACTTTAATAACTATGTTAACATTCAATTGAGGAATAATGCCATGATGATAGACCATTTGAGTGGCTTGATGTTTAGAATTGCTAATGATGTGAAAGGTCTAGGTAAACATGACTCTATGGTTCACACCCAACTAGATCAAGTAGCTAAGTCACACAATAATTTGCTTACCGAGATGAATAATATTAATGATCATGTTGTTAGAGTAGTGACTAGAGGAGGTAGAATGGCTCAGGAACCTCTTTACTAAAAGAATTAAACAAGATTCTCAGAGAATGAATGATGATACACTCAGTCCTTCTAGGAAAAAAAGAAAAGAAAAAAATGAGGGTTTGCATGCTCCTAGTAAACCTGATATACAAAAACTGGTAAAGAATCACAATAATGTTTGTATTTCTGATGCCGAGACACAATCTGTTAGTAAACATGCACCTAATGATAATGAAAATGAAGGTGAGAATAATAGGTTGCATGTAGATGTTCCACCGGATAGTAATAAAAACATGACAATAATATATCAAGCTAAGAATAAACATTATGATAAGAGAGACTTGGTCGCTAGAAAACATGGTAAGGAAAGAGAACCATGGGTTCAAAACCCTATGCCTCTGTCAAAAGTCTTCCATAAGTAGGGATGATGAAGATTTTGAACGCTTTACTGAAATGATTAGACCTGTCTTTTTGCTCACTCGCTTGGCTGATATATTGAAAATGCCTCCGTATGCTAAGTACATGAAAGACATCATTACCAACAAAAGAAAGATACCTGAAACTGAAAATTATTCTTTTGATGGTGGAGTACCTAAGAAGTTGGGAGATCCTAGTATCCCCGCTATACCTTGCTCCATTAAGAGAAATTATGTTAAAACTGCTTTATGTGATCTAGGAGTCGGTGTTAGTGTTATGCTTTTTTCTCTTTATAAAAGACTTGAGTTGAATAAGCTTACACCAACTGAGATATCTTTGCGAATGGCAGATAAATCCACTGCTCTACCTATTGGAGTTTGTGAGGATGTTCCCGTTGTGGTTGCAAACATTACTATATTAACAGACTTTGTTATACTTGATATGCCCTAGGACGACATATGTAGATCATCCATGGTATACCCTTTTTAAATAGGGTTTTCTTTTCCTATGCCTGTGGTTCCTTAGTTGTACTCATTCATCCCTACGCTGTTAACTTTTGCTCACTTTTCCCCACTCCCTTGTCCCAAACCCTTAGAAACGGTCACAACGGAGGATGCTGTCAGGTCAATGGTTTGGCAGTTAACTGCTGACGAGTGGGGCCACGCTGGACTGTGTCACCCATTGGACTTGCCAAGTGGGGTCGTGTTGGACGGTGGCGCTGGTTGGACTGTTGGGTCGTGGTTTCGTTGGACTCTTGGGTCATTACATGAAACTCCTGCATGCACGCGCTGATGCACGCCGCCACGATATAGAATCCCCGTTCCCCTAAAAAAAGAAGCCCGGTGATGCATGTCGCCACTATGCAGAAGCCTGTTATGCATGCACGACATGTGGCAGCTAGCCTGCCTGCTTGCGTCGATGCGCACCACCACCATGCCCCACTAATGCAGCCTTTGTACACGTGAGCCACCACAGACGTAGTGACGGTGGCTGCCGTTGGTTCGCATCTTCTCGCACGCCACATCATTTTAGCCTTTCCGATCCACTCGCATCGATTCAATGTGGGAGTTAAAGTCTAGGGCATACCGATTGACGCGCCTTGTTTGAACATAGCAAACATGCGTCCGATGCACGCCCTTATTTAAACCACCTACCCCTCCACATATTCTCCACACATCCATTTGCACCGCCCCCTTCTCTTCTTCACCCAAATCCAGACTTCAAGAGCACTCTCAAAGTGAGGCGAAGATGGAGTACTAAGGCTCCACCTTCCAGCTGCCACCGACCATGCGGGAGAGGCGGTACCCTGCCGGCATCATCGTGGAGAAATCAGTCTGCGTGTGGACAATTGTGGGGAGCCTGACTTGTAGGTTGAGATCGCGGAACGTCCGTGCTCGGTGATCCCAGAGATCGATGCTCATCGAACACACAGAAACTGATTACCAAGAGTCTTACATCCATACATACCGTCCAATACAAATAATGACCATTACGGTCAAGTCTTACATAGATAGGGCTATAAAGGCCAACACACCAAACTCAACTAATAGCGAAAATATTGGTTGAAAGTGTGAACCCATGCCATTAGCCTTAACCTACAGGCATCTTGACTGGGAAGTGTCCTAGCTCGTAGATACGTCACCAGATACTCTTCACCATCTCCTGTTCTCTCTTACATGGTGAATGAAATAACCAATGGCAAGACAATGAGTACTTTGGATGTACTTTCAAGCAACCCATGATGTGGAACAAGGCAATAATGAAGCATGATAAATCACTAGTATATAGTTTTTGCGTAAAGCAAGTTTTTCCCTGAATGCAGTAACATGATAAAATGCTTGTACGGACATGCATCATAAGGTAAGTGGTAACCACATGAAGAGGTTACAGATATCTATATCTGTCACACCCTGTTTTTGCTATCACCTGTCTGTGTTGTAAAATTCTGAGCTTGTTAAAACTTTTTCAAAACAAATGTTGTGAGTGACATGATTGACATTGTATGCTTGTATGCTTGATCATGTGAGGTTTTAAAACCCTAAATTCCTTTGGTATTATACTGATTTCCAAAAACCTTTGATAACCAAAGCAAAACCACCTTGAATTGCACTCCATGTCCTTGATAGCAAGTAGTGCTACTACTCATATTTGGTAATCTGATTTTTACCTATCTTTATATTTCAAAACCACAAAAATAATTATTTTTGTGAGTATTTTCCTAATTAAATAACCTGTCCATTTCTAAGGTCAGAATTGGTATTCCAACATGGAAAAATACTTTTCTGCTTTGGAAAAATCTGATTAAATTAAGAGATGATTAGAAGGACATATATTTTCCATACATAAGATTTTAAACCCCATTTTATATTATATTTATTGATTAAAACTATAAAAGCTATTTCTGTCTATTTTGGCATTTTGAAATATTTCCAAAGGAAATATTCTCATTAAATTCCTAGAAAATTCGAGTGATGTCCCTAAGCCATGTTTGGTGTCCACATAAAGTTTCACCTTGATCAAAGGTGGATAAGGACCCCAAATAATCCAAAAACCCTGTTTGTCCAGTATCAAGTTAGAGCAACTCTACATAGCAAAGTTTGTCCAATGAGGCTAGAACTTTGCAGGAGTGTCTAATACCTCAAACGAGGGTTCTACACCAAAAATGGGATTTGTGGTACTTAGTTTGCCCACACTCCCTTTGGAAGGAACATATCTGGTCATATTAGAGTGATTTCAAGTTTACAAAGCTAAACTTGTCCTTTGAAGCTCAAATTTGGTGGAACTCCATGGTTTACCACCAAAACCAAACCTGTTAAGTCTCAGCACCAGTGGTGAGATGCAACCCCCTGTGCCCACTGTCGAACACCTTCTGACAGATAGGAAAAAGGCACCTTAGCCACAGCTAAACCAAACTCCTTTGCTTCAAACTCTTAGATTAAGTAGCCAACACCTGTATCTAACCCCAGTCAACTGGCCCTTCACTGGTTCAAAGTGGAAACGCCAAAAAACCCCAATTTAGACCTCAGTTCATGACTGACAGCACCAGTATTTCTGGCCTCCTTTGACCAGCTGAAGCTCCCACTAAAACCAAACGGCTAGCCACACCACCAGTAAGTGCCAGGACATGCTAGACACGTCCAAAGTGCCTCAAAGCGCACCAGCATGCCATGGCATGCCAAAACTGCGCTCTGGGCATGCTACAAGGAGTCACCGAGGTGGGGTCGACGCCCTCGGCCAGTTCCAGCCTCTCCCGAGATGTCCAACCTCCTCCCCGACAACCCCTCTGCATCGGGCAAGCCTCAGGGCCCCTCCTCTCTCGCGCTAGAGCTCGCGCGACGCGTGCCCGCGCGCTCCAGAATCGGCCAAGCTTGCACGGCCACGGATGCTCGCCTTCTCTCTCCCTCTCTCTACTGCAGATGGTTCGGGCAGTCCAATACCACGTCCTGAGACCGTGGTTTCAACCCCGACCTCTCTCTGCACCCCCATGCGCGCCATGGTGAGTCACCGGCGCGGGCCTATAAATAGCCCTCCCCCTCGCTCCAGCACCCCTCAGATAGCTTCGCCGCATCCACTAGCACCTCCCTAACCACCACAGCAAACTAGCAGAGCCCCGGTGCTTGATATCGACCGAGGCCCCTCCGCCTCGGAGCTCCGGTCGATCTCCGGCTACACGACGGCTCCTGCGCCCCTCGACCCACCAAACTGACCCCCTTGACCCCAGGAAGCTTTCCCCCAACTCGCCTGAGCTTTTCCGTGTCTCTAGCCACCCCCTCAACCACTTCCCGAAACCCCTCTGCCACGGCCTCCTCGTCGCCGGCGAACCCCTGCCTCCCTGTCGTTGTTTCGACCACTAGCAGGTAGGCGACGGTCAGGTGGACCCATTCCCGTGTTCATTAGAGCTTGAGCACGCCGACAACCTCGTCGGCGTCCTCCTCCTCCTCTCTGGCTGGAGGTAGGAGACGACCCCGACAGGTGCGCCCCACCTGTCGGTGGCCCAGCCTTCTCCCCCGCGCTGGCCTCGGCCACTGACCGCAGGGCCCCGCGCGTCAGGTTAAAACCTGACGGCGCGCGCTTGGGTAGGCCGTCGGCTGGCCATGGGCCAGCCCAGCTCTGGGCCGAGCCAGGCCAGGAGCTGGCTGTTTTTCTTTTTATTTTAAAACCTAGATTTCTAAGAATTTTATAAAAACATTTAACCAGTGTAAAAATATAATTCTTCCATTGTTATTTTTCTAAAAATGAGTAGTATTTAATGATATGCTTAGATGAATTTTCCCAGCAACTATTCTATTTTACAATATTAAAAAGGGCTAAAATGGAATAGTTTTGCTTCTGCTTGGTTGTTTTCAAAAACATTTCTTCAAAGAAAATTAAGTCAAGTATTTTTTAAATGATAACTTAGATTATCAGTAATAGGGAACATTTTTAAAATGACTTTGTGGACTGTTTCTGTGTGAGCTATTCCTTATTTATTGTTTTATCGACGATAGAAAATCCGTGTGACGAGGGAATCAGAGCGGAAGACCTCGAAGATCCCGGATACTTAGCTGACCAAGGCAAGCAACCCTTGGACCATGACTGAGCATATGTTACATTGCATGATATATAGCAAGTATTTCCGTTGCATATGATCATAAGTGCCGGTAATCATTTGACATGATTTCACCGAAGGCTCCCCTGGGGCACATGCATTGAGCTTGACTCTACCCCTTAGGGTCATGCTAATACCATGTTGACAAGTAAAGATAGCAGTAGTTCTATCATGAGCATGATGTTGTCATAAAGCAAGAGTTTACGAAAACCCCGTCGGGTACCACTAATGCCCGAGGGAGATGATGAGTTAGGTGGTCACTTTTGGTGAAGTGATGCACCCGGTATTTGTGTGAGTAAGGTTTCAGAAATGGGATTAGATTTATGATGTGTCGACCATCCCAACCTTACCAGTATGACCACATTACCCCTTATGGGACGGGGCTATGTTAATTACTCTGGTCGTTGCTAGCAAGGAGCCACATTACTAGTGGCGGGAGTGATGTGTGGTCACTCCCGTGATGGGGTCGTGCCGGGTAGGACGACTATGCCATTTTTACGAGTTCCAGTCACACCGTTGGTCCCTGCATGGTTGGTACTGTCCATACTTGGTGCTCGTAAGACGTACAACATGTGGGCTGGGTACCAATCGAGTGGACCTCTTTGTCTAGTATCGTCAGGGGAAAGGCATTGATCGGGTACTTACCTCGGGTATGTGATATACCACGAGTCGTGGATGACACGGAAATTTCTAGGATCTCGTGGGTCCAGCGTACTACCTCTGCAGAGTGTAAACTATTCGAATAGCCGTGTCCACGGTCAAGGACACTTGGGTAATCCTGCTTAAACTACGTCCTGATATTTCCGCATAAACCAAGTGAGTTGTGTGTGTGTGTGTGTGGTGATAAGAAAAGTGTTGCTATGATAGCAATGATATGACCAAGTTCGGTGGCTTGGCATATAGGGTGGTTCAACCCTCAACAGATATGTTGATATCTGTAACCTGTTCTTCAAGAGTAATTCTATAACTTGATGCATATTCATGATCATTCCACCCATATGAGTTACACTAAAGATGCATGATATTGTTATCCTTCACTTTCATTGTTCATATCATGGGTTGTTTGCGAGTACATTCAAAGTACTCATTGGCTTGCCACTGGTTATGTTATTGACCAGACATGGAAGGACCGGAGTTTGGAGATGAGTATGTCTTCGGCGACACCCCTGCGAACTAGGACGCTTCCGAGTCAGAATGCCTGTGGTGTAGGCTTGATGGCATGGGCACCCGCTTAGCCCCTTTGTTTTCCGCTATTAGTGTATTCATGTGATTTGGCCTTAGGCCCTGTCTTGTGAACTTGACCCTTCGGTCACGTGTTGTAATAATAATCGGTACTCGGATGTAAGACTCTTTATTCAGTATCTGTGTTCGGTGACCATTGATCTCTGGGATCATTGAGCATGGCGATTCTCGACTAGTAAGTCAGGGTCCCCACAATATCTCAACTGAGGGCTGAACACCTCATGTTCACCCTCCATGCCAAGTCGTCTGACTTGACCCAAGTACCATCTTTCTCACCCATCATCTTTTTCACACATGCACACTTGGTTTATGCAAAAACGACCAGACGTAGTTTAAGAAGGATGACCCAACTATCCTTGACCATGGACACGACTATTAGAATAGTTTTACACTCTTCAGAGGTTGCACACTGTACCCACGAGACTCGGGGAACTTCCGTGTCATCCACGACTCACGGTATGTAACATACCCGAGGTAAGTACCCTAAAAATTCCTTTCCCCTGACGACAATAAACAAAGAGTCCACTCGATTGGTACCCGGCCCACATGATGTACATCATATGAGCCCCACTCTAGATCGTAACATCCATGCAGGGACCAACGGTGTGCCCAGAACCTGTAAAAACAACATAGTCGTCTTGCCTGGCATGACCCCGCCCTCAGAGTGACCACTTCACTCCCGTAACTAGTAATGCGGGCTCTCTGTTAGCATCCACAAAAGTAGTCAACAAAGTCCCGCCCCGTAAGGGGTATCGTGGTCGCACATGTAAGGTTGGGATGGTCGACATATCTTAAGTCTCTCCTTGTTTTCGAAAGCACACACACACACAACCATTTTCTAGTAGACCACTTATTTCTCAAGTGGTCACCATCTCAACACCAACACCTCGGGTAATAGTGGCACCCGATGGGGTTCTCGAAAAGCTTTTAAAATAACCTCCGTGTTACCATCACCATGCATATGCTCATTCTATGCATAACACTTCTAGCAGACTATCAACCTTTTATCTGTGTGACCCTCATAGGTGGTAGGGCCATGCTCAAGTGCAAGTGTTATCGAGGAACCATCGGAAACACCATACCGAAGGGTTTACCGATTCAATCATGATCACATGCATCAACATGAAATAATAATCCTGGCATGCATGAAATTATTTTCTTAGGCATGGTCAAAGGGCTGCTTCCCTTGCTCAAATAGGTCTCCGGAGTCTTCTAGGTCTTCCGGTCCTCCTCCGAGTACTCCGTTTATTTCGCCAACTATCGTTGGAAACAACAACGATAAGCCACACAACAAGCAGAAACATAAAGTGCTCTATAAATAGGAGTTTTATTACTTTGGACATCTCTGATCGTAAGAAAAATGCCAAAAGTTGTTCTAAGGGATTTGGATTACCACACTTTTTGAATGGAGGAAATGGAGCATCACTGGCCCCACAAGAAGTCTACAAAAAATATTCTGCTAAAAATGAGTGAAGGCACTCATTTGATAGGGCATGATTTTATAAATATTTAGGAAGTGGTTCCTATGGATTTGGAGTTGGTATGAGTTTCCTATGGATTTTCTAACATGGGATAAATATAAATAAGTGCTATTTATTTCATGCAACAGAAATTTGGGAGAGAAAAATGTTGAGTAAGGCTAGAAAATTAGAGCATGATATTTGAAGTCTATGGAAATTGGAATAACTCCATTTGGTGTTGATTTGAGCTCTCTAGGAGTTTTGCAATGTGGGATTTGAAATATCCAAATTTGAATTTGAATAAATATACTACAAAAACTTTCTTTGAAAAAAGTGCAATGCACATATTTGGGTAGGAAATGATTTTAGGAATTTGTAGGAACTAGAACTATTAATTTTGGAGTATAAATGAATTAGTTATGATCTTATTTGGCTCTGTGTTAAAAGAAAAGGTGACAAACAAATATATACCAAAGGGCAATATGGCGCTAAGGGCGTCACATCGTAGTTGGGCCAGCCCAACTGCACGGCTGCGCGCGCGACGGGCCATGGCGGAGGTGCATTTCCTAGAATACGCATCCCACATGGAGACACGCATAGCTTGGTGGGGCCGCTTCCACCTAAACCAGTGGGGGCCGAGCCACAACTACTTACAAGACGACCCCACCTTGTAGTTCCTCCCCTACCTCCCGCGCAGCAAAGGAGCTAGGGGAGGTTGGAGGATCCTGAGCCGGCGCTCCGCCTCGGCGGCTCAGGACGCCCCCGGCGATGACCAAGGGGTCAAGGGGTCGCGCCGCTCCCATCCCGCTGCCTAGCGAGCGCGGGGGAGGGCGAAAGCGGCATCGACCAAAGTGGCCGTAGAGGGGGCCAATGGCCATCACTGGCCTTGAGCCATTCGGTGTCCTGGGGAGCAACGGCGATGCCGGGAGGGATCCACGACGGCTAGGAGAGGACCCCGCAGAGGTCCGGGTCGAGGGGGAACCCATCTTGGTTCTAAATTTGCATGGAGGCCAGCAGCGGGCTTCGGCCATTACGCGGATGCAGGGTGTGGGAGGAGAGAGGGATGGGCTCGGGGTGTCCATGGGGTTAGGAGGAGCGACGGGGAGCAACAAGGCACTTGGGGGGGGGATAAAGCAAGGGCGGTGGGGAGGAGCTCGGCTACGCCTCCGATGCTCTGTGCGCGGTTGGAGCACATCCGCCAGAGGTGTTTTGGAGGCGAGCTGGCAATGGGGAGTGGCGTGACTGGTCAAGGGGGGCTATGTGGCACGTTGGGGCACACTACAGCTGCGGGACACGAGCTGCATGATGGGGACAAGGCGCAGAGCACCAGTTTTGCAAGTCAGTGGCATGGTCACCACGCCACTGTGCGTCCATGACCACCCTGTGGTCAAGCCACGCTGTCAAACATGCAGGGCATGCTCTCTGGAGAGTGACGGAGGAGTTTGGTTTCATATGGGGTAGGGTAGGTGGTGTTTTAGCTCTGGTTAAGTTTGCAAAAGAAAACCTAGAGCTAGCAAAAGTGGTTTCCAATGGAGGTATGTTGGGATGAAACTATGCCTAGCATACATGGCTATGCAAGAACTACAATACTACCAAGTTTCAGCTCAGGGAGAGGAGTTTAGCTAGTACTTGCAGTTTAAGGCCAATTTTCTGCCAAAATCAAGTATTAGAAGGGTTGCTCATATTTTCCACATGAGCATGCCATATCTTTGCTTGAAATAGTGCATTGGCATACTAGAGATGTTGTCGAAGGATGTGGGAGGATTTGCTTGAGCAGAATTATTCGGAGAGAGTAAATGAGAGCTGCCATGGTAAAAAGAAGAGGTAAAGAGAGGGAGATACCCTCCAATAGTTGACCGAACGCCATGGGAAGGTTACTAGAGGTAAATTAGGGTCGTATAGTACTATGATAAAAGTTTGAGCTCAAGGAGATTAGTAGAAGGCATCAAAGAAGCAAATTTGGTAAGCGAGTAGAAGGTGTTTGATGGCTGTTAGGGCTAGCAAATGGATTCCAGTTGCTATGAAACTTAACAAGATCATAGGTGAAAATGAGACATGATACCAAATTTTCGATTTCTTGGAGAAAGTTTCCAATGTAGACTTGAAAAACCCAAGAAATAGGCAGAAATGACTTTCTGAAGATAAACCCAAGCAATTTAATTCCCACAAACGCACCACTTGGTGTGGTGGCATTATTTGAGTATTAAAGCGTGCCCAAAAATTTTGGGATCAACTGGAGGGACTTCACAATGTAAAGTTTCCCAATTCTAAAAATCAGCACGGATGGTTTTTATGGGTTTTGGACCAGTTACTCTATTCACCTTGATGCAACACTGGGTGTGGATGCATTATTGGTGCATTACAACATGTCTACAAATTCTGAGCATATTTGGAGACAGTTGGCAATGTAGAGTTGCTCAAATTTGGATCTGGACAGATAGGGTTTTCGAATATTTATATGAACCAAATCAAATTGGATTGATGTGAAACTTGGCAAGATCATCACATATACCATGTGTGAAGTTCTAGAATTTTTACTGAGATTTATTGTGAATATTTCCTATGGAAATATTCTAAAAGCTTGAAACAGGCAGAAAGGGTTTTGAAGGTTTTTTTTCCAATATTTTGAACATGACCATGTGTTGGAACTCTTATATATGGAATATATATATCCACTGAGTTTCCCTAAATTTTCTCAAATATTTTGAAAGTAAGAAAAATAATATTTCTTTGTAAAAGACTTTTTCTGGCCTCAGAAAAAGGTATTTAAATAAAGTAGGAAAATAATTTTAAAAATAATAATTTCTTGGTTTTGGGAAGTCTATTGGATAATGGGACCCAAATAAAATATTTGGGCAAAACAACTTCCCTTATTTGAGGACTTGGTGTGCAAATCCCAACTCAGGGGTTTTCGAAAGCTTAAATCAAATAATTGCTTTTGGTCAAAATAATATTTGTTAAAATAGTTTCTCGTCCTATACACATGGTATGGTCATTGGACAAGGATCTGGGTCCAGGAGGCGAGTCTATAGAATATTGGGAACCTTGTGATTTAAGACAGAAGCAAACAAGTAGCAAGTAATAATCACATAATGCATCACAAGCATTCCCAAAAAAATTAATTGGTCCTAATTTTGGAGCTATGTTAGTTTAACCAGGAGAGTTAAAACACAGGGTGTGACAACAATCTCACGCTGGTGGGATCCTAGGGATTTGGCCGTGTGGTTCCTCCGTGCGGGCTTCGCCCACCTCCCAGCGGAATCGCCGATGATGTTCCGAGTAGAGGAACTGCGTCAAACTCCATCTCTCTGTCGACAAGGCTCATCGCAAACTTCACCAAAATATTTGATGCATACCACCTGTTCGGCAAGGTGTTCCGGTGTGGGTGTTAGTTCATCGCATTCGCAACCTACAACATCTTGATGGATCTTGATAGAATCTTCTTCACCCGCAACGTCATACACAACCTCCCCTACTACCTGGCGAGAACGGCATGGAGGAGGAGCAATGAAGAGGAGGCAAAAGTCATGAATCTTGTCTTCCCTAGGTTGTTAGGGATTTTTATATATTCGTATATTACGTCATTGGTTGTTTTGTGAACCTTTTATCTATATTGTGATTTATGTAAGACTATGTTATGCTTGTTATTATTTATATTATGGGTACCCTTATACGATCTATGTTATGCGTGTGCACTATACTCTAGCCTAAGCACCGTTAAGTTATAAAAGATATGATTTTCCTAAAAAAACTTATTTTGGGGTCATATATTTGTTGACTTTTTTTAGCAACCATTGTTGACTTTGTAGGTGCAATTTTTTGATCAAAAGGGGTTTCCACCACTCCATTTTATTTCTAAATGGAGCACAAAGCATCCAAATATGTTTCATTTCTAAGACCTAGAAGCGCTAAAAGTATCAAGCACATATTACAATGAAGTTTTAAAAAATGAAACACTGCCAGCACTCAGTGGCTACAAAACTAGCGTAAAGGGAAGCAGATAACGACAGTCTTGACGTCTTGATGAGGCTTTGTAGGTGCAATCAAATTAATAAAGAACAAAAAACAGAATCAACACATGCACTATATTCTAGGCCTATTTTATCTTTGTGGGCCTTTGACAGTCAACGCCTTGCGCATGCCCAACGAGGGCTTGGTTTCATTTTAGGTAGAAGAGTGGGCGAGCATAACCAACCTATCACGGATCGCCCAACGATCCAACGGTGCAGAGTCGTCCATGTGATCCAACGGCGCGAAGACTGCATGCAGCCTGCCCCGGGAATTACTTTTAGAAGACTATGGGTGAGGGTTGTCGCTTGGCACTAGGGTATGACCGTACGATTGCAGTTCGACGCTAGGGTTTGGAGAGATGCTGCGGGGTTTTGAGCCGGTTAGCAGTGTTATCTAAGGTTTGAGAAACTTTCAAATGACCTTAACTAATTCAAAAATAAATAAATAGGAAACCTTCACGATTCATCATTTTATAAGACATAGTTACCATAAAAAAATATAAACTTGGTTTAGGGACATTTTATGAAAAACATTTTTGAGGTGAGCTACCATTTCCAAGTTCAAATGAGCAGAAATAATTCAAACAAATAAAAAAATGAAAATTGCACCCATCAACATTTTATGTGACCAAGTTTCTGGGAAAAATAAAAAACTTGGCCTATGTGTATTTTTACGAAAAAACCTTCACAAAACATAGCTATCATGAACGAGGTTGCATGGGATTCAAGCTAGGGTTTACGGCTAAGCATGCCATAGTTTTTCAAAATGATCCCATATTGGGCATGGACCCTATATTTAACATGCATATGCCTAATATTTGAGAAGGATCTAAACTTATTTATGAAAATTTTGAAGTTTTATAATGTTTTTAATGATTTATATTAAAAATGGTCTTCTTACCCTAAATTCAGAGCTCATCACCTTGCCATATTTCTCATGATTACCCAAATACATAGGATTGATCATCTAACATGTGTAATAATTCAAAATCATTACAACATCACATCACAGAGCAATGGATTTCAAATGTTGCTTATAATTCAAAGGTTATTTCAAATTCAAATTTCATGCCTAAGCATGTCATAGTTTTTCAAAATGATCTCATATTGGGCATGGACTCTATATTTAACATGCATATGCCTAATATTTGAGAAGGATATGAACTTATTTTATCGTTTTTGAAATTTTAAACTATTTTTATAATGATTTCTATTAACAATGGTTTTCTTTCCCTAACTTCGGAGCTCATCACCCTGCCATATTTCTCATGACTACGCAGATACATCAGATTGATCATCTAACACGGGCAATAATTCAACATCATTGCAACATCACATCATAGAGCAATGAATTTCAAATGTTGCTTATAATTCAAAGGTTAGTTCAAATTCAAATTTCATGCCTAAGCATGTCATAGGTTTTCAAAATTATCTCATATTGGGCATGGACCCTATATGTGCACACTAGATGTCAAGTTTTGATTTTTTGGCTGATTTAGGAAAGGTCAATTTTTTTTGCTTGGGAATGGGGTGTTTAGCCTATCTATGGAGCTCATTTGGAGCACATTTTTCATGACTAATGTTTTACATCAACAATAAGTGCTCAAATTGATCACTTTACATGCATATGCTTAATATCTGAGAAGATCGAACTTTTTTATTCATTTTTGAAATTTTAAACAGTTCTTATAATGATTTATGTTAGAAATGGTCTCTGATTTGATTACATCAACAATAAGTGCTCGTATTTCTATCACGTCACTTCACATCACCCTGCATTAACTTAAATTAAACATTAATGTCGGCCACAAAGGCCGGGAAAAGTTCACAAGTCTGCATCCATTAACTAAATGGATACATAACTAAAAATATTAAAACTAAAATGAAATCAAGGAGGTATGCTGCCCTAGCCATCCTCGTCGTTGTCGTTGGGGCCGGCGAGTTTGACGAGGGTCGGCGCAGGGCCAACCCAGGGGAACGTTGTCTCCCTAGCGATGGCGACGTTGTCCGCCAATGGCTGCACCGCTGCTGCCTGGGCTTCGACACGACACTCCTCCTCCTATGCCTCGGTGTCCTTCTCCAACTCCTTGAGCCGTTTACCCTCTTCATGCTCCGCCCACACGTGCTCCTGTCGCCCGTGGTCCATGTATATCTGCACCTGCTCCGGCGTCGCCCCATCCACATGGGTGGCGTGCTCACCCACTCGCGCACCACCCCCTCCCATATGTACTCATGGGGATTGAGGGCAGTCGGCGTCAGCACCAGCCTAGCGGGGGACGGCGGGGCCAGTGGAGACACAACCCAGTCGCCAGTAGTGGAGAGTGCAATGGCCTCCGCCATACACGCCTGGTAAGCCGCCTACTGCTCCTCATTGCGCCCCTCTTCCTCCTTTCTTTCATGGAGGACAGTTTCCAGCGCCTCCTGGTACACGACCTCCACCTCCTGGTCCTCATCGTGCATGACGAGGTGATACATCCCAAACGTATCCATAATTTTTGCTTGTGTCATGCTTGTTTTCATCATTGTCTCATGTTTCTATTAGGTTTATATCTTTTTAAGCATTTATTTGGACTAACATACTAATGGTTGCAAAAGTGCACAATGTTCTTGTTTTACACTTTGGAGTGTAGGAATTACTTGGAAATTGACAAAAATGCAAAAGAGTCGTATTGGAGTAGGACTCTGACTTTCCTGAAATCTGCCCCCTACAGATTTTAGAGATCGTCTGTTTCCGTCTCAAAGATAACGTAAAATGGAAAAATAATAGGTGCCAAAGTTGTGCGGAATTTCGAGGGGAACATTTTGGACTAACAATTCGTCCAAAACGGAGACCGGACGTGGTCTGTAGACCCGTTTTACTGAAGGAGAAAATATGATTACTGGATTCCGAAATATTGTGACATGATTGACTCCAACCTTTTACAAACTTGAGGGATTCGGCCAAGCCATGATTTTGGGGCCTCATTAGGGCTGAGAGGACTCCCTAGGAAGGTTTAGAGGTTCCCAAGAGCCCTCAGATCAAAGGGGCATCCATCGGAGAGCCAAGGATGATTGTCCGAGCTCATAGAAAGAGATGAAAACCCTGATTTCTCGAGAGCCACCAAAAGTCACGAAATTTCCTCCTCCCAGGTAGCCGCCTTGGGGTGGAGAACCACCTCCATAGCAGCACCCTCTTCAAGTAATAAGGGGGGGGGGCCAAGGGCCGCCTCCCCCAAGGGCCGTGGCTGCCGCCGTCGGTGCCGTCTCCTCTTCGGGCTGCACCTCTCCATCAACCTCTTGCTCACCATGGCCATGTGTGAGTAGTCTCCTTCGGGGCCGAGGGCTCTACCTGTAGCTATGTGGTTATCTCTCTCTCTCTCCCATGATGTGATCTTGATTGTGTTCATAGGTTATGTTAATCTAGGGTGATCCCATGATGTTTCCCCTTCTTTTATGTATTGGATTGATGTACTCACTTGATCTTATCTAGTATAATCTCCGAGACCATGGTGACAACGGACTATTGGACACGGATTAGAAGAATATTTTCATGGGTGATTTCCTCTTTTGTGAATTGATTGAAGATTGAGAGTCTCTTGGTGCTTGTCTTTGACTATCCTTGAGATATGTTGTGGTGATTGTGGTACTCTCTTTGGATGGCCGCGATGACATTGCAAAATCCATGGATGACAACTACGAACTCTGAGGTGTGCTTTTGTAGCCCTACATAATTCTCGTCCTCTCTTGATCACAAAGGAATGACCTTTGAGTACGTCTCCATTGCATGTTTTAGTGGAAATATCATGTGATTAGACTATGTTAATGTTGTTGGGAGTTGCCACTAGTGAAAGTATGAAGCCTAGGCCTTGTTTTCCACCATTGAACACCGTTTACTTTCAGTTTTGTTTCATGTTTGCTAGCTGTCATTTTTATTTCAGATTTACAATACCTTCTTTTACCATCCATATCACTTGTCTTTTAACATCTCTTCGCCGAACTAGTGCACCTATACAACTGACAATTGTATTAGGTGTGTTGGGGACACAAGAGACTTCTTGTATCTTAATTGCAGGGTTGCTTGAGAGATACCATCTTCAACCTGTACTTCCTTGAGTTCGATAAACCTTAGGTCATCCACTTGAGGGAAATTGCTGCTGTCCTACAAACCTATGTGCTTGGAGGCCCAACATAGTCTACAAGAATAGAAGCGTGCGTAGACATCACGAGGGGCGGCGGGGTGCTAGCATGCACGTCGTGGACGCCATATTGGCGCTACTCCTTGTGCTCAAATGCAAACCAGACCTCCCAATCAGGAGAGACTTCAGCGCAAGCTGGGTTGAGCTGCTGCTTAGGCACGAGCTGCTACCGCCGATGCCTCACCTCCTACGCATGCGCCCACGCCAACCATGGCACCGTCGGCAGTGGGATCCTCTCCGGATCCAAGCGCCAGCCATGTGGAAGGACCACGTCGGGATATGGGAGACGGATGCGATGCTCCGGGTGCCACCTCGTGTGGTGCATTGGGACGCTAATCCTGTGCCGAGACGGACGGGAAGACGAAGGTGGGGGTAGCGTGTGCCAAGGGGCAGCGCGAGCCCGGCCCTTGTTCTTGCCGGAGCTCGAGCCTCCCCGTGAGAAGATGCGCATGGTGGCTACTCGCTAGGGTTTGTCGCCCGCGGGCTAGGGTTTGCAGATCCTGCCAGGGGTGGAGGGGGCAGGCTTCGCTTTGGAGGGGTGAAAACTACTGTGGACTAGCTGAGACACGGGTTTCCACTTAAAGAACAACGACGACCCGAACATGGGTGGCTAACGAAAGGGGCCCGCCTCGCGTGGGCATTTACTTAGGGACGTGGTGGGTACTTGGAAGGCCGCCACGCGTCCCCGAAGCAGACGAGGAGAAAGCGCATGCGCATCCGTTCGGCGTCCTTGTGCCCAGAAATGGGGCGGGCTGGACTCGCTCATCAGGTCCAACAGACGACATAGTCCAGCGCAACCCCACTCTTCAGTAGTTAACAGTCAAATAGTTGACCCAACGCCATCCCTCGGTGTGACCATTTGTGAGGGTTTCAGACAAGGGAGTGGGGAAAAGTGAGAAAATGTTAAGAGCGTGGGGATGAACGAGTAGAGCTAAGGAACCAGAGGCATAGATGTAAAAAAACCTTTTAAATACTGCAGGGGCTGTTATTGATTGCTACAAAAGCAATGTTACCTTCAATGTCAAATGAAAGCAACATAATGTGCATTTTCCAAAGAAGCAAATTTGGGTAAATATTATTAATGTTATTGAGCCTTGTGCCATGGTCATCATCAGAGACTTTCAAACCCCTCTACCAACTACCTAGAAGAATAAATATTATAATCTTGTTGTTCGGTATATGCAAATCCCCATTGAGGTAACCTAGTGTCATATGAAAGTTCTTCAGTTTCATGTGAATCGAAATTGGTTATTAATATGACTTGATCAACCTTACTAATGGATCCTCTTAGAAAGACATGATATTGATGAATTTAGTTTTCACATCTCCCTATACCCCAATTTTATTTATTGTTCTTTTAGCTGTATAAAAATATAATGCCATGAATTTCCTGTTTTTTGAGTTTTGTGTGCACTAGAAAATGACCGAAAAATAAAAATTCTTAGATCACCACCAAATTTTAACATGATTTTTTTTTCGGAATAAATAAGAATTTTTGGAGTACAAAGTGGAGCGGGGAGGTGCGCTTGTGGGCCACAAGCCAACGGGGCGAGACACCCCTCGGGCCGCGGCCTGATGGCTTGTGGCGGGCATAGGCCCCTGCCTTATCTCTTTAGAGCACTTCGTCTCCTACCTCGAGAAAAAAAATTCCTAGCACTCTCTTTCCAGTGTTCTTCCCTTAGAAACTGAAATTTTCGATCTCTTTGCGTGGGGTTCCATTTTTGAAACTGTTTTGAGGGGATTGCTCCTTGGTATGTGACTCCTCGACCCTCCAATTAGTTATTACTTTATAAGTTTATATTTTCCTTAAATTGATTCACTTGGTGCTGTAGGATATGAGCTTGCATGTTGAAATCTTTGAGTTCCAACTAGTATGAATGCTTGATATAGCCTCTAAGTACTCATTGATGGAAATATGCCCCAGAGGCAATAATAAAGTGGTTATTATTATATTTCCTTGTTCATGATAATTGTTTATTGTTTACGCTACAATTGTATTAACCGCAAATTGTAATGCATGTGTGAATATATAGACCACACCAAGTCCGTAGTGAGCCTCTAGTTGACTAGCAAGTGGATCAATAGATGATCATGGTTTCCTGATCATGGACATTGGATGTCATTGATAACCGGATCACAACATTGGGAGAATGATGTGATGGACAAGACCTAATCCTAAGCATAGCACTAGATCGCATTGTTCGTCCGCTAAAGCTTTTATAATGTCAATTATCATTTCCTTAGACCATGAGATTGTGCAACTCCCGAATACCGTAGGAGTTCTTTGGGTGTATCAAATGTTAGAACGTAACTGGGTGATTATAAAGGTGCACTGCATGTATCTCCGAAAGTGTCTGTTGGGTTGGTACGAATCGAGACTCGGATTTCTCACTCCGTGTGACGGAGAGGTATCTCTCGGCCCACTCGGTAATACATAATTCTATTGAGATCAGTGTGACTAAGGAGTTAGTAACATGATCATGCGTTACAGAACAACTAAAGAGACTTGCCGGTACCGAGATTGAACAAGGTATGGGGATACCGACGATCGAATCTCGGGTAAATTATATACCGATAGACAAAGGGAATTGCACACGGGATTGATTGAATCCCCGATATCGTGGTTCATCCGATGAGATAATCGTGGAACATGTGGGAACCAATATGGGTATCTAGATCCCTCTATTGGTTATTGACCGGAGAGGTGTCTCGGTCATGTCTGCATGGTTCCCGAACCTGTATGGTCTACACACTTAAGGTTCGGTGATGCTAGAGTTGTTCTGGGAATCGTATATATGGTTACTGAAGGTTTTTCGGAGTCCCGGATGAGATCCCGGACGTCACGAGGAGTTCCTGAATCGTCCATAGGTAAAGATTTATATATGGGAAGTCCAGTTTCGGTCACCGGAAAGGTTTTGGGGTTCATCGGTATTGTACCGGGACCACCGAAAGGGTCCACCGGGAGGGTCCACCTGTCCCGGGGGGCTACATGGGATGAAAGGGGAGAGGAACCAACCCCTGGTGGACTGTTGCGCCAAGGGGAGGATGCCCAAGGCGCAAGGGAGGAGGCCCAAGCGCTAGGGAGGCCAAACCCTAGGCGTGGGGGCTTCCTTGGGTGGCAAGCCACCCCTAGGTCGCCGCCCCTCCTCCATTTGGTGGTTGGCGCACCTCCTAGGGTTTTGCTAGGGGTGGTACACCCCCTCTCCCTCCCTCCTATATATAGTGGAGGATTTGGGAGGGATGCACACACCTGATTACATCTCCTTCGGCGCAGCCCTACCTCTCCACCTCTTTCTTCTCCTCCGCGGTGCTTGGCGAAGCTCTGCCAGAGTACCACGCAGCTCCACTGTCACCACGTCGTCATGCTACCGGAGCTCTCCCTCAACCTCTTCTCCCTCCTTCTTGGATCAAGGCGTTGGAGATGTCACCAGGCTGCACGTGTGTTGAACACAGAGGCACCGTTGTTCGACGCTTACATCAGAATCCACCGCGATCTGAATCGCTACGAGTACAACTCCATCAACCGCATTCTAGCAACGCTTCCGCTTAGCAATCTTCAAAGGTACGAAGATGCTCTACTCCTTTGCTCGTTGCTGGTTTCTCCTACATAGATCCTCGTGTGACGTAGGAAAATTTTGAAATTACTATGTTCCCCAACAGTGGCATCCGAGCTAGGTTCTATGCGTAGATTCTATGCACGAGTAGATCACAAAAGTTGTGTGCGATGATTTTGTCAATTGCTTGTCGTCACTAGTCTTATCTTTTTTTGGCAGTATTGTGGGATGAAGCGGCCGAGGCCAACTTTACACGGACGCTTACGTGAGACTGGTTCCACCGCCTGACATGCACTTGGTGCATAAGGTGGCTGGCGGGTGTTTGTCTATCCCACTTTAGTCAAATTGGATTCGATGAAAAGGGTCCTTATGAAGGTAAATATAATTGGCATATCAACGACGTGGCTGTCACGTAGGTAAGAAGCGTTCTTGCTAGAAACCCAAATCAGCCACGTAAAACTTGCAACAACAATTAGAGGACGTCTAACTTGTTGTTGCAAGGTATGCTATGTGATGTGATATGGCCAAAAGGATGTGATGTTACATATGTGATGTATGAGATTGATCACGTTCTTCTAATAGGATTCACGACTTGCATGTCGTTGAGTATGACAACCGGCAGGAGCCATAGGAGTTGTCTTAATTTATTGTATGAGATGCAACGCCATGTGGTTACTTCACTTTATTGCTAACAATTAGCTATAGTAGTAGAAGTAATAGTTGGTGAGATGACTTCACAGAGACACCATAGTGGAGATCATGGTGTCATGCCTGTGACAATGATGATCATGCGATGCCCCGAAGATGGAGATCAAAGGAGCAAAGATGACAATGGCCATATCATGTCACTATATGATTGCATGTGATGTTTATCATGTTTTCCTCTTATTGCTTAGAACGACGGTAGCAATGATAAGATGATCCCTCATAAAATTTTGAGATGAGTATTCCCCTAAGTGTGCACCGTTGCCAAGGATCGTTGTCTCGAAGCACCACGTGATGATCGGGTGTGATAGATTCTAACGTTCGCATACAACGGGTGTAAGCCAGTTTACACACGCAAAACACTTAGGTTGACTCGACGAGCCTAGAATGTACAAACATGGCCTCGGAATACGGGAAATGGGAAGGTCGAATATGAGTCGTATCGATGATACGATCAGCATGGAGATGCTCACTATCGATGACTAGTCCATCTCAAGTGATGATTGGACACGCGCTAGTCGACGTGGATCTTGTTTCACTTGGATGATTGGAGGGATGTCGATATAAGTGGGCGTTCACTATATAATTTGATTAGATGAACTTAATTATCATGAAGTTAGTCTAAAATTGTCTTTACAAATATTGTAACTCCAATGGCCAACGCAAATGTCAACCTCAATTTCAACGCGTTCCTAGAGAAAACCAAGCTGAAAGATGCTGGAAGCAACTATGCGGACTGGGTCCGTAACTTAAAGCTCATCCTCATTGCATCCAAGAATCCATATTTCCTTGATGCACCGCTAGGTGACACTCCCGTTCCCGCGGCAGCCCAGGACGTTCTAAACGCCTGGCAGACGCGTAGTGATGACTACTCCCTGGTTCAGTGAGGCATGCTTTATAGTTTGGAACCGGGGCTCCAAAGGCGTTTTGAGCTACACGGAGCATATGAGATGTTCCAGGAGCTGAAACTAGTTTTTCAAGCTCATGCCCAGGTTGAGAGATATGAGGTCTCCGACAAGTTCTTTAGCTGTAAAATGGAGGAGAATAGTTCTATCAGTGATCACATACTTAGAATGTCTGGGTTGCACGACCATCTGACTCAGCTAGGAGTTGAACTTTCAGACGATGCCGTCATTGACAGAATGCTCCAGTCACTTCCACCTAGCTACAAGAGCTTTGTGATAAACTACAACATGCAAGGGATGGAAAATACCACTCCCGAGTTGTACTCGATCCTGAAATCAACGGAGGTAGAAATCAAGAAAGAGCATCAAATGTTGATGGTCAATAAGACCACTAGTTTCAAGAAAGGCAAGGGCAAAAATAACTTCAAGAAGGATGGAAAAGAAGTTGCCGCGCTTGGTAAAAAGGTTGCCGAGAAGAAGCGCAAGAATGGCCCCAAGCCCGAGACTGAGTGCTATTCTTGCAAGGGAACCGGTCACTGGAAGCAGAACTGCCGCAAGTACTTAGCGGATAAGAAGGCCGACAACGTCAAAGGTATATATGATATATATGTTATTGATGTGTACCTTACCAGCTCGTAGTATCTCCTAGGTATTTGATACCGGTGCTGTTGTTCACATTTGCAACTCAAAACAGGAACTACAGAATAAGCGGAGGCTCGCTAAGGACGAGGTGACGATGCGCGCCGGGAATGGTTCCAAGTTCGATGGGATCGTCGTCGGCATGCTACCTCTACATCTACCTTACGGATTAGTTTTAAACCTTAATAATTGTTATTTAGTACAGCTTTGAGCATGAACATTGTATCGGGATCTTGCTTGATGCGAGATGGCTACTCATTTAAATTTGAGAATAATGGTTGTTCCATTTATATGGGTGATATGTTTTATGGTCATGCCCTGCTGGTCAATGGTTTATTCTTGATGAATATCAAACATGATGTTACACATATTCATAGTGTGAGTACGAAAAGATGTAAAGTTGATAATGATAGTCCCACACACTTGTGGCACTGCCGCCTTGGTCATATTGGTGTCAAGCGCATGAACAAACTCCGTACTGATGGACTTTTGGAGTCTCTTGATTTTGAATCATTTGACACATGCGAACTGTGCCTCATGGGAAAGATGACCAATACTCTGTTCTCCGGAACAATGGAGCGAGCAACCAACTTATTGGAAATAATACATACTGATGTATGCGGTCCAATGAACGTTGAGGATCACGGTGGCTATCGTTATGTTCTCACCCTCACTGATGACTTAAGTAGATATGGGTATGTCTACTTAATGAAACACAAGTCTGAAACATTTGAAAGGTTCAAAGAATTTCATAGTGAGGTTGAGAATCAATGTGACAAGAAAATAAAGTATCTATGATCTGATCGTGGAGGAGAATATTTGAGTCACGAGTTTGGCACACACCTAAGGAAATGTGGAATTATTTCACAACTCATGCCGCCTGTTACACCGCAGCATAACGATGTGTCTGAATGTCGTAATCGCACTTTATTGGATATGGTGCAATCTATGATGTCTCTAACTAATTTACCGCTATCATTTTGGTGATATGGATTGGAAACTGCCACATTCACTTTAAATAGGGCACCGTCTAAATCTGTTAAGACGACACCGTATGAATTACGGTTTGGAAAGAAACCTAAGCTGTCATTTCTGAAAGTTTGGGGCTATGATGCTTATGTGAAGAAACTTCAACTAGAGAAGCTCGAACCCAAAGCGGAAAAATGCGTCTTCATAGGATACCCTAAGGAAGAAACTATTGGGTATACCTTCTATCTTAGATCCGAAGGCAAAGTCTTTGTTGCCAAGAACGGATCCTTTCTAGAGAAAGAGTTTCTCTCGAAAGAAGTAAGTGGGAGGAAAGTAGAACTTGATGAGGTAATTGTACCTCCTCTCGAACCGGAAAGTAGAACAGCGCGAGAAAATGTTCCGGTGGTGCCTACACCGACTGGAGAGGAAGTTAATGATGATGATCATGAAACTTCGGATCAATTTGCTATTGAACCTCGAAGGTCGACAAGGATACGTTCTCCACCAGAGTGGTATGGCAACCTAGTCCTGGAAATCATGTTGTTGGACAACGGTGAACCTTCGAACTATGAAGAAGCGAGGGCGGGCCTGGATTCCAACAAATGGCTTGAAGCCATGAAATCCGAGATAGCATCCATGTATGAGAACAAAGTATGGAATTTGGTGGACTTGCCCGATGATCGACAAGGCATAGAAAATAAATGGATCTTTAAGAAGAAGACTGACGCAGATGGTAATGTGACCGTCTATAAGGCTCGACTTGTCGTTAAGGGTTTTCGACAAGTTCAAGGAGTTGACTACGATGAGCCTTTCTCACCCGTAGCGATGCTGAAGTCCGTCCGAATCATGTTAGCAATTGCCGCATTTTATGATTATGAGATCTGGCAAATGGACGTCAAAACGGCATTCCTTAAAGGTTTTCTTAAGGAAGAATTGTATATGATGCAGCCGGAAGGTTTTGTCGTTCCTAAGAGTGCTGACAAGGTATGCAAGCTCCATCGCTCCATCTATGGGCTGGTGCAAGCATCTCGGAGTTGGAACATTCGCTTTAATGAGGTGATTAAAGTGTTTGGGTTTATGCAGACTTATGGAGAAGCCTGCATTTACAAGAAAGTGAGTGGGAGCTCTGTAGCATTTCTTGTATTATATGTGGACGACATATTGTTGATGGGAAATCATATAGTACTATTGGAGAGCATAAAGGCCTATTTGAATAAGTGTTTTTCAATGAAGGACCATGGAGAAGCTGCTTACATATTAGGCATCAAGATCTATAGATATAGATCGATACGCCTCATAGGTTTTTCACAAAGCACATACCTTGACAAGATATTGAAGAAGTTCAATATGGATAAGTCAAAGAAGGGGCTCTTGCGTGTATTGCAAGGTATGAGATTGAGTAAGACTCAATGCCCGACCACGAGAGAAGATAGAGAAAATATGAGTACCATCCCCTATGCTTCAGCCCTAGGCTCTATTATGTATGTCATGTTGTGTACCAGATCTGATGTGAACCTTGCCGTAAGTTTGATAGGGAGGTACCAAAGTGATACCGGTATGGAACACTGGACAACGATCAAGAATATCCTCAAGTACCTGAAAAGGACTAAAGATATGCTTCTCGTTTATGGAGGTGTCGAAGAGCTCGTCGTAAAGGGTTACGCCGATGCTAGCTTTGACACACATCCGGATGACTCCAAGTCACAAACCGGATATGTGTATATTTTGAATGGTGGGGCAGTCAGCAGGTGCAGTTGCAAGCAAGGCGTCGCGGCAGCATCTACATGCGAAACAGAGTACATAGGTGCTTCGGAAGCAGCGCAGGAATGGATATGGATGAAGGAGTTCATCACCGACCTAGGAGTAATTCCCAATGCGTCGGGCCCGATGACACTTTTTTGTGACAACACTGGAGCTATTGCCATAGCCAAGGAGCCCAGGTTTCACAGGAAGAACAAGCACATCAAGCGCCGCTTCAGCTCCATCCGTGATTACATTCAGGAAGGAGAGATAGATATTTGTAAAGTACATACAAATCGGAATGTCGCAGATCCGTTGACTAAACCTCTTCCACGAGCGAAACATGATCAACACCATAACGCTATGGGTGTTCGTTTCATCACAATGTAATTAGATTATTGACTCTAGTGCAAGTGGGAGACTGTTGGAAATATGCCCTAGAGGCAATAATAAAGTGGTTATTATTATATTTCCTTGTTCATGATAATTTTCTATTGTTCATGCTACAATTGTATTAACCGGAAACTATAATACATGTGTGAATATATAGACCACACCAAGTCCCTAGTGAGCTTCTAATTGACTAGCTCGTTGATCAATAGATGATCATGGTTTCCTGATCATGGACATTGGATGTCATTGATAACGGGATCACATCATTGGGAGAATGATGTGATGGACAAGACCCAATCCTAAGCATAGCAATAGATCGTATTGTTCGTTTGCTAAAGTTTTTCTAATGTCAAGTATCAATTCCATAGACCATGAGATTGTGCAACTCCCGGATACCGCAGGAGTGCTTTGGGTGTATCAAACGTCACAACGTAACTGGGTGATTATAAAGGTGCACTACAGGTATCTCCGAAAGTGTCTGTTCGGTTGGTATGAATCGAGACTGGGATTAGTCACTCCATCTGACAGAGAGGTATCTCTGGGCCCACTCGGTAATACACCATCCTATTGGGCTCAATGTGACTAAGGAGTTAGTCACATGATCATGTGTTATGGAACAATTAAAGAGACTTGCCAGTAACGAGATTGAACAAGGTATGAGGATACCGACGATCGAATCTCGGGCAAGTTATATACCGATAGACAAAGGGAATTGCATATAGGATTGATTGAATCCCCGACATCATGGTTCATACAATGAGATCATCGTGGAACATGTGGGAACCAATATGGTTATCCAGATCCCGCTATTTGTTATTGGCCGAAGAGGTGTCTCGGTCATGTCTGCATGGTTTCCGAACCCGTAGGGTCTACACACTTAAGGTTCGGTGACGCCAGAGTTGTTATGTGAATCGTATATGTGGTTACTGAAGGTTGTTTGGAGTCCCGAATGAGATTCCGGACGTCACGAGGAGTTCCGAAATAGTCGACATGTAAAGATTTATATATGGGAAGTCCAGTTTCGATCACCGGAAAGGTTTCAGGGTTTATCCGTATTGTACCGGGACCAGTGAAAGGGTCCACCTGTCCCGGGGGGCTACATGGGCTGAAAGGGGAGAGGAACCAGCCCCTGGTGGGCTGGTGCACCAAGGGGAGGAGGACCAAGCACTAGGGAGGCTAAAACCTAGGCACGGGGGCTGCCTTGGCTGGCAAGCCACCCCCTCGGGCGCCGCCCCTCCTCCATCTGGTGGCTGCCGCACCTCCTAGGGTTTCCCTAGGGGTGGCGCACTCCCTCTCCCTCCCTCCTATACATAGTGGAGGATTTGGGAGGGCTTCACACACCTGATTATATCAACCTCGGCGCAGCCCTACCTCTCCATCTTTCTCCTACTTCGTGGTGCTTGGCGAAGCTGTGCCGGAGTACCACGCAGCTCCACTGTCACCACGCCGTCATTATGCCATAACTCTCCCTCAAGCTCTCCTCCCTCCTTGCTGGATCAAGGCGTTGGAGACGTCACTGGGATGCATGTGTGTTGAATGCGGAGGCGCTGTTGTTCGACGCTTGGATCGGAATCCACCGCGATCTGAATCCCTACGAGTATGACTCCATCAATCGCGTTCTAGCAACGCTTTCACTTAGCAATCTTCGAAGGTACGAAGATGCTCTACTCCTTTGCCCCTTGCTGGTTTCTCCTAGATAGATCCTTGTGTGACATAGGAAATTTTTGAAATTACTACGTTCCCAACAGCCATATGAGTAGTTGCTACCAATCCTGCAAAGTTTCATTGCCATAGTTTTTGTAGTCCAAAATTTTCAGGAATTGTCTGCAGGGAGATGACTTTCTTTAGGAGGAGCCCCTGGAGAAGGAGTAATCTTGGTGAATCTTCGACTGAGGGCTCGACATGAAAAGCTTACATTGAGCGTCATGCCAACCAATTAGTCATGGCTGACGCAAAATTGTGCTGGTGGCCAAGTGATGAGTTCATGAATGGTGCAGGTATCAAGGAGGAATTTGATCATTTCGTTTACAATATTTGCCTCACCGACTTCCTCAAAGATAAATGTGCCCAACATTACTACCTTACATGAACTTTCACAAATGGATTATGTTATCTCTCTAGTACCTCCAGAGTGTTATTTACCCTCTATGATAAATCCTATAGCATGAGCTTAGAAGAATTTTTCATTGCATGCAAACTCCCACTTTGGGGTTCACTAGAGAAGCCTTCACAAACCGATTATGATATGATTCTTGAGAGCCTCTATGTTGGAGAAAACAAATGAGTAACACATGCTAGAATTAAAAGCATTCATTTTCCCTATATCGGCTACTTTACATCATTTAATGGAAAATGCGTAGTTGCGAAACACGATTGCATTGCGTTATGTGCCCCTGACTTAAGCATTATTCACACTGTTGTGACTCGTGAGCGACAATATAACCTTAGTGCAATTATCGCCCAAAGATTGCATTCCAACTGTAGCTATGGAGATTTATATGGAGGAATTTATGCCTCCCGTGTAACTACACAATCAGGACACCCCAATTTAATGATCCTATTTTTCCTAATAGATATTTAGACTTGGAAGACGTGCGTTAACATGAATTTATTGTAAACCATTCTAGAAGATATGAGTACAATCTATTTTTTGAAAAGTACATGTCATTGTGTGTTATTTTTCCTGCACCGGTCCTCTTTAGTTTTCAGGATCGCGAGAGATACTACGTCCTTGAGAACAAAGTAAGGGAGTACAATACTGCAGTGGAAGCCGCTCGCCTGGCGGAAGAGGCATCCATGAATGCACCAACAAGCTACCATCTCAACCACTTTCCAGACTACTAGTGGTGATTACCAAGCTAGGAAAAAGCCTAACCTTGGCGGAGTACCTATTTCTCACTGACACTACATTCATGTTCACGCACTTCATACAAATTGTCGGTATTCATCATCTTTCATTGTATATCCATTTTAGCTTTATTTTTCCACTTTATTTTTGTGTGTTTGAATAACTTTGGAAAATCCAAAAAACATTCTCGCTTATTTTCGGTTTTTCTTTCCTATTCAATTAGTTGTAGTCTTAAAAGAAAACCCAGAAAGATTTCCTCTTGCTTGTTGCAAGCTTTCCCGTGTAAATATTTGTTCTCGTTCTTGTTTTCCCGTAGTTTACCCTTCTTGCTTAAGAGACAGAAAAACTCCAAAAATATTTCATCTTGTTTCTCTGAACTTCTTTGCCATTCGTTGAGTTATAAATGGAAAAGACCACAATGAAAATGTTGAGTGGCTCTCATATGCCTTATTGTCGATCTAACGAAGAGACAATATTACCATGTCTTCTCCTTTGTTTAAAACTGCCCTACAGATTTCAACATAGTCCACAACACCCTTGCACTTTTATTATTATCACATCATTCGGTCGTGCAAGTAAAGGCAATAATGACGATATTAGATGAAGTGATCGTGGCAAAGGAAACGGGTATGAACTCTTCTTTTTTTCGTTTTTGTAAATATGTTGGCTCGTTCGATCTTGATTCAGTATATCATGAGTGAACATGTTTGTGATGACAATTAGAGATCATAGCTTTTCATGCCATGCTTAAATAGGTAGGACTAAATAATGATTTACCTTGTGTGTCAACATGCAATAAAATGGTTATGATGTGATATGGCAGTATGGTATATTCCTCTTAGTATTTTGAGTGGTTTGACCTGGTGTGACAGCCCGATGCCAACGTTCCAGAAGATTCCCCTTCTATTCCGTTTTCGTCGTGTGTCTATTTTCTTTTGTCGCATCATCATCGCATCATGTGTATCATCTGCATACAATCGACATCTCCATTGCCGCCAGTTTTCAAACTTGCATCCGTTGGTAGTTGCCGGTTCTCGTCGTTGTCCGTTCTGAGTCCGACCGCACACGCACGCGCCCACGGCATCGTTCGAATCTTGTTTTTAAAAGTGTGTTGAAAACTTTCTCTGATCGGG